>NC_133667.1:16059285-16791599 GCF_048934315.1 Petromyzon marinus | reverse complement strand
ACAGAGACCCATAGACTCAAACAGAGACACATAGACTCTATTTAAAGCTTTCGTGACTGTGGGGATTCATCTTCTGGGTTCTTTCGGTAAAGTCACGTAGAATGGAGATAAAATAATAAAAATAATAATAACAGAATAAAATTCTCACGACGTTTCGGCCACAACACAAGTAGCCTTCCTCAGGTGAAGAAACAGGACTGTCCGGAAGACAGCGCTTGAGTGAACCCTGCCAAGCATGGGCAGCGTCTTTTAAGCCTGTGTGGGAGGAACAGAGCGCCTTGACAAAGGAGTTTACATATAAATTAGCATGTAACTGGGGGATTAGCATGATGTTGGTGTGAGGGATGAGCACCACGGAGAGCGACGAGCTATGTTCAGACGGACGAGGGGAGGGGGGAGAGGAGTTTACATATAAATTAGCATATAACTGGGGGACTAGCATAATGTTGGTGTGAGGGATTGTATTTTATGGTGACTTTCAGACCGCAGTCCATTCGCTGGCACTGCCTCTTAGTACCTATCACACGACGGTCAATAGTATAGTTTATAGCTTGTTGTATAATAATAAATAGTATAACAATGCTTAACATAATTCATAAGGCAATATATAGTATCGTAATTGTATAGTGAATATACAGCAGTGTGGTATACAGTAGGGTTGATAGAATAATACATAGTGTAATACTACAAGTCTAATATTTTATAGTCTAAAGTATAGGGTAGTGTATAGTAACGCATTGTATAATTCAAGGGTGGGGTTTGTCTATGGATACGATATTATACAATGTCGTTTAGATTGGAAGGTATAATATTGTAATGTATAGTAGTCTAGTTTTTAGCAGAGTTATAACGCAACACAGGACAGAACAGTGCACCGTGGCTGCTTCCTCCCCCCCTCCTCCGTTCTGAACATAGATGGACTCGTCCGTCTGAAAAAAGCTCGTCGCTCTCCGTGGTGCTAATCCCTCACATCAACATCACGCTAATCCCCCAGTTACATGCTAATTTATTGTTAATATGTAAACTCCTTTGTCAAGGCACTCTGTTCCTCCCACACAGCTTAAAAGATGCTGTCAAGCTTGGCAGGGTTCACTCAAGCGCTGTCTTCCGGACAGTCCTGTTTCTTCACCTGAGGAAGGCTACTTGTGTTGTGGCCGAAACGTCGTAAGAATTTATTCTGTTATTATTTTTATTATTTTATCTCCATTCTACGTGACTTTACCGAAAGAACCCAGAAGATTAACCCATAGACTCGTGACACAGAGATCCATGGACTCACACAGAGACCCATAGACTCGTCACACAGATCCATGGACTCACACAGAGACCCATGGAATCACACAGACAGCCATAGACTCGTCACACAGAGACCCATAGACTCGTCACACAGATTCATGGACTCACACAGAGATCCCATAGACTCGTCACACAGAGATCTATGGACTCACAGAGAGACCCAAAGACTCACACAGACACTCATGGGCTCACACAGAGACCCATAGACTCACACAGAGACCCACAGACTAACCACACAGAGACCCGTGGACTCACACACTGCATCGAGCACTTTCAGATGCTGCTGCTTCTGGGGCCGTCTGGAACGCTCTCTTCCTTCCGATACGAGGAAGCCACTGGCAGCTGTGATGCATTTAAAAAGCATCATCGTCTATATTGACAAACTCATTTATTTAGAACTGCTTCTTGTTGTTGTTGTGTTTAGTTTATTATCCTTCCCCCTGGCACCTCCGATTTAGTTACGGTTGGCTACGTACGGTGCGAAAGGAGTTCACCATACGGTGCACATACATAGACTGACATAAAGACCCACACACTAATCACGTAGAGACCCATAGACTGGTGGTGGTGGTGGTGGGGAAGGGGCTGGTCGGGAGGGGGGCTGGTGGTGGTGGTGGTGGGGAGGGGGGCTGGTGGGGGGCTGGAGCGGGGCTGGCGGGGGGCTGGTGGGTGGAGGGGGGTTGGGGGGAGGGGTGCTGGTGGTGATGGTGGTGGGGAGGGGGCTGGTGGGGAAGGGTGCTGGTGGTGGTGGTAGTGGGGGCCTGTTGGAGGGCTGGTGGGGTGGGGGGCTAGTGGGGGGCTGGTGGTGGTTGGTGGAGGGGGGCTGGTGGGGGGCTGGTAGGGGGTGGTGGGTGGACGGGGGCTGGTGGGTGGAGGGGGGCTGGTGGGGGGCTGGTGGGTGATGGTGGGTGGATGGGGCTGGTGGGGGGTGGTGGGTGGTGGGGGGCTGGTGGGGGTGGTGGGTGGAGGGGGCTGGTGGGGGGCTGGTGGGGGTGGTGGGTGGAGGGGGGCTGGTGGGGGTGGTGGGTGGAGGGGGGCTGGTGGGGGGTGGTGGGTGGAGGGGGGCTGGTGAGGGGTGGTGGGTGGAGGGGGGCTGGTGGGGGGCTGTTGAGGGGGTGGTGGGTGGAGGGGGGCTGGTGGGGGGTGGTGGGTGGTGGGGGGCCGTTGAGGGGGTGGTGGGTGGAGGGGGGCTGGTGGGGGGCTGGTGGGGGGTGGTGCGTGGAGGGTGGCTGGTGGGGGGTGGTGGGTGGAGGGAGGCTGGTGGGGGGTGGTGGGTGGAGGGGGCTGGTGGGGGGCTGGTGGGGGGTGGTGGGTGGAGGGGGGTTGGTGAGGGGTGGTGGGTGGAGGGGGGCTGATGAGGGGTGGTGGGTGGAGGGGGGCTGGTGGGGGGCTGGTGGGGGGTGGTGGGTGGAGGGGGCTGGTGGTGGGTGGAGGGGTGGTGTAGCGAGTTAGTTCTCCGCTGCGCTCCGAACCCCGGGGGGGGGGGGGCGACCGTGGGGGCTTCGATCCCCCCCGGTGACGATCCGGGGCGTCCTCCCCTAGGTCGACTCAGCCTCAGATGAAGAATCTTGGTGCTGTGTGTGGAGTGAACCGTCGCCCACGAGGGGAGACAAAGGCGGCCCGGGCGTGGTTACTGGCCACCCACCCCCGTCGTGTGCACTACCGGCCTTCATAGGCGCTGCTGCTGCTACTCGCTAACAGCACTTGCCCGACAGTCTGTTAGAGGCTACACGGGGGATCTTTGTCTTTGTCTCCTTCATAGTCGCTGATGCTACTCGCTAACAGCACTTGCCCCGACAGTCTGTTAGAGGCTACACGGGGGATCTTTGTCTTTGGTGGTGGGGGGGGGGGGTGTGGGGGTGGGGGGAGGGGCTGTGCTCTCCAAAGACAAAGGTGCCCCGTGTAGCCTCGCGAGCGATGAAGCGGCGCCCGTGATGAAGGCCGGCACGGAACACGGTGGGGTGGGTGGCTCAATAGCAGCACCACCACCACGCCCGGCCGCCTTTGTCTCTCTAGTTGCCATAGTTACACGCATCGCACCACGTACTCGTTTTAAGGCTGAGTCGACCTAGGGGAGGCCCGAGGAACGCACAGATACACACGTGCCAGTCTCCTGTACACAGCAATAGCAATTAGCCCAGGGACTTACACAGAGTCGCACAGACTTACACAGAGACCCATAGACTTACACAGAGTCCCATAGACTTACACAGAGCCCCATAGACTTACACAGAACCCCATAGACTTACACAGAGCCCCATAGACTTACACAGAGTCCCATAGACTTACACAGAGACCCATAGACTTACACAGAGTCCCATAGACTTACACAGACCCCATAGACTTACACAGAGTCCCATAGACTTACACAGAGACCCATAGACTTACACAGAGACCCATAAACTTACACAGAACCCCATAGACTTACACAGAACCCCATAGACTTATACAGAGTCCTATAGACTTACACAGAACCCCATAGACGTATACAGAGTCCCATACACTTGCACAGAACCCCAGACTTATACAGAGTCCCATAGACTTACTCAGAGTCCCATAGACTTACACAGAGTCCTATAGACTTACACAGAGTCCCATAGACTTACACAGAACCCCATAGACTTACACAGAGTCCCATAGACTTACACAGAACCCCATAGACTTACACAGAGCCCCATAGACTTACACAGAGCCCCGTAGACTTACACAGAGACCCATAGACTTACACAGAGTCCTATAGACTTATACAGAGTCCCATAGACTTACACACAACCCCATAGACTTACACAGATTCCTATAGACTTACACAGAACCCTATAAACTTACACAGAACCTCATAGACTTACACAGAACCCCATAGACTTACAGAGAACCCCATAGACTTACATAGAACCCCATAGACTTACACAGAGTCCCATAGACTTACACAGAGTCCTATAGACTTACACAGAACCCCATAGACTTACACAGAACCCCATAGACTTACACAGAGACCCATAGACTTACAAAGAGCCCCATAGACTTACACAGAGCCCCGTAGACTTACACAGAGACCCATAGACTTACACAGAGCCCCATAGACTTACACCAGAGACCCATAGACTTACACAGAGACCCATAGACTTACACAGAGACCCATAGACTTACACAGAGACCCATAGACTTACACAGAGTCCTATAGACTTACACAGAGACCCATAGACTAACACAGTCCCATAGACTTACACAGAGTCCCATAGACTTACACAGAACCCCATAGACTTACACAGAGACCCATAGACTTACACAAGAGTCCTATAGACTTACACAGGACCCCATAGACTTATACAGAGTCCCATAAACTTACACATAACCCCATAGACTTATACAGAACCCCATAGACTTACACAGAACCCCATAGACTTACACAGAGACCTATAGACTTACACAGAGTCCTATAGAATTACACAGAACCCCATAGACTGATACAGAACCCCATAAACTTACACAGACCCCCATAGACTTATACAGAGTCCTATAGCCTTACAGAGAACCCCATAGACTTACACAGAGTCCCATAGACTTACACAGAGTCCTATAGACTTACACAGAACCCCATAGACTTATACAGAGTCCTATAGCCTTACAGAGAACCCCATAGACTTACACAGAGTCCCATAGACTTACACAGAGACCCATAGACTTACACAGAGTCCTATAGACTTACACAGAACCCCATAGACTTATACAGAGTCCTATAGCCTTACAGAGAACCCCATAGACTTACACAGAACCCCATAGACTTACACAGAGACCCATAGACTTATACAGAGTCCTATAGACTTACACAGAGTTCCATAGACTTACAAAGAGCCCCATAGACTTACACAGAGCCCCATAGACTTACACAGAGACCCATAGACTTACACAGAGACCCATAGACTTACACAGAGACCCATAGACTTACACAGAGACCCATAGACTTACACAGAGTCCTATAGACTTACACAGAGACCCATAGACTAACACAGTCCCATACACTTACACAGAGTCCCATAGACTTACACAGAACCCCATCGACTTACACAGAGACCCATAGACTTACACAGAGTCCTATAGACTTACACAGAACCCCATAGACTTATACAGAGTCCCATAAACTTACACATGACCCCATAGACTTATACAGAACCCCATGGACTTACACAGAACCCCATAGACTTACACAGAGACCTATAGACTTACACAGAGTCCTATAGACTTACACAGAACCCCATAGACTTATACAGAACCCCATAAACTTACACAGAACCCCATAGACTTATACAGAGTCCTATAGACTTACACAGAACCCCATAGACTTACACAGAGTCCCATAGACTTACACAGAACCCCATAGACTTACAGAGAACCCCATAGACTTACATAGAGCCCCATAGACTTACACAGAGTCCCATAGACTTACACAGAGTCCTATAGACTTACACAGAACCCCATAGACTTACACAGAACCCCATAGACTTACACAGAGACCCATAGACTTATACAGAGTCCCATAGACTTACAAAGAGCCCCATAGACTTACACAGAGCCCCGTAGACTTACACAGAGACCCAAAGACTTACACAGAGACCCATAGACTTACACAGAACCCCATAGACTTACACAGAACCCCATAGACTTACACAGAGTCCTATAGACTTACACAGAGTCCCATAGAGTTGCGGTGGTGCTTAGTTGGTTAGCGGAGTAACCACAAAACCGCACTGGGTCACGCTGTGGTCAGTGTGGGTTCGTCAATAATGTTTCAGGAATGACCACCACACGCACATCACGGGCGCCGCTTCATCACTCGCGAGGCTACACGGGGCACCTTTGTCTTTGGAGAGCACAGCCCCTCCCCCCCCCCCCCCAAAGACAAAGATCCCCCGTGTAGCCTCTAACAGACTGTCGGGGCAAGTGCTGTTAGCGAGCAGCAGCAGCGACTGTGAAGGAGACAAAGACAAAGATCCCCCGTGTAGCCTCTAACGAACTGTCGGGGCAAGTGCTGTTAGCGAGTAGCAGCAGCGACTGTGAAGGAGACAAAGACAAAGATCCCCCGTGTAGCCTCTAACAGACTGTCGGGGCAAGTGTTGTTAGCGAGCAGCAGCAGCGCCTATGAAGGAGACAAAGACAAAGATCCCCCGTGTAGCCTCTAACGAACTGTTGGGGCAAGTGCTGTTAGCGAGTAGCAGCAGCACGCCACGCATTAGCTACGCCGCAGGCACACGCAGACGTATCCCGAGCCGCGTGTTTTTCCATTAGGTCAATAGGGGTCCAGGATTTTGTATTTCCTTTAGCCCCCCCCCAATACCACCACCACCACCACCCACCACCACCACTACCACCACCCACCCCACCACCACCATCCCGTCCCCTCCATCCTCCCCCCACCATCTCCATCCCCTTCCTCTGCACCACACCCCTCTCCTCCCACGATTTGTCGATTCCAGACCACTGGTTCATCCCCATCACCGCCACCACCGCCACCACCGCCACCACACTGTGTCCAACCACCACAACCACCAACCACCACCAACCATCCACATCGTGTACAAACACCAGCACCACCCCAACCACCACAACCACCAGCACCACCACCACCACCACCACACTGTGTCCAACCACCACAACCACCAGCACCGCCACCACCACAGCAACCAGCACCACCCCAACCACCAGCACCACCCCAACCACCACAACCACCAGCACCGCCACCACCACCACCACACTGTGTCCAACCACCACAACCACCAGCACCACCCCAACCACCACAACCACCACCAGCACCACCCCAACCACCACAACCACCAGCACCGCCACCACCACCAATACACTGTGTCCAACCACCACAACCACCAGCACCGCCACCACCACAACAACCACCAGCACCACCCCAACCACCACAACCACCAGCACCGCCACCACCACCAATACACTGTGTCCAACCACCACAACCACCAGCACCACCACCACAACAACCAGCACCACCCCAACCACCAGCACCGCCACCACCACCAATACACTGTGTCCGACCACGCCGTGTTTACCAACCAGCACCACAACAACCACACTGTGTTCGACCATCAGCACCACCACCACCACCACCGCACAATTTGTGTGTGGGTTGTCTCCCTGTCTCTCTCCCTCCCGCCCTCCCTCCCCCCTCTCCCTCCCGGGAATCCTCTCCCTGTGATAAGACCCCCTCGTCTGCACTGTACCCGCTTATATAACTCTCCCCTCACACTCACTGCCCTCTGTCTAGCAAGCTCTCTCTCAGTCTCCCGCTCGCTCTCTCTCTCTCACTCTGCCCTATCTCACCATCTCACCACGGCCTGAGACAGAGAGACACGCAGACTCCAAACGTACAGCAGCGGGCGTCGTCAGGGTCGGGATCGAACCCACGGACCTCCTGTACACCCAGCGAGGTAGTCAACATCCCATAGCCAACGCGATGATGATGATGAGAGAGAGAGAGAGAGACGCAAACTCCAAACGTACAGCAGGTATCAGGGGTCAGGGTCGAACCGACGGACCTCCTGTATACCAAGCGAGGTAGTCAACATCCCATAGCCAACGCATCAAACCTCACTCACAAGCAGTGTGCTCAACACAAGCCTCAGGCAATGCATTCGCTGTTGGACGATGGCTCAATTAAATGACAATTCATGAATAATAATTGTAACAAATTCTTCTTATTATTATATTTAACTCTTTAAAAAAAAATACAAAACACCCGGTCTAGACGGTTCTTCTCGCTTAAAACAAAGCGCCCGCTCGATAAGTCTGCGTCCGTCTGGGACGCTCTCTTCCTTGTCGATGTTAGGAAGCCATTGGGAGCTGTGATGCACTTTTAAATCGTCATCGTCGAGATTGACCACAAACTCATTCCTTCAGAACTGCTTGTTGTTGTTGTTATCTTTCGTGTTTGTTGTCCTTCCCCCTGGCACCTCCGATTAGCACGGTTGGCTACGTACGGTGTGAAAGAAGTTCAACACACATAGCACGGTTGGCTACGTACGGTGTGAAAGAAGTTCACCGTACACACAAGCATACGACATAGGCGCTAGCTAGCTCACTGGCTAGTCTAACCCATTAGCGATGATCTGAACCGGTCCTGGGCATCCTCCCTAGGTCGACTCAGCCTCAAATGAGTAGCTGGTGCGGTGTGGTGTGGTAAAACATCGCCCACTGGGGAGACAAAGGCGGCCGGGCGTGGTGCTGGCCACCCACCCCCTCGTGTGACGCAGTGCCGGCCTTCATAGACAAAGATCACCCGTGTAGCCTCTAACAGACTGTCGGGGCAAGTGCTGTTAGCGAGTAGCGGCAGATCCATAGAGTTACATAGAGATCTATAGAGTGACACAGAGATCCATCGAGTTACTAGAGATCCATAGAGTTACATAGAGATCCATAGAGTTACATAGAGATCCATAGAGTTACATAGAGATCCATAGGGTTACATAGAGATCTATAGAGTTACATAGAGATCCATAGAGTTACATAGAGATCCATAGAGTTACATAGAGATCCATAGAGTTGCATGGAGATCCATAGAGTTGCATAGAGATCCATCGAGTTACATAGAGATCCATAGAGTTACATAGAGATCCATAGAGTTACATAAAGATCCATAGAGTTGCATAGAGATCCATAGAGTTACATAGAGATCCATCGAGTTACATAGAGATCCATAGAGTTACATAGAGATCCATCGAGTTACATAGAGATCCATAGAGTTACATAGATATCCATAGAATTACATAGAGATCCATCGAGTTACATAGAGATCCATAGAGTTACATAGAGATCCATAGAGTTACATAGAGATCCATATAGTTACATAGAGATCCATAGAGTTACATAGAGATGTATAGAGTTACATAGAGATCCATAGAGTTACATAGAGATCCAGAGAGTTACATAGAGATCCATAGAGTTACATAGAGATCCATCGAGTTACATAGATATCCATAGAGTTACATAGAGATCCATCGAGTTACATAGAGATCCATCGAGTTACATGGAGATCCATAGAGTTACATAGAGATCTATAGAGTTACATAGAGACCCATCAAGTTACATAGAGATCCATAGAGTTACATAGAGATCCATAGAGATCCATCAAGTTACATAGAGATCCATAGAGTTACATAGAGATCCATAGAGTTACATAGAGATCCATAGAGTTGCATAGAGATCCATAGAGTTACATAGAGATCCATAGAGTTACATAGAGATCCATAGAGTTACACAGAGACACATCGAGTTACATAGAGATCCATAGAGTTACATAGAGATCCATAGAGTTGCATAGAGATCCATAGAGTTACATAGAGATCCATAGAGTTGCATAGAGATCCACAGAGTTACATAGAGATCCATAGAGTTAGTAATATAGAGATCCATAGAGTTACATAGAGATCCATAGAGTTACACAGAGATCCATAGAGTTGCATAGAGATCCATCGAGTTACATAGAGATCCATAGAGTTACACAGAGATCCATAGAGTTACACAGAGACACATAGAGTTGCATAGAGATCCATAGAGTTACATAGAGATCCATAGAGTTAGTAATATAGAGATCCATAGAGTTACACAGAGATCCATAGAGTTACATAGAGACCCATAGAGTTGCATAGAGATCCGTAGAGTTACATAGAGATCAATAGAGTTGCATAGAGATCCATAGAGTTACATAGAGATCCATAGAGTTAGTAATATAGAGATCCATAGAGTTACATAGAGATCCATAGAGTTACATAGAGATCCATAGAGTTACATAGAGATCTATAGAGTTACATAGAGATCCATAGAGTTACATAGAGATCCATAGAGTTACATAGAGATCTATAGAGTTACATAGAGATCCATAGAGTTACATAGAGATCCATAGAGTTACATAGAGATCCATAGAGTTACATAGAGATCCATAGAGTTACATAGAGATCCATAGAGTTACATAGAGATCCATAGAGTTACATAGAGATCTATAGAGTTACATAGAGATCCATAGAGTTACATAGAGATCCATAGAGTTACATAGAGATCCATAGAGTTACATAGAGATCTATAGAGTTACATAGAGATCCATAGAGTTACATAGAGATCCATAGAGTTACATAGAGATCCATAGAGTTACATAGAGTTCTATGGAGATCCAGCTGGACAGTTTACCTGCAACAGCAGTTCAAGCGAGCCTGACTCGACTGATGGGATGTGTAAATATACAACGTATGCGTATGTGTGCGTGTGCGTGCGCGTGTGTGACCGTGTGTGTCCGTGTGTGTGTGTGCGTGTGTGTGCGTGCGTGTAGTCCACGCACGAATATTGATATTTGTGTCCGGGCCCTCCTGGTTTACCCCCCTCCACATTTAGAAACAAGACAAAGACAATCAAACAAACACGTGCAGACAAATGTCTGTGCGTACAGATGTACACACAGACATGCATACATAGAGACACACACAAAAAGATCCCCCATATAGCCTTAACAGACTGTTGGGGCAAGTGCTGTTAGCGAGCACCTATGAAGGCCGGAACGGTACACGAGGGGGTAGGTGGCCAGCACCGCGCCCGACCGCCTTTGTCTCCCTAGCGGCAATGTTTAAACACCGCACCAGGTACTCATTTGAGGCTGAGTCGACCTAGGGGAGGCCCGGGACCGGTTCAGATAATCGTCACTGGTGTTGGCCGTGAGCGGGAATCGAACCCGGGTCGCCAGGTTCACACACAGACACACAGACACACACACAGACACAAAGACAATCATACAGACACACACAGACACACACAGACATACACACAGACATACACACAGACACAAAGACAATCATACAGACACACAGACAGACACACAGACACACACACAGACATACACACAGACATACACACAGACACACACACAGACACGAAGACAATCATACAGACACACACACAATCATACAGACACACACACATACATACAGACAAACATACATACATACAGACATGCATACATACAAATAAACATGCATACATACATACAAACAGACATGCATACATACAGACAAACATGCATACAGACATACATGCATATAAACAAACATACAGACATATGTGCAGAAAGATATACAGACAAGCATGCGTACGTATACAGACATACATAGATATACATACAGACATACAGGCATACACACACAACAGATATACATACACACAGACATGCATACATGCATTCAGACAATATATGTGCATACATACATACACACATACGTACGGGTAGACTTACAGATAGACTTAAAGATAGACTTGCATGCATATATAGATACAGACTTACAGGCATACAGACACACAGACACACACATAGACACTCGCACATACTTCGAGAGATACACAACAACAACAACAACCGCCATTCGCCACTAAGTGGCGATGATGTCACCACAACGCTTGTGCCAGGCCATGTGCACCTTGAGGCCACGTGAAGTGTCAAACGCCCGCTGGCAGGAGGTCACGGGGCAGACCCAAGTGCCATGGGTCGACTGACTGAGATGACTGGCTGATGCACCACCTGTGCCCCCTACTGTGCCAACCTGCTGTGTTTTAGCCACCCGGCGCTCCGCTCGTTGTTGTGAGCGTCGCTCCTCCGCCCTCCGTTGTTGTTGGAGGGCGACTGCCTCCAACTGCCCAGTAGCGTCCTTCACGAGCCTCCTCCACAGAGGCCGATCTTGACACCGCTGGTACCATTCATCGGCAAGTCCACTAAGCTCCACGTCCTCCTGTACCACATCACTCCATCTCTTCTCTAGCCCGTGCCGCGCCCGTTTAGCCCCCTCGATCCGGCCGAACAAAAGCTGTTTCGGCATGCGGTGGCTGGGCATGCGGGCTACATGGCCCAGCCAACGCAGCCTTGTCCGCCGGAGGAGCTCACCGATGGGACCTTGCCCAGATCTTTCAAGGATTTGTGAGCTCCTCACACAATCCAGCCTGGTTAAACCCAAGATGGATCGTAGGCAGGCTAGCCTAAACGGTTATAACCGGCGAAGATGTTCCATTAGGGGGGTCCACGTTTCGCAAGCGTAGAGAAGGGAGGGAATGACCGTGGCCGAGAAGACCTGAAGCTTAGTGCGGAGCGACAGACCAGGTAGCTTCCACACAGCGTTACGCAACCGATGAAAAGATATTGCCGCACGACTGATTCGGAGTGAGACCTCTTTTGTTAAACCGGAGCCGGTCATGAGCACACTGCCCAGGTATGGGAAACTCTCCACTCTCTCCACAACTGCCCCATCACCGATTGGGAGTTGTGGGGGTGGAGTGTCCAATGGTACAAAATACCTAGGCAGGTGCTTAGTTTTGGTGGGGCTGATGGTAAGGCCCCATCTCTTAGTGGCACGCTCCAGTCTCAGCAGCATCGTCTCCAACTCCTCCTCTGAATGAGCAGCTATTACCAAATCATCGGCATACATAACGTGGTTGAGAAATAGGGAGCCATCCCTTGACCGCACCCGGGCATCGATCAGCCTCCCATTACATCTGTACCAAATGGAGATTCCCCCACACACACAGACACACGTACAGACTTGCGTACTGAGACTTCGCTGAACACACAACAACACTGTGCTTGTCACGTGGGTTGCAGTGGTGTCTCTCTGTCTGTGTCTCTGTGTGTGTGTCTGTCTGTGTGTGTCTCTGTGTGTGTGTGGTTAGTGCGGTGTAGTGGAGTGGAGTGGGGAGCGGTGGTGTAGTGGTTAGCTCTGCGCTGCGCTACGAACCCGGCGACCCGGGTTCGATTCCCGTTCACGGCCAACACCACCAGTGACGATTAACTGAACCGGTTCTGGGCCTCCTCTAGGTCGACTCAGCCTCAAATTAGTAACCTGGTGCGGTGTGTAAACATCGCCACTGGGGAGACAAAGACGGCCGGGCCTGGTGCTGGCCACCCACCCCCTCGTGTGCCGTGCCGGCCTTCATAGGCGCTGCTCGCTAACACCACTTGCCCCAACAGTCTGTTACGGGCTACACGGGGGATCTTTGTTGTGTGTGTGTATACAAGCATGTCTGTATGTATTCCTGTAAGTCTATCCATACGTCTGTATGTGTGTATGTGTGTGTGTATGTGTGTGTGTATGTATGTGTATGTATGTGTGTGTATGTGTGTATGTATGTATGTGTATGTATGTGTGTGTATATATGTATGTCTGTCTGTGTGTCTGTGCGTGTGTCTGTCTGTCTGTGCGTGTGTCTGTCTGTCTGTACGTGTCTGTCTGTGTGTCCGTCTGTCTGTCTGTGTGTCCGTCTGTCTGTGCGTGTGTCTGTCTGTCTGTACGTGTCTGTCTATCTGTGTGTCTGTCTGTCTGTCTGTGTGTATGTCTGTCTGTCTGTGTGTCTGTATGTCTGTCTGTATGTGTGTCTGTCTCTATGTGTGTCTGTCTGTACGTGTGTCTGTCTGTGTGTCTGTGTCCGTACGTGTGTCTGTCTGTCTGTACGTGGGTCTGTCTGTACGTGTGTCTGTCTGTCTGTCGTGCGTGTGTCTGTCTGTACGTGTGTCTGTCTGTACGTGTGTCTGTGGGTCTGTATGTCTGTACGTGTGTCTGCCTGTCTGTACGTGTGTCTGTCTGTGTGTACGTGTGTCTATCTGTGTGTACGTGTGTCTGTCTGTGTGTCTGTCTGTACGCGTGTCTGTCTGTCTGTGTGTACGTGTGTCTATCTGTGCGTGTGTCTGTCTGTCTGTGTGTACGTGTGTCTGTCTGTGTGTACGTGTGTCTGTCTGTGTGTACGTGTGTCTGTCTGTGTGTCTGTCTGTACGCGTGTATGTCTGTCTGTGTGTACGTGTGTCTGTCTGTGTGTACGTGTGTCTGTCTGTGTGTACGTGTGTCTGTCTGTGTGTACGTGTGTCTGTCTGTGTGTACGTGTGTCTGTCTGTTTGTCTGTGCGTCTGTCTGTGCGTGTGTCTGTCTGTGTGTCTGTCTGTACGCGTGTCTGTCTGTTTGTGTGTACGTGTGTCTGTGCGTGTGTCTGTCTGTCTGTGCGTGTGTCTGTCTGTATGTCTGTCTGTGTGTCTGTCTGTGTGTGCGTGTGTCTATCTGTGTGTCTGTCTGTGTGTGTGTCTGTCTGTGTGTCTGTCTGTCTGTACGTGTGTCTATCTGTGTGTCTGTCTGTGTGTCTGTCTGTGTGTCTGTACGTGTGTCTGTCTGTGTGTCTGTCTGTCTGTACGTGTATCTTTCTGTACGTGTCTGTCTGTCTGTGTGTCTGTGTGTACGTGTGTCTGTCTGTCTGTGCGTGTGCCTGTCTGTGTGTCTGTCTGTGTGTCTGTACGTGTGTCTGTCTGTGTGTCTGTCTGTCTGTGTGTCTGTCTGTGCGTGTGTCTGTCTGTGTGTCTGTCTGTGTGTCTGTCTGTCTGTGCGTGTGCCTGTCTGTGTGTCTGTCTGTGTGTCTGTCTGTCTGTACGTGTATCTTTCTGTACGTGTCTGTCTGTCTGTGTGTCTGTGTGTACGTGTATCTGTCTGTCTGTGCGTGTGTCTGTCTGTGTGTCTGTCTGTCTGTCTGTGCGTGTGCCTGTCTGTGTGTCTGTCTGTGCGTGTGTCTGTCTGTGCGTGTGTCTGTCTGTGTGTCTGTGTGTCTGTTTGTCTATCTGTTTCTGTCTGTGTGTCTGTCTGTGTGTGCGCGTGTCGCTGCGTACCTGTGTTAGACACATGGGCGAGTACATCACTGCTGGCGGCGCAGACGATAGCAGTGTCGATGAGACGAGCAGGAGGATGATGATGGTGATGATGGTGGTGGTGATGTGTGAGTGAGATGTACACTAAAATGTGACATATAACAAATAAAAAACACACACCCCAGAAATAGTCTTAGACCCACGTAGCGATCTCTCTCTCTCTCGCTCTCTCCCCCCTCTCCCCACTCTCTCTCCCCTCTCCCCACTCTCTCTGCCCTCTCCCCACTCTCTTGCTCCCAAATAAATGAAGCCGTGAGACGTTTTTGTCTTTAAACAAGAAGACGACTCCCGCCTCCAGACCCCCTCCTCCTCCCTCGGGGGTGAGATTCAGAAGCGAGGCGCTATTCACACCCACACACACGCGCGCATACACGCACACACGCGCGCATACACGCACACACGCGCACACACACCACCACCACCACTCACCACTGGTGGTGAGTGGTGGTGGTGGGGAGTGGTGGTGGTGGTGGTAGGGAGTGGTGGGGAATGGTGGGGAGTAGTGGTGGGGAGTGGTGGTGGGGAGTGGTGGTGGTGGTGGGGAGTGGTGGTGGTGGGGAGTAGTGGTGGGGAGTGGTGATGGTGGGGAGTGGTAGTGGTCGTGGGAAGTGGTGGTGGGGAATGGTGGTGGGGAATGGTGGTGGTGGTGGGGAGTGGTGGTGACGGGGAGTGGTGGTGGTGGGGAGTGATGGTGGTGGTGGTGGTTGTGGGGAGTGGTGGTGGTGAGGAGTGGTGGGGAGTGATGGTGGTGGTGGTTGTGGGGAGTGGTGGTGGGGAGTGGTGGTGGTGGTGGTGGGGAGTGGTGGTGGTGGGGAGTGGTGGTGGTGGTGGGGAGTGGTGGTGGTGGTGGTGGTGGGGAGTGGTGGTGGTGGTGGGGAGTGGTGGTGGTGGTGGTGGTGGAGAGTAGTGTTGGGGAGTGGTGGTGGTGGGGAGTGGTGGTGGGAAGTGGTGGTGGTGGTGGTGGGGAGTGGTGGTGGTGGTGAGTGGTGGTAGTGGTGGGGAGTGGTGGTGGTGGTGGGGAGTGGTGGTGGTGGGGAGTGGTGGTGGTGGGGAGTAGTGGTGGGGAGTGGTGGTGGTGGGGAGTGGTGGTGGGAAGTGGTGGGGAGTGGTGGTGGTGGTGGGGAGTGGTGGTGGGGAGTGGTGGAGAGTGGTGTTGGTGGAGAGTGGTGGTGGGGAGTGGTGGTGGGGAGTGGTGGTGGGGAGTGATGGTGGTGGGGAGTGGTGGTGGTGGTGGGGAGTGGTGGTGGTGGTGGGGAGTGGTGGTGGGGAGTGGTGGTGGTGGTGGGGAGTGGTGGTGGTGGGGAGTGGTGGTGGTGGGGAGTAGTGGTGGGGAGTGGTGGTGGTGGGGAGTGGTGGTGGTGGTGGTGGTGGTGGGGAGTGGTGGTGGTGGGGAGTGGTGGTGGTGGGGAGTAGTGGTGGGGAGTGGTGGTGGTGGGGAGTGGTGGTGGTGGTGGGGAGTGGTGGTGGGGAGTGGTGGTGGTGGTGGGGAGTGATGGTGGTGGTGGTGGTGGGGAGTGGTGGTGGTGGGGAGTGGTGGTGGTGGGGAGTGGTGGTGGTGGGGAGTGGTGGTGGTGGGGAGTGGTGGTGGTGGGGAGTGGTGGTGGTGGGGAGTGGTGGTGGTGGGGAGTAGTGGTGGGGAGTGGTGGTGGTGGGGAGTGGTGGTGGTGGGGAGTGGTGGTGGTGGGGAGTGGTGGTGGTGGGGAGTAGTGGTGGGGAGTGGTGGTGGTGGGGAGTGGTGGTGGTGGTGGGGAGTGGTGGTGGTGGTGGGGAGTGGTGGTGGGGAGTGGTGGTGGTGGTGGGGAGTGATGGTGGTGGTGGTGGTGGGGAGTGGTGGTGGTGGTGGGGAGTGGTGGTGGTGGGGAGTGGTGGTGGTGGGGAGTGGTGGTGGTGGTGGGGAGTGGTGGTGGTGGGGAGTGGTGGTGGTGGGGAGTGGTGGTGGGGAGTGGTGGTGGTGGTGGGGAGTGGTGGTGGTGGGGAGTGGTGGTGGTGGGGAGTAGTGGTGGGGAGTGGTGGTGGTGGGGAGTGGTGGTGGGAAGTGGTGGTGGTGGGGAGTGGTGGTGAGTGGTGGTGGTGGTGGGGAGTGGTGGTGGGAAGTGGTGGTGGTGGTGGTGGGGAGTGGTGGTGGTGGTGAGTGGTGGTGGTGGTGGTGGGGAGTGGTGGTGGTGGGGAGTGGTGGTGGTGGGGAGCAGTGGTGGGGAGTGGTGGTGGTGGGGAGTGGTGGTGGTGGGGAGTGGTGGTGGTGGTGGGAAGTGGTGGTGGTGGATTCCTCTCCTCCCACTGTGGAGAGAGAGAGCTAAAGAGAGAGTCGAAGTCTCTTCTCTGACAGTGGGCACGTGGTGGTGGTAGGGGTGGGAGGGGGCTGTGGGGGAACGGGGCGGGGCTGTGGGGGAAGGGGGCGGGGCTGTGGAGGAGGGGCGGGGCTGTAGAGGAGGGGGCGGGGCTGGTGGGGCGGGTCACGCGGGATGTGACGGCGGCTCCGAGAGGTTGCCTCCTACCCCGTTGCGTAACACAGACAAAGGTCCCCCGGGTAGCCTTCGACAGGCTGTAGGGGGCAAGTGCTGTTGGTGAGTACCACCTATGAAGACAAAGGTCCCCCGGGTAGCCTTCGACAGGCTGTAGGGGGCAAGTGCTGTTGGTGAGTACCACCTATGAAGACAAAGATCCCCCGGGTAGCCTTCGACAGACTGTTGGGGCAAGTGCTGCGAGCGAGCACCTACGGAGGCAAGGGAGGGTGGGTGTCCAACACCACGGTTCAGAAAATCATCAGAGAGGCACACACACTGGTAGGCAGGGAGCAGGAGACACTGGAATACAGTACTGTGTGTGGGGGGGGGGCTGAATCCACTACGCCAGACTTTAACCATTTCACTAGCGAATTATCCGAATTTCGCGAGTGGTCAGTTGGGAAAATGATCAATTCCGATCATTGTTGATGCTGTTAATTCATTAATATTGGCGGTGAGACGGGGGGGGGTGGTCAATCATTTGGAGAGGTGGGAGGAGTTTGCTTCGGTAATTAATTAATGCTGTGTTTTGATTTAAAGCTTTCGTGACTGCAGGGATTCATATTCTTGGTTCTTTCGGTAAAGTCACCACGTAGAAGGGAAACAATAAAATAACAGAAATATAAAACAATACAATTCTCACGACGTTTCGACTGCAACACAAGCAATCATCATCAGGTGTGAAAACCACAACAAGAAAATTTGAAAAGTCAAATTTGAAAAGTCAAATTTTCTTAAATTTTGATTTAAAGCTTTCGTGACTGCAGTAATTCATATTCTTAGTTTTTTCGGTAACGTCACGTTGAAGGGAAACAACAAAATAATAAAAAATATAAAACATATTATTTTATATATAAAATATATATATATTTTCGGTGACTTTACCGAAAAAACTAAGAATATCAAATTTTCTTGTTGTGGTTTTCACACCTGATGATGATCGCTTGTGTTGCAGTCGAAACGTCGTGAGAATTTTATTGTTTATTATTTGTATTATTTTGTTTCCCTTCTACGTGACCTTACCGAAAGAACCAAGAATATAATGTAATGTTGTTTAGACTTTAGAATGTTGTGGTTGTACTCGCTCACAGCACTTGCCCCTCCAGTCTGTTAGAGGCTACACGGGGGACCTTTGTCTTTGTCTCCTTCATAGGCGCTGCTGCTACTCGCTAACAGCACTTGCCCCGACAGTCTGTTAGTGAGTCTCTGCCTGTATTCATGAGATGTAAGAAATCCACGCATTCAATGGACTCCAGAAACGAATGGACCCTCGCGAATTAAAAAAGGGCGACGTTCCGGGCAATGGCCCCTTGGGAGCGTCGCCCAACTCAAAGATTCCTCTCTCTAAGAAAAGGGAAAAAAAAAACCTCGCACAGAAGCGACGGCGCTCGGGAGGGATGTGTCGGAGATGTCTCCGGAACATCATCACGGAGAGAAAGGTGATGAAGTGAAGCGACACGAGAGGGGTTTGAACTCAGGAATTCGCCAAGTTCGGAGTGCGGCGCGCAAACAGAACCACACACACCACACACACCACACACACACACCACACACACCACACACACACCACACACACCACACACACACCACACACACCACACACACTCGACACACACCACGCACACTCCACACACCACACACACACCACACACACCACACACACACCACACACACTCGACACACACCACACACACCACACACACACCACACACACCACACACCACACACCACACACACCACACACACCACACACACCACACACACCACACACCACACACACACCACACACACACCACACACACCACACACCACACACACCACACACACCACATACACCACACACACCACACACACCACACACACACCACGCACATTCCATACACACCACACACACTCCACACACACCACGCACACACCACACACACACCACGCACACACCACACACACACCATACGCACACACACACCACACACGCACACACCACACACACACCACGCAGACACACACACACCACACACACCACACACACCACACACACCACACACACCACACACCACACACACACCACACACACACCACACACACCACACACACACTCGACACACACCACGCACACTCCACACACCACACACACCACACACACACCACGCAGACACACACACCACACATTCCACACACACCACACACCACGCACCCTCCACACACACCACGCACACTCGACACACACCACGCACACTCCACACACCACACACACCACACACACACCACGCAGACACACACACCACACTTTCCACACACACCACACACCACGCACCCTCCACACACACCGCGCACACTCCACACACACCACGCACACTCCACACACCACACACACCACACACACACCACGCACACTCCACACACCACACACACCACACACACACCACGCACATTCCACACACACCACACACACCACGCAGACACACAAAATGCACACCACGCACACCGTACACACCACGCAGACACACACACACCACACGCACACACACACCAAACGCACACACACACCACACACCACACACACCACGCAGACACACACACACCACGCAGATTCCATACACACCACACACACTCCACACACACCACGCACACACCACACACACACCACGCACACACCACACACACACCATACGCACACACACCACACACGCACACACACCACACACACCACGCAAACACCACACACACACCAGACACGCACACACACACCACACACACCACGCAAACACCACACACACAGCACACACACCCCACACACACACCACAGACGCCGTACACACAACACACATCACGCAGACACACCACACGCACACACACACCACACACCACACACATCACGCAGACACACCACACACACACCACGCACACCACACGCACACACACACCACACACACACCACACAGATCACGCAGACACACCACACACACACCACGCACACACACCACACACACACACACCACACACACACCACACGCACCCCCCACACCACACACACCACACACACACTACGCAGACACACACAAAGACAAAAATTCCCCGTGTAGCCTCTAACAGACTGCAACGGCAAGTGCTGTTAGCGAGTAGCAGCAGCCTCTATGAAGGAGACAAAGACAAAGATCCCCCGTGTAGCCTCTAACAAACTGTAGGGGCAAGTGCTGTTAGCGAGCAGCACCTATGCAGGGCGGCACGGCACACGAGGGGGTGGGTGGCCAGCACCACGCCCGGCCGCCTTTGTATCCCCCAGTGGCGATGTTTACAACGCACCGCACAAGGTACTCATTTGAGGCTGAGTCGACCTAGGGGGAGGCCCGGGACCGGTTCAGATAATCGCCACTGGGTGTTGGCCGTGAGCGGGAATCGAACCCGGGTCCCTAGGTTCGTAGCGCAGCGTAGCGCTAACCGCTACACTACCGTTCCCCACACACGTACACACACGTACACACACACAGACGTACACACACACACACACGTACACACGCAAGTACACACACACGCACGTACATACACACGTACACACACAGGTACACACACACACGTACACACACACAGACGTACACACACACACGTACACACACAGACACGTACATACACACACACACGTATATACATACATACACGTACACACACACGTACACACACACACGTACAAACACACGTGTATACACACTCACGTACATACACACACACATACACACACACGTACGCACACACACACGCCATCCGCACGGCCGTTATGTAATGAGGCGTGGCTGGACTGAGTCTGGATATCCGTGCAAGGAGGCCACGTGCTACCCCACGAGAAGAACGCGGGCGGGCAAGTGGCATTCGATCTCCCTGCGCGGAAATTTCCCCTTAACATTCCTAAATTCACCCCCCACACCCCCGTCATCCCCCCACCATCCCCCTCCCCCCACCATCCCCCCCCCCCACTCGTCCTCTATCCAACCCAGGGGTCGCGAGTCGGTCATTTGGCGATAAAGCCGCAGCGTCGTGCGAGTGGGGTAGAGAGTTGGGCGCCAAGATTAGTGGGGGGGGGGGGGGGGGGGGTAAAAGGGGCTACCTTGGTCTACTCTTCCACGCTTGCCTGGACGGACGTGCTGGGGGAAGACGGTTAAGAGTACGGGGACTCCTCCACCTTGCGAACGAGTTGGGTTCCAGAAAGTGTCTGTTCGTAAGTCAATTTGGTTCGTAAGTCCCGACTATACTCACTGTCGATTACAAACGCGTTGTACGGCATGTACACTAAACACGGGGGATGGCTTTACAAGTTCTATAATCTCCTGCAAATGTAAATGCCACTGGTTCTTCACGTTCTGCAGATGTAGATGCCACTGGTTCTTCATGTTCTGCAGATGTAGATGCCACTGGGTCTTCACGTTCTGCAGATGTAGATGCCACTGGTTCTTCACGTTCTGCAGATGTAGATGTCACTGATTCTTCTCGTTCTGCAGATGTAGATGCCACTGGTTCCTCACGTCCTCACGTTGTGCAGATGTCAATGCCACTGGGTCTTCACGTTCTGCAGATGTAGATGCCACTGGTTCTCCACGTTATGCAGATGTAGATGCCACTGGTTCTTCAGATTCTGCAGATGTAGATGCCACTGGTCCTTCATGTTCTGCAGATGTAGATGCCACTGGGTCTTCACGTTCTGCAGATGTAGATGCCACTGGTTCTTCACGTTCTGCAGATGTAGATGTCACTGATTCTTCTCGTTCTGCAGATGTAGATGCCACTGGTTCCTCACGTCCTCACGTTGTGCAGATGTCCATGCCACTGGGTCTTCACGTTCTGCAGATGTAGATGCCACTGGTTCTCCACGTTATGCAGATGTAGATGCCACTGGTTCTTCAGATTCTGCAGATGTAGATGCCACTGGTTCGTCACGTTCTGCAGATGTAGATGCCCCTGGATCTTCACGTTCTATAGATATAGATGCCACTGGTACGTCACGTTCTGCAGATGTAGGTGCCACTGGTTCTTCACGTTCTGCAGATGTAGATGTCACTTATTCTTCTCGTTCTGCAGATGTAGATGCCACTGGTTCCTCACGTCCTCACGTTGTGCAGATGTCCATGCCACTGGGTCTTCACGTTCGGCAGATGTAGATGCCACTGGTTCTCCACGTTATGCAGATGTAGATGCCACTGGTTCTTCAGATTCTGCAGATGTAGATGCCACTGGTTCGTCACGTTCTGCAGATGTAGATGCCCCTGGTTCTTCACGTTCTATAGATATAGATGCCACTGGTACGTCACGTTCTGCAGATGTAGATGCCACTGGTACGTCACATTCTGCAGATGTAGATGCCACTGATTCTTCACGTTCTGTAGATGTAGATGTCACTGATTCTTCTCGTTCTGCAGATGTAGATGCCACTGGTTCCTCACGTCCTTACGTTCTGCAGATGTCCATGCCACTGGGTCTTCACGTTCTGCAGATGTAGATGCCACTGGTTCTCCTCGTTATGCAGATGTAGATGCCACTGGTTCCTCACGTCCTCACGTTCTGCAGATGTAGATGCCACTGGTTTTTTACGTTCTGCAGATGTAGATGTCACTGGTTCTTCATGTTCTGCAGATGTTGATGCCACTGATTCTTCACGTTCTGCAGATGTAGAGGCCACTGGTTCTTCACGTTCTGTAGATGTAGATGTCACTGATTCTTCTCGTTCTGCAGATGTAGATGCCACTGGTTCTCCTCGTTCTGCAGATGTAGATGCCACTGATACATCACGTTCTGCAGATGTAGATACCACTGGTTATCATTGTCTGGAGATGTAGATGCCACTGGTTTTCACGTTCTGCAGATGTAGATGCCACTGGTACGTCACGTTCTGCAGATGTAGTTGCCACTGGTTGTCATTGTCTGGATATGTAGATGCCACTGGTTTTCACGTTCTGCAGATGTAGATGCCACTGGGTCTTCAGATTCTGCAGATGTAGATGCCACTGGTTCTTCACGTTCTGCAGATGTAGATGCCACTGGTTCTTCTCGTTCTGCAGATGTATATGCCACTGATTCTTCACGTTCTGCAGATGTAGATGCCACTGGTTCCTCAGATTCTGCAGATGTAGATGCCACAGGTTCGTCACGTTCTGCAGATATAGATGTCCCTGGTTCTTCACGTTCTATAGATATAGATGCCACTGCTACGTCACGTTCTGCAAATGTAGAAGCCACTGGTACGTCACGTTCTGCAGATGTAGATGCCACTGATTCTTCACGTTCTGTAGATGTAGATGTCACTTATTCTTCTCGTTCTGCAGATGTAGATGCCACTGATTCTTCACGTTCTGTAGATGTAGATGTCACTTATTCTTCTCGTTCTGCAGATGTAGATGCCACTGGTTCATCATGTTCTGTAGATGTCGATGCCACTGGTTCTTCATGTTCTGGAGATGTAGATGTCACTGGTTTTCACGTTCTGCAGAAGTAGATGCCACTGGTTCTTCACGTTCTGCAGATGTATGCCACTGGTTCTTCAGATTCTGCAGATGTAGATGCCACTGGTTCTTCACGTTCTGCAGATGTAGATGCCACTGGTTCTTCTCGTTCTGCAGATGTATATGCCACTGATTCTTCAGTTTCTGCATCCGTAGATGCCACTGGTTCTTCAAATTCTGCAGATGTAGATGCCACTGGTTCGTCACGTTCTGAAGATATAGATGCCCCTGGTTCTTCACGTTCTATGGATATAGATGCCACTGGGTCTTCACGTTCTGCATATGTATATGCCACTGGGTCTTCACGTTCTGCAGATGTAGAGGCCACTGGTTCTTCATGTTCTGCAGATGTATAGGCCACTGGTTCTTCACGTTCTGCAGATGTAGAGGCACTGGTTCTTCTCGTTCTGCAGATGTAGATGCCACTGGGTTCTTCACGTTTTGCAGATGTAGAAGCCACTGGTTCTTCACGTTCTACAGATGTAGATGCCACTGGTTCTTCAAGTTCTGTAGATGGAGATTCCACTGGTTCTTCACGTTCTGTAGATGTCACTGATTTTTCTGTTCTGCAGATGTAGATGCCACTGGTTCCTCACGTCCTGACGTTCTGGAGATGTAGATGCCACTCGTTCTTCAGGTTCTGTAGATGTAGATGCCGCTGGGTCTTCACGTTCTGCAGATGTAGATGCCACTGGTTTTCCTCGTTCTGCAGATGTAGATGCCACTGGTTTTCCTCGTTCTGCAGATGTAGATGCCACTGGTTCTCCACGTCCTCACGTTCTGCAGATGTAGATGCCACTGGTTCTTCAAGTTCTGTAGATATAGATGCCACTGGTTTTTCACGGTCTGCAGATGAAGATGCCATTGGTTCTTCATGTTCAGGAGATGTAGATGCCACTGGTTTTCACGTTCTGCAGATGTAGATGCCACTGGTTCTCCACGTTATGCAGATGTAGATGCCACTGGTTCTTCAGATTCTGCAGATGTAGATGCCACTGGTTCGTCACGTTCTGCAGATGTAGATGCCCCTGGTTCTTCACGTTCTATAGATATAGATGCCACTGGTACGTCACGTTCTGCAGATGTAGATGCCACTGGTACGTCACATTCTGCAGATGTAGATGCCACTGATTCTTCACGTTCTGTAGATGTAGATGTCACTGATTCTTCTCGTTCTGCAGATGTAGATGCCACTGGTTCCTCACGTCCTTACGTTCTGCAGATGTCCATGCCACTGGGTCTTCACGTTCTGCAGATGTAGATGCCACTGGTTCTCCTCGTTATGCAGATGTAGATGCCACTGGTTCCCCACGTCCTCACGTTCTGCAGATGTAGATGCCACTGGTTTTTTACGTTCTGCAGATGTAGATGTCACTGGTTCTTCATGTTCTGCAGATGTCGATGCCACTGATTCTTCACGTTCTGCAGATGTAGAGGCCACTGGTTCTTCACGTTCTGTAGATGTAGATGTCACTGATTCTTCTCGTTCTGCAGATGTAGATGCCACTGGTTCTCCTCGTTCTGCAGATGTAGATGCCACTGGTACGTCACGTTCTGCAGATGTAGATGCCACTGGTTATCATTGTCTGGAGATGTAAATGCCACTGGTTTTCACGTTCTGCAGATGTAGATGCCACTGGTACGTCACGTTCTGCAGATGTAGATGCCACTGGTTGTCATTGTCTGGATATGTAGATGCCACTGTTTTTCACGTTCTGCAGATGTAGATGCCACTGGGTCTTCAGATTCTGCAGATGTAGATGCCACTGGTTCTTCACGTTCTGCAGATGTAGATGCCACTGGTTCTTCTCGTTCTGCAGATGTATATGCCACTGATTCTTCACGTTCTGCAGATGTAGATGCCACTGGTTCCTCAGATTCTGCAGATGTAGATGCCACAGGTTCGTCACGTTCTGCAGATGTAGATGCCCCTGGTTCTTCACGTTCTATAGATATAGATGCCACTGCTACGTCACGTTCTGCAAATGTAGAAGCCACTGGTACGTCACGTTCTGCAGATGTAGATGCCACTGATTCTTCACGTTCTGTAGATGTAGATGTCAATTATTCTTCTCGTTCTGCAGATGTAGATGCCACTGGTTCATCATGTTCTGTAGATGTCGATGCCACGGGTTCTTCATGTTCTGGAGATGTAGATGTCACTGGTTTTCACGTTCTGCAGATGTAGATGCCACTGGTTCTTCACGTTCTGCAGATGTATGCCACTGGTTCTTCAGATTCTGCAGATGTAGATGCCACTGGTTCTTCACGTTCTGCAGATGTAGATGCCACTGGTTCTTCTCGTTCTGCAGATGTATATGCCACTGATTCTTCAGTTTCTGCATCCGTAGATGCCACTGGTTCTTCAGATTCTGCAGATGTAGATGCCACTGGTTCGTCACGTTCTGAAGATATAGATGCCCCTGGTTCTTCACGTTCTATAGATATAGATGCCACTGGGTCTTCACGTTCTGCATATGTATATGCCATTGGGTCTTCACGTTCTGCAGATGTAGAGGCCACTGGTTTTTCATGTTCTGCAGATGTATAGGCCACTGGTTCTTCATGTTCTGAAGATGTAGATGCTATTGGTTCTTCGCGTTCTGCAGATGTAGATGCCACTGGTTCTTCATCTTATGCAGATGCAAATGCCACTGGTTCTATACGTTCTGCAGATGTATATGCCACTGGGTCTTCATCTTCTGTAGATGTAGATGGCACTGGTTCTTCACGTTCTGCAGATGTAGATGACACTGGTTCTTCACGTTCTGTAGATGTAGATGGCACTGTTGGTTCTTCACGTACTGCATATGTAGATGCCACTGGTTTTTCACGTTCTGCAGATGTAGATGCCACTGGTTCTTCACGTTCTGTAGATGTAGATGCCGCTGGTTCTTCACGTTCTGTAGATGTAGATTCCACTGGTTCTTCACGTTCTGCAGATGTAGATGCTATTGGTTATTCAAGTTCTGAAGATGTAGATGCCACTGGTTCTTCATCTTCTGCAGATGTATATGCCACTGGGTCTTCCCGTTCTGCAGATGTAGAGGCCACTGGTTCTTCACGTTCGGTAGATGTAGATGCCACTGGTTCTTCACGTTCTGTAGATGTAGATTCCACTGGTTCTTCAGGTTCTGTAGATGTAGATGTCACTGATTCTCCTCGTTCTGCAGATGTAGATGCCACTGGTTCCTGACGTTCTGCAGATGTAGATGCCACTGTTTCTTCATCTTCTGTATATGTAGATACCACTGGTTCCTCACGTCCTCACGTTCTGCAGATGTAGATGCCACTGGTTCTTCAGATTCTGCAGATGTAGATGCCACTGGTTCGTCACGTTCTGCAGATGTAGATGCCCCTGGTTCTTCACGTTCTATAGATATAGATGCCACTGGTACGTCACGTTCTGCAGATGTAGATGCCACTGGTACGTCACATTCTGCAGATGTAGATGCCACTGATTCTTCACGTTCTGTAGATGTAGATGTCACTGATTCTTCTCGTTCTGCAGATGTAGATGCCACTGGTTCCTCACGTCCTTACGTTCTGCAGATGTCCATGCCACTGGGTCTTCACGTTCTGCAGATGTAGATGCCACTGGTTCTCCTCGTTATGCAGATGTAGATGCCACTGGTTCCCCACGTCCTCACGTTCTGCAGATGTAGATGCCACTGGTTTTTTACGTTCTGCAGATGTAGATGTCACTGGTTCTTCATGTTCTGCAGATGTCGATGCCACTGATTCTTCACGTTCTGCAGATGTAGAGGCCACTGGTTCTTCACGTTCTGTAGATGTAGATGTCACTGATTCTTCTCGTTCTGCAGATGTAGATGCCACTGGTTCTCCTCGTTCTGCAGATGTAGATGCCACTGGTACGTCACGTTCTGCAGATGTAGATGCCACTGGTTATCATTGTCTGGAGATGTAAATGCCACTGGTTTTCACGTTCTGCAGATGTAGATGCCACTGGTACGTCACGTTCTGCAGATGTAGATGCCACTGGTTGTCATTGTCTGGATATGTAGATGCCACTGTTTTTCACGTTCTGCAGATGTAGATGCCACTGGGTCTTCAGATTCTGCAGATGTAGATGCCACTGGTTCTTCACGTTCTGCAGATGTAGATGCCACTGGTTCTTCTCGTTCTGCAGATGTATATGCCACTGATTCTTCACGTTCTGCAGATGTAGATGCCACTGGTTCCTCAGATTCTGCAGATGTAGATGCCACAGGTTCGTCACGTTCTGCAGATGTAGATGCCGCTGGTTCTTCACGTTCTATAGATATAGATGCCACTGCTACGTCACGTTCTGCAAATGTAGAAGCCACTGGTACGTCACGTTCTGCAGATGTAGATGCCACTGATTCTTCACGTTCTGTAGATGTAGATGTCAATTGTTCTTCTCGTTCTGCAGATGTAGATGCCACTGGTTCATCATGTTCTGTAGATGTCGATGCCACGGGTTCTTCATGTTCTGGAGATGTAGATGTCACTGGTTTTCACGTTCTGCAGATGTAGATGCCACTGGTTCTTCACGTTCTGCAGATGTATGCCACTGGTTCTTCAGATTCTGCAGATGTAGATGCCACTGGTTCTTCACGTTCTGCAGATGTAGATGCCACTGGTTCTTCTCGTTCTGCAGATGTATATGCCACTGATTCTTCAGTTTCTGCATCCGTAGATGCCACTGGTTCTTCAGATTCTGCAGATGTAGATGCCACTGGTTCGTCACGTTCTGAAGATATAGATGCCCCTGGTTCTTCACGTTCTATAGATATAGATGCCACTGGGTCTTCACGTTCTGCATATGTATATGCCATTGGGTCTTCACGTTCTGCAGATGTAGAGGCCACTGGTTCTTCATGTTCTGCAGATGTATAGGCCACTGGTTCTTCATGTTCTGAAGATGTAGATGCTATTGGTTCTTCGCGTTCTGCAGATGTAGATGCCACTGGTTCTTCATCTTATGCAGATGCAAATGCCACTGGTTCTATACGTTCTGCAGATGTATATGCCACTGGGTCTTCATCTTCTGTAGATGTAGATGGCACTGGTTCTTCACGTTCTGCAGATGTAGATGACACTGGTTCTTCACGTTCTGTAGATGTAGATGGCACTGTTGGTTCTTCACGTACTGCATATGTAGATGCCACTGGTTTTTCACGTTCTGCAGATGTAGATGCCACTGGTTCTTCACGTTCTGTAGATGTAGATGCCGCTGGTTCTTCACGTTCTGTAGATGTAGATTCCACTGGTTCTTCACGTTCTGCAGATGTAGATGCTATTGGTTATTCAAGTTCTGAAGATGTAGATGCCACTGGTTCTTCATCTTCTGCAGATGTATATGCCACTGGGTCTTCACGTTCTGCAGATGTAGAGGCCACTGGTTCTTCACGTTCGGTAGATGTAGATGCCACT
Organism: Petromyzon marinus; assembly: GCF_048934315.1. Lineage (NCBI taxonomy): Eukaryota > Metazoa > Chordata > Hyperoartia > Petromyzontiformes > Petromyzontidae > Petromyzon > Petromyzon marinus. The sequence goes on along the minus strand of NC_133667.1, from coordinate 16,762,173 downwards.
GGTTCTTCACGTTCTGTAGATGTAGATTCCACTGGTTCTTCAGGTTCTGTAGATGTAGATGTCACTGATTCTCCTCGTTCTGCAGATGTAGATGCCACTGGTTCCTGACGTTCTGCAGATGTAGATGCCACTGTTTCTTCATCTTCTGTATATGTAGATACCACTGGTTCTTCACGTTCTGTAGATGTACATGTCACTGATTTTTCTCGTTCTGCAGATGTAGATGCCACTCGGTTTTTCATGTTCTGCAGATGTAGATGCTATTGGTTCTTCACGTTCTGCAGATGTAGACGGCACTGGTTCTTCATCTTCTGCAGATGTAAATGCCACTGGTTCTTCACGTTCTGCAGATGTAGAGGCGAATGGGTCTTCACGTTCTGCAGATGAAGAGGCCACTGGTTCTTCATGTTCTAGAGATGTAAAGGCCACTGGTTCTTCACGTTCTACAGATGTACATGCCACTGGTTCTTCACGTTCCGCAGATGTAGAGGCCACTGGTTCTTCATGTTCTGCAGATGTAGATGCCACTGGTTCTTCACGTTCTGCAGATGTAGAGGCACTGGTTCTTCTCGTTCTGCAGATGTAGATGCCACTGGGTTCTTCACGTTTTGCAGATGTAGAAGCCACTGGTTCTTCACGTTCTACAGATGTAGATACCACTGGTTCTTCACGTTCTGTAGATGGAGATTCCACTGGTTCTTCACGTTCTGTAGATGTCACTGATTTTTCTGTTCTGCAGATGTAGATGCCACTGGTTCCTCACGTCCTGACGTTCTGGAGATGTAGATGCCACTCGTTCTTCAGGTTCTGTAGATGTAGATGCCGCTGGGTCTTCACGTTCTGCAGATGTAGATGCCACGGGTTTTCCTCGTTCTGCAGATGTAGATGCCACTGGTTCTCCACGTCCTCACGTTCTGCAGATGTAGATGCCACTGGTTCTTCAAGTTCAGTAGATATAGATGCCATTGGTTTTTCACGGTCTGCAGATGAAGATGCCATTGGTTCTTCATGTTCAGGAGATGTAGATGCCACTGGTTTTCACGTTCTGCAAATGTAGATGACACTGGTTCTTCACGTTCTGCAGATGTATATGCCACTGGGTCTTCACGTTCTACAGATGTAGATGGCACTGTTTCTTCACGTTCTGCAGGTGTAGATGCCACTGGTTCTTCACGTTCTGTAGATGTAGATGCCACTGGTTCTTCATGTTCTGCAGCTTTAGATGCTATTGGTTCTTCGCGTTCTGCAGATGTAGATGCCACTGGGTCTTCTGCTCTGCAGATGTAGATGCCACTGGTTCCTCACGTCCTCACGTTCTGGAGATGTAGATGCCACTGGTTCTTCAAGTTCTGTAGATGTAGATGCCACTGGGTCTTTACGTTCTGCAGATGTAGATGCCACTGGTTCTCCTCGTTCTGCAGATGTAGATGCCACTGGTTCTTCAGGTTCTGTCGATGTAGATGCCACTGGTTTTTCATGTTCTGCAGATGAAGATGCTATTGGTTCGTCGGGTTCTGCAGATGTAAATGCCACTGGTTCTTCATCTTCTGCAGATGTAGATGTCACTGGTTCTTCATCTTCTGCGGATGTAAATGCCTTTGGTTCTTCACGTTCTGCAGATGTAGACACCACTGGTTCTTCACGTTCTGCAGATGAATTTGCCAATGGGTCTTCACGTTCTGTAAATGTAGATTCCACTGGTTCTTCACGTTCTGTAGATGTAGATGTCACTGATTCTTTTCGTTGTCCAGATGTAGATGCCACTGGTTCTTCACGTTCTACAGATGTAGATGCCACTGGTTCTTCACGTTCTGTAGATGGAGATTCCACTGGTTCTTCACGTTCTGTAGATGTAGATGTCACTGATTCTTCTGTTCTGCAGATGTAGATGCCACTGGTTCCTCACGTCCTCACGTTCTGGAGATGTAGATGCCACTGGTTCTTCAGGTTCTGTAGATGTAGATGCCACTGGGTCTTCACGTTCTGCAGATGTAGATGCCACTGGTTCTCCTCGTTCTGCAGATGTAGATTCCACTGGTTCCTCACGTCCTCACGTTCTGCAGATGTAGATGCCACTGGTTCTTCAGGTTCTGTAGATGTAGATGCCACTGGTTTTTCATTTTCTGCAGATGTAGATGCCACTGGTTCTTCATCTTCTACAGATGTAGATGCCACTGGTTCTTCATCTTCTGCGGATGTAAATGCCACCGGTTCTTCGCGTTCTGCAGATGTAGATGCCACTGGTTCTTCACGTTCTGCAGATGTATTTGCCACTGGGTCTTCACGTTCTGCAGATGTAGAGGCCACTGGTTCTTCACGTTCTGCAGATGTAGATGCCACTGGTTCTTCATGTTCTGCAGCTTTAGATGCTATTGGTTCTTCCCGTTCTGCAGATGTAGATGCCACTGGTTCTCCTGCTCTGCAGATGTAGATGCCACTGGTTCCTCACGTCCTCACGTTCTGGAGATGTAGATGCCACTGGTTCTTCAGGTTCTGTAGATGTAGATGCCACTGGGTCTTCACGTTCTGCAGATGTAGATGCCACTGGTTCTCCTCGTTTTGCAGATGTAGATGCCACTGGTTCTTCAGGTTCTGTAGATGTAGATGCCACTGGTTTTTCATGTTCTGCTGATGAAGATGCTATTGGTTCGTCGCGTTCTGCAGATGTAAATGCCACTGGTTCTTCATCTTCTGCAGATGTAGATGCCACTGGTTCTTAACGTTCTCCAGATGTAGATGCCACTGATTCTTCATGTTCTGTAGATGTAGATGCCACTGGTTCTTCATGTTCTGCAGATGTAGATGCTATTGGTTCTTCACGTTCTGCAGATGTAGATACCACTGGTTCTTCACGTTCTGCAGATGAATTTGCCAATGGGTCTTCACGTTCTGTAAATGTAGATTCCACTGGTTCTTCACGTTCTGTAGATGTAGATGTCACTGATTCTTCTCGTTCTCGAGATGTAGATGCCACTGGTTCTTCACGTTCTACAGATGTAGATGCCACTGTTTCTTCACGTTCTGCACATGTAGATGCCACTGGTTCTTCACGTTCTGCAGATGTAGAGGCCACTGGTTGTTAACGTTATGTAGATGTAGATGTCACTGATTCTTCTGTTCTGCAGATGTAGATGCCACTGGTTCCTCACGTCCTGACGTTCTGGAGATGTAGATTCCACTCGTTCTTCAGGTTCTGTAGATGTAGATGCCGCGGGGTCTTCACGTTCTGCAGATGTAGATGCCACTGGTTTTCCTCGCTCTGCAGATGTAGATGCCACTGGTTCTCCACGTCCTCACGTTCTGCACATGTAGATGCCACTGGTTCTTTAAGTTCTGTAGCTATAGATGCCACTGGTTTTTCATGGTCTGCAGATGTAGATGCCACTGATTCTTCACGTTCTGCAGATGTAGATGCCACGGTTTCTTCATCTTCTATATATGTAGATGCCACCGGTTCTTCAAGTTCTGCGCATATAGATGCCATTGGTTCTTCATGTTCAGGAGATGTAGATGCCACTGGTTTTCACATTCTGCAAATGTAGATGACACTGGTTCTTCACGTTCTGCAGATGTATATGCCACTAGGTCTTCACGTTCTATAGATGTAGATGGCACTGTTTCTTCACGTTCTGCAGGTGTAGATGCCACTGGTTCTTCACGTTCTGTAGATGTAGATGCCACTGGTTCTTCATGTTCTGCAGCTTTAGATGCTATTGGTTCTTCGCGTTCTGCAGATGTAGATGCCACTGGTTCTTCTGCTCTGCAGATGTAGATGCCACTGGTTCCTCACGTCCTCACGTTCTGGAGATGTAGATGCCACTGGTTCTTCAGGTTCTGTAGATGCCACTGGGTCTTCACGTTCTGCAGATGTAGATGCCACTGGTTCTCCTCGTTCTGCAGATGTAGATGCCACTGGTTCTTCAGGTTCTGTAGATGTAGATGCCACTGGTTTTTCATGTTCTGCAGATGAAGATGCTATTGGTTCGTCGCGTTCTGCAGATGTAAATGCCACTGGTTCTTCATCTTCTGATGATGTAAATGCTTTGGTTCTTCACGTTCTGCAGATGTAGATACCACTGGTTCATCACGTTCTGCAGATGAATTTGCCAATGGGTCTTCACGTTCTGTAAATGTAGATTCCACTGGTTCTTCACGTTCTGTAGATGTAGATGTCACTGATTCTTCTCGTTCTCCAGATGTAGATGCCACTGGTTCTTCACGTTCTACAGATGTAGATGCCACTGGTTCTTCACGTTCTGCATATGTAGATGCCACTGGTTCTTCACGTTCTGCAGATGTAGAGGCCACTGGTTCTTCACGTTCTGCATATATAGATGCCACTGGTTCTTCACGTTCTGCAGATGTAGAGGCCACTGGTTCTTCACGTTCTGCAGATGTAGATGCCACTGGTTCTTCACGTTCTACAGATGTAGAAGCCACTGGTTGTTCACGTTCTGTAGATGGAGATTGCACTGGTTCTTCACGTTCTATAGATGTAGATGTCACTGATTCTTCTGTTCTGCAGATGTAGATGCCACTGGTTCCTCACGTCCTCACGTTCTGCAGATGTAGATGTCACTGGTTCTTCAGGTTCTGTAGATGTAGATGGCACAGGATCTTAACGTTCTGCAAATGTAGATGCCACTGGTTCTCCTCGTTCTGCATATCTAGATGCCACTGGTTCCTCACGTCCTAACGTTTTGCAGATGTAGATGCCACTGTTTCTTCATCTTCTGTATATGTAGATACCACCGGTTCTTCATGTTCTGCGCATGTAGATGCCACTGGTTCTTCACGTTCAGGCGATGTAGATGCCACTGGTTTTCACGTTCTGCAAATGTAAATGCCACTGGTTCTTCACGTTCTGCAGTTGTAGTTGCCACTGGTTCTTCAGATTCTGCAGATGTAGATTCCACTGGTTCTTCACGTTCTGTAGATGTACATGTCACTGATTTTTCTCGTTCTGCAGATGTAGATGCCACTCGGTTTTTCATGTTCTGCAGATGTAGATGCTATTGGTTCTTCACGTTCTGCAGATGTAGATGCCACTGGTTCTTCATCTTCTGCAGATGTATATGCCACTGGTTCTTCACGTTCTGCAGATGTAGAGGCCAATGGGTCTTCACGTTCTACAGATGTAAAGGCCACTGGTTCTTCACGTTCTACAGATGTACATGCCACTGGTTCTTCACGTTCCGCAGATGTAGAGGCCACTGGTTCTTCACGTTCTGCAGATGTATATGCCACTAGGTCTTCACGTTCTATAGATGTAGATGGCACTGTTTCTTCACGTTCTGCAGGTGTAGATGCCACTGGTTCTTCACGTTCTGTAGATGTAGATGCCACTGGTTCTTCATGTTCTGCAGCTTTAGATGCTATTGGTTCTTCGCGTTCTGCAGATGTAGATGCCACTGGTTCTTCTGCTCTGCAGATGTAGATGCCACTGGTTCCTCACGTCCTCACGTTCTGGAGATGTAGATGCCACTGGTTCTTCAGGTTCTGTAGATGCCACTGGGTCTTCACGTTCTGCAGATGTAGATGCCACTGGTTCTCCTCGTTCTGCAGATGTAGATGCCACTGGTTCTTCAGGTTCTGTAGATGTAGATGCCACTGGTTTTTCATGTTCTGCAGATGAAGATGCTATTGGTTCGTCGCGTTCTGCAGATGTAAATGCCACTGGTTCTTCATCTTCTGATGATGTAAATGCTTTGGTTCTTCACGTTCTGCAGATGTAGATACCACTGGTTCATCACGTTCTGCAGATGAATTTGCCAATGGGTCTTCACGTTCTGTAAATGTAGATTCCACTGGTTCTTCACGTTCTGTAGATGTAGATGTCACTGATTCTTCTCGTTCTCCAGATGTAGATGCCACTGGTTCTTCACGTTCTACAGATGTAGATGCCACTGGTTCTTCACGTTCTGCATATGTAGATGCCACTGGTTCTTCACGTTCTGCAGATGTAGAGGCCACTGGTTCTTCACGTTCTGCATATGTAGATGCCACTGGTTCTTCACGTTCTGCAGATGTAGAGGCCACTGGTTCTTCACGTTCTGCAGATGTAGATGCCACTGGTTCTTCACGTTCTACAGATGTAGAAGCCACTGGTTGTTCACGTTCTGTAGATGGAGATTCCACTGGTTCTTCACGTTCTATAGATGTAGATGTCACTGATTCTTCTGTTCTGCAGATGTAGATGCCACTGGTTCCTCACGTCCTCACGTTCTGCAGATGTAGATGTCACTGGTTCTTCAGGTTCTGTAGATGTAGATGGCACAGGATCTTTACGTTCTGCAAATGTAGATGCCACTGGTTCTCCTCGTTCTGCATATCTAGATGCCACTGGTTCCTCACGTCCTAACGTTTTGCAGATGTAGATGCCACTGTTTCTTCATCTTCTGTATATGTAGATACCACCGGTTCTTCATGTTCTGCGCATGTAGATGCCACTGGTTCTTCACGTTCAGGCGATGTAGATGCCACTGGTTTTCACGTTCTGCAAATGTAAATGCCACTGGTTCTTCACGTTCTGCAGTTGTAGTTGCCACTGGTTCTTCAGATTCTGCAGATGTAGATTCCACTGGTTCTTCACGTTCTGTAGATGTACATGTCACTGATTTTTCTCGTTCTGCAGATGTAGATGCCACTCGGTTTTTCATGTTCTGCAGATGTAGATGCTATTGGTTCTTCACGTTCTGCAGATGTAGATACCACTGGTTCTTCACGTTCTGCAGATGAATTTGCCAATGGGTCTTCACGTTCTGTAAATGTAGATTCCACTGGTTCTTCACGTTCTGTAGATGTAGATGTCACTGATTCTTCTCGTTCTCGAGATGTAGATGCCACTGGTTCTTCACGTTCTACAGATGTAGATGCCACTGGTTCTTCACGTTCTGCACATGTAGATGCCACTGGTTCTTCACGTTCTGCAGATGTAGAGGCCACTGGTTGTTAACGTTATGTAGATGTAGATGTCACTGATTCTTCTGTTCTGCAGATGTAGATGCCACTGGTTCCTCACGTCCTGACGTTCTGGAGATGTAGATTCCACTCGTTCTTCAGGTTCTGTAGATGTAGATGCCGCTGGGTCTTCACGTTCTGCAGATGTAGATGCCACTGGTTTTCCTCGCTCTGCAGATGTAGATGCCACTGGTTCTCCACGTCCTCACGTTCTGCACATGTAGATGCCACTGGTTCTTTAAGTTCTGTAGCTATAGATGCCACTGGTTTTTCATGGTCTGCAGATGTAGATGCCACTGATTCTTCACGTTCTGCAGATGTAGATGCCACGGTTTCTTCATCTTCTATATATGTAGATGCCACCGGTTCTTCAAGTTCTGCGCATATAGATGCCATTGGTTCTTCATGTTCAGGAGATGTAGATGCCACTGGTTTTCACGTTCTGCAAATGTAGATGACACTGGTTCTTCACGTTCTGCAGATGTATATACCACTAGGTCTTCACGTTCTATAGATGTAGATGGCACTGTTTCTTCACGTTCTGCAGGTGTAGATGCCACTGGTTCTTCACGTTCTGTAGATGTAGATGCCACTGGTTCTTCATGTTCTGCAGCTTTAGATGCTATTGGTTCTTCGCGTTCTGCAGATGTAGATGCCACTGGTTCTTCTGCTCTGCAGATGTAGATGCCACTGGTTCCTCACGTCCTCACGTTCTGGAGATGTAGATGCCACTGGTTCTTCAGGTTCTGTAGATGCCACTGGGTCTTCACGTTCTGCAGATGTAGATGCCACTGGTTCTCCTCGTTCTGCAGATGTAGATGCCACTGGTTCTTCAGGTTCTGTAGATGTAGATGCCACTGGTTTTTCATGTTCTGCAGATGAAGATGCTATTGGTTCGTCGCGTTCTGCAGATGTAAATGCCACTGGTTCTTCATCTTCTGATGATGTAAATGCTTTGGTTCTTCACGTTCTGCAGATGTAGATACCACTGGTTCATCACGTTCTGCAGATGAATTTGCCAATGGGTCTTCACGTTCTGTAAATGTAGATTCCACTGGTTCTTCACGTTCTGTAGATGTAGATGTCACTGATTCTTCTCGTTCTCCAGATGTAGATGCCACTGGTTCTTCACGTTCTACAGATGTAGATACCACTGGTTCTTCACGTTCTGTAGATGGAGATTCCACTGGTTCTTCACGTTCTGTAGATGTCACTGATTTTTCTGTTCTGCAGATGTAGATGCCACTGGTTCCTCACGTCCTGACGTTCTGGAGATGTAGATGCCACTCGTTCTTCAGGTTCTGTAGATGTAGATGCCGCTGGGTCTTCACGTTCTGCAGATGTAGATGCCACGGGTTTTCCTCGTTCTGCAGATGTAGATGCCACTGGTTCTCCACGTCCTCACGTTCTGCAGATGTAGATGCCACTGGTTCTTCAAGTTCAGTAGATATAGATGCCATTGGTTTTTCACGGTCTGCAGATGAAGATGCCATTGGTTCTTCATGTTCAGGAGATGTAGATGCCACTGGTTTTCACGTTCTGCAAATGTAGATGACACTGGTTCTTCACGTTCTGCAGATGTATATGCCACTGGGTCTTCACGTTCTACAGATGTAGATGGCACTGTTTCTTCACGTTCTGCAGGTGTAGATGCCACTGGTTCTTCACGTTCTGTAGATGTAGATGCCACTGGTTCTTCATGTTCTGCAGCTTTAGATGCTATTGGTTCTTCGCGTTCTGCAGATGTAGATGCCACTGGGTCTTCTGCTCTGCAGATGTAGATGCCACTGGTTCCTCACGTCCTCACGTTCTGGAGATGTAGATGCCACTGGTTCTTCAAGTTCTGTAGATGTAGATGCCACTGGGTCTTTACGTTCTGCAGATGTAGATGCCACTGGTTCTCCTCGTTCTGCAGATGTAGATGCCACTGGTTCTTCAGGTTCTGTCGATGTAGATGCCACTGGTTTTTCATGTTCTGCAGATGAAGATGCTATTGGTTCGTCGGGTTCTGCAGATGTAAATGCCACTGGTTCTTCATCTTCTGCAGATGTAGATGTCACTGGTTCTTCATCTTCTGCGGATGTAAATGCCTTTGGTTCTTCACGTTCTGCAGATGTAGACACCACTGGTTCTTCACGTTCTGCAGATGAATTTGCCAATGGGTCTTCACGTTCTGTAAATGTAGATTCCACTGGTTCTTCACGTTCTGTAGATGTAGATGTCACTGATTCTTTTCGTTGTCCAGATGTAGATGCCACTGGTTCTTCACGTTCTACAGATGTAGATGCCACTGGTTCTTCACGTTCTGTAGATGGAGATTCCACTGGTTCTTCACGTTCTGTAGATGTAGATGTCACTGATTCTTCTGTTCTGCAGATGTAGATGCCACTGGTTCCTCACGTCCTCACGTTCTGGAGATGTAGATGCCACTGGTTCTTCAGGTTCTGTAGATGTAGATGCCACTGGGTCTTCACGTTCTGCAGATGTAGATGCCACTGGTTCTCCTCGTTCTGCAGATGTAGATTCCACTGGTTCCTCACGTCCTCACGTTCTGCAGATGTAGATGCCACTGGTTCTTCAGGTTCTGTAGATGTAGATGCCACTGGTTTTTCATTTTCTGCAGATGTAGATGCCACTGGTTCTTCATCTTCTACAGATGTAGATGCCACTGGTTCTTCATCTTCTGCGGATGTAAATGCCACCGGTTCTTCGCGTTCTGCAGATGTAGATGCCACTGGTTCTTCACGTTCTGCAGATGTATTTGCCACTGGGTCTTCACGTTCTGCAGATGTAGAGGCCACTGGTTCTTCACGTTCTGCAGATGTAGATGCCACTGGTTCTTCATGTTCTGCAGCTTTAGATGCTATTGGTTCTTCCCGTTCTGCAGATGTAGATGCCACTGGTTCTCCTGCTCTGCAGATGTAGATGCCACTGGTTCCTCACGTCCTCACGTTCTGGAGATGTAGATGCCACTGGTTCTTCAGGTTCTGTAGATGTAGATGCCACTGGGTCTTCACGTTCTGCAGATGTAGATGCCACTGGTTCTCCTCGTTTTGCAGATGTAGATGCCACTGGTTCTTCAGGTTCTGTAGATGTAGATGCCACTGGTTTTTCATGTTCTGCTGATGAAGATGCTATTGGTTCGTCGCGTTCTGCAGATGTAAATGCCACTGGTTCTTCATCTTCTGCAGATGTAGATGCCACTGGTTCTTAACGTTCTCCAGATGTAGATGCCACTGATTCTTCATGTTCTGTAGATGTAGATGCCACTGGTTCTTCATGTTCTGCAGATGTAGATGCTATTGGTTCTTCACGTTCTGCAGATGTAGATACCACTGGTTCTTCACGTTCTGCAGATGAATTTGCCAATGGGTCTTCACGTTCTGTAAATGTAGATTCCACTGGTTCTTCACGTTCTGTAGATGTAGATGTCACTGATTCTTCTCGTTCTCGAGATGTAGATGCCACTGGTTCTTCACGTTCTACAGATGTAGATGCCACTGTTTCTTCACGTTCTGCACATGTAGATGCCACTGGTTCTTCACGTTCTGCAGATGTAGAGGCCACTGGTTGTTAACGTTATGTAGATGTAGATGTCACTGATTCTTCTGTTCTGCAGATGTAGATGCCACTGGTTCCTCACGTCCTGACGTTCTGGAGATGTAGATTCCACTCGTTCTTCAGGTTCTGTAGATGTAGATGCCGCTGGGTCTTCACGTTCTGCAGATGTAGATGCCACTGGTTTTCCTCGCTCTGCAGATGTAGATGCCACTGGTTCTCCACGTCCTCACGTTCTGCACATGTAGATGCCACTGGTTCTTTAAGTTCTGTAGCTATAGATGCCACTGGTTTTTCATGGTCTGCAGATGTAGATGCCACTGATTCTTCACGTTCTGCAGATGTAGATGCCACGGTTTCTTCATCTTCTATATATGTAGATGCCACCGGTTCTTCAAGTTCTGCGCATATAGATGCCATTGGTTCTTCATGTTCAGGAGATGTAGATGCCACTGGTTTTCACATTCTGCAAATGTAGATGACACTGGTTCTTCACGTTCTGCAGATGTATATGCCACTAGGTCTTCACGTTCTATAGATGTAGATGGCACTGTTTCTTCACGTTCTGCAGGTGTAGATGCCACTGGTTCTTCACGTTCTGTAGATGTAGATGCCACTGGTTCTTCATGTTCTGCAGCTTTAGATGCTATTGGTTCTTCGCGTTCTGCAGATGTAGATGCCACTGGTTCTTCTGCTCTGCAGATGTAGATGCCACTGGTTCCTCACGTCCTCACGTTCTGGAGATGTAGATGCCACTGGTTCTTCAGGTTCTGTAGATGCCACTGGGTCTTCACGTTCTGCAGATGTAGATGCCACTGGTTCTCCTCGTTCTGCAGATGTAGATGCCACTGGTTCTTCAGGTTCTGTAGATGTAGATGCCACTGGTTTTTCATGTTCTGCAGATGAAGATGCTATTGGTTCGTCGCGTTCTGCAGATGTAAATGCCACTGGTTCTTCATCTTCTGATGATGTAAATGCTTTGGTTCTTCACGTTCTGCAGATGTAGATACCACTGGTTCATCACGTTCTGCAGATGAATTTGCCAATGGGTCTTCACGTTCTGTAAATGTAGATTCCACTGGTTCTTCACGTTCTGTAGATGTAGATGTCACTGATTCTTCTCGTTCTCCAGATGTAGATGCCACTGGTTCTTCACGTTCTACAGATGTAGATGCCACTGGTTCTTCACGTTCTGCATATGTAGATGCCACTGGTTCTTCACGTTCTGCAGATGTAGAGGCCACTGGTTCTTCACGTTCTGCATATATAGATGCCACTGGTTCTTCACGTTCTGCAGATGTAGAGGCCACTGGTTCTTCACGTTCTGCAGATGTAGATGCCACTGGTTCTTCACGTTCTACAGATGTAGAAGCCACTGGTTGTTCACGTTCTGTAGATGGAGATTGCACTGGTTCTTCACGTTCTATAGATGTAGATGTCACTGATTCTTCTGTTCTGCAGATGTAGATGCCACTGGTTCCTCACGTCCTCACGTTCTGCAGATGTAGATGTCACTGGTTCTTCAGGTTCTGTAGATGTAGATGGCACAGGATCTTAACGTTCTGCAAATGTAGATGCCACTGGTTCTCCTCGTTCTGCATATCTAGATGCCACTGGTTCCTCACGTCCTAACGTTTTGCAGATGTAGATGCCACTGTTTCTTCATCTTCTGTATATGTAGATACCACCGGTTCTTCATGTTCTGCGCATGTAGATGCCACTGGTTCTTCACGTTCAGGCGATGTAGATGCCACTGGTTTTCACGTTCTGCAAATGTAAATGCCACTGGTTCTTCACGTTCTGCAGTTGTAGTTGCCACTGGTTCTTCAGATTCTGCAGATGTAGATTCCACTGGTTCTTCACGTTCTGTAGATGTACATGTCACTGATTTTTCTCGTTCTGCAGATGTAGATGCCACTCGGTTTTTCATGTTCTGCAGATGTAGATGCTATTGGTTCTTCACGTTCTGCAGATGTAGATGCCACTGGTTCTTCATCTTCTGCAGATGTATATGCCACTGGTTCTTCACGTTCTGCAGATGTAGAGGCCAATGGGTCTTCACGTTCTACAGATGTAAAGGCCACTGGTTCTTCACGTTCTACAGATGTACATGCCACTGGTTCTTCACGTTCCGCAGATGTAGAGGCCACTGGTTCTTCACGTTCTGCAGATGTATATGCCACTAGGTCTTCACGTTCTATAGATGTAGATGGCACTGTTTCTTCACGTTCTGCAGGTGTAGATGCCACTGGTTCTTCACGTTCTGTAGATGTAGATGCCACTGGTTCTTCATGTTCTGCAGCTTTAGATGCTATTGGTTCTTCGCGTTCTGCAGATGTAGATGCCACTGGTTCTTCTGCTCTGCAGATGTAGATGCCACTGGTTCCTCACGTCCTCACGTTCTGGAGATGTAGATGCCACTGGTTCTTCAGGTTCTGTAGATGCCACTGGGTCTTCACGTTCTGCAGATGTAGATGCCACTGGTTCTCCTCGTTCTGCAGATGTAGATGCCACTGGTTCTTCAGGTTCTGTAGATGTAGATGCCACTGGTTTTTCATGTTCTGCAGATGAAGATGCTATTGGTTCGTCGCGTTCTGCAGATGTAAATGCCACTGGTTCTTCATCTTCTGATGATGTAAATGCTTTGGTTCTTCACGTTCTGCAGATGTAGATACCACTGGTTCATCACGTTCTGCAGATGAATTTGCCAATGGGTCTTCACGTTCTGTAAATGTAGATTCCACTGGTTCTTCACGTTCTGTAGATGTAGATGTCACTGATTCTTCTCGTTCTCCAGATGTAGATGCCACTGGTTCTTCACGTTCTACAGATGTAGATGCCACTGGTTCTTCACGTTCTGCATATGTAGATGCCACTGGTTCTTCACGTTCTGCAGATGTAGAGGCCACTGGTTCTTCACGTTCTGCATATGTAGATGCCACTGGTTCTTCACGTTCTGCAGATGTAGAGGCCACTGGTTCTTCACGTTCTGCAGATGTAGATGCCACTGGTTCTTCACGTTCTACAGATGTAGAAGCCACTGGTTGTTCACGTTCTGTAGATGGAGATTCCACTGGTTCTTCACGTTCTATAGATGTAGATGTCACTGATTCTTCTGTTCTGCAGATGTAGATGCCACTGGTTCCTCACGTCCTCACGTTCTGCAGATGTAGATGTCACTGGTTCTTCAGGTTCTGTAGATGTAGATGGCACAGGATCTTTACGTTCTGCAAATGTAGATGCCACTGGTTCTCCTCGTTCTGCATATCTAGATGCCACTGGTTCCTCACGTCCTAACGTTTTGCAGATGTAGATGCCACTGTTTCTTCATCTTCTGTATATGTAGATACCACCGGTTCTTCATGTTCTGCGCATGTAGATGCCACTGGTTCTTCACGTTCAGGCGATGTAGATGCCACTGGTTTTCACGTTCTGCAAATGTAAATGCCACTGGTTCTTCACGTTCTGCAGTTGTAGTTGCCACTGGTTCTTCAGATTCTGCAGATGTAGATTCCACTGGTTCTTCACGTTCTGTAGATGTACATGTCACTGATTTTTCTCGTTCTGCAGATGTAGATGCCACTCGGTTTTTCATGTTCTGCAGATGTAGATGCTATTGGTTCTTCACGTTCTGCAGATGTAGATACCACTGGTTCTTCACGTTCTGCAGATGAATTTGCCAATGGGTCTTCACGTTCTGTAAATGTAGATTCCACTGGTTCTTCACGTTCTGTAGATGTAGATGTCACTGATTCTTCTCGTTCTCGAGATGTAGATGCCACTGGTTCTTCACGTTCTACAGATGTAGATGCCACTGGTTCTTCACGTTCTGCACATGTAGATGCCACTGGTTCTTCACGTTCTGCAGATGTAGAGGCCACTGGTTGTTAACGTTATGTAGATGTAGATGTCACTGATTCTTCTGTTCTGCAGATGTAGATGCCACTGGTTCCTCACGTCCTGACGTTCTGGAGATGTAGATTCCACTCGTTCTTCAGGTTCTGTAGATGTAGATGCCGCTGGGTCTTCACGTTCTGCAGATGTAGATGCCACTGGTTTTCCTCGCTCTGCAGATGTAGATGCCACTGGTTCTCCACGTCCTCACGTTCTGCACATGTAGATGCCACTGGTTCTTTAAGTTCTGTAGCTATAGATGCCACTGGTTTTTCATGGTCTGCAGATGTAGATGCCACTGATTCTTCACGTTCTGCAGATGTAGATGCCACGGTTTCTTCATCTTCTATATATGTAGATGCCACCGGTTCTTCAAGTTCTGCGCATATAGATGCCATTGGTTCTTCATGTTCAGGAGATGTAGATGCCACTGGTTTTCACGTTCTGCAAATGTAGATGACACTGGTTCTTCACGTTCTGCAGATGTATATACCACTAGGTCTTCACGTTCTATAGATGTAGATGGCACTGTTTCTTCACGTTCTGCAGGTGTAGATGCCACTGGTTCTTCACGTTCTGTAGATGTAGATGCCACTGGTTCTTCATGTTCTGCAGCTTTAGATGCTATTGGTTCTTCGCGTTCTGCAGATGTAGATGCCACTGGTTCTTCTGCTCTGCAGATGTAGATGCCACTGGTTCCTCACGTCCTCACGTTCTGGAGATGTAGATGCCACTGGTTCTTCAGGTTCTGTAGATGCCACTGGGTCTTCACGTTCTGCAGATGTAGATGCCACTGGTTCTCCTCGTTCTGCAGATGTAGATGCCACTGGTTCTTCAGGTTCTGTAGATGTAGATGCCACTGGTTTTTCATGTTCTGCAGATGAAGATGCTATTGGTTCGTCGCGTTCTGCAGATGTAAATGCCACTGGTTCTTCATCTTCTGATGATGTAAATGCTTTGGTTCTTCACGTTCTGCAGATGTAGATACCACTGGTTCATCACGTTCTGCAGATGAATTTGCCAATGGGTCTTCACGTTCTGTAAATGTAGATTCCACTGGTTCTTCACGTTCTGTAGATGTAGATGTCACTGATTCTTCTCGTTCTCCAGATGTAGATGCCACTGGTTCTTCACGTTCTACAGATGTAGATGCCACTGGTTCTTCACGTTCTGCATATGTAGATGCCACTGGTTCTTCACGTTCTGCAGATGTAGAGGCCACTGGTTCTTCACGTTCTGCATATGTAGATGCCACTGGTTCTTCACGTTCTGCAGATGTAGAGGCCACTGGTTCTTCACGTTCTGCAGATGTAGATGCCACTGGTTCTTCACGTTCTACAGATGTAGAAGCCACTGGTTGTTCACGTTCTGTAGATGGAGATTCCACTGGTTCTTCACGTTCTATAGATGTAGATGTCACTGATTCTTCTGTTCTGCAGATGTAGATGCCACTGGTTCCTCACGTCCTCACGTTCTGCAGATGTAGATGTCACTGGTTCTTCAGGTTCTGTAGATGTAGATGGCACAGGATCTTAACGTTCTGCAAATGTAGATGCCACTGGTTCTCCTCGTTCTGCATATCTAGATGCCACTGGTTCCTCACGTCCTAACGTTTTGCAGATGTAGATGCCACTGTTTCTTCATCTTCTCTATATGTAGATACCACCGGTTCTTCATGTTCTGCGCATGTAGATGCCACTGGTTCTTCACGTTCAGGCGATGTAGATGCCACTGGTTTTCACGTTCTGCAAATGTAAATGCCACTGGTTCTTCACGTTCTGCAGTTGTAGTTGCCACTGGTTCTTCAGATTCTGCAGATGTAGATTCCACTGGTTCTTCACGTTCTGTAGATGTACATGTCACTGATTTTTCTCGTTCTGCAGATGTAGATGCCACTCGGTTTTTCATGTTCTGCAGATGTAGATGCTATTGGTTCTTCGCGTTCTGCAGATGTAGATGCCACTGGTTCTTCATCTTCTGCAGATGTATATGCCACTGGTTCTTCACGTTCTGCAGATGTAGAGGCCAATGGGTCTTCACGTTCTACAGATGTAAAGGCCACTGGTTCTTCACGTTCTACAGATGTACATGCCACTGGTTCTTCACGTTCCGCAGATGTAGAGGCCACTGGTTCTTCACGTTCTGCAGATGTATATGCCACTAGGTCTTCACGTTCTATAGATGTAGATGGCACTGTTTCTTCACGTTCTGCAGGTGTAGATGCCACTGGTTCTTCACGTTCTGTAGATGTAGATGCCACTGGTTCTTCATGTTCTGCAGCTTTAGATGCTATTGGTTCTTCGCGTTCTGCAGATGTAGATGCCACTGGTTCTTCTGCTCTGCAGATGTAGATGCCACTGGTTCCTCACGTCCTCACGTTCTGGAGATGTAGATGCCACTGGTTCTTCAGGTTCTGTAGATGCCACTGGGTCTTCACGTTCTGCAGATGTAGATGCCACTGGTTCTCCTCGTTCTGCAGATGTAGATGCCACTGGTTCTTCAGGTTCTGTAGATGTAGATGCCACTGGTTTTTCATGTTCTGCAGATGAAGATGCTATTGGTTCGTCGCGTTCTGCAGATGTAAATGCCACTGGTTCTTCATCTTCTGATGATGTAAATGCTTTGGTTCTTCACGTTCTGCAGATGTAGATACCACTGGTTCATCACGTTCTGCAGATGAATTTGCCAATGGGTCTTCACGTTCTGTAAATGTAGATTCCACTGGTTCTTCACGTTCTGTAG
Organism: Petromyzon marinus; assembly: GCF_048934315.1. NCBI lineage: Eukaryota > Metazoa > Chordata > Hyperoartia > Petromyzontiformes > Petromyzontidae > Petromyzon > Petromyzon marinus. The sequence goes on along the minus strand of NC_133667.1, from coordinate 16,745,019 downwards.
ATGTAGATGTCACTGATTCTTCTCGTTCTCCAGATGTAGATGCCACTGGTTCTTCACGTTCTACAGATGTAGATGCCACTGGTTCTTCACGTTCTGCATATGTAGATGCCACTGGTTCTTCACGTTCTGCAGATGTAGAGGCCACTGGTTCTTCACGTTCTGCATATGTAGATGCCACTGGTTCTTCACGTTCTGCAGATGTAGAGGCCACTGGTTCTTCACGTTCTGCAGATGTAGATGCCACTGGTTCTTCACGTTCTACAGATGTAGAAGCCACTGGTTGTTCACGTTCTGTAGATGGAGATTCCACTGGTTCTTCACGTTCTATAGATGTAGATGTCACTGATTCTTCTGTTCTGCAGATGTAGATGCCACTGGTTCCTCACGTCCTCACGTTCTGCAGATGTAGATGTCACTGGTTCTTCAGGTTCTGTAGATGTAGATGGCACAGGATCTTTACGTTCTGCAAATGTAGATGCCACTGGTTCTCCTCGTTCTGCATATCTAGATGCCACTGGTTCCTCACGTCCTAACGTTTTGCAGATGTAGATGCCACTGTTTCTTCATCTTCTGTATATGTAGATACCACCGGTTCTTCATGTTCTGCGCATGTAGATGCCACTGGTTCTTCACGTTCAGGCGATGTAGATGCCACTGGTTTTCACGTTCTGCAAATGTAAATGCCACTGGTTCTTCACGTTCTGCAGTTGTAGTTGCCACTGGTTCTTCAGATTCTGCAGATGTAGATTCCACTGGTTCTTCACGTTCTGTAGATGTACATGTCACTGATTTTTCTCGTTCTGCAGATGTAGATGCCACTCGGTTTTTCATGTTCTGCAGATGTAGATGCTATTGGTTCTTCGCGTTCTGCAGATGTAGATGCCACTGGTTCTTCATCTTCTGCAGATGTATATGCCACTGGTTCTTCACGTTCTGCAGATGTAGAGGCCAATGGGTCTTCACGTTCTACAGATGTAAAGGCCACTGGTTCTTCACGTTCTACAGATGTACATGCCACTGGTTCTTCACGTTCCGCAGATGTAGAGGCCACTGGTTCTTCACATTCTGCAGATGTAAATGCCACTGGTTCTTCACGTTCTGCAGATGTAGATGCCACTGGGTTCTTCACGTTTTGAAGATGTAGAAGCCACTGGTTCTTCACGTTCTACAGATGTAGATGCCACTGGTTCTTCACGTTCTGTAGATGGAGATTCCACTGTTTCTTCACGTTCTGTAGATGTAGATGTCACTGATTCTTCTGTTCTGCAGATGTAGATGCCACTGGTTCCTCACGTCCTAACGTTCTGGAGATGTAGATGCCACTCGTTCTTCAGGTTCTGTAGATGTAGATGCCGCTGGGTCTTCACGTTCTGCAGATGTAGATGCCACTGGTTTTCCTCGTTCTGCAGATGTAGATGCCACTGGTTCTCCACGTCCTCACGTTCTGCAGATGTAGATTCCTCTGGTTCTTTAAGTTCTGTAGATATAGATGCCCCTGGTTTTTCACGGTCTGCAGATGTAAATGCCACTGATTCTTCACGTTCTCCAGATGTAGATGCCACTGATTCTTCATGTTCTGTAGATGTAGATGCCACCGGTTTTTCATGTTCTGCGCATGTAGATGCGATTCGTTCTTCATGTTCAGGAGATGTAGATGCCACTGGTTTTCACGTTCTGCAAATGTAGATGACACTGGTTCTTCACCTTCTGCAGATGTATATGCCACTGGGTCTTCACGTTCTATAGATGTAGATGGCACTGTTTCTTCACGTTCTGCAGGTGTAGATGCCACTGGTTCTTCACGTTCTGTAGATGTAGATGCCACTGGTTCTTCATGTTCTGCAGCTTTAGATGCTATTGGTTCTTCGCGTTCTGCAGATGTAGATGCCACTGGTTCTTCTGCTCTGCAGATGTAGATGCCACTGGTTCCTCACGTCCTCACGTTCTGCAGATGTAGATGCCACTGGTTCTTCAGGTTCTGTAAATGTAGATGCCACTGGTTTTTCATGTTCTGCAGATGAAGATGCTATTGGTTCGTTGCGTTCTGCAGATGTAAATGCCACTGGTTCTTCATCTTCTGCAGATGTAGATGCCACTGGTTCTTCATCTTCTGCGGATGTAAATGCCTTTGGTTCTTCACGTTCTGCAGATGTAGATATCAAAGGTTCTTCACGTTCTGCAGATGAATTTGCCAATGGGTCTTCACGTTCTGTAAATGTAGATTCCACTGGTTCTTCACGTTCTGTAGATGTAGATGTCACTGATTCTTCTCGTTCTCCAGATGTAGATGCCACTGGTTCTTCACGTTCTACAGATGTAGATGCCACTGGTTCTTCACGTTCTGTAGATGGAGATTCCACTGGTTCTTCACGTTCTGCAGATGTAGATGTCACAGATTCTTCTGTTCTGTAGATGTAGATGCCACTGGTTCCTCACGTCCTCACGTTCTGGAGATGTAGATGCCACTGGTCCTTCAGGTTCTGTAGATGTAGATGCCACTGGGTCTTCACGTTCTGCAGATGTAGATGCCACTGGTTCTCCTCGTTCTGCAGATGTAGATTCCACTGGTTCCTCACGTCCTCACATTCTGCAGATGTAGATGCCACTGGTTCTTCAGGTTCTGTAGATGTAGATGCCACTGGTTTTTCATTTTCTGCAGATGTAGATGCTATTGGTTCATCGCGTTCTGCAGATGTAGATGCCACTGGTTCTTCATCTTCTACAGATGTAGATGCCACTGGTTCTTCACGTTCTACAGATGTAGATACCACTGGATCTTCATGTTCTGCACATATAGATGCCACTGGTTCTTCACGTTCTGCAGATGTAGAGGCCACTGGTTGTTAACGTTATGTAGATGTAGATGTCACTGATTCTTCTGTTCTGCAGATGTAGATGCCACTGGTTCCTCACGTCCTGACGTTCTGGAGATGTAGATTCCACTCGTTCTTCAGGTTCTGTAGATGTAGATGCCGCTGGGTCTTCACGTTCTGCAGATGTAGATGCCACTGGTTTTCCTCGCTCTGCAGATGTAGATGCCACTGGTTCTCCACGTCCTCACGTTCTGCAGATGTAGATGCCACTGGTTCTTTAAGTTCTGCAGATGTAGATGCCACGGTTTCTTCATCTTCTGTATATGTAGATGCCACCGGTTCTTCAAGTTCTGCGCATGTAGATGCCATTGGTTCTTCATGTTCAGGAGATGTAGATGCCACTGGTTTTCACGTTCTGCAAATGTAGATGACACTGGTTCTTCACGTTCTGCAGATGTATATGCCACTGGGTCTTCACGTTCTGCAGATGTAGATGCCACTGCTTCTCCTCGTTCTGCAGATGTAGATGCCACTGGTTCTTCAGGTTCTGTAGATGTAGATGCCACTGGTTTTTCATGTTCTGCAGATGAAGATGCTATTGGTTCGTCGCGTTCTGCAGATATAAATGCCACTGGTTCTTCATCTTCTGCTGATGTAAATGCTTTGGTTCTTCACGTTCTGCAGATGTAGATACCACTGGTTCATCACGTTCTGCAGATGAATTTGCCAATGGGTCTTCACGTTCTGTAAATGTAGATTCCACTGGTTCTTCACGTTCTGTAGATGTAGATGTCACTGATTCTTCTCGTTCTCCAGATGTAGATGCCACTGGTTCTTCACGTTCTACAGATGTAGATGCCACTGGTTCTTCACGTTCTGCATATGTAGATGCCACTGGTTCTTCACGTTCTGCAGATGTAGAGGCCACTGGTTCTTCACGTTCTGCATATGTAGATGCCACTGGTTCTTCACGTTCTGCAGATGTAGAGGCCACTGGTTCTTCACGTTCTGCAGATGTAGATGCCACTGGTTCTTCACGTTCTACAGATCTAGAAGCCACTGGTTGTTCACGTTCTGTAGATGGAGATTCCACTGGTTCTTCACGTTCTATAGATGTAGATGTCACTGATTCTTCTGTTCTGCAGATGTAGATGCCACTGGTTCCTCACGTCCTCACGTTCTGCAGATGTAGATGTCACTGGTTCTTCAGGTTCTGTAGATGTAGATGGCACAGGATCTTTACGTTCTGCAAATGTAGATGCCACTGGTTCTCCTCGTTCTGCATATCTAGATGCCACTGGTTCCTCACGTCCTCACGTTTTGCAGATGTAGATGCCACTGTTTCTTCATCTTCTGTATATGTAAAAATACCACCGGTTCTTCATGTTCTGCGCATGTAGATGCCACTGGTTCTTCACGTTCAGGCGATGTAGATGCCACTGGTTTTCACGTTCTGCAAATGTAAATGCCACTGGTTCTTCACGTTCTGCAGTTGTAGTTGCCACTGGTTCTTCAGATTCTGCAGATGTTGATTCCACTGGTGCTTCACGTTCTGTAGATGTACATGTCACTGATTTTTCTCGTTCTGCAGATGTAGATGCCACTCGGTTTTTCATGTTCTGCAGATGTAGATGCTATTGGTTCTTCGCGTTCTGCAGATGTAGATGCCACTGGTTCTTCATCTTCTGCAGATGTATATGCCACTGGTTCTTCACGTTCTGCAGATGTAGAGGCCAATGGGTCTTCACGTTCTACAGTTGTAAAGGCCACTGGTTCTTCACGTTCTGCAGATGTAAATGCCACTGGTTCTTCATGTTCTACAGATGTAAAGGCCACTGGTTCTTCACGTTCTACAGATGTACGTGCCACTGGTTCTTCACGTTCCGCAGATATAGAGGCCACTGGTTCTTCACGTTCTGCAGATGTAGATGCCACTGGTTCTTCACGTTCTGCAGATGTAGAGGCACTGGTTCTTCTCGTTCTGCAGATGTAGATGCCTCTGGGTTCTTCACGTTTTGCAGATGTAGAAGCCACTGGTTCTTCACGTTCTACAGATGTAGATGCCACTGGTTCTTCACGTTCTGTAGATGGAGATTCCACTGGTTCTTCACGTTCTGTAGATGTAGATGTCACTGATTCTTCTGTTCTGCTGATGTAAATGCCACTGGTTCCTCACGTCCTGACGTTCTGGAGATGTAGATGCCACTCGTTCTTCAGGTTCTGTAGATGTAGATGCCGCTGGGTCTTCACGTTCTGCAGATGTAGATGCCACTGGTTTTCCTCGTTCTGCAGATGTAGATGCCACTGGTTCTCCACGTCCTCACGTTCTGCAGATGTAGATTCCTCTGGTTCTTCAAGTTCTGTAGATATAGATGCCCCTGGTTTTTCACGGTCTGCAGATGTAGATGCCACTGATTCTTCACGTTCTCCAGATGTAGATGCCACTGATTCTTCATGTTCTGTAGATGTAGATGCCACCGGTTCTTCATGTTCTGCGCATGTAGATGCGATTCGTTCTTCATGTTCAGGAGATGTAGATGCCACTGGTTTTCACGTTCTGCAAATGTAGATGACACTGGTTCTTCACCTTCTGCAGATGTATATGCCACTGGGTCTTCACGTTCTATAGATGTAGATGGCACTGTTTCTTCACGTTCTGCAGGTGTAGATGCCACTGGTTCTTCACGTTCTGTAGATGTAGATGCCACTGGTTCTTCATGTTCTGCAGCTTTAGATGCTATTGGTTCTTCGCGTTCTGCAGATGTAGATGCCACTGGTTCTTCTGCTCTGCAGATGTAGATGCCACTGGTTCCTCACGTCCTCACGTTCTGCAGATGTAGATGCCACTGGTTCTTCAGGTTCTGTAAATGTAGATGCCACTGGTTTTTCATGTTCTGCAGATGAAGATGCTATTGGTTCGTTGCGTTCTGCAGATGTAAATGCCACTGGTTCTTCATCTTCTGCAGATGTAGATGCCACTGGTTCTTCATCTTCTGCGGATGTAAATGCCTTTGGTTCTTCACGTTCTGCAGATGTAGATATCAAAGGTTCTTCACGTTCTGCAGATGAATTTGCCAATGGGTCTTCACGTTCTGTAAATGTAGATTCCACTGGTTCTTCACGTTCTGTAGATGTAGATGTCACTGATTCTTCTCGTTCTCCAGATGTAGATGCCACTGGTTCTTCACGTTCTACAGATGTAGATGCCACTGGTTCTTCACGTTCTGCATATGTAGATGCCACTGGTTCTTCACGTTCTGCAGATGTAGAGGCCACTGGTTCTTCACGTTCTGCATATGTAGATGCCACTGGTTCTTCACGTTCTGCAGATGTAGAGGCCACTGGTTCTTCACGTTCTGCAGATGTAGATGCCACTGGTTCTTCACGTTCTACAGATCTAGAAGCCACTGGTTGTTCACGTTCTGTAGATGGAGATTCCACTGGTTCTTCACGTTCTATAGATGTAGATGTCACTGATTCTTCTGTTCTGCAGATGTAGATGCCACTGGTTCCTCACGTCCTCACGTTCTGCAGATGTAGATGTCACTGGTTCTTCAGGTTCTGTAGATGTAGATGGCACAGGATCTTTACGTTCTGCAAATGTAGATGCCACTGGTTCTCCTCGTTCTGCATATCTAGATGCCACTGGTTCCTCACGTCCTCACGTTTTGCAGATGTAGATGCCACTGTTTCTTCATCTTCTGTATATGTAAAAATACCACCGGTTCTTCATGTTCTGCGCATGTAGATGCCACTGGTTCTTCACGTTCAGGCGATGTAGATGCCACTGGTTTTCACGTTCTGCAAATGTAAATGCCACTGGTTCTTCACGTTCTGCAGTTGTAGTTGCCACTGGTTCTTCAGATTCTGCAGATGTTGATTCCACTGGTGCTTCACGTTCTGTAGATGTACATGTCACTGATTTTTCTCGTTCTGCAGATGTAGATGCCACTCGGTTTTTCATGTTCTGCAGATGTAGATGCTATTGGTTCTTCGCGTTCTGCAGATGTAGATGCCACTGGTTCTTCATCTTCTGCAGATGTATATGCCACTGGTTCTTCACGTTCTGCAGATGTAGAGGCCAATGGGTCTTCACGTTCTACAGATGTAAAGGCCACTGGTTCTTCACGTTCTGCAGATGTAAATGCCACTGGTTCTTCATGTTCTACAGATGTAAAGGCCACTGGTTCTTCACGTTCTACAGATGTACGTGCCACTGGTTCTTCACGTTCCGCAGATATAGAGGCCACTGGTTCTTCACGTTCTGCAGATGTAGATGCCACTGGTTCTTCACGTTCTGCAGATGTAGAGGCACTGGTTCTTCTCGTTCTGCAGATGTAGATGCCTCTGGGTTCTTCACGTTTTGCAGATGTAGAAGCCACTGGTTCTTCACGTTCTACAGATGTAGATGCCACTGGTTCTTCACGTTCTGTAGATGGAGATTCCACTGGTTCTTCACGTTCTGTAGATGTAGATGTCACTGATTCTTCTGTTCTGCTGATGTAAATGCCACTGGTTCCTCACGTCCTGACGTTCTGGAGATGTAGATGCCACTCGTTCTTCAGGTTCTGTAGATGTAGATGCCGCTGGGTCTTCACGTTCTGCAGATGTAGATGCCACTGGTTTTCCTCGTTCTGCAGATGTAGATGCCACTGGTTCTCCACGTCCTCACGTTCTGCAGATGTAGATTCCTCTGGTTCTTCAAGTTCTGTAGATATAGATGCCCCTGGTTTTTCACGGTCTGCAGATGTAGATGCCACTGATTCTTCACGTTCTCCAGATGTAGATGCCACTGATTCTTCATGTTCTGTAGATGTAGATGCCACCAGTTCTTCATGTTCTGCGCATGTAGATGCGATTCGTTCTTCATGTTCAGGAGATGTAGATGCCACTGGTTTTCACGTTCTGCAAATGTAGATGACACTGGTTCTTCACCTTCTGCAGATGTATATGCCACTGGGTCTTCACGTTCTATAGATGTAGATGGCACTGTTTCTTCACGTTCTGCAGGTGTAGATGCCACTGGTTCTTCACGTTCTGTAGATGTAGATGCCACTGGTTCTTCATGTTCTGCAGCTTTAGATGCTATTGGTTCTTCGCGTTCTGCAGATGTAGATGCCACTGGTTCTTCTGCTCTGCAGATGTAGATGCCACTGGTTCCTCACGTCCTCACGTTCTGCAGATGTAGATGCCACTGGTTCTTCAGGTTCTGTAAATGTAGATGCCACTGGTTTTTCATGTTCTGCAGATGAAGATGCTATTGGTTCGTTGCGTTCTGCAGATGTAAATGCCACTGGTTCTTCATCTTCTGCAGATGTAGATGCCACTGGTTCTTCATCTTCTGCGGATGTAAATGCCTTTGGTTCTTCACGTTCTGCAGATGTAGATATCAAAGGTTCTTCACGTTCTGCAGATGAATTTGCCAATGGGTCTTCACGTTCTGTAAATGTAGATTCCACTGGTTCTTCACGTTCTGTAGATGTAGATGTCACTGATTCTTCTCGTTCTCCAGATGTAGATGCCACTGGTTCTTCACGTTCTACAGATGTAGATGCCACTGGTTCTTCACGTTCTGTAGATGGAGATTCCACTGGTTCTTCACGTTCTGCAGATGTAGATGTCACTGATTCTTCTGTTCTGTAGATGTAGATGCCACTGGTTCCTCACGTCCTCACGTTCTGGAGATGTAGATGCCACTGGTCCTTCAGGTTCTGTAGATGTAGATGCCACTGGGTCTTCACGTTCTGCAGATGTAGATTCCACTGGTTCTCCTCGTTCTGCAGATGTAGATTCCACTGGTTCCTCACGTCCTCACATTCTGCAGATGTAGATGCCACTGGTTCTTCATCTTCTACAGATGTAGATGCCACTGATTCTTCATCTTCTGCGGATGTAAATGCCACCGGTTCTTCGCGTTCTGCAGATGTAGATGCCACTGGTTCTTCACGTTCTGCAGATGTATTTGCCACTGGGTCTTCACGTTCTGCAGATGTAGAGGCCACTGGTTCTTCGCGTTCTGCAGATGTAGATGCCACTGGTTCTTCTGCTCTGCAGATGTAGATGCCACTGGTTCCTCACGTCCTCACGTTCTGGAGATGTAGATGCCACTGGTTCTTCAGGTTCTGTAGATGTAGATGCCACTGGGTCTTCACGTTCTGCAGATGTAGATGCCACTGGTTCTCCTCGTTCTGCAGATGTAGATGCCACTGGTTCTTCAGGTTCTGTAGATGTAGATGCCACTGGTTTTTCATGTTCTGCAGATGAAGATGCTATTGGTTCGTCGCGTTCTGCAGATGTAAATGCCACTGGTTCTTCATCTTCTGCAGATGTAGATGCCACTGGTTCTTCATGTTCTGCGGATGGAAATGCCTTTGGTTCTTCACGTTCTGCAGATGTAGATACCACTGGTTCTTCACGTTCTGCAGATGAATTTGCCAATGGGTCTTCACGTTCTGTAAATGTAGATTCCACTGGTTCTTCACGTTCTGTAGATGTAGATGTCACTGATTCTTCTCGTTCTCCAGATGTAGATGCCACTGGTTCTTCACGTTCTACAGATGTAGATGCCACTGGTTCTTCACGTTCTGCATATGTAGATGCCACTGGTTCTTCACGTTCTGCAGATGTAGAGGCCACTGGTTCTTCACGTTCTGCATATGTAGATGCCACTGGTTCTTCACGTTCTGCAGATGTAGAGGCCACTGGTTCTTCACGTTCTGCAGATGTAGATGCCACTGGTTCTTCACGTTCTACAGATGTAGAAGCCACTGGTTGTTCACGTTCTGTAGATGGAGATTCCACTGGTTCTTCACGTTCTGTAGATGTAGATGTCACAGATTCTTCTGTTCTGCAGATGTAGATGCCACTGGTTCCTCACGTCCTCACGTTCTGCAGATGTAGATGTCACTGGTTCTTCAGGTTCTGTAGATGTAGATGGCACAGGATCTTTACGTTCTGCAAATGTAGATGCCACTGGTTCTCCTCGTTCTGCAAATCCAGATGCCACTGGTTCCTCACGTCCTCACGTTTTGCAAATGTAGATACCACTGGTTCTTCACGTTTTGCATATGTAGATGCCACTGTTTCTTCATCTTCTGTATATGTAGACACCACCGGTTCTTCATGTTCTGCGCATGTAGATGCCACTGGTTCTTCACGTTCAGGCGATATAGATGCCACTGGTTTTCACGTTCTGCAAATGTAAATGACACTGGTTCTTCACGTTCTGCAGTTGTAGTTGCCACTGGTTCTTCAGATTCTGCAGATGTAGATTCCACTGGTTCTTCACGTTCTGTAGATGTACATGTCACTGATTTTTCTCGTTCTGCAGATGTAGATGCCACTCGGTTTTTCAAGTTCTACAAATGTAAATGCCACTGGTTCTTCACGTTCTGCAGATGTAGAGACCAATGGGTCTTCACGTTCTGCAGATGTAGAGGCCACTGGTTCTTCATGTTCTGCAGCTTTAGATGCTATTGGTTTTTCGCGTTCTGCAGATGTAGATGCCACTGGTTCTTCTGCTCTGCAGATGTAGATGCCACTGGTTCCTCACGTCCTCACGTTCTGCAGATGTAGATGCCACTGGTTCTTCAGGTTCTGTAGATGTAGATGCCAATGGTTTTTCATGTTCTAAAGATGAAGATGCTATTGGTTCGTCGCGTTCTGCAGATGTAAATGCCACTGGTTCTTCATCTTCTGCAGATGTAGATGCCACTGGTTCTTCATCTTCTGCGGATGTAAATGCCTTTGGTTCTTCACGTTCTGCAGATGTAGATATCACTGGTTCTTCACGTTCTGCAGATGAATTTGCCAATGGGTCTTCACGTTTTGTAAATGTAGATTCCACTGGTTCTTCACGTTCTGTAGATGTAGATGTCACTGATTCTTCTCGTTCTCCAGATATAGATGCCACTGGTTCTTCTCGTTCTACAGATGCAGATGCCACTGGTTCTTCACGTTCTGTAGATGGAGATTCCACTGGTTCTTCACGTTCTGCAGATGTAGATGTCACTGATTCTTCTGTTCTGCAGATGTAGATGCCACTGGTTCCTCACGTCCTCACGTTCTGGAGATGTAGATGCCACTGGTCCTTCAGGTTCTGTAGATGTAGATGCCACTGGGTCTTCACGTTCTGCAGATGTAGATGCCACTGGTTCTCCTCGTTCTGCAGATGTAGATTCCACTGGTTACTCACGTCCTCACGTTCTGCAGATGGAGATGACACTGGTTCTTCAGGTTCTGTAGATGTAGATGCCACTGGTTTTTCATTTTCTTCAGATGTAGATGCTATTGGTTCGTCGCGTTCTGCAGATGTAGATGCCACTGGTTCTTCATCTTCTACAGATGTAGATGCCACTGGTTCTTCATCTTCTGCGGATGTAAATGCCACCGGTTCTTCGCGTTCTGCAGATGTAGATGCCACTGGTTCTTCACGTTCTGCAGATGTATTTGCCACTGGGTCTTCACGATCTGCAGATGTAGAGGCCACTGGTTCTTCGCGTTCTGCAGATGTAGATGCCACTGGTTCTTCTGCTCTGCAGATGTAGATGCCACTGGTTCCTCACGTCCTCACGTTCTGGAGATGTAGATGCCACTGGTTCTTCAGGTTCTGTAGATGTAGATGCCACTGGGTCTTCACGTTCTGCAGATGTAGATGCCACTGGTTCTCCTCGTTCAGCAGATGTAGATGCCACTGGTTCTTCAGGTTCTGTAGATGTAGATGCCACTGGTTTTTCATGTTCTAAAGATGAAGATGCTATTGTTTCGTCGCGTTCTGCAGATGTAAATGCCACTGGTTCTTCATCTTCTGCAGATGCCACTGGTTCTTCATCTTCTGCGGATGTAAATGCCTTTGGTTCTTCACGTTCTGCAGATGTAGATACCACTGGTTCTTCACGTTCTGCAGATGAATTTGCCAATGGGTCTTCACGTTCTGTAAATGTAGATTCCACTGGTTCTTCACGTTCTGTAGATGTAGATGTCACTGATTCTTCTCGTTCTCCAGATGTAGATGCCACTGGTTCTTCACGTTATACAGATGTAGATGCCACTGGTTCTTCACGTTCTGCATATGTAGATGCCACTGGTTCTTCACGTTCTGCATATGTAGATGCCACTGGTTCTTCACGTTCTGCAGATGTAGAGGCCACTGGTTCTTCACGTTCTGCAGATGTAGATGCCACTGGTTCTTCACGTTATACAGATGTAGAGGCCACTGGTTCTTCACGTTCTGCATATGTAGATGCCACTGGTTCTTCACGTTATACAGATGTAGAGGCCACTGGTTCTTCACGTTCTGCATATGTAGATGCCACTGGTTCTTCACGTTCTGCAGATGTAGAGGCCACTGGTTCTTCACGTTCTGCAGATGTAGATGCCACTGGTTGTTCACGTTCTGTAGATGGAGATTCCACTGGTTCTTCACGTTCTGTAGATGTAGATTTCACTGATTCTTCTGTTCTGCAGATGTAGATGCCACTGGTTCCTCACGTCCTCACGTTCTGCAGATGTAGATGTCACTGGTTCTTCAGGTTCTGTAGATGTAGATGGCACAGGATCTTTACGTTCTACAAATGTAGATGCCACTGGTTCTCCTCGTTGTGCATATCCAGATGCCACTGGTTCCTCACGTCCTCACGTTTTGCAAATGTAGATACCACTGGTTCTTCACGTTTTGCAGATGTAGATGCCACTGTTTCTTCATCTTCTGTATATGTAGATACCACCGGTTCTTCATGTTCTGCGCATGTAGATGCCACTGGTTCTTCACGTTCAGGCGATGTAGATGCCACTGGTTTTCACGTTCTGCAAATGTAAATGCCACTGGTTCTTCACGTTCTGCAGTTGTAGTTGCCACTGGTTCGTCAGATTCTGCAGATGTAGATTCCACTGGTTCTTCACGTTCTGTAGATATACATGTCACTGATTTTTCTCGTTCTGCAGATGTAGATGCCACTCGGTTTTCATGTTCTACAGATGTAGATGCTATTGGTTCTTCGCGTTCTGCAGATGTAGATGCCACTGATTCTTCATCTTCTGCAGATGTAAATGCCACTGGTTCTTCACGTTCTGCAGATGTAGAGACCAATGGGTCTTCACGTTCTGCAGATGTAGAGGCCACTGGTTCTTCATGTTCTACAGATGTAAAGGCCACTGGTTCTTCACGTTCTACAGATGTACGTGCCACTGGTTCTTCACGTTCCGCAGATGTAGAGGCCACTGGTTCTTCACGTTCTGCAGATGTAGATGCCACTGGTTCTTCACGTTCTGCAGATGTAGAGGCACTGGTTCTTCTCGTTCTGCAGATGTAGATGCCTCTGGGTTCTTCACGTTTTGCAGATGTAGAAGCCACTGGTTCTTCACGTTCTACAGATGTAGATGCCACTGGTTCCTCACGTCCTGACGTTCTGGAGATGTAGATGCCACTCGATCTTCAGGTTCTGTAGATGTAGATGCCGCTGGGTCTTCACGTTCTGCAGATGTAGATGCCACTGGTTTTCCTCGTTCTGCAAATGTAGATGCCACTGGTTCTCCACGTCCTCACGTTCCGCAGATGTAGATGCCACTGGTCCTTCAAGTTCTGTAGATATAGATGCCACTGGTTTTTCACGGTCTGCAGATGTAGATGCCACTGATTCTTCACGTTCTGCAGATGTAGATGCCACGGTTTCTTCATCTTCTGTATATGTAGATGCCACCGGTTCTTCATGTTCAGGAGATGTAGATGCCACTGGTTTTCACGTTCTGCAAATGTAGATGACACTGGTTCTTCACGTTCTGCAGATGCAGATGCCACTGGGTCTTCACGTTCTACAGATGTAGATGCCACTGGTTCTTCAGATTCTGCAGATGTAGATACCACTGGATCTTCACGTCCTGTAGATGTCACTGATTCTTCTCGTTCTGCAGATGTAGATGCCACTGGGTTCTTCGCGTTCTGCAGATGTAGATGCCACTGGTTCTTCATCTTCTGTAGATGTAATGCCACTGGTTTTACACGTTCTGCAGTTGTAGATGCCACTGCTTCTTCACGTTCTGCAGATGTATATGCCACTGGGTCTTCACGTTCTATAGATGTAGATGGCACTGTTTCTTCACGTTCTGCAGGTGTAGATGCCACTGGTTCTTCACGTTCTGTAGATGTAGATGCCACTGGTTCTTCATGTTCTGCAGCTTTAGATGCTATTGGTTCTTCGTGTTCTGCAGATGTAGATGCCACTGGTTCTTCTGCTCTGCAGATGTATATGCCACTGGGTCTTCACGTTATATAGATGTAGATGGCACTGTTTCTTAACGTTCTGCAGGTGTAGATGCCACTGGTTCTTCACGTTCTGTAGATGTAGATGCCACTGGTTCTTCATGTTCTGCAGCTTTAGATGCTATTGGTTCTTCGCGTTCTGCAGATGTAGATGCCACTGGTTCTTCTGCTCTGCAGATGTAGATGCCACTGGTTCCTCACGTCCTCACGTTCTGGAGATGTAGATGCCAATGGTTCTTCAGGTTCTGTAGATGTAGATGCCACTGGGTCTTCACGTTCTGCAGATGTAGATGTCACTGGTTCTCCTCGTTCTGCAGATGTAGATGCCACTGGTTCTTCAGGTTCTGTAGATGTAGATGCCACTGGTTTTTCATGTTCTGCAGATGCTATTGGTTCGTCGCGTTCTGCAGATGTAAATGCCACTGGTTCTTCATCTTCTGCAGATGTAGATGCCACTGGTTCTTCATATTCTGCGGATGTAAATGCCTTTGGTTCTTCACGTTCTGCAGATGTAGATACCACTGGTTCTTCACGTTCTGCAGATGAATTTGCCAATGGGTCTTCACGTTCTGTAAATGTATATTCCATTGGTTCTTCACGTTCTGTAGATGTAGATGTCACTGATTCTTCTCGTTCTCCAGATGTAGATGCCACTGGTTCTTCATGTTCTGCAGCTTTAGATGCTATTGGTTCTTCGCGTTCTGCAGATGTAGATGCCACTGGTTCTTCTGCTCTGCAGATGTATATGCCACTGGGTCTTCACGTTCTATAGATGTAGATGGCACTGTTTCTTCACGTTCTGCAGGTGTAGATGCCACTGGTTCTTCACGTTCTGTAGATGTAGATGCCACTGGTTCTTCATGTTCTGCAGCTTTAGATGCTATTGGTTCTTCGCGTTCTGCAGATGTAGATGCCACTGGTTCTTCTGCTCTGCAGATGTAGATGCCACTGGTTCCTCACGTCCTCACGTTCTGGAGATGTAGATGCCACTGGTTCTTCAGGTCCTGTAGATGTAGATGCCACTGGGTCTTCACGTTCTGCAGATGTAGATGTCACTGGTTCTCCTCGTTCTGCAGATGTAGATGCCACTGGTTCTTCAGGTTCTGTAGATGTAGATGCCACTGGTTTTTCATGTTCTGCAGATGCTATTGGTTCGTCGCGTTCTGCAGATGTAAATGCCACTGGTTCTTCATCTTCTGCAGATGTAGATGCCACTGGTTCTTCATATACTTCGGATGTAAATGCCTTTGGTTCTTCACGTTCTGCAGATGTAGATACCACTGGTTCTTCACGTTCTGCAGATGAATTTGCCAATGGGTCTTCACGTTCTGTAAATGTATATTCCATTGGTTCTTCACGTTCTGTAAATGTAGATGTCACTGATTCTTCTCGTTCTCCAGATGTAGATGCTACTGGTTCTTCACGTTCTACAGATGTAGATGCCACTGGTTCTTCTGTTCTGCAGATGTAGTTGCCACTGGTTCCTCACATCCTCACGTTCTGGAGATGTAGATGCCACTGGTTCTTCAGGTTCTGTAGATGTAGATGCCACTGGGTCTTCACGTTCTGCAGATGTAGATTCCACTGGTTCTCCTCGTTCTGCAGATGTAGAGTCCACTGGTTCCTCACGTCCTCACGTTCTGCAGATGTTGATGCCACTGGTTCTTCAGGTTCTGTAGATGTAGATTCCACTGGTTTTTCATTTTCTGCAGATGTAGATGCTATTGGTTCGTCGCGTTCTGCAGATGTAGATGCCACTGGTTCTTCATCTTCTACAGATGTAGATGCCACTGGTTCTTCATCTTCTGCGGATGTAAATGCCACCGGTTCTTCGCGTGCTGCAGATGTAGATGCCACTGGTTATTCACGTTCTGCAGATGTTTTTGCCACTGATTCTTCACGTTCTACAGATGTAGATGCCACTGGTTCTTCAAGTTCTGCAGATGTGGATGCCACTGATTCTTCACGTTCTGCAGATGTAGATGCCACTGGTTCTTCACATTCTGCAGATGTAGATGCCACTGGTTTTTCAGGGTCTGCAGATGTAGATGCCACTGGTTCTTTAAGTTCTGCAGATTTAGATGCCACTAGTTCTTCCCATTCTGTAGATTTAGATGCCACTGGTTCTTCAGATTCTGCAGATGTAGATACCACTGGTTCTTCACGTTCTGCAGATGAATTTGCCAATGGGTCTTCACGTTCTGTAAATGTATATTCCATTGGTTCTTCACGTTCTGTAAATGTAGATGTCACTGATTCTTCTCGTTCTCCAGATGTAGATGCCACTGGTTCTTCACGTTCTACAGATGTAGATGCCACTGGTTCTTCTGTTCTGCAGATGTAGTTGCCACTGGTTCCTCACGTCCTCACGTTCTGGAGATGTAGATGCCACTGGTTCTTCAGGTTCTGTAGATGTAGATGCCACTGGGTCTTCACGTTCTGCAGATGTAGATTCCACTGGTTCTCCTCGTTCTGCAGATGTAGAGTCCACTGGTTCCTCACGTCCTCACGTTCTGCAGATGTTGATGCCACTGGTTCTTCAGGTTCTGTAGATGTAGATTCCACTGGTTTTTCATTTTCTGCAGATGTAGATGCCACTGGTTCTTCATCTTCTACAGATGTAGATGCCACTGGTTCTTCATCTTCTGCGGATGTAAATGCCACCGGTTCTTCGCGTGCTGCAGATGTAGATGCCACTGGTTATTCACGTTCTGCAGATGTTTTTGCCACTGATTCTTCACGTTCTACAGATGTAGATGCCACTGGTTCTTCAAGTTCTGCAGATGTGGATGCCACTGATTCTTCACGTTCTGCAGATGTAGATGCCACTGGTTCTTCACATTCTGCAGATGTAGATGCCACTGGTTTTTCAGGGTCTGCAGATGTAGATGCCACTGGTTCTTTAAGTTCTGCAGATTTAGATGCCACTAGTTCTTCCCATTCTGTAGATTTAGATGCCACTGGTTCTTCAGATTCTGCAGATGTAGATACCACTGGTTCTTCACGTTCTGCAGATGAATTTGCCAATGGGTCTTCACGTTCTGTAAATGTATATTCCATTGGTTCTTCACGTTCTGTAAATGTAGATGTCACTGATTCTTCTCGTTCTCCAGATGTAGATGCCACTGGTTCTTCACGTTCTACAGATGTAGATGCCACTGGTTCTTCTGTTCTGCAGATGTAGTTGCCACTGGTTCCTCACGTCCTCACGTTCTGGAGATGTAGATGCCACTGGTTCTTCAGGTTCTGTAGATGTAGATGCCACTGGGTCTTCACGTTCTGCAGATGTAGATTCCACTGGTTCTCCTCGTTCTGCAGATGTAGAGTCCACTGGTTCCTCACGTCCTCACGTTCTGCAGATGTTGATGCCACTGGTTCTTCAGGTTCTGTAGATGTAGATTCCACTGGTTTTTCATTTTCTGCAGATGTAGATGCTATTGGTTCGTCGCGTTCTGCAGATGTAGATGCCACTGGTTCTTCATCTTCTACAGATGTAGATGCCACTGGTTCTTCATCTTCTGCGGATGTAAATGCCACCGGTTCTTCGCGTGCTGCAGATGTAGATGCCACTGGTTATTCACGTTCTGCAGATGTTTTTGCCACTGGGTCTTCACGTTCTGCAGATGTTGAGGCCACCGGTTCTTCAAGTTCTGCAGATGTAGATGCCACTGGTTCTTCACTTTCTGTAGATGTAGATTCCACTGGTTCTTCACGTTCTGTAGCTGTAGATGTCACTGGGTTCTTCACGTTTTGCAGATGTAGATGCCACTGGTTCTTCACGTCCTCACATTCTGCAGATGTAGATGCCACTGGGTCTTCACGTTCTGCAGATGTAGAGGCACTGGTTCTTCTCGTTCTGCAGATGTAGATGCCACTGGGTTCTTCAAATTTTGCAGATGTAGATGCCACTGGTTCTTCACGTTCTACAGATGTAGATGCCACTGGTTCTTCACGTTCTGTAGATGGAGATTCCACTGGTTATTCACGTTCTGGAGATGTAGATGTCACTGATTCTTCTGTTCTGCAGATGTAGATGCCACTGGTTCCTCACGTCCTCACGTTCTGGAGATGTAGATGCCACTGGTTCTTCAGGTTCTGTAGATGTAGATGCCACTGGGTCTTCACGTTCTGCAGATGTAGATGCCACTGTTTCTCCTCGTTCTGCTGATGAATTTGCCAATGGGTCTTCAGGTTCTGTAAATGTAGATTCCACTGGTTCTTCACGTTCCGTAGATGTAGATGTCACTGATTCTTCTTGTTCTGCAGGTGTAGATGCCACTGATTCTTCACGTTCTACAGATGTAGATGCCACTGGTTCTTCACGTTCTGCAGATGTGGATGCCACTGATTCTTCACGTTCTGCAGATGTAGATGCCACTGGTTCTTCACATTCTGCAGATGTAGATGCCACTGGTTTTTCAGGGTCTGCAGATGTAGATGCCACTGGTTCTTTAAGTTCTGCAGATTTAGATGCCACTAGTTCTTCCCATTCTGTAGATTTAGATGCCACTGGTTCTTCAGATTCTGCAGATGTAGATGCCACTGGTTCTTCAAGTTCTGCAGATGTACATGCCACTGGTCCTTTCAGTTCTGCAGATGTAGATGCCACTGGTTCTTCACGTTCAGTAGATATAGAAGCCACTGGGTCTTCACGTTCTGCAGATGTAGATGCCACTGGTTCTTCATGGTCTGCAGATGTAGATGCTATTGGTTCTTCGCGTTCTGCAGATGTAGATGCCACTGGTTCTTCATCTTCTGAAGATGTAAATACCACTGGTTTTTCGCGTTATGCAGATGTAGATGCCACTGGTTCTTCACGTTCTGCAGATGTATATGCCACTCGGTCTTCACGTTCTGCAGATATAGAGTCCACTGGTTCTTCACGTTCTGCAGATGTAGATGCCATTGGATCTTCATCTTCTGTAGATGTAGATTCCACCTGTTCTTCACGTTTTGTAGATATAGATGTCACTGATTCTTCTCGTTCTGCAGATGTAGATGCCACTTGTTCCTCACGTCCTCACGTTCTGCAGATGTAGATGCCACGGGTTCTGCACGTTCTGTAGATGTAGATGCCACTGGTTCTTCACGATCTGTAGATATAGATGCCTCTGGGTCTTCACGTTCTTCAGATATAGATGCCACTGGTTCTTCAAGTTCTGCAGATGTAGATGCCACTGGTTCTTCACGTTCTGGGGATGTAGATGCCACTGGTTCTTCTCGTTCTGCAGATGTACATGCCACTGATTCTTCACGTTCTACAGATGTAGATGCCACTGGTTCTTCACGTGCTGCAGATGGAGATGCCCTTGGTTCTTCACGTTCAGTAGATATAGATGCCACTGGGTCTTCACGTTCTGCAGATGAATATGCCACTGGGTCTTCACGTTCTGCAGATGTAGATTCCACTGGTTCTTCACGTTCTGTAGATGTAGATGTCACTGATCCTTCTAGTTCTGCAGATGTAGATGCTATTTGTTTTTTGCGTTCTGCAAATGTAGATGCCGCTGGTACTTCACCTTCTATAGATGTATATGCCACTGAGTCTTCACCTTCTGCAGATATAGAGGCCACTGATTCTTCTCGTTCTGCAGATGTAGATGCCACATGATTCTCACGTCCTCACGTTCTGCAGATGTAGATGCCACTGGTTCTCCTCGTTCTGCAGATGTAAATGCCACTCGTTCCTCACGTTCTGCAGATGTAGATGCCACTGGTTCTTCATGTTCTGCAGATGTCGATGCCACTGGTTCTTAATGGTCTGCAGATGTAGATGCCATTGGTTCTTCAGGTTCTGCAGATGCCACTGGTTCTTCATCTTCTGCATATGTAGATGCTACTGGTTTTCACGTTCTGCAGATGTAGATGCCACTGATTCTTCACGTTCTGCAGATGTGGATGCCACTGATTCTTCACGTTCTGCAGATGTAGATGCCACTGGTTCTTCACGTTTTGCAGGTGTAGATAACACTGGTTCGTCACTTTCTGCAGATGTAGATGCCTCTTGTTCTTCTCGATCAGCAGATGTAGATGCCACTGGTTCTTCACGTTCTGTGGATGTAGATTCCACTGGTTCTTCACTTTCTGCAGATGTAGATGCCACTGGTTCTTCACATTCTGCAGATGTAGATGCCACTGGTTCTTCATGTTTTGCAGATGTCGATGCCACTGGTTCTTCACGTTCTGCAGATGTATATGCCACTGGTTCTTTATGTTCTACAGATGTAGATGCCACTGGTTGTTCAAATTCGGCAGATGTAGATGCCACTGGTTCTTCACTGTCTGCAGATGTAGATGCCACTGATTCTTTATCTTCAGCAGATGTAGATGCCATTGGTACTTCTCGTTCTGCAGATGTAGATGCCACTGGTTCTTCATGTTCTGCAGATGTATATTCCACTGGTTCTTCGCGTTCTGCAGATGTAGATGCCACTGGTTCTTCCTGTTCTGCAGATGTAGATGCCACTGTTTCTTCACTTTCTGCAGATGTAGATGCCACTGGTTCTTCACGTTCTGCAGATTTATATTCCACTGGTTCTTCTCGTTCTGCAGATGTAGATGTCACTGATTCTTCACATTCTGCAGATGTAGATGCCACTACTTCTTCAGATTCTGCAGATGTAGATGGCACTGGTTCTTCATGTTTTGCAGATGTCGATGCCACTGGTTCTTCACGTTCTGCGGATGTATATGCCACTGGTTCTTTATGTTCTACAAATGTAGATGCCACTGGTTGTTCAATATCGGCAGATGTAGATGCCACTGGTTCTTCACGGTCTGCAGATGTAGATGCCACTGGTTCTTTATCTTCCAGAGATGTAGATGCCATTGGTTCTTCTCGTTCTGCAGATGTAGATGCCACTGGTTCTTCATGTTCTGCAGATGTATATTCCACTGGTTCATAGCGTTTTGCAGATGCAGATGCCACTGGTTCTTCCCGTTCTGCAGATGTAGATGCCACTGGTTCTTCAGATTCTGCAGATGTAGATGCCACTGGTTCTTCACATTGTGCAGATGTAGATGTCACTAGTTCTTCATGTTCGGCAGATGTCGATACCACTGGTTCTTCACGTTCTGCAGATGTAGATGCCACTGGTTCTTCACGTTCTGCAGATGTAGATGCCACTGTTTCTCCTCGTTCTGCAGATGTAAATGCCACTCGTTCCTCACGTTCTGCAGATGTAGATGCCACTGGTTCTTCATGTTCTGCAGATGTTGATGCCACTGGTTCTTCACGTTCTGCAGATGTAGATGCCACTGGTTCTTCACGGTCTGCAGATGCAGATGCCACTGGTTATTCACGGTCTGCAGATGTAGATGCCACTGGTTCTTCATCTTCTGCATATGTAGATGCCACTGGTTCTTCACGTTCTGCAGGTGTAGATGCCACTGGTTCGTCATGTTCTGGTGATGTAGATGCCAATGGTTTTCACGTTCTGTAGATATAGATGCTTCTGGGTCTTCACGTTCTGCAGATGTAGATGCCACTGGTTCTTCAGATTCTGCAGATGTAGATGCCACTGGTTCTTCACGTTTTGCAGATGTGGGTGCCTCTGATTCTTCACGTTCTACAGATGTAGATGCCACTGGTTATACACGTTTTGCAGATGTGGGTGCCACTGATTCTTCACGTTCTACAGATGTAGATGCCACTGGTTCTTCACGTTTTGCAGGTGTAGATTACACTGGTTCTTCACGTTCTGTAGATCTAGATTCCACTGGTTCTTCACTTTCTGCAGATGTAGATGCCACTGGTTCTTCACGTTCTGTAGATATAGATGCCACTGGGTCTTCACGTTCTGCAGATGTAGATGCCACTCTTTCTTCACGTTCTGCAATGTAGATGCCACTGGTTCTTCACGTTCTGCAGATGTACATGCCACTGGTTCCCTTCGTTCTGCAGATGTAAATGCCACTGGTTTTTCATGTTTTGCAGATGTAGATACCACTGGTTCTTCATGTTTTGCAGATGTCGATGCCACTGGTTCTTCACGTTCTGCAGAT
The DNA here is from genome assembly GCF_048934315.1 of Petromyzon marinus. Taxonomy (NCBI): domain Eukaryota; kingdom Metazoa; phylum Chordata; class Hyperoartia; order Petromyzontiformes; family Petromyzontidae; genus Petromyzon; species Petromyzon marinus. Next base: position 16,722,945 of record NC_133667.1, on the reverse strand, counting down.
GTAGATGCCACTGGTTCTTTATGTTCTACAGATGTAGATGCCACTGGTTGTTCATATTCGGCAGATGTAGATGCCACTGGTTCTTCATGTTCTGCAGATGTAGATGCCACTGGTTCTTCACATTCTGCAGATGTAGATGCCACTGGTTCTTCATGTTCTGCAGATGTTGATGCCACTGGTTCTTCATGTTCTGCAGATGTAGATGCCGCTGGTTCTTCGCGTTCTGCAGATGTAGATGCCACTGGTTCGTCATGTTCAGCAGAAGTCGATGCCACTGGTTCTTCATGTTCTGCAGATGTAGATGCCACTGGTTCTTCACATTCTGCAGATGTAGATGCCACTGGTTCTTCACGTGCTGCAGATGGAGATGCCCTTGGTTCTTCACGTTCAGTAGATATAGATGCCACTGGGTCTTCACGTTCTGCAGATGAATATGCCACTGGGTCTTCACGTTCTGCAGATGTAGATTCCACTGGTTCTTCACGTTCTGTAGATGTAGATGTCACTGATCCTTCTAGTTCTGCAGATGTAGATGCTATTTGTTTTTTGCGTTCTGCAAATGTAGATGCCGCTGGTACTTCACCTTCTATAGATGTATATGCCACTGAGTCTTCACCTTCTGCAGATATAGAGGCCACTGATTCTTCTCGTTCTGCAGATGTAGATGCCACATGTTTCTCACGTCCTCACGTTCTGCAGATGTAGATGCCACTGGTTCTTCACGTTCTGTAGATGCCACTGGATCTTCACGTTCTGTAGATGTAGATGCCACTGGTTCTTCACGTTTTGCAGATGTAGATGCCACTGGTTCTCCTCGTTCTGCAGATGTAAATGCCACTCGTTCCTCACGTTCTGCAGATGTAGATGCCACTGGTTCTTCATGTTCTGCAGATGTCGATGCCACTGGTTCTTAATGGTCTGCAGATGTAGATGCCATTGGTTCTTCAGGTTCTGCAGATGTAGATGCCACTGGTTCTTCATCTTCTGCATATGTAGATGCTACTGGTTTTCACGTTCTGCAGATGTAGATGCCACTGATTCTTCACGTTCTGCAGATGTGGATGCCACTGATTCTTCACGTTCTGCAGATGTAGATGCCACTGGTTCTTCACGTTTTGCAGGTGTAGATAACACTGGTTCGTCACTTTCTGCAGATGTAGATGCCTCTTGTTCTTCTCGATCAGCAGATGTAGATGCCACTGGTTCTTCACGTTCTGTGGATGTAGATTCCACTGGTTCTTCACTTTCTGCAGATGTAGATGCCACTGGTTCTTCACATTCTGCAGATGTAGATGCCACTGGTTCTTCATGTTTTGCAGATGTATATGCCACTGGTTCTTTATGTTCTACAGATGTAGATGCCACTGGTTGTTCAAATTCGGCAGATGTAGATGCCACTGGTTCTTCACTGTCTGCAGATGTAGATGCCACTGATTCTTTATCTTCCGCAGATGTAGATGCCATTGGTACTTCTCGTTCTGCAGATGTAAATGCCACTGGTTCTTCATGTTCTGCAGATGTATATTCCACTGGTTCTTCGCGTTCTGCAGATGTAGATGCCACTGGTTCTTCCTGTTCTGCAGATGTAGATGCCACTGTTTCTTCACTTTCTGCAGATGTAGATGCCACTGGTTCTTCACGTTCTGCAGATTTATATTCCACTGGTTCTTCTCGTTCTGCAGATGTAGATGTCACTGATTCTTCACATTCTGCAGATGTAGATGCCACTACTTCTTCAGATTCTGCAGATGTAGATGGCACTGGTTCTTCATGTTTTGCAGATGTCGATGCCACTGGTTCTTCACGTTCTGCGGATGTATATGCCACTGGTTCTTTATGTTCTACAAATGTAGATGCCACTGGTTGTTCAATATCGGCAGATGTAGATGCCACTGGTTCTTCACGGTCTGCAGATGTAGATGCCACTGGTTCTTTATCTTCCAGAGATGTAGATGCCATTGGTTCTTCTCGTTCTGCAGATGTATATGCCACTGGTTCTTCATGTTCTGCAGATGTATATTCCACTGGTTCATAGCGTTTTGCAGATGCAGATGCCACTGGTTCTTCCCGTTCTGCAGATGTAGATGCCACTGGTTCTTCACGTTCTGCAGATGTAGAGGCCACTGGTTCTTCACGTTCTGCATATGTAGATGCCACTGGTTCTTCACGTTCTGCAGATGTAGAGGCCACTGGTTCTTCACGTTCTGCAGATGTAGATGCCACTGGTTCTTCACGTTCTACAGATGTAGAAGCCACTGGTTGTTCACGTTCTGTAGATGGAGATTCCACTGGTTCTTCACGTTCTATAGATGTAGATGTCACTGATTCTTCTGTTCTGCAGTTGTAGATGCCACTGGTTCCTCACGTCCTCACGTTCTGCAGATGTAGATGTCACTGGTTCTTCAGGTTCTGTAGATGTAGATGGCACAGGATCTTAACGTTCTGCAAATGTAGATGCCACTGGTTCTCCTCGTTCTGCATATCTAGATGCCACTGGTTCCTCACGTCCTAACGTTTTGCAGATGTAGATGCCACTGTTTCTTCATCTTCTCTATATGTAGATACCACCGGTTCTTCATGTTCTGCGCATGTAGATGCCACTGGTTCTTCACGTTCAGGCGATGTAGATGCCACTGGTTTTCACGTTCTGCAAATGTAAATGCCACTGGTTCTTCACGTTCTGCAGTTGTAGTTGCCACTGGTTCTTCAGATTCTGCAGATGTAGATTCCACTGGTTCTTCACGTTCTGTAGATGTACATGTCACTGATTCTTCACATTCTGCAGATGTAGATGCCACTACTTCTTCAGATTCTGCAGATGTAGATGGCACTGGTTCTTCATGTTTTGCAGATGTCGATGCCACTGGTTCTTCACGTTCTGCGGATGTATATGCCACTGGTTCTTTATGTTCTACAAATGTAGATGCCACTGGTTGTTCAATATCGGCAGATGTAGATGCCACTGGTTCTTCACGGTCTGCAGATGTAGATGCCACTGGTTCTTTATCTTCCAGAGATGTAGATGCCATTGGTTCTTCTCGTTCTGCAGATGTAGATGCCACTGGTTCTTCATGTTCTGCAGATGTATATTCCACTGGTTCATAGCGTTTTGTAGATGCAGATGCCACTGGTTCTTCCCGTTCTGCAGATGTAGATGCCACTGGTTCTTCAGATTCTGCAGATGTAGATGCCACTGGTTCTTCACATTGTGCAGATGTAGATGCCACTAGTTCTTCATGTTCGGCAGATGTCGATACCACTGGTTCTTCACGTTCTGCAGATGTAGATGCCACTGGTTCTTCACGTTCTGCAGATGTAGATGCCACTGCTTCTCCTCGTTCTGCAGATGTAAATGCCACTCGTTCCTCACGTTCTGCAGATGTAGATGCCACTGGTTCTTCATGTTCTGCAGATGTTGATGCCACTGGTTCTTCACGTTCTGCAGATGTAGATGCCACTGGTTCTTCACGGTCTGCAGATGCAGATGCCACTGGTTATTCACGGTCTGCAGATGTAGATGCCACTGGTTCTTCATCTTCTGCATATGTAGATGCCACTGGTTCTTCACGTTCTGCAGGTGTAGATGCCACTGGTTCGTCATGTTCTGGTGATGTAGATGCCAATGGTTTTCACGTTCTGTAGATATAGATGCTTCTGGGTCTTCACGTTCTGCAGATGTAGATGCCACTGGTTCTTCAGATTCTGCAGATGTAGATGCCACTGGTTCTTCACGTTTTGCAGATGTGGGTGCCACTGATTCTTCACGTTCTACAGATGTAGATGCCACTGGTTATTCACGTTTTGCAGATGTGGGTGCCACTGATTCTTCACGTTCTACAGATGTAAATGCCACTGGTTCTTCACGTTTTGCAGGTGTAGATTACACTGGTTCTTCACGTTCTGTAGATCTAGATTCCACTGGTTCTTCACTTTCTGCAGATGTAGATGCCACTCTTTCTTCACGTTCTGCAATGTAGATGCCACTGGTTCTTCACGTTCTGCAGATGTACATGCCACTGGTTCCCTTCGTTCTGCAGATGTAAATGCCACTGGTTCTTCATGTTTTGCAGATGTAGATACCACTGGTTCTTCATGTTTTGCAGATGTCGATGCCACTGGTTCTTCACGTTCTGCAGATGTAGATGCCACTGGTTCTTTATGTTCTACAGATGTAGATGCCACTGGTTGTTCATATTCGGCAGATGTAGATGCCACTGGTTCTTCATGTTCTGCAGATGTAGATGCCACTGGTTCTTCACATTCTGCAGATGTAGATGCCACTGGTTCTTCATGTTCTGCAGATGTTGATGCCACTGGTTCTTCATGTTCTGCAGATGTAGATGCCGCTGGTTCTTCGCGTTCTGCAGATGTAGATGCCACTGGTTCGTCATGTTCAGCAGAAGTCGATGCCACTGGTTCTTCATGTTCTGCAGATGTAGATGCCACTGGTTCTTCACATTCTGCAGATGTAGATGCCACTGGTTCTTCATGTTCGGCAGATGTCGACACCACTGGTTCTTCACGATCTGTAGATGTAGATTCCACTGGTTCTTCACTTTCTGCAGATGTAGATGCCACTGGTTCTTCACGTTCTGTAGATATAGATGCCACTGGGTCTTCACGTTCTGCAGATGTAGATGCCACTCTTTCTTCACGTTCTGCAATGTAGATGCCACTGGTTCTTCACGTTCTGCAGATGTACATGCCACTGGTTCCCTTCGTTCTGCAGATGTAAATGCCACTGGTTCTTCATGTTTTGCAGATGTAGATGCCACTGGTTCTTCATGTTTTGCAGATGTCGATGCCACTCGTTCCTCACGTTCTGCAGATGTAGATGCCACTGGTTCTTCATGTTTTGCAGATGTCGATGCCACTGGTTCTTCACGTTCTGCCGATGTAGATGCCACTGGTTCTTTATGTTCTACAGATGTAGATGCCACTGGTTGTTCATATTCGGCAGATGTAGAGGCCACTGATTCTTCATTTTCTGCAGATGTAGATGCTACTGGTTCTTCACATTCTGCAGATGTAGATGCCACTGGTTCTTCATGTTCTGCAGATGTAGATGCCACTGGTTCTTCATGTTCTGCAGATGTAGATGCCGCTGGTTCTTCGCGTTCTGCAGATGTAGATGCCACTGGTTCGTCATGTTCAGCAGAAGTCGATGCCACTGGTTCTTCATGTTCTGCAGATGTAGATGCCACTGGTTCTTCACATTCTGCAGATGTAGATGCCACTGGTTCTTCATGTTCGGCAGATGTCGATACCACTGGTTCTTCACGTTCTGTAGATGTAGATGCCACTGGTTCGTTACGTTCTACAGATGTATATGCCACTGGTTCTTCACGTTCTGCAGATGGAGATGCCACTGGTTCTTCACCTTCTACAGATGTAGATGCCACTGTTTTTCCACGTTCTGCAGATGTAGATGCCACTGGTTCTTCACGTTCTACAGATGTAGATGCCACTGGTTCTTCCCGTTCTGCAGATGTAGATGCCACTGGTTCTTCAGATTCTGCAGATGTAGATGCCACTGGTTCTTCACATTCTGCAGATGTAGATGCCACTAGTTATTCATGTTCGGCAGATGTCGATACCACTGGTTCTTCAAGTTCTGTAGATGTAGATGCCACTGGTTCATCACGTTCTGCAGTTGTAGATGCCACTGGTTCTTTACGTTCTACAGATGTATTTGCCACTGGTTCTTCACGTTCTGCAGATGTAGATGCCACTGGTTCTTCACCTTCTACAGATGTAGATGCCACTGGTTTTTCACGTTCTGCAGATGTAGATGCCACTGGTTGTTCACGTTCTGCAGATGTAGATGCCACTGCTTCTCCTCGTTCTGCAGATGTAAATTCCACTCCTTCCTCACGTTCTGCAGATGTAGATGCCACTGGTTCTTCATGTTCTGCAGATGTTGATGCCACTGGTTCTTCACGTTCTGCAGATGTAGATGCCACTGCTTCTCCTCGTTCTGCAGATGTAAATGCCACTCGTTCCTCACGTTCTGCAGATGTAGATGCACTGGTTCTTCATCTTCTGCATATTTAGATGCCACTGGTTCTTGACGTTCTGCAGGTGATGATGCCACTGGTTCGTCATGTTCTGGAGATGTAGATGCCACTGGTTTTCACGTTCTGTAGATGTAGATGCTTCTGGTTCTTCACGTTCTGCAGATGTAGATGCCACTGGTTCTTCAGATTCTGCAGATGTAGATGCCACTGGTTCTTCACGTTTTGCAGATGTGGGTGCCACTGATTCTTCACGTTCTACATATGTAGATGCCACTGGTTCTTCACGTTTTGCAGGTGTAGATTACACTGGTTCTTCACGTTCTGTAGATGTAGATTCCACTGGTTCTTCACTTTCTGCAGATGTAGATGCCACTGGTTCCTCACGTTCTGTAGATATAGATGCCACTGGGTCTTCACGTTCTGCAGATGTGGATGCCACTCTTTCTTCACGTTCTGCAATGTAGATGCCACTGGTTCTTCACGTTCTGCAGATTTACATGCCACTGTTTCCCTTCGTTCTGCAGATGTAAATGCCACTGGTTCTTCATGTTTTGCAGATGTAGATGCCACTGGTTCTTCATGTTTTGCAGATGTCGATGCCACTCGTTCCTCACGTTCTGCAGATGTAGATGCCACTGGTTCTTCATGTTTTGCAGATGTCGATGCCAGTGGTTCTTCACGTTCTGCAGATGTAGATGCCACTGGTTCTTTATGTTCTACAGATGTAGATGCCACTGGTTGTTCATATTCGGCAGATGTAGATGCCACGGGTTCTTCATGTGCTGCAGATGTAGATGCCACTGGTTCTTCACATTCTGCAGATGTAGATGCCACTGGTTCTTCATGTTCTGCAGATGTAGATGCCACTGGTTCTTCATGTTCTGCAGATGTAGATCCCGCTGGTTCTTCGCGTTCTGCAGATGTAGATGCCACTGGTTCGTCATGTTCAGCAGAAGTCGATGCCACTGGTTCTTCATGTTCTGCAGATGTAGATGCCACTGGTTCTTCACATTCTGCAGATGTAGATGCCACTGGTTCTTCATGTTCGGCAGATGTCGATACCACTGGTTTTTCACGTTCTGTAGATGTAGATGCCACTGGTTCGTTACGTTCTACAGATGTATATGCCACTGGTTCTTCACGTTCTGCAGATGGAGATGCCACTGGTTCTTCACCTTCTACAGATGTAGATGCCACTGGTTTTCCACGTTCTGCAGATGTAGATGCCACTGGTTCTTCACGTTCTGCAGATGTAGATGCCACTGGTTCTTCACGTTCTACAGATGTAGATGCCACTGGTTCTTCACGTTCTAAAGATATAGATGCCACTGGTTCCTCACGTTCTGCAGATGTATATGCCACTGGTTCTTTTTGTTCTGCAGATGCGACTGGTTCTTTACGTTCTGCAGATGTAGAAGCCACTGGTTCTTCACTTTCTACAGATGTAGATGCCAATGGTTCTTCCCGTTCTACAGATGTAGATGCCACTGGTTCCTCACGTTCTGCAGATGTATATCCCACTGGTTCTTATTGTTCTGCAGATGTTGATGCCACTGGTTCTTCACGTTCTGCAGATGTAGATGCCACTGGTTCTTCACGGTCTGCAGATGCAGATGCCACAGGTTCTTCACGTTCTGCAGATGTAGATGCCACTGGTTCTTCATCTTCTGCATATGTAGATGCCACTGGTTCTTCACGTTCTGCAGGTGTAGATGCCACTGGTTCTTCATGTTCTGGAGATGTAGATGCCACTGGTTTTCATGTTCTGTAGATGTAGATGCCTCTGGGTCTTCACGTTCTGCAGATGTAGATGCCACTGGTTCTTCAGATTCTGTAGATGTAAATGCCACTGGTTCTTCACGTTTTGCAGATGTGGGTGCCACTGATTCTTCACGTTCTACAGATGTAGATGTCACTGGTTCTTCACGTTTTGCAGGTGTAAATTACACTGGTTCTTCACGTTCTGTAGATGTAGATTCCACTGGTTCTTCACTTTCTGCAGAAGTCGATGCCATTGGTTCTTCATGTTCTGCAGATGTAGATGCCACTGGTTCTTCACATTCTGCAGATGTAGATGCCACTGGTTCTTCATGTTAGGCAGATGTCGATACCACTGGTTCTTCACGTTCTGTAGATGTAGATGCCACTGGTTCGTTACGTTCTACAGATGTATATGCCACTGGTTCTTCACGTTCTGCAGATGGAGATGCCACTGGTTCTTCACCTTCTACAGATGTAGATGCCACTGGTTTTCCACGTTCTGCAGATGTAGATGCCACTGGTTCTTCACGTTCTGCAGATGTAGATGCCACTGGTTCTTCACGTTCTACAGATGTAGATGCCACTGGGTCTTCACGTTCTACAGATATAGATGCCACTGGTTCCTCACGTTCTACAGATGTATATGCCACTGGTTCTTTTTGTTCTGCAGATGCCACTGGTTCTTTACGTTCTGCAGATGTAGAAGCCACTGGTTCTTCCCGTTCTACAGATGTAGATGCCACTGGTTCCTCACGTTCTGCAGATGTATATCCCACTGGTTCTTATTGTTCTGCAGATGTTGATGCCACTGGTTCTTCACGTTCTGCAGATGTAGATGCCACTGGTTCTTCACGGTCTGCAGATGCAGATGCCACTGGTTCTTCACGGTCTGCAGATGTAGATGCCACTGGTTCTTCATCTTCTGCATATGTAGATGCCACTGGTTCTTCACGTTCTGCAGGTGTAGATGCCACTGGTTCTTCATGTTCTGGAGATGTAGATGCCACTGGTTTTCACGTTCTGTAGATGTAGATGCCTCTGGGTCTTCACGTTCTGCAGATGTAGATGCAACTGGTTCTTCAGATTCTGCAGATGTAGATGCCACTGGTTCTTCACGTTTTGCAGATGTGGGTGCCACTGATTCTTCACGTTCTACAGATGTAGATGCCACTGGTTCTTCACGTTTTGCAGGTGTAGATTACACTGGTTTTCCACGTTCTGCAGATGTAGATGCCACTGGTTCTTCACGTTCTGCAGATGTAGATGCCACTGGTTCTTCACGTTCTACAGATGTAGATGCCACTGGGTCTTCACGTTCTACAGATATAGATGCCACTGGTTCCTCACGTTCTACAGATGTATATGCCACTGGTTCTTTTTGTTCTGCAGATGCCACTGGTTCTTTACGTTCTGCAGATGTAGAAGCCACTGGTTCTTCCCGTTCTACAGATGTAGATGCCACTGGTTCCTCACGTTCTGCAGATGTATATCCCACTGGTTCTTATTGTTCTGCAGATGTTGATGCCACTGGTTCTTCACGTTCTGCAGATGTAGATGCCACTGGTTCTTCACGGTCTGCAGATGCAGATGCCACTGGTTCTTCACGGTCTGCAGATGTAGATGCCACTGGTTCTTCATCTTCTGCATATGTAGATGCCACTGGTTCTTCACGTTCTGCAGGTGTAGATGCCACTGGTTCTTCATGTTCTGGAGATGTAGATGCCACTGGTTTTCACGTTCTGTAGATGTAGATGCCTCTGGGTCTTCACGTTCTGCAGATGTAGATGCAACTGGTTCTTCAGATTCTGCAGATGTAGATGCCACTGGTTCTTCACGTTTTGCAGATGTGGGTGCCACTGATTCTTCACGTTCTACAGATGTAGATGCCACTGGTTCTTCACGTTTTGCAGGTGTAGATTACACTGGTTCTTCACGTTCTGTAGATGTAGATTCCACTGGTTCTTCACTTTCTGCAGAGGTAGATGCCACTGATTCTTCACGTTCTGTAGATATAGATGCCACTGGGTCTTTACGTTCTGCAGATATAGATGCAACTGATTCTTCACGTTCTACAGATGTAGATGCCACTGGTTCTTCACGTTTTGCAGGTGTAGATTACACTGGTTCTTCACGTTCTGTAGATGTAGATTCCACTGGTTCTTCACTTTCTGCAGAGGTAGATGCCACTGATTCTTCACGTTCTGTAGATATAGATGCCACTGGGTCTTTACGTTCTGCAGATATAGATGCCACTCTTTCTTCACGTTCTGCAATGTAGATGCCACTGGTTCTTCACGTTCTGCAGATGTACATGCCACTGGTTCCCTTCGTTCTGCAGATGTAAATTCCACTGGTTCTTCATGTTTTGCAGATGTAGATGCCACTGGTTCTTCATGTTTTGCAGATGTCGATGCCACTCGTTCCTCACGTTCTGCAGATGTAGATGCCACTGGTTCTTCATGTTTTGCAGATGTCGATGCCACTGGTTCTTCACGTTCTGCAGATGTAGATGCCACTGGTTCTTTATGTTCTACAGATGTAGATTCCACTGGTTGTTCATATTCATCAGATGTAGATGCCACTGGTTCTTCATGTTCTGCAGATGTAGATGCCACTGGTTCTTCACATTCTGCAGATGTAGATGCCACTGGCTCTTCATTTTCTGCAGATGTAGATGCCACTGGTTCTTCATGTTCTGCAGATGTAGATTCCGCTGGTTCTTCGCGTTCTGCAGATGTAGATGCCACTGGTTCGTCATGTTCAGCAGAAATCGATGCCACTGGTTCTTCATGTTCTGCAGATGTAGATGCCACTGGTTCTTCACATTCTGCAGATGTAGATGCCACTGGTTCTTCATGTTCGGCAGATGTCGATACCACTGGTTCTTCACGTTCTGTAGATGTAGATGCCACTGGTTCGTTACGTTCTACAGATGTATATGCCACTGGTTCTTCACGTTCTGCAGATGGAGATGCCACTGGTTCTTCACCTTCTACAGATGTAGATGTCACTGGTTTTCCACGTTCTGCAGATGTAGATGCCACTGGTTCTTCACGTTCTGCAGATGTAGATGCCACTGGTTCTTCACGTTCTACAGATGTAGATGCCACTGGTTCTTCACGTTCTGCAGATGTAGATGCCACTGGTTCTTCATGTTCTGCAGATGTAGATGCCACTGGTTCTTCACATTCTGCAGATGTAGATGCCACTGGCTCTTCATTTTCTGCAGATGTAGATGCCACTGGTTCTTCATGTTCTGCAGATGTAGATTCCGCTGGTTCTTCGCGTTCTGCAGATGTAGATGCCACTGGTTCGTCATGTTCAGCAGAAATCGATGCCACTGGTTCTTCATGTTCTGCAGATGTAGATGCCACTGGTTCTTCATATTCTGCAGATGTAGATGCCACTGGTTCTTCATGTTCGGCAGATGTCGATACCACTGGTTCTTCACGTTCTGTAGATGTAGATGCCACTGGTTCGTTACGTTCTACAGATGTATATGCCACTGGTTCTTCACGTTCTGCAGATGGAGATGCCACTGGTTCTTCACCTTCTACAGATGTAGATGTCACTGGTTTTCCACGTTCTGCAGATGTAGATGCCACTGGTTCTTCACGTTCTGCAGATGTAGATGCCACTGGTTCTTCACGTTCTACAGATGTAGATGCCACTGGTTCTTCACGTTCTACAGATATAGATGCCACTGGTTCCTCACGTTCTGCAGATGTATATGCCACTGGTTCTTTTTGTTCTGCAGATGCCACTGGTTCTTTACGTTCTGCAGATGTAGAAGCCACTGGTTCTTCACTTTCTACAGATGTAGATGCCACTGGTTCTTCCCGTTCTACAGATGTAGATGCCACTGGTTCCTCACGTTCTGCAGATGTATATCCCACTGGTTCTTATTGTTCTGCAGATGTAGATGCCGCTGGTTCTTCAAGTTCTGTAGATATAGATGCCATTGGTTCTTCTCGTTCTGCAGATGTAGATGCCACTGGTTCTTCACTTTCTGCAGATGTAGATGCCACTGGTTCTTCACTTTCTGCAGATGTAGATGCCACTGGTTCTTCACGTTCTACAGATGTAGATGCCACCACCGCCATCTATTGCACGGCGGTTGAACTTACGACTCTCGGTCCGAACATGCAACTGGACATTACGGACCAAGTTTGTTCGTATCTCTGAAAGTTCGTAAGTCGAATGTTCGTAAGTAGAGGAGAGTCCCTGCAGTCTCCCCTCCCGGGGTGAGAATTTCGACCCCAACCGATTGAACTGCCGCGCACACGCCCCGGGTAGATCACGAAACGCGACGGGGGTCCCAATGGATGCTCGCCATCACAAAGACAAAGATCCCCCGTGTAGCCTCTAACAGACTGTCGGGGCAAGTGCTGTTAGCGGGCACCTACGAAGGCCGGCGCTGTGGCACACGAGGGGGGTGGGTGGCCAGCACCACGCCCGGCCGTCTTTGTCTCTCCCCAGTGGCGATGTTTACCACACGCCGCTACACCAGGCAATCATTTGAGGCTGAGTCGACGCGCGACCGTTCCGCGCACGCCATTAATCGCCGCGATTAAATTAACCCAACCGCGTGCCGTTTAAAGGGAAGGTTCGTTGCCCAAAACGTCGTTTTCGCGTCCTTTTCACGCACGGACGCCTGTTGTTGAGTTCACGGTCTCTGGCTGTCGGCTGACGATGCTGCTTACTCGCCTGTCGTCGTTGTTGTTGTTGTCATTGTTCGCGACACGTCAAGGCAACTCGGATTGTGAACGCTGTGGGTGGGTTTAACTCTCCGGCAACCGGTGAGGTGCTGAACTCGTAGCGAATTGGGCCACGTTTTGCTTGCGTGACAAACCCCCCCCTCCCTCTATCCTCCGCTAATCGGCTGTGTCCGGGTGGTGGCGGGTTTGACGACACACACTTTCACAATCACGCGATCTCTCTCTCCCCCCCTCTCGCCACTCCCGTCCACTTTGTTTTCACTCCGAACGCGGTGATCATAGCGCTCCCTTGCGGCAACGTGGGGCCACTACCGCTAACTCTGACGAAGGGGGACATCCCTGGAGTACGTACGCGTGGAGGAGGGAGGGTGGAGCCTCGACAATAATTTGTCTACATTGGCCATCGAATGAGGAGTTAGATAGTCGGGCGTTGGACTCTCTGTTCGCCGAGACACGTTCATATTGTGTTCTTTTGGTCGCTCGGTAAAGTTACGTAGGGCAATGCAATACTATCTTTCTTAATTATTATTTTTATTGTATTGTTCTATCTACGTGGCTTCACCGAAAGACACCAACAATGTGAATTCATGCAGCCACGAAAGCTTGAAGTCACGTCAATATTATTAGCCCTCGATCATTTCTGCGTGGATTAAATGTCGGCCGTTGTATAGGATTCGGTGTTGGGGGGGGGGGTAAAAAGTACGCAGTGCGTACAGGTAGTGGTCAAGTTTTGACAGATTCTGTTTGCGTACCAACTCAATGGATGCCCCCCCCCCCAAACTACCTAGCTGCTGCTATGAAGTAGCTCGTTTTTGGTTTTCAGACGCGACCCCCAGCTAGTCACAAATGAATGATAGCTGCTCAACAAGGTGGCGGCATCATCATCAGCAGCAGCAGCAGCATCATCATCAGTAGCAGCAGCAGCAGCATCATCAGCAGCAGCACGTGGACATTCTACAGCTGCAGACAAATAAACTCTCTGGGCGCGCGTGTGTTGACGTGGAATCTCAGCGTGGAGGGGACAGAAGCGGAGGGGGATCCCGGAGACAAAAACTCCACGAGACCACGACGAGAGAGACACGCGGACTCCAAATCTACAGCAGCAGCAGCAACAGGCATCGTCAGGGTTCGGAGTGGAACCCACGACCTCCTGTGCACCAGGCGAGGTAGTCAACATCTCCTAGCCACCGTGATGATGATGATGAGAGAGAGAGACACGCAAACTCCAAGTATACAGCTTGCATCGTCAGGGTCGGGATCGAACCCACGACCTCCTGTGCACCAGGCGAGGTAGTTAACATCTCCTAGCCACCGTGATGATGATGAGAGAGAGAGAGAGACACGCAGACTCCAAATATACAGCAGCAGCAGGCGTCGTCAGGGTCGGGATTGCACCCACGACCTCCTGTAACCAGGCGAGGTAGTCAACATCTCCTAGCCACCGCGGACCCACTGCCGATGCTACTGCTGGGTCCATGACAACAACAACAACAGCAACAACAACAACTACGACTACGATGCCGGTGGCTTTCAGTGAAGATCCTGGGGGGGTGTCCCGAGTTCGACTCCCGTTCACGTCCACAGTCGACAAGCCCAGTGACACAGCGATGATGATTATCTGAACCGATCGCCTCGCTCGCTCGGTGTGTACAACGCATCACAAACTACGGGGGGGGGGGGGAGACAAAGGCGGCCGGGCGTGGTGCTGACCTTCTTAGGCGCTCGTGAAGGGCCACTTTGCCCCAAAAGTCTGCTGGAGGCTCCGCGCGGGGAGTGGATCGATGGTTGTCTTTGTCTCCGTCATACGAAGGTGATGGAGATATATACATGAGAGGCGACGATTCGGGCAACGGCCCTACATCATGGCACTTTGTTTCGTGTGTGTTTAAGAAAAGTAGGAACTGTGTTGTTGTTTTTTTTAAAACGAGGACGACACTGCTACCCGGCCGCCTTTGTCTCTCCCCCCGTGATCCGTGTGCGGGAATCGAACTCGGGACACGGGGGGGGGGGGGTTGTAGCACTGCCCTAACCGCAGGGCCACCGCTCCAATTACAAAGATGCCCCCCCCATACCACGTGTAGCCTCTAACAGACTGTCGGGGCAAGTGCTGTTAGCGAGTAGCAGCAGCACCTATGAAGGAGACAAAGACAAAGATCCCCCGTGTAGCCTCTAACAGACTGTCGGGGCAAGTGCTGTTAGCGAGTAGCAGCAGCGCCTATGAAGACCGGCACTGTGGCACACGAGGGGGTGGGTGGCCAGCACCACGCCCGGCCGCCTTTGTCTCCCCAAGTTGCGATGTTTTACGACACCACACCGCCACTAGTTTAGTCATTTGAGGCTGAGTCGACCTAGGGGAGGAGAATGATGGCCCAGAAGGAGATACGGCGGCGAGAGGTGGGGGTAGTGGCATCGAACTTGGGTTCGTAAGGTTTAGGAGCAGTGCACTAACCACTGCTCCCACCCCTGCCGCCTTACCCAGCCCCTCCCCCACACAGACACACAGCGAAGGTATCATCATCACCATCATCATCACCATCATCACCACCATCATCATCACCATCATCATCACCACCACCATCATCACCACCACCTTCATCACCATCATCACCTTCATCATCACCACCATCATCACCATCATCATCATCACCACCATCATCATCACCATCATCACCATCATCATCACCACCATCATCACCACCATCATCATCACCATCATCACCATCATCATCATCACCACCACCATCATCACCACCATCATCACCACCATCATCATCACCACCATCATCACCACCATCATCACCACCATCATCACCACCATCATCATCATCACCATCATCATCACCACCACCATCACCACCATCATCACCACCACCATCACCACCATCATCATCACCATCATCACCACCACCATCACCACCATCATCACCACCACCATCATCACCACCATCATCACCACCATCATCACCACCATCATCACCATCATCACCACCACCATCATCACCACCATCATCATCATCACCATCATCACCACCATCATCACCACCATCATCACCACCATCATCATCATCACCATCATCACCACCACCATCACCACCATCATCACCACCACCATCATCACCACCATCATCACCACCACCATCATCACCACCATCATCATCATCACCACCATCATCACCATCATCACCACCATCACCATCATCATCACCACCATCATCATCACCACCATCACCACCATCATCATCACCACCACCATCATCATCACCACCATCACCATCATCATCACCGCCATCACCACCATCACCACCACCACCATCATCACCATCACCACCATCATCATCACCATCATCACCATCACCACCACCACCATAATCACCATCACAACAACCACAACCTCGTCAGCTGATGATTATGGTGGTGATGGTGATAATGGTGATGATGGCGATGATGACGGTGGTGATGACGGTGATGATATTGATGGCAATGCACGTACCATTTGACTGTCGACAAATCCAATCAGGTATCCACATGTAAGGCCCTCCCCTCTCCTCTAATTCAATACAGCGCCTCCGCTACCGCTGTAGCAATGCATAGCAACACACACACACACTGCAGTCTATAACGTACACTCACTGCACACACACACACATACCCGCAGTGTGTAAGCTATCGATAACTATCTTTTATCTCTGCACAGACGCGCACGCACACACACACACGCGCCTAGCAAAGCTGTTCATTGATTGACACAGTGGTACATAGCGTCCATCATAGCCTGCCACCCACCCCCCACACACACTCACCAACCCACCCCTACCCTATTCTCTGCATAGGCGAGCGAGCTGTCTATCTGGCAGTCCTCTTCCCATCAGCGCATTGACAAAGGCTGAGAAGCCACGTGTTAGGCCTCGAAGGACTGTCGGGGCAAGTGCTGTTAGCGAGCACCTATTGCTAAGATCAGAACCAGCACGCGATGGGGGGAGGGGGTTGTGTGTGGGGGGGGGGGGGGTAGACAGCTGCACGCCCGGCCGCCTTTGTCTCCCCCGGGTACTGATGTTTAGAACACAAAGACAAAGATCCCCCGTATAGTCTTGACAGGTTGTAGGGGACAGTGCTGTTTGCGAGTGGCACCTATGAAGGCCGGCACGGCACAGAAGGGGGTGCTGGATGGACAGCTCCACGCCCGACCGCCTTTGTCTCCCCCGGTACTGATGTTCACAGCACCTCAGGCACATCAACCCTCATCCCTCTCGATATGCACCAGATAAATATTCCACGTGTAGCAGAGATAGGCTCTGGGTGGCAACTTCTGTTAGCGAGCACCGATTAAGGTCGGCAGGACCGCTTGATAATTAGTTGTGGTCAGAGCCACCCTGGACTTATGTACGGCTATACAGACTCATCGGGTGGCTAGGAGATGTTAACTTCCTCGCCTGGTATGCAGGAGGTCGTGGGTTGATCCTGACCTTGACGATGCCTGCTGTATATTTGGAGTTTGCGTGTCTCTCTCTCATCATCATCATCACGGTGGCTAGGAGCTGTTAACTATCTCGCCTGGTATACAGGAGGTCGTGAGTTCGATCCCCACCCTGACGACGCCTGCTGCCGCTGTATATTTGGAGTCTGCGTGTCTCTCTCCCCGTGGCCGCGTGGATTTTCCCTCCGGCGTCCTCCCGGTCTTCTCCCCTCCACGTTTAGAGTCGACGCCAACCCACGCGTTCAGAGTTATTCGCACGCCGCTATGAATGTCCACGCGATCGTGGTGATTACGATGATGATGATGATGGTGGTGGCGGCGATGGGAAGCTGCTGTCGTTTGTGACCGCGCTATTTACGCAGCGACTCAGTCGGGGGGAGGGCTGAACGATTAATCGATTTCAAATCGAAATCGCAATTTGAAACAACGCGATTGGCAAATGGCAAAAAGGCTGCGATTTTTTGGCGATTTGAAAAAGTCCCCCGTTATTTTCCTATTGGAATTGTTTTCATTTTGTATGATTATTAACTGTATTTATTTAACTTAACAATTGTTCTATGTTTGATTGTTCTATTTCAATTAAAACATGTTCATAAATACATGTTGGAAGCATCTTCTTTGGTTCTTTCGGTAAAGTCACGTAGAATGAGAATAAAATAATAAATTGTAAAATAAAATAACGTCAAGAAGAAGAAATAGTGAGAATATTATTGTGTTATTTTATTTTATCAATTTATTATTTTATTCTCATTCTACGTGACTTTACCGAAAGAACCAAAGAAGATGAATCATTGCAGTCACGAAAGCTTTAAATCGAAATGTTGGAAGCAATTCATACATTTTAAGTTCTCATCCTTGCATTAGAACATATATAGAGCAGTTCGTATTTTGATGGTATCACGTGGTAACGCTCCATCATCACATGTTTTAAATCTACTACACAGGGAATATTGAACTGACGCTTGACTTCAAAAAATGTTTCATCGCAATCGCGATATCTGTCAGAAAAATCTCGATTGGATAGTTTCCCCAAATCGTTCAGCCCCACGTCCTTACACCCTGGCGAGAAACATTTAACAAAAATCGTCTCGTGCCGCAAGGCGGCGCGCCTGAGATGGCGATGTCTGTTGTGGTGTGAAGCCACGTTGCCTCTGCTGCTGATTAGACACCTGAACGTCGGAGCCGGTCCACGCCTACACAACATCTGAGGCAGTCTCTTTCTCTCATCATCATCATCATCGCGGTGGCTAGGAGATGTTAACTACCTCGCCTGGTGTACAGGAGGTCGTGGGTTCACCTCTGACCCTGACAATGCCTGCTGCTGTATATTTGGAGTTTGCATGTCTCTCTCTCTCTCCCTGTGGTGAGATGTTAACTACCTCGCCTGGTATACAGGAAGTCGTGGGTTCACCTCTGACCCTGACGCCTGCTGCTGCTGTATATTTGGAGTTTGCGTGTCTCTCTCTCTCTCTCCCTGTGGTGATCGCGTTGATTTTTTTCTCCGGGTTGTTCTGTCTTTCCCCTCCACATTTGGAATGAATGTGACGCCTTTAGAGTATTTGGCTGCTACTATAAATTTCCACGTGATGATGATAATCTACACCTGGTTGAGCTATCATTTGTGGTCGTCGGGTCGCGTCTGAGAAAGAGCTGCGCATCAATGAGCTGTGTGCCCCTTCTTACCTGTTCAACTTCAAAGCGTTGTCTTTATTCAATAGTTGTAAGTGTTCACCGTCTCGTCGTCACACATCTTCATCGACGTGAGCACATCGCCATCTCGTGGCGACAAGCGAAAACTACACTCAACCATCAGCCACGACACACACGGTGTGAGCTAGTTGGTGGCTGGGTGAGTGAGTGGGTGGATGGGTGGGTGAGTGGGTGGATGGGTGGGTGAGTGGGTGGGTGAGTAGGTGAGTGGGTGGGTGGGTGGGTGAGTGGGTGGGTGGGTGGATGAGTGAGTGGGTGGGTGGATGAGTGAGTGGGTGGGTGGTCGGGTGGATGAGTGGGTGAGTGAGTGGGTGGGTGAGTGAGTGGGTGAGTGAGTAGGTGGGTGGGTGGATGAGTGAGTGGGTGGGTGGGTTGGTGAGTGGGTGGATGAGTGGGTGGGTGGATGAGTAGGTGGGTGGGTGGATGGGTGGATGGATGAGTGAGTGGGTGGGTGGGTTGGGTGAATGGGTGGGTGAGTGGGTGGGTGAGTGGGTGGGTGAGTGAGTGGGTGGGTGGGTGGATGAGTGAGTGGATGAGTGGGTGGTGGGTGGGTGGTGGGTGAGTGGGTGGGTGAGTGGGTGGGTGAGTGGGTGGGTGGATGAGTGAGTGGATGAGTGGGTGGTGGGTGGGTGGTGGGTGAGTGGGTGGGTGAGTGGGTGGGTGGATGAGTGGGTGGGTGGGTGGATGAGTGGGTGGGTGGATGAGTGAGGGGATGGGTGGGTGAGTGGATGGTTGGTGGATGAGTGAGTGGGTGAGTGGTTGGGTGAGTGAGTGGGTGAGTGAGGGGATGAGAGTGGGTGAGTGGGTGGGTGAGTGAGTGGGTGGATCAGTGGGTGGGTGGGTGAGTAGATAGGTAGGCGGGTTAGTGGGTGGGTAGGTGGGTGAGGGGGTTGGTGAGGTGAGTGGGTGAGTGTGGGTGAGGGGGTGGGTGAGGTTAGTGGGTGGGTAGGTGAGTGAGTTTGATGGTGGGTGAGGTACGTGACGTATGTATGTTGAACTTCTTTCGCATCGTGCTTATCAGAGTTGCGGGGGAATGACAATAAACTTAACACAAAAAGCAGTTCTAAAGAAATGAGTTCTCAATCGAGATGTACTCGTGCATAGCTCGAGTGACGATGATGGTGGTAGTGGTGATGATGATGGTGGTGATGGTGGTGGTGATGATGATGGTGGTGGTGATGATGATGATGGTGGTGATGGTGGTGGTGGTGATGATGGTGGTGGTGATGATGATGGTGGTGGTGATGATGATGGTGGGGATGATGATGATGGTGGTGGTGATAATGGTGGTAGTGATGATGATGGTGGTGATGATGATGATGGTGGTGGTGGTGATAATGGTGGTAGTGATGATGATGGTGGTGATGATGATGATGGTGGTGGTGATGATAGTGGGGAAGATGATGATGATGATGGTGGTGGTGGTGATGATGATGATGATGGTGGTGGTGATGATGGTGGTGGTGGTGATGATGATGGTGGTGATGATGCTGATGGTGGTGGTGATGATAGTGGGGATGATGATGATGATGGTGGTGGTGATGATGATGGTGGTGGCGATAATGGTGGTAGTGATGAGGATGGTGGTGGTGATGATAGTGGGGAAGATGATGATGATGATGGTGGTGGTGGTGATGATGATGATGGTGGTGGTGATGATGGTGGTGGTGGTGATGATGATGGTGGTGATGATGCTGATGGTGGTGGTGATGATAGTGGGGATGATGATGATGATGGTGGTGGTGATGATGATGGTGGTGGCGATAATGGTGGTAGTGATGAGGATGGTGGTGGTGATGATGATGGTGGTGGTGGTGATGATGATGGTGGTAGTGATGATGGTGGTGGTGATGATGGTGGTGGCGATAATGGTGGTAGTGATGATGATGGTAATGATGATGGTGGTGATGATGATGATAATGGGGATGATGATGGTGGTGGTGGTGATGATGGTGGTAGGCCACCATCATCACCACCACCACCACCATCATCATTATTATTATTATTTTCTTCCGTTCCAGCACGGCCGTTATAGGAGAAGTGAAACTCTATTGACATTACAACTTAATTAAGGGCTAAATCCAATCGGCCCTTGGTACGAAATTAACTGCTGTGTCCGCCCCTCCCCTCCCCCAAAGCCCCTCCCCCTACAGCCCCTCCCCCCACATCCCCTCACCCGCCCCTCCCCCCGCCACTCCCTCCTCCTCCCCCAGCCCTTCTCCCTTCAGTTTCAGTTTTCAGTTTATTTATTTTGGTATAGCCCTGTGAGCCATTCGGCTCTTGAATCGGGTGCAACCACAACAAACAAACAAAAAAAACACGAACAATAAAAAAAACATCTTAAAGTGACTGCGTGTGTGACTGTGCAAACAGAAAATCCATGAAAAAAAAACAGCAAAATATTCCTGAAAAAAAAGCACCGTACACCACCAACGCTGTGTGCAAAAAAATCCCAGTGGGATGCAAGTCAAACAACCACAACAACAATAACCACAATAAAACTTAAGGCCATCGGTGAGTGCACAATGCAGCTGCTCAGATGATCCGATGGGTTATCCATTTTGAGCACATTACACCTACCCTGAGCAGCTTGCACTGGCTACCAGATCATTTCCGCATCCAATTCAAGGTTCCTGCTCTCCTAACCTACAAAGCACTTGGCCCATCTCCCTGCAAAACTATCTCCCTCCAATCCTCAGGCACATACAACGCATTTTGTTCCGTGGGATACAGCAAGACTTGCACAGCCCAGGATTTTTCACTCAGAGCTGGGGGGGGGGGGACAAATCCTCCTCTCGAGGACTGTCCCAAAAATCTGGAACACCCTGCCAGCGGACATCCCAAAAGTGCCGAGTGTCTCTCAATTCCGTCGTATGTGCAAGGCACACATTCACAGTTGCCTTCTCATGAACTCTAAAAACTGTTTCTTTACTTATTAATTATTTATATTTACTACTTACCTCTCTTGTGCTATTCGTTGCGCACGGTTGCACTTTGTTTAGCGCTCGGTTGCAATTTAACTTTGCTCAGTCGGTGTTAGCCGCCGAGGTCACGACGGGTTTCTTTTTTTAATTTCTCTTGCTCTATGCCCTCCCCCCCCCCGCCCCGTACCGTTCTCTTTCTGTTGCATTCTGCACTGATGCCTACTTTATTAAGGGCGATATTGGAACATAAAATAAACATTGATTTATTTTCACAATGGTGCAAGGTTTTTTTCTTTAATGCGAGCAGCAAACCAATTGACAAATGAAGAAAAGATTTCATTTCCCTTAAACAGTAACAATGTTTTCTTACTACAACCCCACCCCTCCCCCTACAGCCCCTCCCCCCACAACCCTCTCCCCCCACAGCCCCTCCCCTCCCCCAATAGCTACCTCTCCCCCAGCCCCTCCCTCCTCCCCCCCCAGCCCCTCCCTCCTCCTCCCCCAGCCCCTCCCCTGCCCCGACAGCCCCTCCCTCCACAATCCCCCCCCGCCCCTCCCTCCTCCCCCAGCCCCTCCCCCTACAACCCCACCCCTCCCCCTTACAGCCCCTCCCTCCACAACCTCCTGCCCCCAGAGCCCCTCCCCCCGCCCCTCCCTCCTCCCCAAGCCCCTCCCCCCACAACCCCCACCCCGCCTCCCACAGCCCCTCCCCCCGCCCCTCCCTCCTCCCCCAGCCCCTCCCCCCACAACCCCCGCCCCCCACAGCCCCGCCCCCCACTCTCAGCCCAATGGACGTAGAGGCGACTGTTGTGAGCAACAGTTGGAGGCTCCGCTCGTCGCCTTCAACGTTGACCGAGTCGGGGGTGGGTGGGTAGGGGGTAGCGGGCCGCGTGAGACACAAAAATAAAACAACGTGGCCCAATTCGTGACTCGCTCGGCGCTAAAGCGGCCGTGTGTCGTGCCAGGCAGGTGGTAGTGTATAGTGTAGTGTATAGTAGTATAGTTTTATAGTAGTATATAGTGTAGTGTATAGTAGTGTACTGTATAGTAGTGTACTGTATAGTAGTGTATAGTGTAGTGTATAGTAGTATAGTTTTATAGTAGTGTATAGTGTAGTGTATAGTAGTGTACTGTATAGTAGTGTATAGTGTAGTAGTGTACTGTATAGTAGTGTATAGTGTAGTGTATAGTCTAGTATATAGTGTAGTGTATAGTAGCGTACTGTATAGTGTAGTGTATCGTAGTGTGTAGTATATCGTAGTGTGTAGTATAGTGGATAGTAGTGTATAGTGTAGTGTATAATGTAGTGTATAGTAGCGTATAGTGTAGTGTATGGTCGTGTAGTGTATAGTAGTGTAGTGTATAGTAGTGTATAGTGAAGTGTATAGTAGTGTATAGCGTAGTGTATACTGGTGTATAGTGGTGTGTAGTGTATAGTGGTGTATAGTGTAGTGTATAGTAGTGTAATGTGTAGTGTATAGTGTAGTGTACAAGGGGGTTGACAGTTATGTAGTAGTGTAGTGTATAGTGTAGTGTAGAGTGTAGTGTATAGTGTAGTGTATAAGGGGTTGACAAGTATGTAGTAGTGTAGTGTATAGTAGTATATAGTAGTATAGTTTTATAGTAGTGTATAGTAGTATATAGTGTAGTGTATAGTAATGTACTGTATAGTAGTGTATAGTGTAGTAGTGTACTGTATAGTAGTGTAGTATATAGTGTAGTGTATAGTAGTGTACTGTATAGTGTAGTGTATCGTGGTGTGTAGTATATCGTAGTGTGTAGTATAGTGGATAGTAGTGTATAGTGTAGTGTATAGTAGTGTACCGTATAGTGCAGTGTATAGTGTCGTGTATAATAGTGAAGTGTATAGTAGTGTATAGCGTAGTGTATAGTGGTGTGTAGTAGTGTATAGTAGTGTAGTGTATAATAGTGTAGTGTATAGTAGTGTAGTATATAGTCGTGTAGTGTATAGTAGTGTATAGTGAAGTGTATAGTAGTGAATAGCGTAGTATATAGTGGTGTGTAGTGTATAGTGGTGTATAGTGTAGTGTATAGTAGTGTATAGTGTAATGTGTAGTAGTGTATAGTGCAGTGTATGGTGTAGTGTATAGTGAAGTGTACAAGGGGGTTGACAGTTATGTAGTAGTGTAGTGTATAGTGTATAGTTTAGTGTATAAGGGGTTGACAAGTATGTCGTGGTGTAGTGTATAGCAGTGTAGTGTATAGTAGTGTAGTGTATAGTAGTGTAGTGTATAGTAGTGTAGTGTATAGCAATGTAGTGTATAGTAGTGTAGTGTATAGTAGTGTAGTGTATAGCAGTGTAGTGTATAGTAGTGTAGCATATAGTAGTGTAGTGTATAGTAGTGTATAGTGGTGTAGTGTATAGCAGTGCAGTGTATAGTAGTGTAGTGTATAGTAGTGTAGTGTATAGTAGTGTAGTGTATAGTAGTGTAGTGTATAGTAGTGTAGTGTATAGTAGTATAGTGTATAGTAGTGTAGTGTAAAGTAGTATAGTGTATAGTAGTGTAGTGTATAGTAATGTAGTGTATAGTAGTGTAGTGTATAGTAGTGTAGTGTATAGTAGTGTAGTGTATAGTAGTGTAGTGTATAGTAGTGTAGTGTATAGTAGTATAGTGTAAAGTAGTGTAGTGTATAGTAGTGTAGTGTATAGTAGTGTAGTGTATAGTAGTGTAGTGTATAGTAGTGTAGTGTATAGTAGTGTAGTGTATAGTAGTGTAGTGTATAGCAGTGCAGTGTATAGTAGTGTAGTGTATAGTAGTGTAGTGTATAGTAGTGTATAGTAGTGCAGTGTATAGTAGTGTAGTGTATAGTAGTGTAGTGTATAGTAGTGTAGTGTATAGTAGTGTAGTGTATAGTAGTGTAGTGTATAGTAGTGTAGTGTATAGTAGTGTAGTGTATAGTAGTGTAGTGTATAGTGTATAGTAGTGTAGTGTATAGCAGTGCAGTGTATAGTAGTGTAGTGTATAGTAGTGTAGTGTATAGTAGTGTAGTGTATAGCAGTGTAGTGTATAGTAGTGTAGTGAATAGTAGTGTAGTGTATAGTAGTGTAGTGTATAGTAGTGTAGTGTATAGTAGTGTAGTGTATAGTAGTGTAGTGTATAGTAGTGTAGTGTATAGTGGTGTAGTGTATAGTAGTATAGTGTATAGTAGTGTAGTGTATAGTAGTGTATAGTGTATAGTAGTGTAGTGTATAGTAGTGTAGTGTATAAGGGGTTGACAGGTATCCTTGTGTGAGTAAAAACCCAGAGCGGGGTTTACAATTCGAGTGTTATTTTTTATCGGCCGTGACGTCTCGCCAGTGATTACAACTTTCATCATCGTAAGGCGGACAGCCCAAACAGTTGAGGAGCAATCCTTCCCGCTGAAGTTTTCAACACATTATCGGCTCGCTCGCGTAACATGTATTTATTTACGCGATCTAAAAACCTCCTATAAAATAAAAATAAAACACATTTTCTTAAAAAAACAACCTCTCATAGATAATATTGGTCGCGAAAGCCAAACTATTACTACCACAACGCGTTCAACCGATCTTTTAAAATCCACATTAGCCGCGAAATCAAACAGCGTATTTAGCTCGGCAGGGAAGCCTCATCAGCCAACGACTTATCTACGGGCTAAAGGTGCCTGAGAGGGGGGAGGAGGACAAAATAATTCCCAACAAATCGACGAACCACCCACTGCCCCTTGCAAGCCCCCTAAACCACTCGACCGAACTGTTCACAGGAGAGAGATTTTGTTTGTGTTTTTTTCTGTTGGGTTAGATCGCGTGTAAATATGAAGGTGTCGTGAAATCCGCCACCACCCGACACAACTGGACGGGTCCCGGTTGGAAAATCCACGCGACCACCACGGGCTGAGACAGAGAGAGAGAGACACGCAGACTCCAAATATACAGCAGCAGCAGCAGCAGGCGTCGTCAGGGGGTTCGGATCGAACCCACGACCTCCTGTACACCAGGCGAGGTAGTTAACATCTCCTAGCCACCGTGATGATGATGATGAGAGAGAGACACGCAAACTCCAAATATACAGCAGCGTCGTCAGGATCCAGATCGAACCCACGACCTCCTGTATACCGGGCGAGGTAGTTAACATCTCCTAGCCAGGTATACAGGAGGTCGTGGGTTCGATCTCGACCCTGACGACGCCTGCTGCTGTATATTTGGAGTTTGCGTGTCTCTCTCTCTCATCATCATCACGGTGGCTAGGAGACGTTAACTACCTCGCCTGGTGTACGGGAGGTCGTGGGTTCGATCTGGATCCTGACGACGCTGCTGCTGTATATTTGGAGTTTGCGTGTCTCTCTCTCTCCCCGTGGCGGTCACGTGGTTTTTTTTTTTGCTGTGGGTTCCTCCCGGTTTCTTTTTTCCCCTCCTAAGTTAGAATCGACGTCACCCGACCGACGTCACCCGACGTCACCCTACCGACGTCACCCTACCGACGTCACCCGACCGACGTCACCCGACGTCACCCTACCGACGTCACCCGACCGACGTCACCCGACGTCACCCGACGTCACCCGACCGACGTCACCCGACGTCACCCGACGTCACCCGACCGACGTCACCCGACGACGTCACCCGACCGACGTCACCCGACGACGTCACCCGACCGACGTCACCGACGTCACCCGACCGACGTCACCGACGTCACCCGACCGACGTCACCACGCGTTTCAGAGTTATATGGCTGCTGCTGTAAATGTCCACGCGGTGATGAAGATGATGACCCCCCTCCCCCCTTCCCTCACTTCGTGGAGCTTACATTTGTGATAGCCAGTTCGCCTTACCCGGCTAAATAAAGATTGTTGCTTTCCTAAGTGTAGATTATTAAGATCATTTTGCCGCTGTGAATGTCCACGTTGACAAAGCCCACTTCGTTGAGCTCTCATTCGTGACGGGCAGGTCGCTTGTGATAAAGAGCTCACTGGGAACTCACACCTGGCGAGATATACAGAAACACGGTAGTTTATAGTTTACAAATGATGATGATGATAGCGCGACAACGTTGAGCTTATCGTTTGTGATACCCAGGTCGCTTCTGTAAAACAAAAAAAGCGACTCTCTACAGCAGCTTAGTAGTGGACCTTACCTGCTTTAACAAAAAGAAAAATAAAATCGACAATTTTGTACTTTAACATTTGCCTGTAGGGACCCCCACAGCCACCCACGTCCCCCCCCCCCCCCCCACTCTCCACCCCGCGACCCCCTCTGCCTGTAGGGACCCCCACAGCCACCCACGTCCCCCCCCCCTCTCCACCCCGCGACCCCCTCTGCCTGTAGGGACCCCCAGAGCCACCCACGTCCCCCCCCCACTCTCCACCCCGCGACCCCCTCTGCCTGTAGGGACCCCCACAGCCACCCACGTCCACCCCCCCCTCTCCACCCCGCGACCCCCTCTGCCTGTAGGGACCCCCACAGCCACCCACGTCCCCCAGCCCCCCTACCCCATCCCTCCTGTCCTCAACCGGGAAAGTCGCCTTACCCCCCCCCCCCAGCCCAGCCCAGGCAGCCCCCAACACCCCCACCACCACCACCCCCCCCCCCACCACCCCCCCACCCCCACCCCCACCACCCCCCCCCCCCCATTCCACTGCCCATTTGAGCAGTGAGATTAGAGTCCAATTGAGGGATAGGAGCTCAGAGATGAGCGCGGCTTTAGTGGCTGCGGGGTTGAGCGCACATATGGTGCACTGATTATATTATGGGGGGGGGGGGGGGGAGGGGGTGGGGGGTTGGGTGATGGTGGTGGTGAAGTATGAGGAGGTTGAGGAGGAGGTTGAGGAGGTGGTTGAGGAGGTGGTGGAGGTGGTGGTTGAGGAGATGGTGGAGGTGGTGGTTGAGGAGGAGGTTGAGGAGGAGGTTGAGGGGGTGGCAGGGGAGGTGGTTGAGGAGGTGGTGGAGGTGGTGGTTGAGGAGGTGGTGGAGGAGGAGGTTGAGGGGGTGGTAGAGGAGGAGGTTGAGGAGGTGGTGGAGGTGGTGGTTGAGGAGGTGGTGGAGGAGGAGGAGGTTGAGGACGTGGTTGAGGAGGAGGTTGAGGGGGTGGTGGAGGAGGAGGCGGTGGAGGTGGTGGTTGAGGTTGAGGAGGTGGTTGGGGAGGTGGTGGTGGTGGTGGTGGTGGAGGTGGTTGAGGTTGATGAGGTGGTTGATGGATTGATGGTGTTGGAGGAGGTGGAGCAGGTGGTTGAGGAGGTGGTGGTGGTGGAGTTGGAGACAGGAGGAGGTGTGGGCGGTGGTGGTGACGTCACCACGGCGCTGGTGCCAGGCTAGGTGCACCTTGAGACCACGTGAAGTTGTCAAAGGCTCGCTGCTGGCAATAAGTCACGGGAGAGTCGCAGTGTTGCCATTGGTCGACTGAGATGCCTGGCAGATGCTCACCACCTGTGCCCCCTACTAGCCAACTCGCTCTACTTTAGTCTGCCAGGCGCTCCGCTCGTTGTTGTGAGCGTCGCTCCTCTGCCCTCCGTTGTTGTTGCTGGAGGGCGACTGCCTCCACCTGCCCAGTAGCAGCAGCAGCGTCCTTCACGAGCCTCCCCCTCCACAGGGGCCGATCTTGACACCGCAGGGTACTGGCCATAGACAAGTCCGCTCAGCTCCACATCCTCCCGTACCCCATCAGCTCCATCTCTTCTCTAACGCGCGGTACTCACCCACTCACCCACTCACTCACCTACTCACTCACCCACTCGTCCACTCACTCACCCACTCACTCACTCACCCACCCACTCGTCCACTCATTCACCCACTCACTCACCCACTCACCTACTCACTTACCCACTCGTCCACTCACTCACCCACTCACTCACCCACTCACTCACTCACCCACCCACTCGTCCACTCATTCACCCACCCACTCACCCACGCACCTACCCACTCACCCACTCGTCCACTCACCCACTCATTCACCCACCCACTCATTCACCCACCCACTCATTCACCCACCCACTCGCCTACTCACTCACTCACTCACCCACTCACTCATCCACTCATCCACTCATTCACCCACCCACTCACCTACTCACTCACCCACTCACTCACCCACTCACTCACTCACCCACCCACTCACTCACTCACTCACCCACTCACTCACTCACTCACCCACCCACTCACTCACTCACTCACCCACTCACTCACTCACCCACTCACTCACTCACTCACCCACTCACCCACCCACTCACCCACCCACCCACTCACTCACCCACCCACCCACCCACTCATCCACCCACTCACCAACTCACCCCACTCACCCATCAACCCATCTCTTCTCCAGCCCGTGCCACGCTCCCTTCGCACCCCTCCCCCTCTGTCGCTGCACCACAAGGCGGCATCGAGTCCCGTGAATGGCCTTCAGCTCTGGGCATCTGCGAGGAAGCGCTTTGTAGCTCGTCGGGTTTGACGCGTGCCACGATGGAACAAAAAATTAATTCCGATTCTGCGGGCACGTGGCCGAGCGGTGATGTCGGTCACGTGTCGCTGTTCTTTACCCCTCCACCTCCCCCCCCGAGTCACCCCCCCTCCCCCCTCACCACCAAACCATCAACCCCCTCAATCCGGAAAATAAGACGCACCTCCACTAACAATACACAAAGATGCCCCCCCCCCCACCCCGCGCATGACGAACCCGCGAAGGCCGACAAGGCACACGTGGGGGTGGGGGTGGGGGGGTCAGCACCACGCCCGGCCGCCTTTGTCTCCCCAGAGGCGATGTTTATACACACGCCCCACCCAGGTTATTCGTTTGAGGCTGAGCAGTGTCCACCACGGGTAGTGTCCACCACGAGCAGTGTCCACCATGGGCAGTGTCCACCATAAACAGTGTCCACCGCGGGCAGTGTCCACCACGGGCAGTGTCCACCACGGGTAGTGTCCACCATGAACAGTGTCCACCATGGGCAGTGTCCACCACGAGCAGTGTCCACCATGAACAGTGTCCACCATGGGTAGTGTCCACCATGGGCAGTGTCCACCATGGGCAGTGTCCACCACGGGCAGTGTCCACCACGAGCAGTGTCCACCATGGGCAGTGTCCACCATGGGCAGTGTCCACCACGGGCAGTGTCCACCACGAGCAGTGTCCACCATGGGCAGTGTCCACCATTGGCAGTGTCCACCACGAGCAGTGTCCACCATGGGCAGTGTCCACCATGGGCAGTGTCCACCACGGGCAGTGTCCACCACGGGTAGTGTCCACCATGAACAGTGTCCACCATGAACAGTGTCCACCACGGGCAGTGTCCACCACGGGTAGTGTCCACCATGGGCAGTGTCCACCATGGGCAGTGTCCACCATGGGCAGTGTCCACCACGGGTAGTGTCCACCATGAACAGTGTCCACCACGGGTAGTGTCCACCATGAACAGGGTAGTGTCCACCATGAACAGTGTCCACCACGGGTAGTGTCCACCATGAACAGTGTCCACCATGAACAGTGTCCACCACGGGCAGTGTCCACCATGAACAGTGTCCACCATGGGCAATGTCCACCACGGGCAGTGTCCACCACGGGTAGTGTCCACCATAAACAGTGTCCACCGCGGGCAGTGTCCACCACGGGCAGTGTCCACCACGGGTAGTGTCCACCATGAACAGTGTCCACCGCGGGCAGTGTCCACCATTAACAGTGTCCACCATGGGCAATGTCCACCATGGGCAATGTCCACCATGTATTGCAGAACCACATCCGGTAGAAATTCTAAAGCACAACTTCCTCATATAAAGCTACCAGTGCATCATTGCTATCATAGATATTTGTTATATAAAGCTACCAGTGCATCATTGCTATCATAGATATCTGTTATCTGGAGATGAAATCCGTGAAGAACATCTTTGTTAGCATTTGTCACCCTCCGGAGTACCCATAAGCCATTCAGAATCAGAGGAGACCCTTGTCACAACGTGTAACTAGTTTAACACCTGGAGGTTGTTGTGGTTAGATCGTGTAAATGAATGTGTGTCGTTAAACCCGCCACCACCCGATATAGCCAATTGGTAAGGAGCTTGTCACTAAAACAGTACGTGGCCAATTCGTTATGGGTACAGCTTAAAACCGGTGTAGTGCCGAGCTTGTTACAGACCAATTCAGACCTTATTGGTCAACCCCGTGCTCCTTATAAATCTCAACGTCCATCCGTTCCACTACACTATACACTACACTACTATACACTACATTACTATACACTACACTACTATACACTACACTACTATACACTACACTACTATACATTACACTACTATACACTACACTACTATACACTAAACTATACACTACACTACTATACACTAAACTACTATACACTACACTACAATACACTACACTACTATACACTACACTATACACGACACTACTATACACTACACTACAATACACTCCACTACTATACACTACACTACCATACACTACACTACTATACACTACATAATACACTACTATACACTACACTACTATAGACAATACACTACTATACACAATACACTACTATACACTACACTACTATACACTACACTACTATACACTACACTACTATACACTACACTAGGATGGGTGGTGGTCGCGGGATGCTGAGGAGATGGAGTCTGCCGCAGTGGCCTGCGATCACAAATCTCTATTTAACTCGATCAAAAAAGTAACCTGCAGCACCACACCTATTACCATCATTAGGGGAAAAAACGATGATCCAATCTCCGACCCCCAGGAACAGGTTTGCAGATTTGCTGAGCATTTCTGTGAGGTCCTGGGGGAAGGGAAATCCCTCCGCCAGGAAAACATCGTGGCACAAAGTGTAGATGACCCTGCTGAGGCTGCGGTGCCTCATATATTGGAGGAAGTCACCCCCTGTGAGTTGCTGGCTGAGGTGCCATCTGTTGAGGAAATACTGAAGGCGATCCGGAGTCTGAGACCAGGAAAGGCAGCGGGCAGAGATGATCTCCCAAGCGAAATGCTGAGGGAGGGTGGCGTTTGTGCACAGACTGCCCTATATGACATCATAACAACAGTCTGGACCACTGGACGGACTCCGCAGGATTGGACGGATGCCCTGGTGGTCCCCTTCTTTAAGAAGGGGAACCGCACAGACTGTAACAACTACAGGGGCATCTCACTCCTCAGTGTGCCGGGAAAGGTCCTGGCAAGGATTATTCAACATCGCCTTGCCAGGCACGCTGAGGAGAGGCTTGCGGAGCCACAATGCGGTTTCAAGAAAGGGGGGTCCTGCACAGATGCCATATTTTCTGTCCGTCTGCTACAGCAGAGGTGTAGGGAATTCCAGCAAGACCTACATCTCTGCTTTATTGACCTGGTCAGGGCCTATGACTCCATCAGTCTGCCTGGGCTCTATGTTGTTCTTCGTGCTTTTGGAGTCCCTGACCCTCTGCTCATTATCATTAAGGACCTTCATGATGGTGAGCGGGCCCGGGTAAAACTACGTGGCCGGGAGTCAGATCCATTCCCTGTACACCTTGGGGTACGACAGGGATGTCCTCTGGCTCCCACATTATTTAACATCTATTTTGACCACGTAGTTCGTGAAGCCTTCAATAGCTGTACCGGGGGAATCTCCATTTGGTACAGATATTATGGGAGGCTGATCGATGTCCGGGTGCGGTCAAGGGATGGCTTCCTATTGCTCAACCACGTTATGTATGCTGGTGATTTGGTAATAGCTGCTCATTCAGAGGAGGAGTTGGAGACACTGCTGCTGAGACTGGAGCGTGCCACTAAGAGATGGGGCCTTACCATAAGCCCCACCAAAACTAAGCGCCTGCCTGGGTATTTTGTACCATCGGACACTCCACCTCCACTACTCCCAATCGGTGATGGGACAGTTGTGGAGAGAGTGGAGCGTTTCCCATACCTGGGCAGTGTGCTTATGCCCGGCTCCAGTTTAACAGCAGAGGTCTCACTCCGAATCAGTCGAGCGGCAATATCTTTTCATCGGTTGCGTAACGCTGTCTGGAAGCTACCTGGTCTGTCGATCCGCACTAAGCTTCAGGTCTTCTCGGCCACGGTCATTCCCTCCCGTCTCTACCCTTGCGAAACGTGGACCCCCCTAATGGAACATCTTCGCCTGTTAGAAACATTTAGGCTAGCCTGCCTACGAGCCATCCTGGGTTTAACCAGGCTGGATTGTGTGAGGAGCTCACAAATCCTTGAAAGATCTGGGCAAGGTCCCATCGGTGAGCTCCTCCGGCAGGCAAGGCTGCGTTGGCTGGGTCATGTAGCCCGCATGCCCAGCCACCGCATGCCGAAACAGCTTTTGTTCAGCCGGATCGAGGGGGCTAAACGGGCGCGGCACGGGCTAGAGAAGAGATGGAGTGATGTGGTACAGGAGGACGTGGAGCTGAGTGGACTTGCCGATGACTGGTACCAGCGGTGTCAAGATCGGCCTCTGTGGAGGAGGCTCGTGAAGCACGCTACTGGGCAGTTGGAGGCAGTCGCCCTCCAACAACAACGGAGGGAGGAGGAGCGACGCTCACAACGAGCGGAGCGCCGGGTGGCTAAAGCACAGCAAGTTGGCACAGTAGGGGGCACAGGTGGTGCATCAGCCAGTCATCTCAGTCATCTCAGTCAGTCGACCCGTGGCACTTGGGTCTGCCCCGTGACCTCCTGCCAGCGGGCGTTCGACACTTCACGTGGCCTCAAGGTGCACATGGCCTGGCACAAGCGTCGTGGTGACGTCACCGCCACTTAGTGGCGATTGGCGGTTGTTGTTGTTGTGTGTCTCTGTGTGTGTGTATTCTCTCTCTACTTGTGTGTCTCTCTCTGTGTCTCTGTGTGTGTCTCTCTCTGTGTGTCTCTGTGTGTGTCTCTCTTTGTGTCTCTCTGTGTGTCTATGTTGTGTGTCCCTCTCTGTGTGTCTATGTGTGTGTCTCTCTCTGTGTCTCTCTCTGTGTGTCTCTGTGTGAGTCTCTCTCTGTGTGTCTAAGTTGTGTGTTCTCTCTCTTTGTGTCTCTCTGTGTCTATGCTGTGTGTCCCTCTCTGTGTGTCTATGTGTGTGTCCCTCTCTGTGTCTCTCTGTGTGTGTCTCTCTCTGTGTCTCTCTCTGTGTGTCTATGTTGTGCGTTCTCTCTCTTTTGTGTCTCTCTGTGTGTCTATGTTGTGTGTCCCTCTCTGTGTGTCTATGTGTGTGTCTCTCTCTGTGTGTGTCTCTCTTTGTGTGTCTCTGTGTGTGTCTCTCTCTGTGTGTCTATGTTGTGTGTTCTCTCTCTTTGTGTCTCTCTGTGTGTCTATGTTGTGTGTCCCTCTCTGTGTGTCTATGTATGTGTCTCTCTCTGTGTCTCTCTCTGTGTGTCTCTGTGTGTGTCTCTGTGTGTGTCTCTCTCTGTGTGTCTATGTTGTGTGCTCTCTCTCTTTGTGTCTCTCTGTGTGTCTATGTTGTGTGTCTATGTGTGTGTCTGTCTGTGTGTCTATGTTGTGTGTCCCTCTCTGTGTGTCTCTGTGTTTGTCTCTCTCTGTGTGTCTATGTGTGTGTCTGTCTGTGTGTCTATGTTGTGTGTCTGTCTGTGTGTCTATGTTGTGTGTCCCTCTCTGTGTGTCTCTGTGTTTGTCTCTCTCTGTGTGTCTATGTTGTGTGTCTATGTGTGTGTCTGTATTGTGTGTCTGTCTGTGTGTCTATATTGTGTGTCCCTCTCTGTGTGTCTGTGTGTGTGTCTTTCTCTGCTTGTGTGTCTCTCTCTGTGTGTCTCTGTGTGTCTCTCTGCTTGTGTGTCTGTCTGTGTGTCTATGTTGTGTGTCTCTCTCTCTGTGTCTCTCTCTGTGTTTCTATGTTTGTGTCTCTCGCTGTGTGTCTCTGTGTGTGTCTCTCTCTGCTTGTGTGTCTGTCTGTGTGTCTATGTTGTGTGTCTCTCTGTGTGTCTCTGTGTGTGTCTCTCTCTGCTTGTGTGTCTCTCTCTATGTGTCTCTCTCTGTGTGTCTCTCTCTGTGTCTCTCTCTGTGTGTCTATGTTGTGTGTCTCTCTGTGTGTGTGTCTCTCTCTACTTGTGTGTCTGTCTGTGTCTCCGTGTCTGTGTTTTGTCTCTCTCTCAAATTATTCAATCTTTGGAAGAACGTTAATCAACCAGGTGGGGTGTTGACTGTTGTGTTAGCCGACTCTCTGTGATGTATTGTGTTATATTTCTAAGTTCACTAGGTTTGTTTTCTCATTCATTCGTACCTGATGATGGTTGCTTGTGTTGCAATCGAAACGTCGTATTCTATTATTATTTTATGTCTTTTCGTTCTACGTGACCTTACCGAAAGAGCCAAGGAGTAAGCCCGCTTCGTTGATCTATCATTGTTGATGACCAGACCGCTTCTGAGAAAGAGCTCTGATACATAGTTCAGCAGAGCCTTAGCTGATCAAAATGAAAAATGTTTTAAACCCACAGCTTTTGGTAATTTGCTTGATTCTACTATATAGCACTAATACAGAGGGGGCATCAGCATCATCATCAGTCTGCGATGACCCGGGGCATTAGAGGGTATTAGAAAGTCTTCCTCTCTCACTCTCTCTCTCTATCGAATATAATCCGCTCTCTAATATAATATATTCTCTACCCACCCAGCCACGCTTCTACCACCACCCGTCCATCAACTGCAGATGATTCAATCTCGCAACACGCAAAGCGTATGCCCTCGATTGTAAGACTCACTGTGCACTCAATCCCGCAACCCCGTGATGTTAAAAGCAATGTGCGTTGGGCTGAGTGCGCCTTTGTAGTACGGTAGGCGGTGTACACGTGCGTGTGTGTCTGTGTGTGTGTCTGTGTGGGGGTATGTGTGTGTGGGTATGTGTGTGTGTCTCTGTGTGTGTCTGTGTGTGTGTCTCTGTGTGGGTATGTGTGTGTGTGTCTGTGTGTGTGTCTGTGTGTGTGGGTATGTGTGGGTATGTGTGTGTGTATCTGTGTGTGGGTATGTGTGTGTGTATCTGTGTGTGTGTATCTGTGTATGTGTGTGTCTGTGTGTGTGTCTCTGTGTGGGTATGTGTGTGTGTATCTGTGTGTGGGTATGTGTGTGTGTATCTGTGTGTGTGTATCTGTGTATGTGTGTGTCTGTGTGTGTGTCTCTGTGTGGGTATGTGTGTGTGTATCTGTGTGTGGGTATGTGTGTGTGTATCTGTGTGTGTGTATCTGTGTATGTGTGTGTCTGTGTGTGTGTCTCTGTGTGGGTATGTGTGTGTGTATCTGTGTGTGGGTATGTGTGTGTGTATCTGTGTGTGTGTATCTGTGTATGTGTGTGTCTGTGTGTGTGTGTGTCTAAGAGGTGGGGCCTTACCATCAGCTCCACCAAAACTAAGCACCTGCCTGGGTATTTTGTACCTTTCGGACACTCCACCCCCACAACTCCCAATCGGTGATGGGGCAGTTGTGGAGAGAGTGGAGAGTTTCCCATACCTGGGCAGTGTGCTTATGACTGGCTCCAGTTTAACAGCAGAGGTCTCACTCCGAATCAGTCGAGCGGCAATATCTTTTCATCGGTTGTGTAACGCTGTGTGGAAGCTACCTGGTCTGTCGCTCCGCACTAAGCTTCAGGTCTTCTCGGCCACGGTCATTCCCTCCCTTCTCTACGCTTGCGAAACGTGGACCCCCCTAATGGAACATCTTCGCCGGTTAGAAACATTTAGGCTGGCCTGCCTACGATCCATCCTGGGTTTAACCAGACTGGATTGTGTGAGGAGCTCACAAATCCTTGAAAGATCTGGGCAGGGTCCCATCGGTGAGCTCCTCCGGCAGGCAAGGCTGCGATGGCTGGGTCATGTAGCCCGCATGCCCAGCCACCGCATGCCGAAACAGCTTTTGTTTGGCCGGATTGAGGGGGCTAAGCGGGCGCGGCACGGGCTAGAGAAGAGATGGAGTGATGTGGTACAGGAGGACGTGGAGCTGAGTGGACTTGCCGATGACTGGTACCAGCGGTGTCAAGATCGGCCTCTGTGGAGGAGGCTCGTGAAGGATGCTACTGGGCAGTTGGAGGCAGTCGCCCTCCAACAACAACGGAGGGAGGAGGAGCGACGCTCAGAACAACGAGCGGAGCGCCGGGTGGCTAAAGCACAGCAGGTTGGCACAGTAGGGGGCACAGGTGGTGCATCAGCCAGTCATCTCAGTCAGTCGACCCGTGGCACCTGGGTCTGCCCAGTGACCTCCTGCCAGCGGGCGTTCGACACTTCACGTGGCCTCACGGTGCACATAGCCTGGCACAAGCGTCGTGGTGACGTCACCGCCACTTAGTGGCGAATGGCGGTTGTTGTTGTTGTGTGTCTGTGTGTGGGTATGTGTGTGTATCTGTGTGTGTGTGTATCTGTGTGTGTTTCTGTGTATGTGTGTCTGTGTGTGTGTGGGTATGTGTGTGTGTATCTGTGTATTATGCGGTTTCAGGAAAGGGCGGTCCTGCACAGATGCCATATTTTCTGGCCGTCTGCTACAGCAGAGGTGTAGGGAATTCCAGGAAGACCTACATCTCTGCTTTATTGACCTGGTCAAGGCCTATGATACCATCAGTAGGCCTAGGCTCTGGGTTGTTCTTCGTGCTTTTGGAGTACCTGACCCTCTGCTCACGATCATTAAGGACCTTCATGATGGTGAGCGGGCCTGGGTAAAACTACGTGGCCGGGAGTCCGAGCCATTCCCTGTACACCTTGGGGTGCGATAGGGGTGTCCTCTGGCTCCCACATTATTTCACATCTATTTTGACCACGTAGTTCGTGAAGCCTTCAATAGCTGTACCGGGGGAATCTCCATATGGTAAAAATATAATGGGAGGCTGATCGATGCCCGGGTGCGGTCAAGGGATGGCTCCCTATTGCTCAACCACGTTATGTATGCTGATGATTTGGTAATAGCTGCTCATTCAGAGGAGGAGTTGGAGACACTGCTGCTGAGACTGGAGCGTGCCACTAAGAGATGGGGCCTTCTTCTTTGGTTCTTTCGGTAAAGTCACGTAGAATGAGAATAAAATAATAAATTGATAAAATAAAATAACACAATAATATTCTCACGACGTTTCGGCCACAACACAAGAGGCCTTCATCAGGTGAAGGGACGAGACTGTCTGGTAGGACAGCGCTGGCCGAAACGTCGTGAGAATATTATTGCGTTATTTTATTTTATCAATTTATTATTTTATTCTCATTCTACGTGACTTTACCGAAAGAACCAAAGAAGATGAATCATTGCAGATGGGGCCTTACCATCAGCCCCACCAAAACTAAGCACCTGCCTGGGTGTTTTGTACCATCGGACACTCCACCCCCACAACTCCCAATCGGTGATGGGGCAGTTGTGGAGAGAGTGGAGAGTTTCCCATACCTGGGCAGTGTGCTTATGGCCGGCTCCAGTTTAACAGCAGAGGTCTCACTCCGAATCAGTCGAGCGGCAATATCTTTTCATCGGTTGCGTAACGCTCTGTGGAAGCTACCTGGTCTGTCGCTCCGCACTAAGCTTCAGGTCTTCTCGGCCACGGTCATTCCCTCCCTTCTCTACGCTTGCGCAACGTGGACCCCCCTAATGGAACATCTTCGCCGGTTATAAACATTTAGGATGGCCTGCCTACGATCCATCCTGGGTTTAACCAGACTGGATTGTGTGAGAGCTCACAAATCCTTGAAAGATCTGGGCAAGGTCCCATCGGTGAGCTCCTCCGGCAGGCAAGGCTGCGTTGGCTTGGTCATGTAGCCCGCATGCCCAGCCACCGCATGCCGAAACAGCTTTTGTTCGGCCGGATCGAGGGGGCTAAACGGGGGCGGCACGGGCCAGAGAAGAGATGGAGTGATGTGGTACAGGAGGACGTGGAGCTGGGTGGACTTGTCGATGACTGGTACCAGCGGTGTCAAGATCGGCCTCTGTGGAGGAGGCTCGTGAAGGACGCTGCTACTGGGCAGTTGGAGGCAGTCGCCCTCCAACAACAACGGAGGGCGGAGGAGCGACGCTCACAACAACGAGCGGAGCGCCGGGTGGCTAAAGCACAGCAGATTGGCACAGTAGGGGGCACAGGTGGTGCATCAGCCAGTCATCTCAGTCAGTCGACCCGTGGCACCTGGGTCTGCCCCGTGACCTCCTGTCAGCGGGCGTTCGACACTTCACGTGGCCTCAAGGTGCACATGGCCTGGCACAAGCGTCGTGGTGACGTCACCGCCACTTAGTGGTGAATGGCGGTTGTTGATTGTTGTGTCTGTATGTGTGTGTGTATCTGTGTGTGGGTGTACGTGCGTGTGTGTACGTGTGTGTGTCTGTGTGCCTGTGTGTGTATGCGTGTGTGTCTGCGTGTGTCTGTGTGTGTATGCGTGTGTGTCTCTGTGTGGGTATGTGTGTGTGTGTATCTGTGTGTGGGTATGTGTGTGTGTCTGTGTGTGTGTCTCTGTGTGGGTATGTGTGTGTCTGTGTGTGTGTGTCTGTGTGTGGGTATGTGTGTGTATCTGTGTGTGTGTTTCTGTGTGTGTGTCTGTGTGTGTGTGGGTATGTGTGTGTATCTGTGTATTATGCGGTTTCAGGAAAGGGCGGTCCTGCTCAGATGCCATATTTTCTGTCCGTCTGCTACAGCAGAGGTGTAGGTAATTCCAGCAAGACCTACATCTCTGCTTTATTGACCTGGTCAAGGCCTACGATACCATCAGTAGGCCTGGGCTCTGGGTTGTTCTTCGTGCTTTTGGAGTACCTGACCCTCTGCTCACGATCATTAAGGACCTTCATGATGGTGAGCAGGCCTGGGTAAAACTACGTGGCCGGGAGTCCGAGCCATTCCCTGTACACCTTGGGGTGCGACAGTGGTGTCCTCTGACTCCCACATTATTTAACATCTATTTTGACTACGTAGTTCGTGAAGCCTTCAATAGCTGTACCGGGGGAATCTCCATATGGTACAAATATAATGAGAGGCTGATCGATGCCCGGGTGCGGTCAAGGGATGGCTCCCTATTGCTCAACCACGTTATGTATGCTGATGATTTGGTAATAGCTGCTCATTCAGAGGAGGAGTTGGAGACGCTGCTGCTGAGACTGGAGCGTGCCACTAAGAGGTGGGGCCTTACCATCAGCCCCACCAAAACTAAGCACCTGCCTAGGTATGTTGTTCCATCGGACACTCCACCCCCACAACTCCCAATCGGTGATGGGGCAGTTGTGGAGAGAGTGGAGAGTTTCCCATACCTGGGCAGTGTGCTTATGACCGGCTCCAGTTTAACAGCAGAGGTCTCACTCCGAATCAGTCGAGCGGCAATATCTTTTCATCGGTTGCGTAACGCTGTGTGGAAGCTACCTGGTCTGTCGCTCCGCACTAAGCTTCAGGTCTTCTCGGCCACGGTCATTCCCTCCCTTCTCTACGCTTGCGAAACGTGGACCCCCTTAATGGAACATCTTCGCCGGTTAAAAACATTTAGGCTTGTCTGCCTACGATCCATCCTGGGTTTAAACAGGCTGGATTGTGTGAGGAGCTCACAAATCCTTGAAAGATCTGGGCAAGGTCCCATCGGTGAGCTCCTCCGGCAGGCAAGGCTGCGATGGCTGGGTCATGTAGCCCGCATGCCCAGCCACCGCATGCCGAAACAGCTTTTGTTCGGCCGGATCGAGGGGGCAAAGCGGGCGCGGCACGGGCTAGAGAAGAGATGGAGTGATGTGGTACAGGAGGACGTGGAGCTGAGTGGACTTACCGATGACTGGTATCTATACATAGATACAGTATATAGATACAGTATGTACAGTATATCGATACAGTATTTACAGTATATAGATACAGTATTTAGCTTCAGTATATACATTATATAGATACAGTATATACCGTATATAGATACAGTATATAGATACAGTCTATACAGTATATAGATACAGTATATAGACTGTATATATGATCCGAACATGCGACCAAAACTCGTCACTAGCGGCGCGATTCCGACACAGCCCTCTATAGCCCCCCCCTACATCCCCCCCGCCCCCACCACCCCCCACAGCCCCTCCCCCCCCACATCCCCCCCGCCCCCACCACCCCCCACAGCCCCTCCCCCCCACACCCCCCCCCACATCCCCCCCACACATCCCCCCCGCCCCCACCACCCCCCACAGCCCCTCCCCCCCGAAAACAACCAAGAACCCCACACCTCCTAGCAGCATCACGCACGGACGCACAGGAGGGGAGGAACAGCAGCAGGCGAGCGAACGGAGCGATCGGGTTACGAGACGCGGGGGGAGAGGGGCGGAGAGAGATGGAGGGAGATGGAGGGAGATGGGGGAGAGAGATGGAGAGAGATGGAGGGAGAGAGAGATGGAGGGAGATGGAGAGAGATGGAGGGAGATGGGGAGACATGGAGGGAGATGGAGGGAGATGGGGGAGAGAGATGGAGAGAGATGGGGAGAGATGGAGGGAGATGGGGGAGAGAGATGGGGAGAGATGGAGGGAGATGGGGGAGAGAGATGGGGGAGAGAGATGGAGAGAGATGGAGAGAGATGGGGGAGAGAGATGGAGAGAGAGATGGAGGGAGATGGGGGAGAGAGATGGAGAGAGATGGAGGGAGATGGGGGAGAGAGATGGAGAGAGATGGAGAGAGATGGGGAGAGATGGAGGGAGATGGGGGAGAGAGATGGGGAGAGATGGAGGGACATGGAGAGAGATGGAGAGAGATGGTGGGAGATGGAGGGAGATGGAGGGAGATGGAGGGACATGGAGAGATGGAGAGAGATGGAGGGAGATGGAGAGAGATGGGGAGAGATGGAGGGACATGGAGGGACATGGAGAGAGATGGAGAGAGATGGAGGGACATGGAGGGACATGGAGAGAGATGGAGAGAAATGGAGGCAGGTGGGGGGGTAGAGGAGATGGAGAGAGATGGAGCGAGGGAGGGAGATGGAGGGAGAGAAAGATGGAGAGAGATGGGGAGAGATGGGGGAGAGATGGAGAGAGATGGGGAGAGATGGGGAGAGATGGAGAGAGATGGGGGAGAGAGATGGGGAGAGATGGAGAGAGATGGGGAGAGATGGGGGAGAGAAATGGGGAGAGATGGGGAGATATGGAGAGAGATGGGGGAGAGAGATGGAGGGACATGGAGAGAGATGGAGAGAGATGGGGAGAGATGGAGGGACATGGAGAGAGATGGAGAGAGATGGGGAGAGATGGGGGAGAGAAATGGGGAGAGATGGAGAGAGATGGGAAGAGATAGGGGAGAGAGATGGAGAGAGATGGAGGGAGATGGAGAGAGATGGAAATTCGAGGGGAGAGGAAGAGAGAGAGAGAGAGATGGAGACTTTTGACTTTTAAACAACTTTTATTGCCGTCAGTAGCAACAGCACTGGAGGCGATTTCGATATGAAATACACAAAGTCACCAGCAACACAAATGAAAATAAACGCTACAAATCCACGCGCTGTGGCGCTAAAAGCACCGCGCACAACACGAAAGAAAAGTCACGTGGTGGTGGTGGTGACAAGCGAGCTCTTCAAAAGGTGAACCGGAGGGTGCCGTCCACGCTGGTACAGAGCGGGGCTTTTCCGGCTCCCCAGCGTTCGAAGAAGGGAGATGGAGAGAGATGGAGGGTGATGGAGGGAGATGGAGAGAGATGGAGACAGGGGGATAGAGGGAGAGATGGAGATAGAGAGAGAGAGGTAAACTCGGGGAGGGAGAGAGAGGAAGAGAGAGGGGGAGAGATGGAGAGATATTGGAGAAGCCTTCATCCAGCTGATGATGATGATGAATATTGACGTTGTCTCGTGAGACGAGAGTGACCCACCACCCCCCCACTGTTCATACGACAGCCGCTGTTGACTTCAACGCACAAATTGGTACTCAATTGTATCGACCGCGGAGAGAGGGGGAAAGGTGATGGGCCGAGTCAACCGCAACCCCCCCCCCCCCCCCCCGCCTCAACCAGGATGTGAACTGGAACGTTTCCTAGTGCCGTGAGCCTCCCACTCGATCTGTCGCTAGCCCACGTGGCCAGTACAGAACCCCAACAGAGTCAACGACTTCGACCCCACGAGCCCTTCCCGCTGAGTAGGAACATCGCGTGGGGATTTTCGAGCGGCGGACAAATTCTCTAAACGCGTGACCTTCATTCTATGTGTGGAGGGGGTGGGGGGGGGGAGTTATACGCAGACTCCAAATATACAGCAGGGGCCGGGATCATACCCACGACCTCCTGTACACCAGGCGAGGTAGTTGACATCCCCTAGCCACCGTGATGATGATGAGAGAGAGACACGCAAACTCCAAATATACAGCAGGCATTGTTAGGGTCGGGATCATACCCACGACCTCCTGTACACCAGGCGAGGTAGTTGACATCTCCTAGCCACCGTGATGATGATGCGAGAGAGAGACACGCAGACTCCAAATATACAGCAGGCATTGTTAGGGTCGGGATCATACCCACGACCTCCTGTACACCAGGCGAGGTAGTTGACATCTCCTAGCCACCGTGATGATGATGCGAGAGAGAGACACGCAGACTCCAAATATACAGCAGGCATTGTTAGGGTCGGGATCATACCCACGACCTCCTGTACACCAGGCAAGGTAGTTAACATCTCCTAGCCACCGTGATGATGATGACAGAGCAGGCGTCGTCAGGGTCAGGATCGTGATGTTGAATCTAAAGGTGGAGCGATTGAGTTGGAAGCCCAACATGACTGCCATAGGGCACTTCCCCCTATGACTTCGCCTGGTATTTGGCTATAGAGCTCAGTGGATGGGGTCTTTACCTGTTAAGATTTAAAAAAATCAAGGTACAAGTAACTCTCACAGCTGTTCGGACTCTTGGCAGAAAAGAGAAAACCGTGGAATGTTTTTGTTATTATCCTCAGAGCTGGAATTCAGCCAGGCAAAGTGACGATTCAAAATTGAACGTGAGGCGTGTGTGTGTGTGCGTGTGTGAGTGGGTGTGTGGGTGTGTGGGGGCGTGTGTGTGTGCGTGTGTGTGTGTGCGTGTGTGTGCTCGCTAACAGCACTTGCCCCTACAGTCTGTTAAGGCTGTATGGGGGATCTTTGTCTTTGTGTGTGTGCGTGGGTGTGCGTGTGTGCGTGTGTGCGTGTGTGTGTGTGCGTAGGTGTGTGTGTGCGTGTGTATGTGTGGAGTAATTAAAAAGCCAGGTGAGTTACAGGTCGAGCTATGGGGTCTCTGTGTGTCTGTGAGTCTCTGTGTGTGAGTCTGTGGGTCTCTGTGTGTGAGTCTGTGGGTCTCTATGTGTAAGTCTGTGGGTCTCTGTGTGAGTCTGTGGGTCTCAATGTGTGAGTCTGTGGGTCTCTATGTGTAAGTCTGTGGGTCTCTGTGTGAGTCTGTGGGTCTTTGTGTGTGAGTCTGTGGGTCTCTGTGTGTGAGTCTGTGGGTCTCTGTGTGTGAGTCTGTGGGTCTCTGTGTGTGAATCTGTAGGTCTCTGTGTGAGTCTCGTGATGGTTGTGGTGATGGTGCTGGTGGTGCTGGAGGTGGTGGTGGTACAGGTGCTGATAGTGGTGATAGTGGTAGTGGTGGTGCAGGTGGTAGTGGTGGTGCTGGAGGTGGTGGCGGTGCCAGGTGATAGTGGTGGTAGTGGTGGTGCAGGTAGTGGTGGTAGTGCTGGTGGTGCTGGAGGTGGTGGTGGTACAGGTGCTGATAGTGGTGATAGTGGTAGTGGTGGTGCAGGTGGTAGTGGTGGTGCTGGAGGTGGTGGTGGTGCCAGGTGATAGTGGTGGTAGTGGTGGTGCAGGTAGTGGTGGTAGTGCTGGTGGTGCTGGTGGTGCTGGAGGTGGTGGTGCAGGTGGTGTTGGTGCCGAGTGAGGGATGAATCCTCGACGCAAGCGTTGGGGCACCCCCCTCCCCCACAAGCCCCCACCCCCGCTCCCCCTCGCCCCTTTGCAACTTGGCTGCCTGCTCATCATCAGTGGCCACCTCCTCCTCCTCCCACCCCCTCCTCCACCTCCTCCACCTCCTCCTCCACCTCCTCCACCTTCTCCTCCACCTCCTCGTCCACCTCCTCCACCTCCTCCTCCACCTCCTCCACCTCCTCCTCCACCTCCTCCTCCACCACCTCCTCCATCTCCTCCACCTCCACCTCCTCCATC
Organism: Petromyzon marinus; assembly: GCF_048934315.1. Classification (NCBI taxonomy): domain Eukaryota; kingdom Metazoa; phylum Chordata; class Hyperoartia; order Petromyzontiformes; family Petromyzontidae; genus Petromyzon; species Petromyzon marinus. Next base: position 16,678,335 of record NC_133667.1, on the reverse strand, counting down.
TCCTCCACCTCCTCCTCCACCTGCTCCACCACCTGCTCCACCTCCTCCTCCACCTCCACCTCCTCCTCCACCACCTCCTCCTCCACCACCTCCTCCACCTCCACCTCCTCCACCTCCTCCACCACCTCTTCCACCACCTCTTCCACCACCTCCTCCTCCTGCACCACCTCCTCCACCTCCTCCACCTCCTCCACCACCTCTTCCCACCACCTCCTCCTCCTGCACCAGCTCCTCCTCCATCTCCTCCACCTCCACCTCCTCCACCTGCTCCACCACCTGCGCCACCTCCTCCACCTCCTCCTCCACCTCCTCCTCCACCTCCTCCTCCACCTCCTCCACCTCCTCCTTCACCTCCTCCACTTCCTCCTCCACCTCCTCCACCTCCTCCACCACCTCCTCCACCACCTCCTCCTCCACCACCTCCTCCTCCACCACCTCCTCCTCCATCTCCTCCACCACCTCCTCCACCTGCTCCACCACCTCCTCCACCACCTCCTCCACCACCTCCACCTCCTCCATCTCCTCCTCCACCTGCTCCACCTCCTCCACCACCTCCTCCACCTCCTCCACCTCCTCCTCCACCACCTCCTCCACTTCCTCCTCCACCACCTCCTCCACCTCCTCCTCCACCTCCTCCACCACCTCCTCCACCACCACCTCCTCCTCCACCTCCTCCACCTCCTCCACCTCCACCTCCTCCTCAATCTCCTCCACCACCTCCACCACCTCCTCCACCACCTCCACCACCTCCTCCACCTCCTCCTCCACCTCCTCCACCTCCTCCTCCACCTCCTCCACCTCCATCTCCTCTTCCACCTCCGCCACCTCCACCTCCTCCTCCACCTCCTCCACCTCCTCCACCTCCTCCACCACCTCCTCCACCACCTCCTCCTCCATCACCTCCTCCACCACCTCCTCCACCTCCTCCTCCACCTCCTCCATCTCCTCCACCACCTCCACCACCTCCTCCACCAACTCCACCACCTCCTCCACCTCCTCCTCCACCTCCTCCACCTCCTCCTCCACCTCCTCCACCATCTCCTCCACCTCCTCCTCCACCTCCTCCTCCATCTCCTCTTCCACCTCCGCCACCACCTCCCCCCCCCCCCCCTTTATTTATGTATTCATGACAATGTTGATCGCGGTGCTGTTCGTTGCTGGCCGCTTGCGCGTTACGTTATTCATCATTGTTCATTAAAACATAGAATGGGGGAGGGAGATGGGGGATGGAGGGGGGGTATGGAGGGGGGGGGTTAGGGGGGAAGAGGGGAGGGGTTAAGGGGGAGGGGAGGGGTGGTGGAGGTGGTGGGGAGGGGTTAGGGGAATGGGTGGAAGGGGGGCATGGGGGGGAGGGGTTAGGGGGCATGGGTTAGTGGGGGAGGGGAGGAGTTTGTGGGGGGGGGGAGGTGAGAAGAGGGTTGCGGGGGGGGGCTCGGGGGGGATGGGGGGAGGGGCTGGGGGGGGGGCAGGAGACAGGCAGCGATGTTAAATCTTTGATGCGCTCCGTATCGCGCGAGCAGCGACGTCGCCTCTCTCATTAATTCATTCGCTGTCGACCTGCTCGGCGACACTTCACTCGGGGACTCGCGTCCACGTGACGTTACTCGCGTCCACGTGACGTTACTCGCGTCCACGTGACGTTACTCGCGTCCACGTGACGTTACTCGCGTCCACGTGACGTTACTCGCGTCCACTCACACCGGGTACTCCTTTGAGGCCGAGTCGACCTAGTGGCAGTGCCCAGGACAGGTTGCGGATGATCGCCACGGCTGGCGGGTTTGCGGTGGCCGCGGGCGGGAATCGAACTCGGGACCGCCGGGGTGGGGTGGGGTGGGGGGGGAGGGGTTCGGAACGCGCTAACCGCTGCGCCACCGCTCCCCACCACCACGGTCACCACCACCAGCGCAGCTGCGGGCTGGCCACGCGTTGGTGGTGGTGGTGGCGGTGGTGGTGGGGTCGAGGGTGAGTATCGCCTAACTTGATACCTCTCCAATGCTACTTGGCGCACTTTTTGTTTTTTGTTTAAGTGGAGGAGTGGCGTGGGGGGGGGTAATGATTGGTGGTGGGGGCGAGGAAGACAAAGGCGGCCGGGCTTGAGTGGTGCTGTCGACCCAACCCCCTCGTGTGCCGCCCGTGCCGGCCTTCATAGGCGCTGCTGCTGCTGCTCGCTAACAGCACTTGCCCCAACAGTCTGTTAGAGGCTACACGGGGGATCTTTGTCTCCTTCATAGGTGCTGCTGCTGCTACCGCTGCTCGCTAACAGCACTTGCCCCAACAGTCTGTCGCAGGCTACACGGGGGATCTTTGTCCTTATCTCCTTCATAGTCGCTGCTGATACTCGCTAACAGCACTTGCCCCGACAGTCTGATAGAGGCTACACGGGGGATCTTTGTATTTCTGTCCTTCATAGGCGCTGCTGCTACTCGCTAACAGCACTTGCCCCAGCAGTCTGTTAGAGGCTACACGGGGGATCTTTGTCTTTGTGGTGCTGTCGACCCAACCCCCTCGTGTGCCGCCCGTGCCGGCCTTCGCAGGTGCTGCCCGCTACGAAGACCACGTGGTGCAGCGGTGGGAGCGACTCCACCGCACTCCGAACACCCGAGTTCGATTCCCGATCAACGCCGACCAACGCCACGGCCTCAAACAAAACGATGACATCCGTCCGCCCGTTTCTACCGTGGGACGCTCCGCTTAGGTCGGCTCGGCATTAAACCTGGACACGCTCGGGGAGACAAAGGCGGCCGGGCGTGGAGTCAGCCAGCCGGTCCTCCCCCCCCACCACTGTCGTGTGCCGTGTTGGCATTCATAGGCACTGCTTACTAACTCGCTACTGAATAAACCAAATAAACAATATATTATTTGGATCTTTCGGTAAAGTCACGTAGATACGTTGAAAGAAAAATGAAAATAAAAATAAATGTATTTCAACCTATCTACGTGACTTTACCGAAAGACCCAACGAATATGAATCCCTGCAGTCACGAAAGCTTTAAGTCACGGATTTAATTTTTGTTTTTATTGTAAAGGCGGTAAGTACCCACACGCGAACTCAGCTGCCACGTGACCCTTGTTGTTTAAGAAGCGGCCCTGGCCATGACACGTGACAGCTCGCACGAAGTGGCGGCTGAAATCTAGGAGGAGGTTCACCCCGGAGACAAATCCACGCGACCAACACAGGCAGAGAGAGAGACACGCCGACTCCAAATATACAGCAGGGATCGAACCCACGACCTCCTGTACACCAGGCGAGGTAGTTAACATCTCCTAGATACCGTGATGATGATGAGAGACACGCCGACTCCAAATATACAGCAGGGATCGAACCCACGACCTCCTGTATACCAGGCGAGGTAGTTAACATCTAGATACCGTGATGATGATGAGAGACACGCCGACTCCAAATATACAGCAGGGATCGAACCCACGACCTCCTGTATACCAGGCGAGGTAGTTAACATCTCCTAGCCACCGTGATGATGATGATGAGAGAGAGACACGCAAACTCCAAATATACAGCAGCAGCAGGCGTCGTCAGGGATCGGGATCGAACCCACGACGACCTCCTGTATACCAGGCGAGGTAGTCAACATCTCCGATAGCTACCGCGGGCGTTTGAGAGCACTTGCCCTAGAAAGAAAGAGTAACGGGTGTTTCGGGCGCAACACGAGCGTCCGTCATCAGGTGGGACAACCACAGCAAGGGCTGCCGTGACAAGAGGCTATATAGTCTCTTGTGTCGATGATGATGATGAGAGAGAGAGACACGCGCCCGAAACGTCGCGATTTAATTAATTTTATTTTCTACCTACGTGACTTTACCGAAGGAAACCAAAGAGTATGGATCTCCTGCAGTCACGAAAACTTCAAATCTGTAAGGAGGAAAGGGGTCTTGGGGTCAAAGCCACGTGGGGGATCTTCGCCCTGGACGTCTGGGCGCGCGTGAATCTCCGAGGCCGAGTTCGCCGTGGGCAAGCGCAGCTCCTCGTCCTCATTTAGCGCACGCGCGTGATTAGAAAATCACGAACTTAGTGGCGGCTGCGGTGGTGGTGATGATGGTGGTGGTGGTGATAGGGTTGGGGGTGATGATGATAGTGATGGGTGGGGAGTGGTGATGGGGTTGGGGAGTGGTGATGGGGTTGGGGGTGATGATGATAGTGATGGGTGGGGAGTGGTGATGGGGTTGGGGGGTGGCGATGGGGGGAGCTGCGGGGTTGACTGTAGTGTCGCTAGGAAATTGCATCGGACGCAAATCTCAGATGAAGTTAATGCGCAGATAACGCGCAGATAAATTGGTGAGTTCATCTCGTGCTGTTTGATGCCAGCTGGGGTAGGGTGGGGCAGAACTTAGCCCCACTTCTCACCCCGTCTCGACGTGCCTCTTCGAGCCTCTGCGTATCTCTATGAGTCTCTAGGTATCTCTATGAGTCTCTAGGTATCTCTATGAGTCTCTATGTATCTCTATGAGTCTCTAGGTATCTCTATGAGTCTCTATGTATCTCTATGAGTCTCTAGGTATATCTATGAGTCTCTAGGTATCTCTATGAGTCGCTAGGTATATAAATGAGTCTCTAGGTATCTTTATGAGTCTCTATGTATCTCTATGAGTCTCTAGGTATCTCTGAGTCTCTATGTATCTCTATGAGTCTCTAGGTATCTCTATGATTCTCTATGTATCTTTATGAGTCTCTACGTATCTCTATGAGTCTCTAGGTATCTCTATGAGTCTCTACGTATCTCTATGAATCTCTAGGTATCTCTATGAGTCTCTAGGTATCTCTATGAGTCTCTACCTATCTCTATGAGTCTCTAGGTATTTCTATGAGTCTCTATGTATCTCTATGAGTCTCTTAAGTATCTCTATGAGTCTCTAGGTATCTCTATGAGTCTCTATCTCTATGAGTCTCTATGTATCTCTATGAGTCTCGAGGTATCTCTATGAGTCTCTAGGTATCTCTATGAGTCTCTAGGTATCTCTATGAGTCTCTATGTATCTCTATGAGTCTCTATGTATCTCTATGAGTCTCTAGGTATCTCTATGAGTCTCTATGTATCTCTATGAGTCTCGAGGTATCTCTATGAGTCTCTAGGTATCTCTATGAGTCGCTAGGTATCTAAATGAGTCTCTAGGTATCTCTATGAGTCTTTATGTATCTCTATGAGTCTCTAGGTATCTCTGAGTCTCTATGTATCTTTATGAGTCTCTACGTATCTCTATGAGTATCTAGGTATCTCTATGAGTCTCTACGTATCTCTATGAATCTCTAGGTATCTCTATGAGTCTCTACCTATCTCTATGAGTCTCTAGGTATTTCTATGAGTCTCTATGTATCTCTATGAGTCTCTTAAGTATCTCTATGAGTCTCTAGGTATCTCTATGAGTCTCTATCTCTATGAGTCTCTATGTATCTCTATGAGTCTCTAGGTATCTCTATGAGTCTCTAGGTATCTTTATGAGTCTCTATGTATCTCTATGAGTCTCTAGGTATCTCTATGAGTCTCTATGTATCTCTATGCGTCTATATGTATCTTTATGAGTCTCTACGTATCTCTATGAGTCTCTAGGTATCTCTGAGTCTCTATGTATCTCTATGAGTCTCTAGGTATCTCTATGAGTCTCTAGGTATCTCTATGAGTCTCTACGTATCTCTATGAGTCTCTATGTATCTCTGAGTCTCTATGTATCTCTATGAGTCTATGTATCTCTATGAGTCCTCATCGGTCTCTTTCACTATCTATGTATCTCTATGAGTCTCTAGGTATCTCTATGAGTCTCTAGGTATCTCTATGAGTCTCTACGTATCTCTATGAGTCTCTATGTATCTCTGAGTCTCTATGTATCTCTATGAGTCTCTATGTATCTCTATGAGTCCTCATCGGTCTCTTTCACTATCTATGTATCTCTATGAGTCTCTAGGTATCTCTATGAGTTTCTAGGTATCTCTATGAGTCTCTATGTATCTCTATGAGTCTCTAGGTATCTCTATGAGTCTCTAGGTATCTCTATGAGTCTCTATGTATCTCTATGCGTCTATATGTATCTTTATGAGTCTCTACGTATCTCTATGAGTCTCTAGGTATCTCTGAGTCTCTATGTATCTCTATGAGTCTCTAGGTATCTCTATGAGTCTCTAGGTATCTCTATGAGTCTCTACGTATCTCTATGAGTCTCTATGTATCTCTGAGTCTCTATGTATCTCTATGAGTCTATGTATCTCTATGAGTCCTCATCGGTCTCTTTCACTATCTATGTATCTCTATGAGTCTCTAGGTATCTCTATGAGTCTCTAGGTATCTCTATGAGTCTCTACGTATCTCTATGAGTCTCTATGTATCTCTGAGTCTCTATGTATCTCTATGAGTCTCTATGTATCTCTATGAGTCCTCATCGGTCTCTTTCACTATCTATGTATCTCTATGAGTCTCTAGGTATCTCTATGAGTTTCTAGGTATCTCTATGAGTCTCTATGTATCTCTATGAGTCTCTAGGTATCTCTATGAGTCTCTATGTATCTCTATGCGTCTATATGTATCTTTATGAGTCTCTACGTATCTCTATGAGTCTCTAGGTATCTCTGAGTCTCTATGTATCTCTATGAGTCTCTAGGTATCTCTATGAGTCTCTAGGTATCTCTATGAGTCTCTACGTATCTCTATGAGTCTCTATGTATCTCTGAGTCTCTATGTATCTCTATGAGTCTATGTATCTCTATGAGTCCTCATCGGTCTCTTTCACTATCTATGTATCTCTATGAGTCTCTAGGTATCTCTATGAGTCTCTAGGTATCTCTATGAGTCTCTACGTATCTCTATGAGTCTCTATGTATCTCTGAGTCTCTATGTATCTCTATGAGTCTCTATGTATCTCTATGAGTCCTCATCGGTCTCTTTCACTATCTATGTATCTCTATGAGTCTCTAGGTATCTCTGAGTCTCTATGTATCTCTATGAGTCTCTGGGTATCTCTATGAGTCTCTATGTATCTTTATGAGTCTCTACGTATCTCTATGAGTATCTAGGTATCTCTATGAGTCTCTACGTATCTCTATGAATCTCTAGGTATCTCTATGAGTCTCTACCTATCTCTATGAGTCTCTAGGTATTTCTATGAGTCTCTATGTATCTCTATGAGTCTCTTAAGTATCTCTATGAGTCTCTAGGTATCTCTATGAGTCTCTATGTATCTCTCTGAGTCTCTAGGTATCTCTATGAGTCTCTATGTATCTCTATGCGTCTATATGTATCTTTATGAGTCTCTACGTATCTCTATGAGTCTCTAGGTATCTCTGAGTCTCTATGTATCTCTATGAGTCTCTAGGTATCTCTATGAGTCTCTAGGTATCTCTATGAGTCTCTACGTATCTCTATGAGTCTCTATGTATCTCTGAGTCTCTATGTATCTCTATGAGTCTCTATGTATCTCTATGAGTCCTCATCGGTCTCTTTCACTATCTATGTATCTCTATGAGTCTCTATGTACCTCTATGAGTCGTCATCGGTCTCTTTGACTATCTACGTATCTCTATGAGTCTCTATGTACCTCTATGAGTCCTCATCGGTCTCTTTGACTATGTATCTCTATGAGTCTCTATGTATCTCTATGAGTCTCCATCGGTATCTTTGACTATCTATGTATCTCTATGAGTCTCTACGTATCTCTATGAGTCCTCATCGGTCTCTTTGACTATGTATCTCTATGAGTCTCTATATATCTCTATGAGTCTTCATCGGTCTCTTTGACTATCTATGTATCTCTATAAGTCTCTACGTATCTCTATGAGTCTTCATCGGTCTCTTTGACTATCTATGTATCTCTATGAGTCTCTATGTACCTCTATGAGTCGTCATCGGTCTCTTTGACTATCTACGTATCTCTATGAGTCTCTATGTACCTCTATGAGTCCTCATCGGTCTCTTTGACTATCTATGTATCTCTATGAGTCTCTATATACCTCTATGAGTCCTCATCGGTCTCTTTGACTATCTATGTATCTCTATGAGTCTCTACATACCTCTATGAGTCCTAATCGGTCTCTTTGACTATGTATCTCTATGAGTCTCTATGTATCTCTATGAGTCGTCATCGGTCTCTTTGACTATCTATGTATCTCTATGAGTCTCTATGTACCTCTATGAGTCGTCATCGGTCTCTTTGACTATCTATGTATATCTATGAGTCTCTATGTACCTCTATGAGTCGTCATCGGTCTCTTTGACTATCTCTGTATCTCTATGAGTCTCTATGTACCTTTATGAGTCGTCATCGCTTTCTTTGACTATCTATGTATCTCTATGAGTCTCTACGTACCTCTATGAGTCGTCATCGGTCTCTTTGACTATCTCTGTATCTCTATGAGTATGTACCTCTATGAGTGCCCTGGGGCGTGGCCTGGGGAGTGGCCTGGGGAGTGGCCTGGGGCGTGGCCTGGGGAGTGGCCTGGGAGTGGCCTGGGAGTGGCCTGGGGAGTGGCCTGGGAGTGGCCTGGGAGTGGCCTGGGGAGTGGCCTGGGAGTGCCCTGGGGAGTGGCCTGGGGAGTGGCCTGGGCGTGGCCTGGGGAGTGGCCTGGGGAGTGGCCTGGGAGTGGCCTGGGGAGTCCCCTGGAAGTGGCCTGGGGAGTGGCCTGGGGAGTGCCCTGGGGCGTGCCCGTGCCGGCCTTCATAGGTGCTGCTACTCGCTAACAGCACTTGCCCCTACAGTCTGTTACAGGCTATACGGGGGATCTTTGTCTTTGTGTGTGTACACGTGTGTGTGTGTGTACACCGCCTCGTGTGCCGTGCCGGCCTTCATATGTGCCGCTGCTCGCTAACAGCATTTGCCCCAACAGTTTGTTAGAGGCTACACGGGGGATATTTATCTTCATCTAATTCATAGGAGGATCTTTGTCTTCATGTTTGTGTGTGTACAGGTGTGTGTGTGTACACACGGGTGGGGAGCGGTAGTGTAGCGGTTAGCGCGCTGCGCTATGAACCTGGCGCCCCGGGTTCGATTCCCGCTCACGGCCAACACCAGTGACGATTATCTGAACCGGTCCTGGGCCTCCCCTAGGTCGACTCAGCCTCAAATGAGTACCTGGTGCGGTGTGTAAATATCGCCACTAGGGAGACAAATGCGGTCGGGCGTGGTGCTGGCGACCCACCCCCTCGTGTACCGTTCCTGGCCTTCATAGGTGCTCGCTAACAGCACTTGCCGCTACAGTCTGTTAAGGCTATACGGGGGATCTTTATCTTTATCTTTATCTTTGTCTTCGTGTCTTTGTGTGTGTGTACACACGTGTCCGCCCTCGCATGACGAGTGTATGTTGTCAATCCAGTCAGCTGAAGTCTTCCTCCTCGTCCGAGTATTCATCATTAATGGGACCCAAAGCGCCACACGTCCCGTTCGGAGCAGTAATTACAAACTCCGGGGATGACATTTCTGAAATCCGCCCCACCCATCCCCCCCTATACAAAGATAAAGACAAAGATCACCCGTGTAGCCTTTGGCAGAGCGTCGTATTAGTAGGTAGTTATCACAAATGAGAGGCCACCACGTGGACTTTTATAGGCAGCAGACAACTCGAAACGCGTGGTGCCGTTGAGTCTGAATGTGGAGGGGGAAATAAACCGGAGGACCCTGAGAAACATCCACGAGAGAGACACGCAAACTCCAAATATACAGCAGCAGCAGGCGTCATCAGGGTCGGGATCGATCCAAAACCTCCTGTACACCAGGCGAGGTAGTCAACATCTCCTAGCCACCGTGATGATGATGATGAGAGAGACAGACGCAGACTCAAAATATACAGCAGCAGCAGCAGGCATCATCAGGGTCGGGATCGAACCCACGACCTCCTGTACACCAGGCGAGGTAGTCAACATCTCCTAGCCACCGTAATGATGAGAGAGAGAGACACGCAGACTCCAAATATACAGCAGCAGCAGGCGTCATCAGGGTCAGGACCGAACCCACGACCTCCTGTACACCAGGCGAGAGAGTTCGCCACCGCGGCACCCAAAAGACGGTAAAATCGTTGCGCGGTGCTTTGAGATGCGCTGCTTCTGGGGCCGTCTGGAACGCTCTCTTCCTTCCGACATGAGGAAGCCACTGGGAGCTGTGGTGCGCTTTTAAATCATCATCATCATCTAAATGTACAAACTCATTTCATTAGAACTGCTTCTTGTTGTTGTTGTTGTTATTAAAGTTTGTTTTCCTTCCACCGGCACCTCCAAATAGCACGGTTGGCTACGTACGGTGCAAAAGAAGTTCAACGTACACACACGAGGGGGGGGTGGGGGGTGGGTGGCCAGCACCACGCCCGGCCGCCTTTGTCTCCCTTAGTGGCAAAGTCTCTCTCTTCTTTTACAACACTGACACCAGACACTCACTTGAGGACCGAGTCGCCCCAGGGGACCGCCCAGGACCACCGCAGTCGTCACCGCACGAGCGGGGAATCGGAACTCGGGTCGCGCTAACCGCTGCGCCACCGCTCCCTTTTCCCGATGACCCCCTCCCCCTTCCTCCTCCTACCCCCTACTCCATTCCCCCCCCACCCACCGCCCCCTCCCCTCCCCCATCACGTTATTCGTGTCGCGTAATCTGTGGGAGAGCAAATTGAGTCGAATGGATGAGGGTCAAACCCCTCTGGACGTTGACAACAACAACAGCAGCAGCAGGTCGATCATCAATAGCACCAATAGCTCTGTGAGACCTGTTTTTTTTGGGGGGGGGGCAGATGATCAAAGCACTAAAAGGAGGGAATCGAGGTTTTGGGACCTGATTTCCTATTTGTCTGCGCAATGGAACAAGGGGTGGTGTCTTTGTCAGCTGAAAGCGTAGTGGGCGAAACATCGTACTCACATTGTCAATGTTGTGGATGTACATACATTATGTATGAATGATTGCTTGATAAAACAAAAAAAACTGTGAATAACCCGACCATTTGTAGATAAATCCGTGACTTAAAGCCTTCGTGACTGCAGGAATACGTATTCTATTTTTCGGTAAAGCCACGTTGATAGTTAAAGAATAACAAAAATATTATTGGTTCTTTCGGTAAAGTCACGTAGAAGGGAAAGAACCAAGAATTTGAATCCCCGCAGTCACGAAAGCTTTCAATCAAAAATAACAAAAATATCACGAAGTTTCGATCGCAACACAAGCAATCGTCTTCAGGTGGGAGAGAGAGAGAGAGAGGGAGAAAGCAGCAGCTTGTGTTGCGATCGAAACGTCGTGATATCTTTATTATTATTTTTCTATCTACGTGGCTTTACCGAAAAAGACCCATAGAATACATTAGTAGATATCCAATTAAATTTTCATTTAAAGCTTTCGTGACTGCAGGGATTCATATTCTTCGTTCTTTCGGTAAAGTCACAACATAGAAGGGAAACAATAAAATAATAAAAATATAAAACAATAAAATTCTCACGGCGTTTCGACTGCAATACAAGCAATCATCATCAGGTGTGAAAACAAGAGCAAGAAAATTTGAAAAAATTGGCGGTTATTTTTAACGTTAGCACCACGGAGAGCGATTTGACAGTTTGTTCAGATGGACGAGTCCATCTATGTTCGGAAAAGAGGAGGGGGGAGACGAAAATAATGGATGCGGTCTGAAAGCCACCGTAAGCGTGAACAATCAATTAAGACCCGAAATGGTTGATCAAATCCTTCCAATGATTTCTAAGCCAGAATCCATCTTCTCGGTTGAAATTGTCTCTGTTTTTGTATATGTGGATAGCCTCATGAACCTCTCATGGTAGCCAGATGGCTTGCAAAGAACTTCTGTCTTGGAGAAGTCAATATCATGTGAGCCTACTGAATTATAACAGTGATCTGCCACGGCCGAGGTGTTGGTCTCGGACCGTATTCGTGAACACAAAGCAGACCTAAAACACGGTAGGGCCAACTGATGATGATTGCTTGTGTTGCAGTCGAAACGTCGTGAGAATTGTATTGTTTTATATATTTTTTATTATTTTATTGTTTCCCTTCTACGTGACTTTATCGAAAGAACCAATAATAGATATCCAATTGTAATTTTTTATTGGGATACATTATCCATCCCTCCTCCCTCTGCTCTTCGCAGCCTTATTGGCTCACAAATGTTGCAGTAGGTTTAACTCTCCAAACGCACAGCCGGTGTGGTGCTGAACTCATAAGGAATTGGCGACGTTTTGTTTACGTGACAAACCCCTTACTAATTGACTGTGTCGGGTGGTGGCGGGTTTAACGGCACATTTATATACATGCTGGGGTACTTGCATTGCCATTGCGCTGTTCGCCTTGTGGCGTTCTCTGGTCTGACACTGGTTACAGAGACTCGACAATGACGAAGGCTGTCACTTCTTCTTCTGCTACTTCTTCCTCTGCTACCTCTTCTAACTTATGCTCTACTTCTTCTTCTTCTTCGACTTCTTCTACTTCTTTACTCAAAGCTTTCGTGGCTGCAGGAATTCATATTCTTGGGTCTCTTGGTAAAGTCACGTAGATAGGTTGTTATTTTCTTTTAACCTTTACCGAAAGACCCAAGAATATTCGTCTACTTCTTCTAACTTATTATTCTTCTAAATCTTCTGCTTCTTCTTCTTCCTCTGCTACTTCTCCTAACTTCTTATTCTACTTCTCCTAGCTTCTTATTATACTTCTACTACTTCTTATTATACTTCTACTACTTATTATTCTACTTCTACTACTTCTTGTTATACTTCTACTACTTCTTATTCTACTTTTACTACTTCTTATTATACTTCTACTACTTCTTCTTATACTTCTACTACTTCTTATTATACTTCTACTACTTATTATTCTACTTCTACTACTTCTTATTCTACTTCTACTACTTCTTATTCTACTTCTACTACTTCTTATTCTACTACTACTACTTCTTATTATACTTCTACTACTTCTTATTCTACTACTACTTCTTATTATAGTTTTACTCCTTCTTATTATACTTCTACTACTTCTTATTCTACTTCTAACTTCTTATTATACTTCTACTACTTCTTATTATACTTCTACTACTTCTTGTTCTACTTCTACTACTTCTTATTCCACTTCTACTACTTCTTATTCTACTACTACTTCTTATTATACTTCTACTACTTCTTATTCTACTACTACTTCTTATTATACTTCTACTACTTCTTATTCTCCTACTACTTCTTATTATACTTTTACTCCTTCTTATTATACTACTACTTCTTATTATACTTTTACTCCTTCTTATTATACTTCTACTACTTCTTATTCTACTACTACTTCTTATTATAGTTTTCCTCCTTCTTATTATACTTCTACTACTTCTTATTCTACTTCTACTACTTCTTATTATACTTCTACTAATTCTTATTATACTTCTACTACTTCTTATTCTACTACTACTACTACTTCTTATTCTACTTCTACTACTTCTTATTCTACTTCTACTACTTCTTATTCTACTTCTACTACTTCTTATTCTACTTCTACTACTTCTTATTCTACTTCTAACTTCTTATTATACTTCTACTACTTCTTATTCTACTTCTACTACTTCTGATTATACTTTTACTCCTTCTTATTATACTTCTACTACTTCTTATTCTACTTTTACTACTTCTTGTTATACTTCTACTACTTCTTATTATACTTCTACTACTTCTTATTATACTTCTACTACTTCTTATTATACTTCTACTACTTCTTATTCTACTACTACTTCTTATTATACTTCTACTTCTTATTATACTACTACTACTTCGTATTCTACTACTACTTCTTATTATACTACTACTTCTTATTCTACTTCTACTACTTCTTATTCTACTTCTACTACTTCTTATTCTACTTCTACTACTTCTTATTATACTTTTACTATTTCTTATTATACTTCTACTACTTCTTATTCTACTTCTAACTTCTTATTCTACTTCTACTACTTCTTATTATACTTCTACTACTTCTTATTCTACTTCTACTACTTATTATACTTCTACTACTTCTTATTCTACTACTACTTCTTATTATACTTCTACTACTTCTTGTTATACTTCTACTACTTCTTATTCTACTTCTACTACTTCTTATTCTACTTCTACTACCTCTTATTCTACTTCTACGACTTCTTATTCTACTACTACTTCTTATACTTTTACTCCTTCTTATTATACTTCAACTACTTCTTATTATTCTTCTACTACTTCTTGTTCTACTTCTACTACCTCTTATTCTACTTCTACTACTTCTTATTATACTTCTACTACTTCTTATTATACTTTTACTCCTTCTTATTATACTTCTACTACTTCTTATTCTACTTCTACTACTTCTTATTCTACTTCTAACTTCTTATTATACTTCTACTACTTCTTATTCTACTACTTCTTATTATACTTCTACTACTTCTTATTCTACTACTTCTTATTATACTTCTACTACTTCTTATTATACTTCTACTACTTCTTATTCTACTTCTACTACTTCTTATTATACTTCTACTACCTCTTATTCTACTTCTACGACTTCTTATTATACTTCTACTACTTCTTATTATACTTCTACTACTTCTTATTCTTCTTCTACTACTTCTTATTATACTTCTACTACTTCTTATTATACTTCTACTACTTCTTATTCTACTTCTACTACTTCTTATTATACTTCTACTACTTCTTATTCTACTTCTACTACTTCTTATTATACTTCTACTACTTCTTATTCTACTTCTACTACTTCTTATTATACTTCTACTACTTCTTATTCTACTTCTACTATTTCTAATTCTACTACTACTTCTTATACTTTTACTCCTTCTTATTATACTTCTACTACCTCTTATTCTACTTCTACTACTTCTTATTCTACTTCTACTACCTCTTATTATACTTCTACTACTTCTTAGTGTACTTCTACTACTTCTTATTATACTTCAACTACTTCTTATTATACTTTTACTACTTCTTATTCTACTTCTACTACTTCTTATTCTACTTCTACTACTTCTTATTCTACTTCTACTACTTCTTATTATACTACTACTTCTTATTATAGTTTTACTCCTTCTTATTATACTTCTACTACTTCTTATTATACTTCTACTTCTTATTCTACTTCTACTACTTCTTATTCTACTACTACTTCTTATTATACTTCTACTACTTCTTATTCTACTTTTACTACTTCTTATTCTACTTCTACTACTTCTTATTATACTTCTACTACTTATTATTCTACTTCTTATTCTACCTCTTATTATACTTCTACTACTTCTTATTATACTTCTACTACCTCTTATTATACTTCTACTACTTCTTATTCTACTAATACTACTTCTTATTATACTTCTACTACTTATTATTCTACTTCTTATTCTACCTCTTATTATACTTCTACTACTTCTTGTTATACTTCTACTACCTCTTATTGTACTACTACTACTTCTTATTCTACTACTACTTCTTATTCTACTTCTACTACTTCTTATTATACTTCTACTACTTCTTATTCTACTTCTACTACTTCTTATTATACTTCTACTACTTCTTATTATACTTCTACTACTTCTTATTCTACTACTACTTCTTATTATAGTTTTACTCCTTCTTATTATACTTCTACTATTTCTTATTATACTTCTACTACTTCTTATTATACTACTACTACTTATTATTATACTTCTACTACTTCTTATTATACTTTTACTACTTCTTATTATACTTCTACTAGTTCTTATTCTACTACTACTACTTCTTATCGTACTACTACTACCTCTTATTGTACTACTACTACTTCTTATTCTACAACTACTACTTCTTATTATACTTCTACTACTTCTTATTATACTTCTACTACTTCTTATTCTACTTCTACTACCTCTTATTATACTACTACTACTTCTTTTTATACTACTACTACCTCTTATTATACTTCTACTACTTCTTATTCTACTACTACTACTTATGATTCTACTACTACTACTTATTATACTTCTACTACTGTTTATTCTACTACTACTTCTTATTATACTTCTACTACTTATTATTCTACTACTACTTCTTATTCTACTACTACTTATTATACTTCTACTACTTCTTATTCTACTACTACTTCCTATTATACTTCTACTACCTCTTATTATACTACTACCTCTTATTCTACTTCTACTACTTCTTATTCTACTTCTACTACTTCTTATTCTACTTCTACTACTTTTTATTATACTTCTACTACTTCTTATTCTACTACTACTACTTCTTATTCTACTTCTACAACTTCTTCTGCTACTTCTTCTACTACTTCCTATTATACTACTACTTCTTATTCTACTACTACTTCTTATTCTACTTCTACTACTTCTTGTTATACTTCTACTACTTCTTATTATACTTCTACTACTTCTTATTATACTTCTACTACTTCTTATTCTACTACTACTACTTCTTATTATACTTCTACTACTTCTTATTATACTTCTACTACTTCTTATTCTACTTCTACTACTTCTTATTCTACTTCTACTACTTCTTATTCTACTTCTACTACTTCTTATTCTACTACTACTACTTCTTATTATACTTCTACTACTTCTTATTCTACTTCTACTACTTCTTATTATACTTCTACTACTTCTTATTCTACTACTACTACTACTTATTATAGTTTTACTCCTTCTTATTATACTTCTACTACTTCTTATTCTACTTCTACTACTTCTTATTATACTTCTACTACTTCTTATTCTACTACTACTTCTTATTATACTTTTAATCCTTATTATACTTCTACTACCTCTTATTCTACTTCTACTACTTCTTAGTATACTTCTACTACTTCTTATTCTACTACAACTTCTTATTATACTTTTACTCCTTCTTATTATACTTCTACTACTTCTTATTCTAATTCTACTACTTCTTATTCTACTTCTTATTCTACCTCTTATTATACTTCTACTACTTCTTATTATACTTCTACTACCTCTTATTATACTTCTACTACTTCTTATTCTACCTCTTATTCTACCTCTTATTATACTTCTACTACTTCTTGTTATACTTCTACTACCTCTTATTGTACTACTACTACTTCTTATTCTACTTCTACTACTTCTTATTCTACTTCTACTACTTCTTATTATACTTCTACTACTTCTTATTATACTTCTACTACTTCTTATTCTACTACTACTTCTTATTATAGTTTTACTGCTTCTTATTATACTTCTACTATTTCTTATTATACTTCTACTACTTCTTATTATACTACTACTACTACTTATTATTATACTTCTAGTACTTCTTATTATACTTTTACTACTTCTTATTATACTTCTACTAGTTCTTATTCTACTACTACTACTTCTTATCGTACTACTACTACCTCTTATTGTACTACTACTACTTCTTATTCTACTACTACTACTTCTTATTATACTTCTACTACTTCTTATTATACTTCTACTACTTCTTATTCTACTTCTACTACCTCTTATTATACTACTACTACTTCTTTTTATACTACTACTACCTCCTATTATACTTCTACTACTTCTTATTCTACTACTACTACTTATGATTCTACTACTACTACTTATTATACTTCTACTACTGTTTATTCTACTACTACTTCTTATTATACTTCTACTACTTATTATTCTACTACTACTTCTTATTCTACTACTACTTATTATACTTCTACTACTTCTTATTCTACTACTACTTCCTATTATACTTCTACTACCTCTTATTATACTACTACCTCTTATTCTACTTCTACTACTTCTTATTCTACTTCTACTACTTCTTATTCTACTTCTACTACTTTTTATTATACTTCTACTACTTCTTATTCTACTACTACTACTTCTTATTCTACTTCTACAACTTCTTCTGCTACTTCTTCTACTACTTCCTATTATACTACTACTTCTTATTCTACTACTACTTCTTATTCTACTTCTACTACTTCTTGTTATACTTCTACTACTTCTTATTATACTTCTACTACTTCTTATTATACTTCTACTACTTCTTATTCTACTACTACTACTTCTTATTATACTTCTACTACTTCTTATTATACTTCTACTACTTCTTATTCTACTTCTACTACTTCTTATTCTACTTCTACTACTTCTTATTCTACTTCTACTACTTCTTATTCTACTACTACTACTTCTTATTATACTTCTACTACTTCTTATTCTACTTCTACTACTTCTTATTATACTTCTACTACTTCTTATTCTACTACTACTACTACTTATTATAGTTTTACTCCTTCTTATTATACTTCTACTACTTCTTATTATACTTCTACTACTTCTTATTCTACTACTACTTCTTATTATACTTTTAATCCTTATTATACTTCTACTACCTCTTATTCTACTTCTACTACTTCTTATTATACTTCTACTACTTCTTATTCTACTACAACTTCTTATTATACTTTTACTCCTTCTTATTATACTTCTACTACTTCTTATTCTAATTCTACTACTTCTTATTCTACTTCTACTACTTCTTCTGCTACTTCTTCTACTACTTATTATACTTCTACTACTTCTTATTCTACTTCTACTACTTCTTATTCTACTTCTACTATTACTTATTATACTTCTACCACTTCTTATTCTACTTCTACTACTTCTTATTCTACTTCTACTACTTCTAATTCTACTACTACTACTTCTTATTCTACTACTACTACTTATGATTCTACTACTACTACTTATTATACTTCTACTACTGTTTATTCTACTACTACTTCTTATTATACTTCTACTACTTATTATTCTACTACTACTTCTTATTCTACTACTACTTATTATACTTCTACTACTTCTTATTCTACTACTACTTCCTATTATACTTCTACTACCTCTTATTATACTACTACCTCTTATTCTACTTCTACTACTTCTTATTCTACTTCTACTACTTCTTATTCTACTTCTACTACTTTTTATTATACTTCTACTACTTCTTATTCTACTACTACTACTTCTTATTCTACTTCTACAACTTCTTCTGCTACTTCTTCTACTACTTCCTATTATACTACTACTTCTTATTCTACTACTACTTCTTATTCTACTTCTACTACTTCTTGTTATACTTCTACTACTTCTTATTATACTTCTACTACTTCTTATTATACTTCTACTACTTCTTATTCTACTACTACTACTTCTTATTATACTTCTACTACTTCTTATTATACTTCTACTACTTCTTATTCTACTTCTACTACTTCTTATTCTACTTCTACTACTTCTTATTCTACTTCTACTACTTCTTATTCTACTACTACTACTTCTTATTATACTTCTACTACTTCTTATTCTACTTCTACTACTTCTTATTATACTTCTACTACTTCTTATTCTACTACTACTACTACTTATTATAGTTTTACTCCTTCTTATTATACTTCTACTACTTCTTATTCTACTTCTACTACTTCTTATTATACTTCTACTACTTCTTATTCTACTACTACTTCTTATTATACTTTTAATCCTTATTATACTTCTACTACCTCTTATTCTACTTCTACTACTTCTTATTATACTTCTACTACTTCTTATTCTACTACAACTTCTTATTATACTTTTACTCCTTCTTATTATACTTCTACTACTTCTTATTCTAATTCTACTACTTCTTATTCTACTTCTTATTCTACCTCTTATTATACTTCTACTACTTCTTATTATACTTCTACTACCTCTTATTATACTTCTACTACTTCTTATTCTACCTCTTATTCTACCTCTTATTATACTTCTACTACTTCTTGTTATACTTCTACTACCTCTTATTGTACTACTACTACTTCTTATTCTACTACTACTTCTTATTCTACTTCTACTACTTCTTATTATACTTCTACTACTTCTTATTATACTTCTACTTCTTATTCTACTTCTACTACTTCTTATTCTACTACTACTTCTTATTATACTTCTACTACTTCTTATTCTACTTTTACTACTTCTTATTCTACTTCTACTACTTCTTATTATACTTCTACTACTTATTATTCTACTTCTTATTCTACCTCTTATTATACTTCTACTACTTCTTATTATACTTCTACTACCTCTTATTATACTTCTACTACTTCTTATTCTACTACTACTACTTCTTATTATACTTCTACTACTTATTATTCTACTTCTTATTCTACCTCTTATTATACTTCTACTACTTCTTGTTATACTTCTACTACCTCTTATTGTACTACTACTACTTCTTATTCTACTACTACTTCTTATTCTACTTCTACTACTTCTTATTATACTTCTACTACTTCTTATTCTACTTCTACTACTTCTTATTATACTTCTACTACTTCTTATTATACTTCTACTACTTCTTATTCTACTACTACTTCTTATTATAGTTTTACTCCTTCTTATTATACTTCTACTATTTCTTATTATACTTCTACTACTTCTTATTATACTACTACTACTTATTATTATACTTCTACTACTTCTTATTATACTTTTACTACTTCTTATTATACTTCTACTAGTTCTTATTCTACTACTACTACTTCTTATCGTACTACTACTACCTCTTATTGTACTACTACTACTTCTTATTCTACAACTACTACTTCTTATTATACTTCTACTACTTCTTATTATACTTCTACTACTTCTTATTCTACTACTACTACTTATGATTCTACTACTACTACTTATTATACTTCTACTACTGTTTATTCTACTACTACTTCTTATTATACTTCTACTACTTATTATTCTACTACTACTTCTTATTCTACTACTACTTATTATACTTCTACTACTTCTTATTCTACTACTACTTCCTATTATACTTCTACTACCTCTTATTATACTACTACCTCTTATTCTACTTCTACTACTTCTTATTCTACTTCTACTACTTCTTATTCTACTTCTACTACTTTTTATTATACTTCTACTACTTCTTATTCTACTACTACTACTTCTTATTCTACTTCTACAACTTCTTCTGCTACTTCTTCTACTACTTCCTATTATACTACTACTTCTTATTCTACTACTACTTCTTATTCTACTTCTACTACTTCTTGTTATACTTCTACTACTTCTTATTATACTTCTACTACTTCTTATTATACTTCTACTACTTCTTATTCTACTACTACTACTTCTTATTATACTTCTACTACTTCTTATTATACTTCTACTACTTCTTATTCTACTTCTACTACTTCTTATTCTACTTCTACTACTTCTTATTCTACTTCTACTACTTCTTATTCTACTACTACTACTTCTTATTATACTTCTACTACTTCTTATTCTACTTCTACTACTTCTTATTATACTTCTACTACTTCTTATTCTACTACTACTACTACTTATTATAGTTTTACTCCTTCTTATTATACTTCTACTACTTCTTATTCTACTTCTACTACTTCTTATTATACTTCTACTACTTCTTATTCTACTACTACTTCTTATTATACTTTTAATCCTTATTATACTTCTACTACCTCTTATTCTACTTCTACTACTTCTTAGTATACTTCTACTACTTCTTATTCTACTACAACTTCTTATTATACTTTTACTCCTTCTTATTATACTTCTACTACTTCTTATTCTAATTCTACTACTTCTTATTCTACTTCTTATTCTACCTCTTATTATACTTCTACTACTTCTTATTATACTTCTACTACCTCTTATTATACTTCTACTACTTCTTATTCTACCTCTTATTCTACCTCTTATTATACTTCTACTACTTCTTGTTATACTTCTACTACCTCTTATTGTACTACTACTACTTCTTATTCTACTTCTACTACTTCTTATTCTACTTCTACTACTTCTTATTATACTTCTACTACTTCTTATTATACTTCTACTACTTCTTATTCTACTACTACTTCTTATTATAGTTTTACTCCTTCTTATTATACTTCTACTATTTCTTATTATACTTCTACTACTTCTTATTATACTACTACTACTACTTATTATTATACTTCTAGTACTTCTTATTATACTTTTACTACTTCTTATTATACTTCTACTAGTTCTTATTCTACTACTACTACTTCTTATCGTACTACTACTACCTCTTATTGTACTACTACTACTTCTTATTCTACTACTACTACTTCTTATTATACTTCTACTACTTCTTATTATACTTCTACTACTTCTTATTCTACTTCTACTACCTCTTATTATACTACTACTACTTCTTTTTATACTACTACTACCTCCTATTATACTTCTACTACTTCTTATTCTACTACTACTACTTATGATTCTACTACTACTACTTATTATACTTCTACTACTGTTTATTCTACTACTACTTCTTATTATACTTCTACTACTTATTATTCTACTACTACTTCTTATTCTACTACTACTTATTATACTTCTACTACTTCTTATTCTACTACTACTTCCTATTATACTTCTACTACCTCTTATTATACTACTACCTCTTATTCTACTTCTACTACTTCTTATTCTACTTCTACTACTTCTTATTCTACTTCTACTACTTTTTATTATACTTCTACTACTTCTTATTCTACTACTACTACTTCTTATTCTACTTCTACAACTTCTTCTGCTACTTCTTCTACTACTTCCTATTATACTACTACTTCTTATTCTACTACTACTTCTTATTCTACTTCTACTACTTCTTGTTATACTTCTACTACTTCTTATTATACTTCTACTACTTCTTATTATACTTCTACTACTTCTTATTCTACTACTACTACTTCTTATTATACTTCTACTACTTCTTATTATACTTCTACTACTTCTTATTCTACTTCTACTACTTCTTATTCTACTTCTACTACTTCTTATTCTACTTCTACTACTTCTTATTCTACTACTACTACTTCTTATTATACTTCTACTACTTCTTATTCTACTTCTACTACTTCTTATTATACTTCTACTACTTCTTATTCTACTACTACTACTACTTATTATAGTTTTACTCCTTCTTATTATACTTCTACTACTTCTTATTATACTTCTACTACTTCTTATTCTACTACTACTTCTTATTATACTTTTAATCCTTATTATACTTCTACTACCTCTTATTCTACTTCTACTACTTCTTATTATACTTCTACTACTTCTTATTCTACTACAACTTCTTATTATACTTTTACTCCTTCTTATTATACTTCTACTACTTCTTATTCTAATTCTACTACTTCTTATTCTACTTCTACTACTTCTTCTGCTACTTCTTCTACTACTTATTATACTTCTACTACTTCTTATTCTACTTCTACTACTTCTTATTCTACTTCTACTATTACTTATTATACTTCTACCACTTCTTATTCTACTTCTACTACTTCTTATTCTACTTCTACTACTTCTAATTCTACTACTACTACTTCTTATTCTACTACTACTACTTATGATTCTACTACTACTACTTATTATACTTCTACTACTGTTTATTCTACTACTACTTCTTATTATACTTCTACTACTTATTATTCTACTACTACTTCTTATTCTACTACTACTTATTATACTTCTACTACTTCTTATTCTACTACTACTTCCTATTATACTTCTACTACCTCTTATTATACTACTACCTCTTATTCTACTTCTACTACTTCTTATTCTACTTCTACTACTTCTTATTCTACTTCTACTACTTTTTATTATACTTCTACTACTTCTTATTCTACTACTACTACTTCTTATTCTACTTCTACAACTTCTTCTGCTACTTCTTCTACTACTTCCTATTATACTACTACTTCTTATTCTACTACTACTTCTTATTCTACTTCTACTACTTCTTGTTATACTTCTACTACTTCTTATTATACTTCTACTACTTCTTATTATACTTCTACTACTTCTTATTCTACTACTACTACTTCTTATTATACTTCTACTACTTCTTATTATACTTCTACTACTTCTTATTCTACTTCTACTACTTCTTATTCTACTTCTACTACTTCTTATTCTACTTCTACTACTTCTTATTCTACTACTACTACTTCTTATTATACTTCTACTACTTCTTATTCTACTTCTACTACTTCTTATTATACTTCTACTACTTCTTATTCTACTACTACTACTACTTATTATAGTTTTACTCCTTCTTATTATACTTCTACTACTTCTTATTCTACTTCTACTACTTCTTATTATACTTCTACTACTTCTTATTCTACTACTACTTCTTATTATACTTTTAATCCTTATTATACTTCTACTACCTCTTATTCTACTTCTACTACTTCTTATTATACTTCTACTACTTCTTATTCTACTACAACTTCTTATTATACTTTTACTCCTTCTTATTATACTTCTACTACTTCTTATTCTAATTCTACTACTTCTTATTCTACTTCTTATTCTACCTCTTATTATACTTCTACTACTTCTTATTATACTTCTACTACCTCTTATTATACTTCTACTACTTCTTATTCTACCTCTTATTCTACCTCTTATTATACTTCTACTACTTCTTGTTATACTTCTACTACCTCTTATTGTACTACTACTACTTCTTATTCTACTACTACTTCTTATTCTACTTCTACTACTTCTTATTATACTTCTACTACTTCTTATTCTACTTCTACTACTTCTTATTATACTTCTACTACTTCTTATTATACTTCTACTACTTCTTATTCTACTACTACTTCTTATTATAGTTTTACTCCTTCTTATTATACTTCTACTATTTCTTATTATACTTCTACTACTTCTTATTATACTACTACTACTTATTATTATACTTCTACTACTTCTTATTATACTTTTACTACTTCTTATTATACTTTTACTAGTTCTTATTCTACTACTACTACTTCTTATCGTACTACTACTACCTCTTATTGTACTACTACTACTTCTTATTCTACTACTACTACTTCTTATTATACTTCTACTACTTCTTATTATACTTCTACTACTTCTTATTCTACTTCTACTACCTCTTATTATACTACTACTACTTCTTTTTATACTACTACTACCTCCTATTATACTTCTACTACTTCTTATTCTACTACTACTACTTATGATTCTACTACTACTACTTATTATACTTCTACTACTGTTTATTCTACTACTACTTCTTATTATACTTCTACTACTTATTATTCTACTACTACTTCTTATTCTACTACTACTTATTATACTTCTACTACTTCTTATTCTACTACTACTTCCTATTATACTTCTACTACCTCTTATTATACTACTACCTCTTATTCTACTTCTACTACTTCTTATTCTACTTCTACTACTTCTTATTCTACTTCTACTACTTTTTATTATACTTCTACTACTTCTTATTCTACTACTACTACTTCTTATTCTACTTCTACAACTTCTTCTGCTACTTCTTCTACTACTTCCTATTATACTACTACTTCTTATTCTACTA
Source organism: Petromyzon marinus (assembly GCF_048934315.1). NCBI lineage: Eukaryota > Metazoa > Chordata > Hyperoartia > Petromyzontiformes > Petromyzontidae > Petromyzon > Petromyzon marinus. The sequence goes on along the minus strand of NC_133667.1, from coordinate 16,652,914 downwards.
CTACTTCTTATTCTACTTCTACTACTTCTTGTTATACTTCTACTACTTCTTATTATACTTCTACTACTTCTTATTATACTTCTACTACTTCTTATTCTACTACTACTACTTCTTATTATACTTCTACTACTTCTTATTATACTTCTACTACTTCTTATTCTACTTCTACTACTTCTTATTCTACTTCTACTACTTCTTATTCTACTTCTACTACTTCTTATTCTACTACTACTACTTCTTATTATACTTCTACTACTTCTTATTCTACTTCTACTACTTCTTATTATACTTCTACTACTTCTTATTCTACTACTACTACTACTTATTATAGTTTTACTCCTTCTTATTATACTTCTACTACTTCTTATTCTACTTCTACTACTTCTTATTATACTTCTACTACTTCTTATTCTACTACTACTTCTTATTATACTTTCAATCCTTATTATACTTCTACTACCTCTTAATCTACTTCTACTACTTCTTATTATACTTCTACTACTTCTTATTCTACTACAACTTCTTATTATACTTTTACTCCTTCTTATTATACTTCTACTACTTCTTATTCTAATTCTACTACTTCTTATTCTACTTCTACTACTTCTTCTGCTACTTCTTCTACTACTTATTATACTTCTACTACTTCTTATTCTACTTCTACTACTTCTTATTCTACTTCTAATATGACTTATTATACTTCTACCACTTCTTATTCTACTTCTACTACTTCTTATTCTACTTCTACTACTTCTAATTCTACTACTACTACTTCTTATTCTACTTCTACTACTTCTTATTCTACTTCTACTACTTCTTATTATACTTCTACTACTTCTTATTATACTTCTACTACTTCTTATTCTACTACTACTACCTCTTATTATACTTCTACTACTTCTTATTATACTTCTACTACTTCTTATTCTACTACTACTTCTTATTATACTTTTACTCCTTCTTATTATACTTCTACTACTTCTTATTCTACTTCTACTACTTCTTATTATACTTCTACTAATTCTTATTATACTTCTACTACTTCTTTTTCTACTTCTAACTTCTTATTATAATTCTACTACTTCTTATTCTACTACTTCTTATTATACTTCTACTACTTCTTATTATACTTCTACTACTTCTTATTCTACTTCTACTACTTCTTATTATACTTCTACTACTTCTTATTCTACTTCTACTACTTCTTATTCTACTTCTACTACTTCTTATTATACTTCTACTACCTCTTATTCTACTTCTACTACTTCTTATTATACTTCTACTACTTCTTATTATACTACTACTACTTCTTATTATACTTCTACTACTGCTTATTCTACATCTACTACTTCTTATTCTACTTCTACTACTTCTTATTCTACTTCTACTACTTCTTGTTATACTTCTACTACTTCTTATTATACTTCTACTACTTCTTATTATACTTCTACTACCTCTTATTCTACTTCTACTACTTCTTATTATACTTCTACTACTTCTTATTATACTACTACTTCTTATTATACTTCTACTACTGCTGATTCTACTTCTACTACTTCTTATTCTACTTCTACTACTTCTTATTCTACTTCTACTACTTCTTATTATACTTCTACTACTTCTTATTCTACTTCTACGACTTCTTATTATACTTCTACTAATTCTTATTCTACTTCTACTACTTCTTATTATACTACTACTACTTATTATTATACTTCTACTAGTTCTTATTCTACTTCTACTACTTCTTATTATACTTCTACTACTTCTTATTCTACTTCTACTACTTCTTATTTTACTACTACTACCTCTTATTGTACTAATACTACCTCTTATTGTACTACTACTACTTCTTATTATACTTCTACTACTTCTTATTATACTTATACTACTTCTTATTCTACTTCTACTACCTCTTATTATACTACTACTACTACTTCTTTTTATACTACTACTACCTCTTATTATACTTCTACTACTTCTTATTCTACTACTACTACTTATGATTCTACTACTACTACTTATTATACTTCTACTACTGTTTATTCTACTACTACTTCTTATTATACTTCTACTACTTATTATTCTACTACTACTTCTTATTCTACTACTACTTATTATACTTCTACTACTTCTTATTCTACTACTACTTCCTATTATACTTCTACTACCTCTTATTATACTACTACCTCTTATTCTACTTCTACTACTTCTTATTCTACTTCTACTACTTCTTATTCTACTTCTACTACTTCTTATTATACTTCTACTACTTCTTATTATACTTCTACTACTTCTTATTATACTTCTACTACTTCTTATTCTACTACTACTACTTCTTATTCTACTTCTACAACTTCTTCTGCTACTTCTTCTACTACTTCCTATTATACTACTACTTATTCTACTACTACTTCTTATTCTACTTCTACTACTTCTTGTTATACTTCTACTACTTCTTATTATACTTCTACTACTTCTTATTATACTTCTACTACTTCTTATTCTACTACTACTACTACTTCTTATTATACTTCTACTACTTCTAATTATACTTCTACTACTTCTTATTCTACTTCTACTACTTCTTATTCTACTTCTACTACTTCTTATTCTACTTCTACTACTTCTTATTCTACTACTACTACTACTTCTTATTATACTTCTACTACTTCTTATTATACTTCTACTACTTCTTATTCTACTACTACTTCTTATTATAGATTTACCCCTTCTTATTATACTTCTACTACTTCTTATTCTACTTCTACTACTTCTTATTATACTTCTACTACTTCTTATTCTACTACTACTTCTTATTATACTTTTACTCCTTATTATACTTCTACTACCTCTTATTCTACTTCTACTACTTCTTATTATACTTCTACTACTTCTTATTCTACTACAACTTCTTATTATACTTTTACTACTTCTTATTATACTTCTACTACTTCTTATTCTAATTCTACTACTTTTTATTCTACTTCTACTACTTCTTCTGCTACTTCTTCTACTACATATTATACTTCTACTACTTCTTATTCTACTTCTACTACTTCTTATTCTACTTCTACTATGACTTATTATACTTCTACCACTTCTTATTCTACTTCTACTACTTCTTATTATACTTCTACTACTTCTTATTCTACTACTACTACTTCTTATTCTACTTCTACTACTTCTTATTCTACTTCTACTACTTCTTATTATACTTCTACTACTTCTTATTCTACTTCTACTACTTCTTATTCTACTACTACTACCTCTTATTATACTTCTACTACTTCTTATTATACTTCTACTACTTCTTATTCTACTACTACTTCTTATTATACTTTTACTCCTTCTTATTATACTTCTACTACTTCTTATTCTACTTCTACTACTTCTTATTATACTTCTACTAATTCTTATTATACTTCTACTACTTCTTATTCTACTTCTAACTTCTTATTATACTTCTACTACTTCTTATTCTACCACTTCTTATTATACTTCTACTACTTCTTATTATACTTCTACTACTTCTTATTCTACTTCTACTACTTCTTATTATACTTCTACTACTTCTTATTCTACTTCTACTACTTCTTATTCTACTTCTTATTATACTTCTACTACCTCTTATTCTACTTCTACTACTTCTTATTATACTTCTACTACTTCTTATTATACTACTACGACTTCTTATTATACTTCTACTACTGCTTATTCTACTTCTACTACTTCTTATTCTACTTCTACGACTTCTTATTATACTTCTACTACTGCTTATTCTACTTCTACTACTTCTTATTCTACTTCTACGACTTCTTATTATACTTCTACTACTTCTTATTCTACTTCTACTACTTCTTATTATACTTCTACTACTTCTTATTCTACTTCTACTATTTCTTATTCTACTTCTACTACTTCTTATTATACTTCTACTACCTCTTAATCTACTTCTACTACTTCTTATTCTACTTCTACTACCTCTTATTATACTTCTACTACTTCTTAGTGTACTTCTACTACTTCTTATTATACTTCAACTACTTCTTATTATACTTTTACTACTTCTTATTCTACTACTTCTTATTCTACTTCCACTACTTCTTATTATACTACTACTTCTTATTATAGTTTTACTCCTTCTTATTATACTTCTACTACTTCTTATTATACTTCTACTTCTTATTCTACTACTTCTTATTCTACTACTACTTCTTATTATACTTCTACTACTTCTCATTCTACTTTTACTACTTCTTATTCTACTTCTACTACTTCTTATTATACTTCTACTACTTATTATTCTACTTCTTATTCTACCTCTTATTATACTTCTACTACTTCTTATTATACTTCTACTACTTCTTATTCTACTACAACTTCTTATTATACTTTTACTACTTCTTATTATACTTCTACTACTTCTTATTCTAATTCTACTACTTTTTATTCTACTTCTACTACTTCTTCTGCTACTTCTTCTACTACTTATTATACTTCTACGACTTCTTATTCTACTTCTACTACTTCTTATTCTACTTCTACTATGACTTATTATACTTCTACCACTTCTTATTCTACTTCTACTACTTCTTATTCTACTTCTACTACTTCTTATTCTACTACTACTACTTCTTATTCTACTTCTACTACTTCTTATTCTACTTCTACTACTTCTTATTATACTTCTACTACTTCTTATTCTACTTCTACTACTTCTTATTCTACTACTACTACCTCTTATTATACTTCTACTACTTCTTATTATACTTCTACTACTTCTTATTATACTTCTACTAATTCTTATTATACTTCTACTACTTCTTATTATACTTCTACTACTTATTATACTTCTACTACTTCTTATTCTACTTCTACTACTTCTTATTATACTTCTACTACTTCTTATTCTACTTCTACTACTTCTTATTCTACTTCTTATTATACTTCTACTACCTCTTATTCTACTTCTACTACTTCTTATTATACTTCTACTACGTCTTATTATACTACTACTACTTCTTATTATACTTCTACTACTGCTTATTCTACTTCTACTACTTCTTATTCTACTTCTACTACTTCTTATTCTACTTCTACGACTTCTTATTATACTTCTACTACTTCTTATTCTACTTCTACTACTTCTTATTATACTTCTACTACTTCTTATTCTACTATTTCTTATTCTACTTCTACTACTTCTTATTATACTTCTACTACCTCTTAATCTACTTCTACTACTTCTTATTCTACTTCTACTACCTCTTATTATACTTCTACTACTTCTTAGTGTACTTCTACTACTTCTTATTATACTTCAACTACTTCTTATTATACTTTTACTACTTCTTATTCTACTTCTACTACTTCTTATTCTACTTCCACTACTTCTTATTATACTACTACTTCTTATTATAGTTTTACTCCTTCTTATTATACTTCTACTACTTCTTATTATACTTCTACTTCTTATTCTACTTCTACTACTTCTTATTCTACTACTTCTTATTCTACTACTACTTCTTATTATACTTCTACTACTTCTTATTCCACTTCTACTACTTCTTATTCTACTACTACTACCTCTTATTGTACTACTACTACCTCTTATTGTACTACTACTACTTCTTATTCTACTACTACTACTTCTTATTATACTTCTACTACTTCTTATTATACTTCTACTACTTCTTATTCTACTTCTACTAACTCTTATTATACCACTACTTCTTTTTATACTACTACTACCTCTTATTATACTTCTACTACTTCTTATTCTACTACTACTACTTATGATTCTACTACTACTACTTATTATACTTCTACTACTGTTTATTCTACTACTACTTCTTATTATACTTCTACTACTTATTATTCTACTATTACTTCTTATTCTACTACTACTTATTATACTTCTACTACTTCTTATTCTACTACTACTTCCTATTATACTTCTACTACCTCTTATTATACTACTACCTCTTATTCTACTTCTACTACTTCTTATTCTACTTCTACTACTTCTTATTCTACTTCTACTACTTCTTATTATACTTCTACTACTTCTTATTCTACTTCTACTACTTCTTATTATACTACTACTACTTCTTATTCTAACTACTACTACTACTTCTTATTCTACTTCTACAACTTCTTCTGCTACTTCTTCTACTACTTCCTATTATACTACTACTTCTTATTCTACTACTACTTCTTATTCTACTTCTACTACTTCTTGTTATACTTCTACTACTTCTTATTATACTTCTACTACTTCTTATTATACTTCTACTACTTCTTATTCTACTACTACTACTTCTTATTATACTTCTACTACTTCTTATTATACTTCTACTACTTCTTATTCTACTTCTACTACTTCTTATTCTACTTCTACTACTTCTTATTCTACTTCTACTACTTCTTATTCTACTACTACTTCTTATTCTACTACTACTACTTCTTATTATACTTCTACTACTTCTTATTCTACTTCTACTACTTCTTATTATACTTCTACTACTTCTTATTCTACTTCTACTACTTCTTATTCTACTACTACTACTTCTTATTCTACTTCTACTACTTCTTATTATACTTCTACTACTTCTATTCTACTTCTACTACTTCTTATTATACTTCTACTACTTCTTATTCTACTACTACTTCTTATTATAGTTTTACTCCTTCTTATTATACTTCTACTACTTCTTATTCTACTTCTACTACTTCCTATTATACTTCTACTACTTCTTATTCTACTACTACTTCTTATTATACTTTTACTCCTTATTATACTTCTACTACCTCTTATTCTACTTCTACTACTTCTTATTATACTTCTACTACTTCTTATTCTACTACAACTTCTTATTATACTTTTACTCCTTCTTATTATACTTCTACAACTTCTTATTCTAATTCTACTACTTCTTATTCTACTTCTACTACTTCTTCTGCTACTTCTTCTACTACTTATTATACTTCTACTACTTCTTATTCTACTTCTACTACTTCTTATTCTACTTCTACTATGACTTATTATACTTCTACTACTTCTTATTCTACTTCTACTACTTCTTATTATACTTCTACTACTTCTTATTCTACTTCTAACTTCTTATTATACTTCTACTACTTCTTCTTATACTTCTACTACCTCTTATTCTACTTCTACTACTTCTTATTCTACTACTACTTCTTATTCTACTTCTACTACCTCTTATTATACTTCTACTACTTCTTATTATACTTCTACTACTTCTTATTGTACTACTACTACCTCTTATTCTACTTCTACTATTTCTTATTATACTTCTACTACTTCTTATTCTACTACTACTTCTTATTATAGTTTTACTCCTTCTTATTATACTTCTACTATTTCTTATTATACTTCTACTACTTCTTATTATACTACTACTACTTATTATTATACTTCTACTAGTTCTTATTCTACTTCTACTACTTCTTATTATACTTCTACTACTTCTTATTCTACTTCTACTACTTCTTATTCTACTTCTACTACTTCTTATTCTACTACTACTACCTCTTATTGTACTACTACTACCTCTTATTGTACTACTACTACTTCTTATTCTACTACTACTACTTCTTATTATACTTCTACTACTTCTTATTATACTTCTACTACTTCTTATTCTACTTCTACTAACTCTTATTATACTACTTCTTTTTATACTACTACTACCTCTTATTATACTTCTACTACTTCTTATTCTACTACTACTACTTATGATTCTACTACTACTACTTATTATACTTCTACTACTGTTTATTCTACTACTACTTCTTATTATACTTCTACTACTTATTATTCTACTACTACTTCTTATTCTACTACTACTTATTATACTTCTACTACTTCTTATTCTACTACTACTTCCTATTATACTTCTACTACCTCTTATTATACTACTACCTCTTATTCTACTTCTACTACTTCTTATTCTACTTCTACTACTTCTTATTCTACTTCTACTACTTCTTATTATACTTCTACTACTTCTTATTCTACTTCTACTACTTCTTATTATACTACTACTACTTCTTATTCTAACTACTACTACTACTTCTTATTCTACTTCTACAACTTCTTCTGCTACTTCTTCTACTACTTCCTATTATACTACTACTTCTTATTCTACTACTACTTCTTATTCTACTTCTACTACTTCTTGTTATACTTCTACTACTTCTTATTATACTTCTACTACTTCTTATTATACTTCTACTACTTCTTATTCTACTACTACTACTTCTTATTATACTTCTACTACTTCTTATTATACTTCTACTACTTCTTATTATACTTCTACTACTTCTTATTCTACTTCTACTACTTCTTATTCTACTTCTACTACTTCTTATTCTACTTCTACTACTTCTTATTCTACTACTACTACTTCTTATTATACTTCTACTACTTCTATTCTACTTCTACTACTTCTTATTATACTTCTACTACTTCTTATTCTACTACTACTTCTTATTATAGTTTTACTCCTTCTTATTATACTTCTACTACTTCTTATTCTACTTCTACTACTTCCTATTATACTTCTACTACTTCTTATTCTACTACTACTTCTTATTCTACTACTACTACTTCTTATTCTACTTCTACAACTTCTTCTGCTACTTCTTCTACTACTTCCTATTATACTACTACTTCTTATTCTACTACTACTTCTTATTCTACTTCTACTACTTCTTGTTATACTTCTACTACTTCTTATTATACTTCTACTACTTCTTATTATACTTCTACTACTTCTTATTCTACTACTACTACTTCTTATTATACTTCTACTACTTCTTATTATACTTCTACTACTTCTTATTCTACTTCTACTACTTCTTATTCTACTTCTACTACTTCTTATTCTACTTCTACTACTTCTTATTCTACTACTACTACTTCTTATTATACTTCTACTACTTCTTATTCTACTTCTACTACTTCTTATTATACTTCTACTACTTCTTATTCTACTACTACTACTACTTATTATAGTTTTACTCCTTCTTATTATACTTCTACTACTTCTTATTCTACTTCTACTACTTCTTATTATACTTCTACTACTTCTTATTCTACTACTACTTCTTATTATACTTTCAATCCTTATTATACTTCTACTACCTCTTAATCTACTTCTACTACTTCTTATTATACTTCTACTACTTCTTATTCTACTACAACTTCTTATTATACTTTTACTCCTTCTTATTATACTTCTACTACTTCTTATTCTAATTCTACTACTTCTTATTCTACTTCTACTACTTCTTCTGCTACTTCTTCTACTACTTATTATACTTCTACTACTTCTTATTCTACTTCTACTACTTCTTATTCTACTTCTACTATGACTTATTATACTTCTACCACTTCTTATTCTACTTCTACTACTTCTTATTCTACTTCTACTACTTCTAATTCTACTACTACTACTTCTTATTCTACTTCTACTACTTCTTATTCTACTTCTACTACTTCTTATTATACTTCTACTACTTCTTATTATACTTCTACTACTTCTTATTCTACTACTACTACCTCTTATTATACTTCTACTACTTCTTATTATACTTCTACTACTTCTTATTCTACTACTACTTCTTATTATACTTTTACTCCTTCTTATTATACTTCTACTACTTCTTATTCTACTTCTACTACTTCTTATTATACTTCTACTAATTATTATTATACTTCTACTACTTCTTTTTCTACTTCTAACTTCTTATTATAATTCTACTACTTCTTATTCTACTACTTCTTATTATACTTCTACTACTTCTTATTATACTTCTACTACTTCTTATTCTACTTCTACTACTTCTTATTATACTTCTACTACTTCTTATTCTACTTCTACTACTTCTTATTCTACTTCTACTACTTCTTATTATACTTCTACTACCTCTTATTCTACTTCTACTACTTCTTATTATACTTCTACTACTTCTTATTATACTACTACTACTTATTATTATACTTCTACTACTGCTTATTCTACATCTACTACTTCTTATTCTACTTCTACTACTTCTTATTCTACTTCTACTACTTCTTGTTATACTTCTACTACTTCTTATTATACTTCTACTACTTCTTATTATACTTCTACTACCTCTTATTCTACTTCTACTACTTCTTATTATACTTCTACTACTTCTTATTATACTACTACTTCTTATTATACTTCTACTACTGCTGATTCTACTTCTACTACTTCTTATTCTACTTCTACTACTTCTTATTCTACTTCTACTACTTCTTATTATACTTCTACTACTTCTTATTCTACTTCTACGACTTCTTATTATACTTCTACTAATTCTTATTCTACTTCTACTACTTCTTATTATACTCTACTACTTATTATTATACTTCTACTAGTTCTTATTCTACTTCTACTACTTCTTATTATACTTCTACTACTTCTTATTCTACTTCTACTACTTCTTATTTTACTACTACTACCTCTTATTGTACTAATACTACCTCTTATTGTACTACTACTACTTCTTATTATACTTCTACTACTTCTTATTATACTTATACTACTTCTTATTCTACTTCTACTACCTCTTATTATACTACTACTACTACTTCTTTTTATACTACTACTACCTCTTATTATACTTCTACTACTTCTTATTCTACTACTACTACTTATGATTCTACTACTACTACTTATTATACTTCTACTACTGTTTATTCTACTACTACTTCTTATTATACTTCTACTACTTATTATTCTACTACTACTTCTTATTCTACTACTACTTATTATACTTCTACTACTTCTTATTCTACTACTACTTCCTATTATACTTCTACTACCTCTTATTATACTACTACCTCTTATTCTACTTCTACTACTTCTTATTCTACTTCTACTACTTCTTATTCTACTTCTACTACTTCTTATTATACTTCTACTACTTCTTATTATACTTCTACTACTTCTTATTATACTTCTACTACTTCTTATTCTACTACTACTACTTCTTATTCTACTTCTACAACTTCTTCTGCTACTTCTTCTACTACTTCCTATTATACTACTACTTATTCTACTACTACTTCTTATTCTACTTCTACTACTTCTTGTTATACTTCTACTACTTCTTATTATACTTCTACTACTTCTTATTATACTTCTACTACTTCTTATTCTACTACTACTACTACTTCTTATTATACTTCTACTACTTCTAATTATACTTCTACTACTTCTTATTCTACTTCTACTACTTCTTATTCTACTTCTACTACTTCTTATTCTACTTCTACTACTTCTTATTCTACTACTACTACTACTTCTTATTATACTTCTACTACTTCTTATTATACTTCTACTACTTCTTATTCTACTACTACTTCTTATTATAGATTTACCCCTTCTTATTATACTTCTACTACTTCTTATTCTACTTCTACTACTTCTTATTATACTTCTACTACTTCTTATTCTACTACTACTTCTTATTATACTTTTACTCCTTATTATACTTCTACTACCTCTTATTCTACTTCTACTACTTCTTATTATACTTCTACTACTTCTTATTCTAATTCTACTACTTTTTATTCTACTTCTACTACTTCTTCTGCTACTTCTTCTACTACATATTATACTTCTACTACTTCTTATTCTACTTCTACTACTTCTTATTCTACTTCTACTATGACTTATTATACTTCTACCACTTCTTATTCTACTTCTACTACTTCTTATTATACTTCTACTACTTCTTATTCTACTACTACTACTTCTTATTCTACTTCTACTACTTCTTATTCTACTTCTACTACTTCTTATTATACTTCTACTACTTCTTATTCTACTTCTACTACTTCTTATTCTACTACTACTACCTCTTATTATACTTCTACTACTTCTTATTATACTTCTACTACTTCTTATTCTACTACTACTTCTTATTATACTTTTACTCCTTCTTATTATACTTCTACTACTTCTTATTCTACTTCTACTACTTCTTATTATACTTCTACTAATTCTTATTATACTTCTACTACTTCTTATTCTACTTCTAACTTCTTATTATACTTCTACTACTTCTTATTCTACCACTTCTTATTATACTTCTACTACTTCTTATTATACTTCTACTACTTCTTATTCTACTTCTACTACTTCTTATTATACTTCTACTACTTCTTATTCTACTTCTACTACTTCTTATTCTACTTCTTATTATACTTCTACTACCTCTTATTCTACTTCTATTACTTCTTATTATACTTCTACTACTTCTTATTATACTACTACTACTTCTTATTATACTTCTACTACTGCTTATTCTACTTCTACTACTTCTTATTCTACTTCTCCGACTTCTTATTCTACTTCTACTACTTCTTATTCTACTTCTACTACTTCTTATTATACTTCTACTACTTCTTATTCTACTTCTACTATTTCTTATTATACTTCTACTACTTCTTAGTGTACTTCTACTACTTCTTATTATACTTCAACTACTTCTTATTATACTTTTACTACTTCTTATTCTACTACTTCTTATTCTACTTCCACTACTTCTTATTATACTACTACTTCTTATTATAGTTTTACTCCTTCTTATTATACTTCTACTACTTCTTATTATACTTCTACTTCTTATTCTACTACTTCTTATTCTACTACTACTTCTTATTATACTTCTACTACTTCTCATTCTACTTTTACTACTTCTTATTCTACTTCTACTACTTCTTATTATACTTCTATTACTTATTATTCTACTTCTTATTCTACCTCTTATTATACTTCTACTACTTCTTATTATACTTCTACTACTTCTTATTCTACTACAACTTCTTATTATACTTTTACTACTTCTTATTATACTTCTACTACTTCTTATTCTAATTCTACTACTTTTTATTCTACTTCTACTACTTCTTCTGCTACTTCTTCTACTACTTATTATACTTCTACGACTTCTTATTCTACTTCTACTACTTCTTATTCTACTTCTACTATGACTTATTATACTTCTACCACTTCTTATTCTACTTCTACTACTTCTTATTCTACTTCTACTACTTCTTATTCTACTACTACTACTTCTTATTCTACTTCTACTACTTCTTATTCTACTTCTACTACTTCTTATTATACTTCTACTACTTCTTATTCTACTTCTACTACTTCTTATTCTACTACTACTACCTCTTATTATACTTCTACTACTTCTTATTATACTTCTACTACTTCTTATTATACTTCTACTAATTCTTATTATACTTCTACTACTTCTTATTATACTTCTACTACTTATTATACTTCTACTACTTCTTATTCTACTTCTACTACTTCTTATTATACTTCTACTACTTCTTATTCTACTTCTACTACTTCTTATTCTACTTCTTATTATACTTCTACTACCTCTTATTCTACTTCTACTACTTCTTATTATACTTCTACTACGTCTTATTATACTACTACTACTTCTTATTATACTTCTACTACTGCTTATTCTACTTCTACTACTTCTTATTCTACTTCTACTACTTCTTATTCTACTTCTACGACTTCTTATTATACTTCTACTACTTCTTATTCTACTTCTACTACTTCTTATTATACTTCTACTACTTCTTATTCTACTATTTCTTATTCTACTTCTACTACTTCTTATTATACTTCTACTACCTCTTAATCTACTTCTACTACTTCTTATTCTACTTCTACTACCTCTTATTATACTTCTACTACTTCTTAGTGTACTTCTACTACTTCTTATTATACTTCAACTACTTCTTATTATACTTTTACTACTTCTTATTCTACTTCTACTACTTCTTATTCTACTTCCACTACTTCTTATTATACTACTACTTCTTATTATAGTTTTACTCCTTCTTATTATACTTCTACTACTTCTTATTATACTTCTACTTCTTATTCTACTTCTACTACTTCTTATTCTACTACTTCTTATTCTACTACTACTTCTTATTATACTTCTACTACTTCTTATTCTACTTTTACTACTTCTTATTCTACTACTACTACTACCTCTTATTATACTTCTACTACTTCTTATTATACTTTTACTACTTCTTATTATACTTCTACTAATTCTTATTATACTTCTGCTACTTCTTATTATACTTCTACTACTTCTTATTATACTTCTACTACTTCTTATTCTACTTCTACTACTTCTTATTATACTTCTACTACTTCTTATTCTACTTCTACTACTTCTTATTCTACTTCTACTACTTCTTATTCTACTACTACTACCTCTTATTATACTTCTACTACTTCTTATTATACTTCTACTACTTCTTATTATACTTCTACTAATTCTTATTATACTTCTACTACTTCTTATTATACTTCTACTACTTCTTATTATACTTCTACTACTTCTTATTCTTCTTCTACTACTTCTTATTATACTTCTACTACTTCTTATTCTACTTCTACTACTTCTTATTCTACTTCTTATTATACTTCTACTACCTCTTATTCTACTTCTACTACTTCTTATTATACTTCTACTACGTCTTATTATACTACTACTACTTCTTATTATACTTCTACTACTGCTTATTCTACTTCTACTACTTCTTATTCTACTTCTACTACTTCTTATTCTACTTCTACGACTTCTTATTATACTTCTACTACTTCTTATTCTACTTCTACTACTTCTTATTATACTTCTACTACTTCTTATTCTACAATTTCTTATTCTACTTCTACTACTTCTTATTATACTTCTACTACCTCTTAATCTACTTCTACTACTTCTTATTCTACTTCTACTACCTCTTATTATACTTCTACTACTTCTTAGTGTACTTCTACTACTTCTTATTATACTTCAACTACTTCTTATTATACTTTTACTACTTCTTATTCTACTTCTACTACTTCTTATTCTACTTCCACTACTTCTTATTATACTACTACTTCTTATTATAGTTTTACTCCTTCTTATTATACTTCTACTACTTCTTATTATACTTCTACTTCTTATTCTACTTCTACTACTTCTTATTCTACTACTTCTTATTCTACTACTACTTCTTATTATACTTCTACTACTTCTTATTCTACTTTTACTACTTCTTATTCTACTTCTACTACTTCTTATTATACTTCTACTACTTATTATTCTACTTCTTATTCTACCTCTTATTATACTTCTACTACTTCTTATTATACTTCTACTACCTCTTATTATACTTCTACTACCTCTTATTATACTTCTACTACTTCTTATTATACTTCTACTACCTCTTATTGTACTACTACTACTTCTTCTACTACTACTTCTTATTCTACTTCTACTACTTCTTATTATACTACTACTACTTATTATTATACTTCTACTAGTTCTTATTCTACTTCTACTACTTCTTATTATACTTCTACTACTTCTTATTCTACTTCTACTACTTCTTATTCTACTTCTACTACTTCTTATTATACTTCTACTACTTCTTATTCTACTTCTACTACTTCTTATTATACTTCTACTACTTCTTATTATACTTCTACTACTTCTTATTCTACTACTACTTCTTATTATAGTTTTACTCCTTCTTATTATACTTCTACTATTTCTTATTATACTTCTACTACTTCTTATTATACTACTACTACTTATTATTATACTTCTACTAGTTCTTATTCTACTTCTACTACTTCTTATTATACTTCTACTACTTCTTATTCTACTTCTACTACTTCTTATTCTACTTCTACTACTTCTTATTCTACTACTACTACCTCTTATTGTACTACTACTACCTCTTATTGTACTACTACTACTTCTTATTCTACTACTACTACTTCTTATTATACTTCTACTACTTCTTATTATACTTCTACTACTTCTTATTCTACTTCTACTAACTCTTATTATACCACTACTTCTTTTTATACTACTACTACCTCTTATTATACTTCTACTACTTCTTATTCTACTACTACTACTTATGATTCTACTACTACTACTTATTATACTTCTACTACTGTTTATTCTACTACTACTTCTTATTATACTTCTACTACTTATTATTCTACTATTACTTCTTATTCTACTACTACTTATTATACTTCTACTACTTCTTATTCTACTACTACTTCCTATTATACTTCTACTACCTCTTATTATACTACTACCTCTTATTCTACTTCTACTACTTCTTATTCTACTTCTACTACTTCTTATTCTACTTCTACTACTTCTTATTATACTTCTACTACTTCTTATTCTACTTCTACTACTTCTTATTATACTACTACTACTTCTTATTCTAACTACTACTACTACTTCTTATTCTACTTCTACAACTTCTTCTGCTACTTCTTCTACTACTTCCTATTATACTACTACTTCTTATTCTACTACTACTTCTTATTCTACTTCTACTACTTCTTGTTATACTTCTACTACTTCTTATTATACTTCTACTACTTCTTATTATACTTCTACTACTTCTTATTCTACTACTACTACTTCTTATTATACTTCTACTACTTCTTATTATACTTCTACTACTTCTTATTCTACTTCTACTACTTCTTATTCTACTTCTACTACTTCTTATTCTACTTCTACTACTTCTTATTCTACTACTACTACTTCTTATTATACTTCTACTACTTCTATTCTACTTCTACTACTTCTTATTATACTTCTACTACTTCTTATTCTACTACTACTTCTTATTATAGTTTTACTCCTTCTTATTATACTTCTACTACTTCTTATTCTACTTCTACTACTTCCTATTATACTTCTACTACTTCTTATTCTACTACTACTTCTTATTATACTTTTACTCCTTATTATACTTCTACTACCTCTTATTCTACTTCTACTACTTCTTATTATACTTCTACTACTTCTTATTCTACTACAACTTCTTATTATACTTTTACTCCTTCTTATTATACTTCTACAACTTCTTATTCTAATTCTACTACTTCTTATTCTACTTCTACTACTTCTTCTGCTACTTCTTCTACTACTTATTATACTTCTACTACTTCTTATTCTACATCTACTACTTCTTATTCTACTTCTACTATGACTTATTATACTTCTACTACTTCTTATTCTACTTCTACTACTTCTTATTATACTTCTACTACTTCTTATTCTACTTCTAACTTCTTATTATACTTCTACTACTTCTTCTTATACTTCTACTACCTCTTATTCTACTTCTACTACTTCTTATTCTACTACTACTTCTTATTCTACTTCTACTACCTCTTATTATACTTCTACTACTTCTTATTATACTTCTACTACTTCTTATTGTACTACTACTACCTCTTATTCTACTTCTACTATTTCTTATTATACTTCTACTACTTCTTATTCTACTACTACTTCTTATTATAGTTTTACTCCTTCTTATTATACTTCTACTATTTCTTATTATACTTCTACTACTTCTTATTATACTACTACTACTTATTATTATACTTCTACTAGTTCTTATTCTACTTCTACTACTTCTTATTATACTTCTACTACTTCTTATTCTACTTCTACTACTTCTTATTCTACTTATACTACTTCTTATTCTACTACTACTACCTCTTATTGTACTACTACTACCTCTTATTGTACTACTACTACTTCTTATTCTACTACTACTACTTCTTATTATACTTCTACTACTTCTTATTATACTTCTACTACTTCTTATTCTACTTCTACTAACTCTTATTATACTACTTCTTTTTATACTACTACTACCTCTTATTATACTTCTACTACTTCTTATTCTACTACTACTACTTATGATTCTACTACTACTACTTATTATACTTCTACTACTGTTTATTCTACTACTACTTCTTATTATACTTCTACTACTTATTATTCTACTACTACTTCTTATTCTACTACTACTTATTATACTTCTACTACTTCTTATTCTACTACTACTTCCTATTATACTTCTACTACCTCTTATTATACTACTACCTCTTATTCTACTTCTACTACTTCTTATTCTACTTCTACTACTTCTTATTCTACTTCTACTACTTCTTATTATACTTCTACTACTTCTTATTCTACTTCTACTACTTCTTATTATACTACTACTACTTCTTATTCTAACTACTACTACTACTTCTTATTCTACTTCTACAACTTCTTCTGCTACTTCTTCTACTACTTCCTATTATACTACTACTTCTTATTCTACTACTACTTCTTATTCTACTTCTACTACTTCTTGTTATACTTCTACTACTTCTTATTATACTTCTACTACTTCTTATTATACTTCTACTACTTCTTATTCTACTACTACTACTTCTTATTATACTTCTACTACTTCTTATTATACTTCTACTACTTCTTATTCTACTTCTACTACTTCTTATTCTACTTCTACTACTTCTTATTCTACTACTACTACTTCTTATTATACTTCTACTACTTCTATTCTACTTCTACTACTTCTTATTATACTTCTACTACTTCTTATTCTACTACTACTTCTTATTATAGTTTTACTCCTTCTTATTATACTTCTACTACTTCTTATTCTACTTCTACTACTTCCTATTATACTTCTACTACTTCTTATTCTACTACTACTTCTTATTATACTTTTACTCCTTATTATACTTCTACTACCTCTTATTCTACTTCTACTACTTCTTATTATACTTCTACTACTTCTTATTCTACTACAACTTCTTATTATACTTTTACTCCTTCTTATTATACTTCTACTACTTCTTATTCTAATTCTACTACTTCTTATTCTACTTCTACTACTTCTTCTGCTACTTCTTCTACTACTTATTATACTTCTACTACTTCTTATTCTACTTCTACTACTTCTTATTCTACTTCTACTATGACTTATTATACTTCTACTACTTCTTATTCTACTTCTACTACTTCTTATTATACTTCTACTACTTCTTATTCTACTTCTAACTTCTTATTATACTTCTACTACTTCTTCTTATACTTCTACTACCTCTTATTCTACTTCTACTACTTCTTATTCTACTACTACTTCTTATTGTAGTTCTACTACCTCTTATTATACTTCTACTACTTCTTATTATACTTCTACTACTTCTTATTGTACTACTACTACCTCTTATTCTACTTCTACTATTTCTTATTATACTTCTACTACTTCTTATTCTACTACTACTTCTTATTATAGTTTTACTCCTTCTTATTATACTTCTACTATTTCTTATTATACTTCTACTACTTCTTATTATACTACTACTACTTATTATTATACTTCTACTAGTTCTTATTCTACTTCTACTACTTCTTATTATACTTCTACTACTTCTTATTCTACTTCTACTACTTCTTATTCTACTTCTACTACTTCTTATTCTACTACTACTACCTCTTATTGTACTACTACTACCTCTTATTGTACTACTACTACTTCTTATTCTACTACTACTACTTCTTATTATACTTCTACTACTTCTTATTATACTTCTACTACTTCTTATTCTACTTCTACTAACTCTTATTATACTACTTCTTTTTATACTACTACTACCTCTTATTATACTTCTACTACTTCTTATTCTACTACTACTACTTATGATTCTACTACTACTACTTATTATACTTCTACTACTGTTTATTCTACTACTACTTCTTATTATACTTCTACTACTTATTATTCTACTACTACTTCTTATTCTACTACTACTTATTATACTTCTACTACTTATTATTCTACTTCTACTTCCTATTATACTTCTACTACCTCTTATTATACTACTACCTCTTATTCTACTTCTACTACTTCTTATTCTACTTCTACTACTTCTTATTCTACTTCTACTACTTCTTATTATACTTCTACTACTTCTTATTCTACTTCTACTACTTCTTATTATACTTCTACTACTTCTTATTCTACTTCTACAACTTCTTCTGCTACTTCTTCTACTACTTCATATTATACTACTACTTCTTATTCTACTACTACTTCTTAGTCTACTTCTACTACTTCTTGTTATACTTCTACTACTTCTTATTATACTTCTACTACTTCTTATTATACTTCTACTACTTCTTATTCTACTACTACTACTTCTTATTATACTTCTACTACTTCTTATTATACTTCTACTACTTCTTATTCTACTTCTACTACTTCTTATTCTACTTCTACTACTTCTTATTCTACTTCTACTACTTCTTATTCTACTACTACTACTTCTTATTATACTTCTACTACTTCTATTCTACTTCTACTACTTCTTATTATACTTCTACTACTTCTTATTCTACTACTACTTCTTATTATAGTTTTACTCCTTCTTATTATACTTCTACTACTTCTTATTCTACTTCTACTACTTCCTATTATACTTCTACTACTTCTTATTCTACTACTACTTCTTATTATACTTTTACTCCTTATTATACTTCTACTACCTCTTATTCTACTTCTACTACTTCTTATTATACTTCTACTACTTCTTATTCTACTACAACTTCTTATTATACTTTTACTCCTTCTTATTATACTTCTACTACTTCTTATTCTAATTCTACTACTTCTTATTCTACTTCTACTACTTCTTCTGCTACTTCTTCTACTACTTATTATACTTCTACTACTTCTTATTCTACTTCTACTACTTATTCTACTTCTACTATGACTTATTATACTTCTACTACTTCTTATTCTACTTCTACTACTTCTTATTATACTTCTACTACTTCTTATTCTACTTCTAACTTCTTATTATACTTCTACTACTTCTTCTTATACTTCTACTACCTCTTATTCTACTTCTACTACTTCTTATTCTACTACTTCTTATTCTACTTCTACTACCTCTTATTATACTTCTACTACTTCTTATTATACTTCTACTACTTCTTATTGTACTACTACTACCTCTTATTCTACTTCTACTATTTCTTATTCTACTTCTACTACTTCTTATTCTACTTCTACTCCTATTCTACTTCTACTACTTCTTCTGCTACTTCTTCTACTACTTCTTATTACACTTCTACTACTTCTTATTATACTTCTACTATTTCTTATTATACTTCTACTACTTCTTATTATACTACCTCTCATTCTACTTCTACTACTTCTCATTATACTTCTACTACTTCTTATTCCACTTCTACTACTTCTTATTCTACTTCTACTACTTCTTCTTCTACTACTACTACTTCTTATTATACTTCTACTACTTATTATTCTAGTACTACTTCTTATTCTACTACTACTACTTATTCTACTTCTACTACTTCTTATTCTACTTCTACTACTTCTTATTCTACTTCTACTACTTCTTCTGCTACTTCTTCTACTACTTCCTATTATACTACTACTTCTTATTCTACTACTACTTCTTATTCTACTTCTACTACTTCTTATTCTACTTCTACTACTTCTTATTCTACTTCTACTACGTCTTATTCTACTTCTACTACTTCTTATTATACTTCTACTACTTCTTATTCTACTTCTACTACCTCTTATTATACTTCTACTACTTCTTATTATACTTCTACTACTTCTTATTGTACTACTACCTCTTATTCTACTTCTACTATTTCTTATTCTACTTCTACTACTTCTTGTTCTACTTCTACTACTTCTTATTCTACTTCTACTACTTCTTCTGCTACTTCTTCTACTACTTCTTATTACACTTCTACTACTTCTTATTATACTTCTACTACTTCTTATTATACTTCTACTACTTCTTATTATACTACCTCTTATTCTACTTCTACTACTTCTTATTCCACTTCTACTACCTCTTGTTATACTTCTACTACTTCTTATTCTACTTCTACTACTTCTTCTGCTACTTCTTCTACTACTTCTTATTACACTTCTACTACTTCTTATTATACTTCTACTACTTGTTATTATACTTCTACTACTTCTTATTATACTACCTCTTATTCTACTTCTACTACTTCTCATTATACTTCTACTACTTCTTATTCCACTTCTACTACCTCTTGTAATACTTCTACTACTTCTTATTCTACTTCTACTACTTCTTCTGCTACTTCTTCTACTACTTCTTATTACACTTCTACTACTTCTTATTATACTTCTACTACTTCTTATTATACTTCTACTACTTCTTATTATACTACCTCTTATTCTACTTCTACTACTTCTCATTATACTTCTACTACTTCTTATTCTACTTCTTATTCTACTTCTACTACTTCTTATTCTACTACTACTTCTTATTATACTTCTACTACTTCTTGTTCTACTTCTACTACCTCTTATTCTACTTTTACTACTTCTTATTCTACTACTACTACTTCTTATTATACTTCTACTACTTCTTATTCTACTTCTACTACTTCTTATTCTACTTCTACTACTTCTTATTCTACTTCTACTACCTCTTATTCTACTTCTACTACTTCTCATTATACTTCTACTACTTCTTATTCTACTTCTACTACTTCTTGTTATACTTCTACTACTTCTTATTCTACTTCTACTACTTCTTATTCTACTTCTGCTACTTCTTATTCTACTTCTACTGCTTCTTAGTGTACTTCTACTACTTCTTTTTATACTTCTACTACTTATTCTACTTTTACTACTTCTTATTATACTTCTACTACTCCTTATTCTACTTCTACTACTTCTTATTCTACTTCTACTATGACTTATTATAATACTACTTCTTATTATAGTTTTTCTCCTTCTTATTATACTTCTACTACTTCTTATTATACTTCTACCTCTTATTCTACTTCTACTACTTCTTATTCTACAACTTCTTATTCTACTACTACTACTTCTTATTATACTTCTACTACTTCTTATTCTACTTTTACTACTTCTTATTCTACTTCTACTACTTCATATTCTACTTCTACTACTTCTTATTATACTTCTACTACTTATTATTCTACTTCTTATTCTACTTCTTATTATACTTCTACTACCTCTTATTATACTTCTACTACTTCTTATTCTACTACTACTTCTTATTATACTTCTACTACTTCTTATTCTACTTCTACTACTTCTTATTATACTTCTACTACTTCATATTCTACTACTACTACCTCTCATTATACTTCTACTACTTCTTATTCTACTACTACTTCTTATTATACTTTTACTGCTTCTTATTCTACTTCTACTACCTCTTATTATACTTCTACTACTTCTTATTCTACTTCTACTACTTCTTATTATACTTCCACTATTTCTTATTATACTTCTACTACTACTTATTCTACTACTACTTCTTATTATACTTCTACTACTTCTTATTCTACTTCTACTACTTCTTATTCTACTTCTACTACTTATCATTATACTTCTACTACTTCTTATTCTACTTCTACTACTTCTTCTTATACTTCTCCTACTTCTTATTCTACTTCTACTACTTCTTCTTATACTTCTACTACTTCCTATTCTACTTCTCCTACTCTTATTCTACTACTACTACTTATTGTACTACTACTTCTTATTCTACTACTACCTCTTATTGTACTACTACTTCTTATTCTACTTCTACAACTTCTTCTGCTACTTCTTCTACTACTCCTACTTCTCACAAACTTCTTCTACTTCTTAGCTCTTCATATGCGTCTACAACCCACACAGCCCTTTCGTCCTCACATTTGTGAAACCCCAACCACGCACCCGTGACATCCTCACCTCCGTCACCGCCGTAGGCCTGAAGCTCACTCTTCCTCTGCTCCCGAGCACTCCATACAACAGCCCCGGCCTCACCGCCATCTCCAACACCTTTTATTCGCTCTCCACCAAACCGGGATCCGATCTCTCGATCCCCCGTGTCGTCCGTAACAGACCGTCGGGGCAAGTGCCGTTAGCGAGCAGCCGCCGCCGAATGCCGACACGGCGGCACACGAGGGGGCGGGTGGCCAGCACCACGCCCGGCCGCCTCCGTCTCCCCTGTGGTGATGATTTAACCACCGCACCAGGCACTCATCTTGAGGACGAGTCGACCTAGGAGAGGCCCACGATGGGTTCAGATAATCGTCACCGGTGGTGCCGGTGGCCGTGAGACGGGAATCGAACTCGGGGTCGCCGGGTTCGTAGCGCAGCGTGTCGCTAATCGCTGCACCACCGCCATTTCGGCCATCCAGCCCTTCTTGTTCGTTTTCCTCATCTTTCCCCCTCTATTTCTGGACACGAAATGGAGAGGCCACTTCTCCCCCCTCATCGCGGCCGCTCCTCAGTGGAAACAAATGTACAAGTACCCGTAGGCTAACGCTTAGCGGTGACCTCCGGTGGAGGTTGGCACACTGCACGTTACCATCAGCCGTGTGGCTCAGCCGAATCTCGCCGGGGGTAACAGACTTGGTGCATTTCCTGCGGTGCCAGGGAGGATCTGCCCCACCAGTACTTACGCTGCCAGCAGCTCAAACTAATGTTTTGCCTTTTGGGGGACATCTTCAGGAAACTGGGGGTGCCCCTACAACAGCAGCTTCGTATATGGGGTGGTGCCTTACCTGGCTAACAAGCGCCATGACCTCGCCAACTTCGCCTGTGCTCAGGCGAAGTTGGCGGTGTACAGAACGAGGAAGAAGATGCTGCAAGGTGACACTGACGGCTGCTCTGTGCTGCTTCCAGTGTTCAGGGGCCTGCTCAAGGCGCGGCTCCTGCTGGAGCACGCCACGTGCCACACACACGTGTCGGTGATGTGCAGCGCGTCTTCTTAGAACGCTGGGAAGCCGGACAAGCCCCTCTCTGTACCGGCGTGGATGGCACCACCCCACGTGTTCACCTTCTGAAGCGCTCGCTCGTCACTGTGGCGTGCGCGATGACCACCACCACCACGTGACTTTTATTTTGTGTTGTGCGCGGTGCATTTAGCCCCGCAGCGCGTGGATTTATAGCGTGTTTGTTTATTTGTGTTACAGTGACTTTGTGTATTTCGTATCGGAATCGCCTCCATTGCTGTTGCTGCTGGCGGCAATAAAAGTTTTTTAAAAGTCTCTCTGCCTCTGTCTCTCTCTCCTCTCGTCTCTGCCTTTTTTCTGGTTGTAATCGCCGAAACGCAGCATCTGTAGACGCAGGGGAACAAAGATCTACGCTTTTCCATCCCCTCCACCCACCCTCCTCCTCCACCTCCTCCTCCTCCCACCATTGGCCCCGCCGTGAACCCCCACCCTTCCTCCCCCCCCCCCGGTATAGACTCCAACGGTGTGTTGGAGCGAGCACTTGTGAAGCAATGACGCAGCTACGATGAAGGTCAAATACCCACTTCGATCTAAGCCGCGGGTGGCGTACATACGGTGCGAAAGAAGTTAGACATGCGTACATGCATAGAGGCCCATAGACTCGTCACACAGAGACCCGTGGACTCATCACGTGGAGACCCATGGACTCATCACACAGAGACCCATGGACTCACCACACTGCAACGTGCGCTTTCAGTTGCACTTTCTGCGGCCGTCTGGAATGCTCTTCCATCCGATATTAGGAAGCTTCTGGGAGCTGTGTTGCACTTTTAAACCATCATCGAGATTGACACACTCATTTTATGAGAACTGCTTCTTGTTGTTGTTGTGTTTAGTTTGCTGTCCGTCGCCCCGTACCTCCGATTAGCATGGTTGGCTACATACGGTGCGAAATAATTTCAACAAACATACACAGACTCACATAGAATACCATTGACCCACACAGCATTCCATAGACTCACACAGATACCTATCGACTCACACAGAGACCCATCGACTCACAGAGACCCATAGACTCACACAGAGACCCATAAACTCACAAAAAGACCCATAGACTCACACAGAGATCCATAGACTCACACAGAGACCCATCGACTCACACAGAGACCCATCGACTCACACAGAGATCCATCGACTCACAGAGACCCATAGACTCACACAGAGACCCATCGACTCACACAGAGATCCATCGGCTCACATAGAGATCCATAGACACACATTGAAACCCATAAAACCACACAGAAACCCATAGACTAACACAGAGACCCATACACCCACACAGAGACCCATAGACTCACACAGAGACCCATGAACTCACAAAGAGACCCATCAACTCACACAGAGATCCATCGACTCACATAGAGACCCATAGATTCACACAGAGATCCATAGACCCACATAGAGACCCATAGACTCACACAGAGATCCAAAGACTCACACAGAGACCCATCGACTCACACAGACACCCGTAGACTCACACAGAGACCCGTAGACTCACACAGCGACCCGTAGACTCACACAGAGATCCATAGACTCACACAGAGACCCGTAGACTCACACAGAGATCCATAGACTCACACAGAAATCCATCGACTCACAGAGACCCATAAACTCACACAGAGACCCATCGCCCAACACAGAGATCCATCGACTCACACAGAAACCCATAGACTCACAGAGAGACCCATTTTTTCAGAACTGATTTTTGGGGTTAGTTTGTTGTGTGTGTCCCCCCCCCCCGGCACCTCCGATGAACGCGGTTGGCTACGTAAGGTGCGAAAGAAGTTCGGCACGGGAGGCACGGACGACTCGCGAACAAAACGCCGTCGAGCGCCGAGTTGGGTTCACGCCGGCGACGGCGACAGCGGCAGCAGCGGCAGCAGCGGCAAAGTTCAAGCGACGTGAACCCAGCGGTGCATTGCAGCCAGCAGTGGCCCTGCATCGTGACGTGAGCCACGTGGGCCCTGGGGAGTCGTCCACCATGTTCTACAGAGTGAGTGAGTGAGTGGAGTTTGTGTGATCTCCCCCACCTGTTCTACAGAGTGAGTGAGTGAGTGGAGTTTGTGTGATCTCCCCCTGTTCTACAGAGTGAGTGAGTGAGTGGAGTTTGTGTGATCTCCCCCACCTGTTCTACAGAGTGAGTGAGTGAGTGGAGTTTGTGTGATCTCCCCCACCTGTTCTACAGAGTGAGTGAGTGAGTGGAGTTTGTGTGATCTGCCCCCCTGTTCTACAGAGTGAGTGAGTGAGTGGAGTTTGTGTGATCTCCCCCACCTGTTCTACAGAGTGAGTGGAGTTTGTGTGATCTCCCCCTGTTCTACAGAGTGAGTGAGTGGTGTTTGTGTGATCTCCCCCTGTTCTACAGAGTGAGTGAGTGGAGTTTGTGTGATCTCCCCCTGTTCTACAGAGTGAGTGAGTGGAGTTTGTGTGATCTCCCCCTGTTCTACAGAGTGAGTGGAGTTTGTGTGATCTCCCCCACCTGTTCTACAGAGTGAGTGAGTGAGTGGAGTTTGTGTGATCTCCCCCCGCCCCCTGTTCTACAGAGTGAGTGAGTGGAGTTTGTGTGATCTCCCCCTGTTCTACACAGTGAGTGGAGTTTGTGTGATCTCCCCCTGTTCTACAGAGTGAGTGAGTGGAGTTTGTGTGATCTCCCCCTGTTCTGCAGAGTGAGTGAGTAGAGTTTGTGTGATCTCCCCCCCTGTTCTACAGCGTGAGTGAGTGGAGTTTGCGTGATCTCCCCTTGTTCTACAGAGTGAGTTAGTGAGTGGAGTTTGTGTGATCTCCCCCTGTTCTACAGAGTGAGTGAGTGAGTGGAGTTTGTGTGATCTCCCCCTGTTCTACAGAGTGAGTGAGTGGAGTTTGTGTGATCTCCCCACCCCTGTTCTACAGCGTGAGTGAGTGAGTAGAGTTTGTGTGATCTCCCCATGTTCTACAGAGTGAGTGAGTGAGTGGAGTTTGTGTGATCCCCCCCCCTGTTGTACAGAGTGAGTGAGTGCGTGGAGTTTGTGTGATCTCCCCCCTGTTCTACAGAGTGAGTGAGTGGAGTTTGCGTGATCTCCCCCTGTTCTACAGAGTGAGTGAGTGAGTGGAGTTTGTGCGATCTCCTCCTGTTCTACAGAGTGAGTGAGTGCGTGGAGTTTGTGTGATCTCCCCCCTGTTCTACAGAGTGAGTGAGTGGAGTTTGTGTGATCTCCCCCTGTTCTACAGGGTGAGTGAGTGGAGTTTGTGTGATCTCCCCCTGTTCTACAGAGTGAGTGAGTGGAGTTGTGTGATCTCCCCCTGTTCTACAGAGTGAGTGAGTGGAGTTTGTGTGATCTCCTCCTATTCTACAGAGTGAGGGAGTGAGTGGAGTTTGTGTGATCTCCTCCTGTTATACAGAGTGAGTGAGTGGAGTTTGTGTGATCTCCCCACCCTGTTCTACAGAGTGAGTGAGTGGAGTGTGTGTGATCTCCTCCTGTTCTACAGAGTGAGGGAGTGAGTGGAGTTTGTGTGATCTCCTCCTGTTCTACAGAGTGAGTGAGTGGAGTGTGTGTGATCTCCCCCCCTGTTCTACAGAGTGAGTGAGTGGAGTTTGTGTGATCTCCTCCTATTCTACAGAGTGAGGGAGTGAGTGGAGTTTGTGTGATCTCCCCCTGTTCTACAGAGTGAGTGAGTGGAGTTTGTGTGATCTCCCCCTGTTCTACAGAGTGAGTGAGTGGAGTTTGTGTGATCTCCCCCTGTTCTACAGAGTGAGTGGAGTTTGTGTGATCTCCCCCACCTGTTCTACAGAGTGAGTGAGTGAGTGGAGTTTGTGTGATCTCCCCCCGCCCCCTGTTCTACAGAGTGAGTGAGTGGAGTTTGTGTGATCTCCCCCTGTTCTACACAGTGAGTGGAGTTTGTGTGATCTCCCCCTGTTCTACAGAGTGAGTGAGTGGAGTTTGTGTGATCTCCCCCTGTTCTGCAGAGTGAGTGAGTAGAGTTTGTGTGATCTCCCCCCCTGTTCTACAGCGTGAGTGAGTGGAGTTTGCGTGATCTCCCCTTGTTCTACAGAGTGAGTTAGTGAGTGGAGTTTGTGTGATCTCCCCCTGTTCTACAGAGTGAGTGAGTGAGTGGAGTTTGTGTGATCTCCCCCTGTTCTACAGAGTGAGTGAGTGGAGTTTGTGTGATCTCCCCACCCCTGTTCTACAGCGTGAGTGAGTGAGTAGAGTTTGTGTGATCTCCCCATGTTCTACAGAGTGAGTGAGTGAGTGGAGTTTGTGTGATCCCCCCCCCTGTTGTACAGAGTGAGTGAGTGCGTGGAGTTTGTGTGATCTCCCCCCTGTTCTACAGAGTGAGTGAGTGGAGTTTGCGTGATCTCCCCCTGTTCTACAGAGTGAGTGAGTGAGTGGAGTTTGTGCGATCTCCTCCTGTTCTACAGAGTGAGTGAGTGCGTGGAGTTTGTGTGATCTCCCCCCTGTTCTACAGAGTGAGTGAGTGGAGTTTGTGTGATCTCCCCCTGTTCTACAGGGTGAGTGAGTGGAGTTTGTGTGATCTCCCCCTGTTCTACAGAGTGAGTGAGTGGAGTTGTGTGATCTCCCCCTGTTCTACAGAGTGAGTGAGTGGAGTTTGTGTGATCTCCTCCTATTCTACAGAGTGAGGGAGTGAGTGGAGTTTGTGTGATCTCCTCCTGTTATACAGAGTGAGTGAGTGGAGTTTGTGTGATCTCCCCACCCTGTTCTACAGAGTGAGTGAGTGGAGTGTGTGTGATCTCCTCCTGTTCTACAGAGTGAGGGAGTGAGTGGAGTTTGTGTGATCTCCTCCTGTTCTACAGAGTGAGTGAGTGGAGTGTGTGTGATCTCCCCCCCTGTTCTACAGAGTGAGTGAGTGGAGTTTGTGTGATCTCCCCCCCCCCCTGTTCTACAGAGTGAGTGAGTGAGTGGAGTTTGTGTGATCTCCTGTTCTACAGAGTGAGTGAGTGGAGTGTGTGTGATCTCCCCCCCTGTTCTACAGAGTGAGTGAGTGGAGTTTGTGTGATCTCCCCCCCCTGCTCTACAGAGTGAGTGAGTGGAGTTTGTGTGATCTCCCCTCCCTGTTCTACAGAGTGAGGGAGTGAGTGGAGTTTGTGTGATCTCCTCCTGTTCTTCAGAGTGAGTGAGTGGAGTGTGTGTGATCTCCCCCCTGTTCTACAGAGTGAGTGAGTGGAGTTTGTGTGATCTCCCCTCCCTGTTCTACAGAGTGAGTGAGTGAGTGGAGTTTGTGTGATCTCCCCCTGTTCTACAGAGTGAGTGAGTGGAGTTTGTGTGATCTCCCCCTGTTCTGCAGAGTGAGTGAGTAGAGTTTGTGTGATCTCCCCCCCTGTTCTACAACGTGAGTGAGTGGAGTTTGCGTGATCTCCCCTTGTTCTACAAAGTGAGTTAGTGAGTGGAGTTTGTGTGATCTCCCCCTGTTCTACAGAGTGAGTGAGTGAGTGGAGTTTGTGTGATCTCCCCCTGTTCTACAGAGTGAGTGAGTGGAGTTTGTGTGATCTCCCCCCCCCCCTGTTGTACAGAGTGAGTGAGCGCGTGGAGTTTGTGTGATCTCCCCCCTGTTCTACAGAGTGAGTGAGTGGAGTTTGTGTGATCTCCCCCTGTTCTACAGAGTGAGTGAGTGAGTGGAGTTTGTGCGATCTCCTCCTGTTCTACAGAGTGAGTGAGTTAGTGGAGTTTGTGTGATCTCCTCCTGTTCTACAGAGTGAGTGAGTGGAGTGTGTGTGATCTCCCCCCCTGTTCTACAGAGTGAGTGGAGTTTGTGTGATCTCCCCCTGTTCTACAGAGTGAGTGAGTGGAGTTTGTGTGATCTCCCCCTGTTCTACAGAGTGAGTGAGTGGAGTTTGTGTGATCTCCCCCTGTTCTACAGAGTGAGTGAGTGGAGTTTGTGTGATGTCCCCCTGTTCTACAGAGCGAGTGAGTGGAGTTGTGTGATCTCCCCCTGTTCTACAGAGTGAGTGAGTGAGCGAGTGGAGTTTGTGTGATCACCCCCCCCCCCCTGTTCTACAGAGTGAGTGAGTGAGTGGAGTTTGTGTGATCTCCTCCTGTTCTACAGAGTGAGTGAGTGGAGTGTGTGTGATCTCCCCCCCCTGTTCTACAGAGTGAATGAGTGGAGTTTGTGTGATCTCCCCCCCCCCTGCTCTACAGAGTGAGTGAGTGGAGTTTGTGTGATCTCCTCCTGTTCTACAGAGTGAGGGAGTGAGTGGAGTTTGTGTGATCTCCTCCTGTTCTTCAGAGTGAGTGAGTGGAGTGTGTGTGATCTCCCCCCTGTTCTACAGAGTGAGTGAGTGGAGTTTGTGTGATCTCCCCTCCCTGTTCTACAGAGTAAGTGAGTGAGTGGAGTTTGTGTGATCTCCTCCTGTTCTACAGAGTGAGTGAGTGGAGTGTGTGTGATCTCCCCCCCTGTTCTACAGAGTGAGTGAGTGGAATTTGTGTGATCTCCACCCCCTGTTCTACAGAGTGAGTGAGTGGAGTGTGTGTGATCTCCTCCTGTTCTACAGAGTGAGGGAGTGAGTGGAGTTTGTGTGATCTCCTCCTGTTCTACAGAGTGAGTGGAGTTTGTGTGATCTCCTCCTGTTCTACAGAGTGAGTGGAGTGTGTGTGATCTCCCCCCCCCTGTTCTACAGAGTGATTGAGTGGAGTTTGTGTGATCTCCTCCTGTTCTACAGAGTGAGGGAGTGAGTAGAGTTTGTGTGATCTCCTCCTGTCCTACAGAGTGAGTGAGTGGAGTGTGTGTGATCTCCCCCCCTGTTCTACAGAGTGAGTGAGTGGAGTTTGTGTGATCTCCCCCCTCTGTTCTACAGAGTGAGTGAGTGGAGTGTGTGTGATCTCCCCCCCTGTTCTACAGAGTGAGTGGAGTTTGTGCGATCTCCCCCTGTTCTACAGAGTGAGTGAGTGGAGTTTGTGTGATCTCCCCCTGTTCTACAGAGTGAGTGGAGTTTGTGCGATCTCCCCCCCTGTTCTACAGAGTGAGTGAGTGGAGTTTGTGTGATCTCCCCCTGTTCTACAGAGTGAGTGAGTGGAGTTTGTGTGATCTCCCCATGTTCTACAGAGTGAGTGAGTGGAGTTTGTGTGATCTCCCCCTGTTCTACAGAGCGAGTGAGTGGAGTTGTGTGATCTCCCCCTGTTCTACACAGTGAGTGGAGTTTGTGTGATCTCCCCGCCTGTTCTACAGAGTGAGTGAGTGAGCGAGTGGAGTTTGTGTGATCACCCCCCCCCCCCCCTGTTCTACAGAGTGAGTGAGTGAGTGGAGTTTGTGTGATCTCCTCCTGTTCTACAGAGTGAGTGAGTGGAGTGTGTGTGATCTCCCCCCCCTGTTCTACAGAGTGAATGAGTGGAGTTTGTGTGATCTCCCCCCCCCTGCTCTACAGAGTGAGTGAGTGGAGTTTGTGTGATCTCCTCCTGTTCTACAGAGTGAGGGAGTGAGTGGAGTGTGTGTGATCTCCTCCTGTTCTTCAGAGTGAGTGAGTGGAGTGTGTGTGATCTCCCCCCTGTTCTACAGAGTGAGTGAGTGGAGTTTGTGTGATCTCCCCTCCCTGTTCTACAGAGTAAGTGAGTGAGTGGAGTTTGTGTGATCTCCTCCTGTTCTACAGAGTGAGTGAGTGGAGTGTGTGTGATCTCCCCCCCTGTTCTACAGAGTGAGTGAGTGGAATTTGTGTGATCTCCACCCCCTGTTCTACAGAGTGAGTGAGTGGAGTGTGTGTGATCTCCTCCTGTTCTACAGAGTGAGGGAGTGAGTGGAGTTTGTGTGATCTCCTCCTGTTCTACAGAGTGAGTGAGTGGAGTGTGTGTGATCTCCCCCCCCTGTTCTACAGAGTGAGTGAGTGGTATTTGTGTGATCTCCCCCCCCCTGTTCTACAGAGTGAGTGAGTGGAGTTTGTGTGATCTCCTCCTGTTCTACAGAGTGAGGGAGTGAGTAGAGTTTGTGTGATCTCCTCCTGTCCTACAGAGTGAGTGAGTGGAGTGTGTGTGATCTCCCCCCCTGTTCTACAGAGTGAGTGAGTGGAGTTTGTGTGATCTCCCCCCTCTGTTCTACAGAGTGAGTGAGTGGAGTGTGTGTGATCTCCCCCCCTGTTCTACAGAGTGAGTGGAGTTTGTGCGATCTCCCCCTGTTCTACAGAGTGAGTGAGTGGAGTTTGTGTGATCTCCCCCTGTTCTACAGAGTGAGTGGAGTTTGTGCGATCTCCCCCCCTGTTCTACAGAGTGAGTGAGTGGAGTTTGTGTGATCTCCCCCTGTTCTACAGAGTGAGTGAGTGGAGTTTGTGTGATCTCCCCCTGTTCTACAGAGTGAGTGAGTGGAGTTTGTGTGATCTCCCCCTGTTCTACAGAGCGAGTGAGTGGAGTTGTGTGATCTCCCCCTGTTCTACACAGTGAGTGGAGTTTGTGTGATCTCCCCGCCTGTTCTACAGAGTGAGTGAGTGGAGTTGTGTGATCTCCCCCCTGTTCTACAGAGTGAGTGAGTGAAGAGTTTGTGTGATCTCCCCCCTGTTCTACAGAGTGAGTGAGTGCGTGGAGTTTGTGTGATCTCGCCCCTGTTATACAGAGTGAGTGAGTGAGTGGAGTTTGTGTGATCTCCTCCTGTTCTACAGAGTGAGTGAGTGGAGTTTGTGTGATCTCCCCCCCCCCCCCCCTGTTCTACAAAGTGAGTGAGTGAGTAAGTGGAGTTTGTGTGATCTCCCCCTGTTCTACAGAGTGAGTGAGTGGAGTTTGTGTGATCTCCCCCTGTTCTACAGAGTGAGTGGAGTTTGTGCGATCTCCCCCCCTGTTCTACAGAGTGAGTGAGTGGAGTGTGTGTGATCTCCCCCCCCTGTTCTACAGAGTGAGTGGAGTTTGTGCGATCTCCCCCTGTTCTACAGAGTGAGTGAGTGGAGTTTGTGTGATCTCCCCCTGTTCTACAGAGTGAGTGGAGTTTGTGCGATCTCCCCCCCTGTTCTACAGAGTGAGTGAGTGGAGTTTGTGTGATCTCCCCCTGTTCTACAGAGTGAGTGAGTGGAGTTTGTGCGATCTCCCCCTGTTCTACAGAGTGAGTGAGTGGAGTTTGTGTGATCTCCCCCTGTTCTACAGAGCGAGTGAGTGGAGTTGTGTGATCTCCCCCTGTTCTACACAGTGAGTGGAGTTTGTGTGATCTCCCCGCCTGTTCTACAGAGTGAGTGAGTGAGCGAGTGGAGTTTGTGTGATCACCCCCCCCCCCCCCCTGTTCTACAGAGTGAGTGAGTGGAGTTTGTGTGATCTCCTCCTGTTCTACAGAGTGAGACAGAGTGAGTGAGTGGAGTGTGTGTGATCTCCCCCCCCTGTTCTACAGAGTGAATGAGTGGAGTTTGTGTGATCTCGCCCCCCCTGCTCTACAGAGTGAGTGAGTGGAGTTTGTGTGATCTCCTCCTGTTCTACAGAGTGAGGGAGTGAGTGGAGTTTGTGTGATCTCCTCCTGTTCTTCAGAGTGAGTGAGTGGAGTGTGTGTGATCTCCCCCCTGTTCTACAGAGTGAGTGAGTGGAATTTGTGTGATCTCCCCTCCCTGTTCTACAGAGTAAGTGAGTGAGTGGAGTTTGTGTGATCTCCTCCTGTTCTACAGAGTGAGTGAGTGGAGTGTGTGTGATCTCCCCCCCTGTTCTACAGAGTGAGTGAGTGGAATTTGTGTGATCTCCACTCCCTGTTCTACAGAGTGAGTGAGTGGAGTGTGTGTGATCTCCTCCTGTTCTACAGAGTGAGGGAGTGAGTGGAGTTTGTGTGATCTCCTCCTGTTCTACAGAGTGAGTGAGTGGAGTGTGTGTGATCTCCCCCCCCTGTTCTACAGAGTGAGTGAGTGGTATTTGTGTGATCTCTCCCCCCCCCTGTTCTACAGAGTGAGTGAGTGGAGTTTGTGTGATCTCCTCCTGTTCTACAGAGTGAGGGAGTGAGTAGAGTTTGTGTGATCTCCTCCTGTCCTACAGAGTGAGTGAGTGGAGTGGGTGTGATCTCCCCCCCTGTTCTACAGAGTGAGTGAGTGGAGTTTGTGTGATCTCCCCCCTCTGTTCTACAGAGTGAGTGAGTGGAGTGTGTGTGATCTCCCCCCCTGTTCTACAGAGTGAGTGGAGTTTGTGCGATCTCCCCCTGTTCTACAGAGTGAGTGAGTGGAGTTTGTGTGATCTCCCCCTGTTCTACAGAGTGAGTGGAGTTTGTGCGATCTCCCCCCCCTGTTCTACAGAGTGAGTGAGTGGAGTTTGTGTGATCTCCCCCTGTTCTACAGAGTGAGTGAGTGGAGTTTGTGTGATCTCCCCCTGTTCTACAGAGTGAGTGAGTGGAGTTTGTGTGATCTCCCCCTGTTCTACAGAGCGAGTGAGTGGAGTTGTGTGATCTCCCCCTGTTCTACACAGTGAGTGGAGTTTGTGTGATCTCCCCGCCTGTTCTACAGAGTGAGTGAGTGGAGTTGTGTGATCTCCCCCCTGTTCTACAGAGTGAGTGAAGA
The DNA here is from genome assembly GCF_048934315.1 of Petromyzon marinus. Classification (NCBI taxonomy): domain Eukaryota; kingdom Metazoa; phylum Chordata; class Hyperoartia; order Petromyzontiformes; family Petromyzontidae; genus Petromyzon; species Petromyzon marinus. The sequence goes on along the minus strand of NC_133667.1, from coordinate 16,617,693 downwards.
GTTTGTGTGATCTCCCCCCTGTTCTACAGAGTGAGTGAGTGCGTGGAGTTTGTGTGATCTCGCCCCTGTTATACAGAGTGAGTGAGTGAGTGGAGTTTGTGTGATCTCCCCCTGTTCTACAGAGTGAGTGAGTGAGCGAGTGGAGTTTGTGTGATCTCCCCATGTTCTACAGAGTGAGTGAGTGGAGTTTGTGTGATCTCCCCCCCCCCCCCCTGTTCTACAAAGTGAGTGAGTGAGTAAGTGGAGTTTGTGTGATCTCCCCCTGTTCTACAGAGTGAGTGAGTGAGTGGAATTTGTGTGATCTCCCCCTGTTCTACAGAGTGAGTGAGTGAGTGGAGTTTGTGTGATCTCCCCCTGTTCTACAGAGTGAGTGGAGTTTGTGTGATCTCCCCCTGTTCTACAGAGTGAGTGAGTGGAGTTTGTGTGATCTCCTCCTGTTCTACAGCGTGAGTGAGTGGAGTTTGTGTGATCTCCCCCTGCTCTACAGAGTGAGTTAGTGGAGTTTGTGTGATCTCCCCCTGTTCTACAGAGTGAGTGAGTGGAGTTTGTGTGATCTACCCCTGTTCTACAGAGTGAGTGAGTGGTGTTTGTGTGATCTCCCCCTGCTCTACACAGTGAGTGAGTGGAGTTTGTGTGATCTCCCCCTGTTCTACAGAGTGAGTGAGTGGAGTTTGTGTGATCTCCCCCCCCCCTGTTCTACAAAGTGAGTGAGTGAATAAGTGGAGTTTGTGTGATCTCCCCCTGTTCTACAGAGTGAGTGAGTGAGTGGAATTTGTGTGATCTCCCCCTGTTCTACAGAGTGAGTGAGTGAGTGGAGTTTGTGTGATCTCCCCCTGTTCTACAGAGTGAGTGAGTGGAGTTTGTGTGATATCCCCCTGTTCTACAAAGTGAGTGAGTGAGTGGAGTTTGTGTGATCTCCCCCTGTTCTACAGAGTGAGTGAGTGAGTGGAGTTTGTGTGATCTCCCCCTGTTCTACAGAGTGACTGAGTGGAGTTTGTGTGATCTCCCCCTGTTCTACAGAGTGAGTGAGTGAGTGGAGTTTGTGTGATCTCCCCCTGTTCTACAGAGTGAGTGAGTGAGTGGAGTTTGTGTGATCTCCCCCTGTTCTACAGAGTGAGTGAGTGGAGTTTGTGTGATCTCCTCCTGTTCTACAGAGTGAGTGAGTGGAGTTTGTGTGATCTCCCCCTGTTCTACAGCGTGAGTGAGTGGGGTTTGTGTGATCTACCCCTGTTCTACAGAGTGAGTGAGTGGTGTTTGTGTGATCTCCCCCTGCTCTACAGAGTGAGTGAGTGGAGTTTGTGTGATCTCCCCCTGTTCTACAGATTGAGTGAGTGGAGTTTGTGTGATCTCCCCCCCCCCCCCCCCTGTTCTACAAAGTGAGTGAGTGAGTGGAGTTTGTGTGATCTCCCCCTGTTCTACAGAGTGAGTGAGTGAGTGGAGTTTGTGTGATCTCCCCCTGTTCTACAGAGTGACTGAGTGGAGTTTGTGTGATCTCCCCCTGTTCTACAGAGTGAGTGAGTGAGTGGAGTTTGTGTGATCTCCCCCTGTTCTACAGAGTGAGTGAGTGAGTGGAGTTTGTGTGATCTCCCCCTGTTCTACAGAGTGAGTGAGAGGAGTTTGTGTGATATCCCCCTGTTCTACAGAGTGAGTGAGTGGAGTTTGTGTGATCTCGCCCTGTTCTACAGAGTGAGTGTGTGGAGTTTGTGTGATCTCCCCTGTCCTACAGAGTGAGTGGAGTTTTTGTAATCTGCTCCTGTTCTGCAGAGTGAGTGAGTGGAGTTTGTGTGATCTCCCCCTGTTCTACAAAGTGAGTGGAGTTTGTGTGATCTCCCCCTGTTCTACAGAGTGAGTGAGTGGAGTTTGTGTGATCTACTCCTGTTCTGCAGAGTGAGTAAGTGGAGTTTGTATGATATCCCCCTGTTCTACAGAGTGAGTGAGTGAGTGGAGTTTGTGTGATCTCCCCCTGTTCTACAGAGTGAGTGAGTGAGTGGAGTTTGTGTGATCTCCCCCTGTTCTACAGAGTGAGTGAGTGGAGTTTGTGTGATCTCCCCCTGTCCTACAGAGTGAGTGAATGGAGTTTGTGTGATCTCCCCCTGTTCTACAGAGTGAGTGAGTGAAGTTTGTGTGATCTCCCCCTGTTATACAGAGTGAGTGAGTGCGTGGAGTTTGTGTGATCTCCCCCCTGTTCTGCAGACTGAGTAAGTGGAGTATGTGTGATCTCCCCCTGTTCTACAGAGTGAGTGAGTGGAGTTTGTGTGATCTCCCACTCTTATACAGAGTGAATGCGTGGAGTTTGTGTGATCTCCTCCTGTTCTACAGAGTGAGTGAGTGGAGTTTGTGTGATCTCCCCCTGTTCTACAGAGTGAGTGAGTGAGTGGAGTTTGTGTGATCTCACCCCGGTTCTACAGAGTGAGTGAGTGAGTGGAGTTTGTGTGATCTCCCCCTGTTCTACAGAGTGAGTGAGTGGAGCTTGTGTGATCTCTCACTGTTATACAGAGTGAGTGAGTGCGTGGAGGTTGTGTGTTCTCATCCTGTTCTTCAGAGTGAGTGAGTGGAGTTTGTGTGATCTCCCCCTGTTCTACAGAGTGAGTGGAGTTTGTGTGATCTCCCCCTGTTCTACAGAGTGAGTGAAGGAGTGGAGTTTGTGTGATCTCCCCCTGTTCTACAGAGTGAGTGAGTGAGTGGAATTTGTGTGATCCCCCCCTGCTCTACAGAGTGAGTGAGTGGGGTTTGTGTGATCTCCCCCTGTTCTACAGAGTGAGTGAGTGGAGTTTGCGTGATCTCCCCCTGTTCTACAGAGTGAGTGAGTGGAGTTTGTGTGATCTCCCCCTGTTCTACACAGTGAGTGAGTGGAGTTTGTGTGATCTCCCCCTTTTCTGCAGAGTGAGTGAGTGGGTGGAGTTTGTGTGAACTCCCCCTGTTCTACAGAGTGAGTGAGTGGAGTTTGTGTGATCTCCCCCTGTTCTACAGAGTGAGTGAGTGAGTGGAGTTTGTGTGATCTCCACCTGCTCTACAGAGTGAGTGTGTGGAGTTTGTGTGATCTCCCCTGTCCTACAGAGTGAGTGAGTGGAGTTTTTGTAATCTGCTCCTGTTCTGCAGAGTGAGTGAGTGGAGTTTGTGTGATCTCCCCCTGTTCTACAAAGTGAGTGGAGTTTGTGTGATCTCCCCCTGTTCTACAGAGTGAGTGAGTGGAGTTTGTGTGATCTACTCCTGTTCTGCAGAGTGAGTAAGTGGAGTTTGTATGATCTCCCCCTGTTCTACAGAGTGAGTGAGTGAGTGGAGTTTGTGTGATCTCCCCCTGTTCTACAGAGTGAGTGAGTGAGTGGAGTTTGTGTGATCTCCCCCTGTTCTACAGAGTGAGTGAGTGGAGTTTGTGTGATCTCCCCCGTCCTACAGAGTGAGTGAATGGAGTTTGTGTGATCTCCCCCTGTTCTACAGAGTGAGTAAGTGAGTGAAGTTTGTGTGATCTCCCCCTGTTATACAGAGTGAGTGAGTGCGTGGAGTTTGTGTGATCTCCCCCCTGTTCTGCAGAGTGAGTAAGTGGAGTATGTGTGATCTCCCCCTGTTCTACAGAGTGAGTGAGTGGAGTTTGTGTGATCTCCCACTCTTTACAGAGTGAATGCGTGGAGTTTGTGTGATCTCCTCCTGTTCTACAGAGTGAGTGAGTGGAGTTTGTGTGATCTCCCCCTGTTCTACAGAGTGAGTGAGTGAGTGGAGTTTGTGTGATCTCACCCCGGTTCTACAGAGTGAGTGAGTGAGTGGAGTTTGTGTGATCTCCCCCTGTTCTACAGAGTGAGTGAGTGGAGTTTGTGTGATCTCTCACTGTTATACAGAGTGAGTGAGTGCGTGGAGGTTGTGTGATCTCCTCCTGTTCTACAGAGTGAGTGAGTGGAGTTTGTGTGATCTCCCCCTGTTCTACAGAGTGAGTGGAGTTTGTGTGATCTCCCCCTGTTCTACAGAGTGAGTGAAGGAGTGGAGTTTGTGTGATCTCCCCCTGTTCTACAGAGTGAGTGAGTGAGTGGAATTTGTGTGATCTCCCCCTGCTCTACAGAGTGAGTGAGTGGGGTTTGTGTGATCTCCCCCTGTTCTACAGAGTGAGTGAGTGGAGTTTGCGTGATCTCCCCCTGTTCTACAGAGTGAGTGAGTGGAGTTTGTGTGATCTCCCCCTGTTCTACACTGAGTGAGTCGAGTTTGTGTGATCTCCCCCTTTTCTGCAGAGTGAGTGAGTGGGTGGAGTTTGTGTGATCTCCCCCTGTTCTACAGAGTGAGTGAGTGGAGTTTGTGTGATATCCCCCTGTTCTACAAAGTGAGTGAGTGAGTGGAGTTTGTGTGATCTCCCCCTGTTCTACAGAGTGAGTGAGTGAGTGGAGTTTGTGTGATCTCCCCCTGTTCTACAGAGTGACTGAGTGGAGTTTGTGTGATCTCCCCCTGTTCTACAGAGTGAGTGAGTGAGTGGAGTTTGTGTGATCTCCCCCTGTTCTACAGAGTGAGTGAGTGAGTGGAGTTTGTGTGATCTCCCCCTGTTCTACAGAGTGAGTGAGTGGAGTTTGTGTGATCTCCTCCTGTTCTACAGAGTGAGTGAGTGGAGTTTGTGTGATCTCCCCCTGTTCTACAGCGTGAGTGAGTGGGGTTTGTGTGATCTACCCCTGTTCTACAGAGTGAGTGAGTGGTGTTTGTGTGATCTCCCCCTGCTCTACAGAGTGAGTGAGTGGAGTTTGTGTGATCTCCCCCTGTTCTACAGATTGAGTGAGTGGAGTTTGTGTGATCTCCCCCCCCCCCCCCTGTTCTACAAAGTGAGTGAGTGAGTGGAGTTTGTGTGATCTCCCCCTGTTCTACAGAGTGAGTGAGTGAGTGGAGTTTGTGTGATCTCCCCCTGTTCTACAGAGTGACTGAGTGGAGTTTGTGTGATCTCCCCCTGTTCTACAGAGTGAGTGAGTGAGTGGAGTTTGTGTGATCTCCCCCTGTTCTACAGAGTGAGTGAGTGAGTGGAGTTTGTGTGATCTCCCCCTGTTCTACAGAGTGAGTGAGAGGAGTTTGTGTGATATCCCCCTGTTCTACAGAGTGAGTGAGTGGAGTTTGTGTGATCTCGCCCTGTTTTACAGAGTGAGTGTGTGGAGTTTGTGTGATCTCCCCTGTCCTACAGAGTGAGTGGAGTTTTTGTAATCTGCTCCTGTTCTGCAGAGTGAGTGAGTGGAGTTTGTGTGATCTCCCCCTGTTCTACAAAGTGAGTGGAGTTTGTGTGATCTCCCCCTGTTCTACAGAGTGAGTGAGTGGAGTTTGTGTGATCTACTCCTGTTCTGCAGAGTGAGTAAGTGGAGTTTGTATGATCTCCCCCTGTTCTACAGAGTGAGTGAGTGAGTGGAGTTTGTGTGATCTCCCCCTGTTCTACAGAGTGAGTGAGTGAGTGGAGTTTGTGTGATCTCCCCCTGTTCTACAGAGTGAGTGAGTGGAGTTTGTGTGATCTCCTCCTGTCCTACAGAGTGAGTGAATGGAGTTTGTGTGATCTCCCCCTGTTCTACAGAGTGAGTGAGTGAAGTTTGTGTGATCTCCCCCTGTTATACAGAGTGAGTGAGTGCGTGGAGTTTGTGTGATCTCCCCCCTGTTCTGCAGACTGAGTAAGTGGAGTATGTGTGATCTCCCCCTGTTCTACAGAGTGAGTGAGTGGAGTTTGTGTGATCTCCCACTCTTATACAGAGTGAATGCGTGGAGTTTGTGTGATCTCCTCCTGTTCTACAGAGTGAGTGAGTGGAGTTTGTGTGATCTCCCCCTGTTCTACAGAGTGAGTGAGTGAGTGGAGTTTGTGTGATCTCACCCCGGTTCTACAGAGTGAGTGAGTGAGTGGAGTTTGTGTGATCTCCCCCTGTTCTACAGAGTGAGTGAGTGGAGCTTGTGTGATCTCTCACTGTTATACAGAGTGAGTGAGTGCGTGGAGGTTGTGTGTTCTCCTCCTGTTCTTCAGAGTGAGTGAGTGGAGTTTGTGTGATCTCCCCCTGTTCTACAGAGTGAGTGGAGTTTGTGTGATCTCCCCCTGTTCTACAGAGTGAGTGAAGGAGTGGAGTTTGTGTGATCTCCCCCTGTTCTACAGAGTGAGTGAGTGAGTGGAATTTGTGTGATCCCCCCCTGCTCTACAGAGTGAGTGAGTGGGGTTTGTGTGATCTCCCCCTGTTCTACAGAGTGAGTGAGTGGAGTTTGCGTGATCTCCCCCTGTTCTACAGAGTGAGTGAGTGGAGTTTGTGTGATCTCCCCCTGTTCTACACAGTGAGTGAGTGGAGTTTGTGTGATCTCCCCCTTTTCTGCAGAGTGAGTGAGTGGGTGGAGTTTGTGTGAACTCCCCCTGTTCTACAGAGTGAGTGAGTGGAGTTTGTGTGATCTCCCCCTGTTCTACAGAGTGAGTGAGTGAGTGGAGTTTGTGTGATCTCCACCTGCTCTACAGAGTGAGTGTGTGGAGTTTGTGTGATCTCCCCTGTCCTACAGAGTGAGTGAGTGGAGTTTTTGTAATCTGCTCCTGTTCTGCAGAGTGAGTGAGTGGAGTTTGTGTGATCTCCCCCTGTTCTACAAAGTGAGTGGAGTTTGTGTGATCTCCCCCTGTTCTACAGAGTGAGTGAGTGGAGTTTGTGTGATCTACTCCTGTTCTGCAGAGTGAGTAAGTGGAGTTTGTATGATCTCCCCCTGTTCTACAGAGTGAGTGAGTGAGTGGAGTTTGTGTGATCTCCCCCTGTTCTACAGAGTGAGTGAGTGAGTGGAGTTTGTGTGATCTCCCCCTGTTCTACAGAGTGAGTGAGTGGAGTTTGTGTGATCTCCCCCGTCCTACAGAGTGAGTGAATGGAGTTTGTGTGATCTCCCCCTGTTCTACAGAGTGAGTAAGTGAGTGAAGTTTGTGTGATCTCCCCCTGTTATACAGAGTGAGTGAGTGCGTGGAGTTTGTGTGATCTCCCCCCTGTTCTGCAGAGTGAGTAAGTGGAGTATGTGTGATCTCCCCCTGTTCTACAGAGTGAGTGAGTGGAGTTTGTGTGATCTCCCACTCTTATACAGAGTGAATGCGTGGAGTTTGTGTGATCTCCTCCTGTTCTACAGAGTGAGTGAGTGGAGTTTGTGTGATCTCCCCCTGTTCTACAGAGTGAGTGAGTGAGTGGAGTTTGTGTGATCTCACCCCGGTTCTACAGAGTGAGTGAGTGAGTGGAGTTTGTGTGATCTCCCCCTGTTCTACAGAGTGAGTGAGTGGAGTTTGTGTGATCTCTCACTGTTATACAGAGTGAGTGAGTGCGTGGAGGTTGTGTGATCTCCTCCTGTTCTACAGAGTGAGTGAGTGGAGTTTGTGTGATCTCCCCCTGTTCTACAGAGTGAGTGGAGTTTGTGTGATCTCCCCCTGTTCTACAGAGTGAGTGAAGGAGTGGAGTTTGTGTGATCTCCCCCTGTTCTACAGAGTGAGTGAGTGAGTGGAATTTGTGTGATCTCCCCCTGCTCTACAGAGTGAGTGAGTGGGGTTTGTGTGATCTCCCCCTGTTCTACAGAGTGAGTGAGTGGAGTTTGCGTGATCTCCCCCTGTTCTACAGAGTGAGTGAGTGGAGTTTGTGTGATCTCCCCCTGTTCTACACTGAGTGAGTCGAGTTTGTGTGATCTCCCCCTTTTCTGCAGAGTGAGTGAGTGGGTGGAGTTTGTGTGAACTCCCCCTGTTCTACAGAGTGAGTGAGTGGAGTTTGTGTGATCTCCCCCTGTTCTACAGAGTGAGTGAGTGGAGTTTGTGTGATCTCCCCCTCCTCTACAGAGTGAGTGAGTGGGGTTTGTGTGATCTCCCCCTGTTCTACAGAGTGAGTGAGTGGAGTTTTTGTAATCTCCTCCTGTTCTGCATAGTGAGTGAGTGGAGTTTGTGTGATCTCCCCCTGTTCTACAAAGTGAGTGGAGTTTGTGTGATCCCCCCCTGTTCTGCAGAGTGAGTGAGTGAGTGGAGTTTGTGTGAACTCCCCCTGTTCTGCAGGTAAGGACCACCTGAGCTATGTAGCTCTTTTTCGGAAGCGACCTGGCCACAAATGACGGCTCAACGAAGCAGTGGCTTCTCGTGTAGGAATGTAAAGCAGCAGCCAGACACGGAGAAAAATCCACGCGACCACGTGCGGGAGAGAGAGAGACACGCGAACTCCAAATGTACAGCAGCAGGCGTCAGGGTCAGGACTGAACCCACGACCTCCTGCATACCAAGCGAGGTAGTTAACATCTCATCACGGGGAGAGAGAGAGACACGCAAACTCCAAATATACAGCAGCAGCAGGCGTCAGGGTCAGAGGTGAACCCACGACCTCCTGTATACCAGGCGAGGTAGTTAACATCTCCTAGCCACCGCTGCACCCAAAATACACGCTTGTACCTTTGCAATATATGCAGTACATCGTGTACACAACATCACCTTTGTAATCATACACACGCACAAAGACAAAGATCCCCCGCGTAGCCTTAACAGACTGTTGGGGCAAGTTGGGGCAAGTGCTGTTAGCGAGTAGCAGCAGCGCCTACGAAGGAGACAAAGACAAAGATCCCCCGTGTAGCCTCTAACAGACTGTCGGGGCAAGTGCTGTTAGCGAGTAGCAGCAGCGACTATGAAATTCCGGCACTAGCGACTCCTTTGTTTTTCGCACCGGGTACTCATTTGAGGCTGAGTCGACCTAAGGGAGGCCCGGGGATAATCATCACTTGTGTTGGTGGCCGTGAGCGAGAGTCGAGATCTGGTAGCTGGGCTCGTAGCGCAGAGCGCTAACCATTGCGCCACCGCTCACCATATACATACACACGTAAATATACATACACACTCACACATGCACATATACACAAGACAAAGATCCCCCGTGTAGTCTTAACAGACTGTAGGGGCAAGTGCTGTTAGCGAGCAGTGCCTATGAAGGCCGGCACGGCACAGGAGGGGGTGGGTGGCCAACACCACGCCCGGCCGCCTTTGTCTCCCCTAGTGGCGATGTTTTTACACACCAGGTACACATTTGAGGCTGAGTCGACCTAGGGGAGGCCCGGGACCGGTTCAGATAATCGTCACTGGTGTTGGCCGTGAGCGGGAATCGAACCCGGGTCGCCGGGTTCATAGTGCAGCGCGCTAACCGCTACACCACCGCTCCCCACCAGGTACTCATTTGAGGCTGAGTCGACCTAACGGAGGCCCGGGGATAATCATTACACACACGCGTGTACACACACACACGGGTACAACAACAACAAACGCCATTCGCCACTAAGTGGCGGTGACGTCACCACGATGCTTGTGCCAGGCCATGTGCACCACCTGTGCCCCCTACTGTGCCAACCTGCTGTGCTTTAGCCACCCGGCGCTCCGCTCGTTGTTGTGAGCGTCGCTCCTCCGCCCTCCGTTGTTGTTGGAGGGCGACTGCCTCCAACTGCCCAGTAGCATCCTTCACGAGCCTCCTCCACAGAGGCCGATCTTGACACCGCTGGTACCAGTCATCGGCAAGTCCACTCAGCTCCACGTCCTCCTGTACCACATCACTCCATCTCTTCTCCAGCCCGTGCCGCGCCCGTTTAGCCTCCTCAATCCGGCCGAACAAAAGCTGTTTCGGCATGCGGTGGCTGGGCATGCGGGCTACATGACCCAGCCAACGCAGCCTTGCCTGCCGGAGGAGCTCACCGATGGGACCGTGCCCAGATCTTTGAAGGATTTGTGAGCTCCTCACACAATCCAGCCTGGTTAAACCCAGAATGGATCGTAGACAGGCCAGCCTAAATGTTTCTAACTGGCGAAGATGTTCCATTAGGGGGGTCCACGTTTCGCAAGCGTAGAGAAGGGAGGGAATGACCGTGGCCGAGAAGACCTGACGCTTAGTGCGGAGCGACAGACCAGGTAACTTCCACACAGCGTTACGCAACCGATGAAAAGCTATTGCCGCTCGACTGATTCGGAGTGAGACCTCTGCTGTTAAACTGGAGCCGGTCATAAGCACACTGCCCAGGTATGGGAAACTCTCCAATCTCTCCACAACTGCCCCATCACCGATTGGGAGTTGTGGGGGTGGAGTGTCCGATGGTACAAAATACCCAGGCAGGTGCTTAGTTTTGGCCGGAACGGTACACGAGGGGGTGGGTGGCCAGCACCACGCCCGACCGCCTTTGTCTCCCTAGTGGCTATGTTTACACACCGCACCAGGTACTCATTTGAGGCTGAGTCGACCTAGGGGAGGCCCGGGACCGGTTCAGATAATCGTCACTGGTGTTGGCAGTGAGCGAGAATCGAACCCGTGTCGCCGGGTTCATAGCGCAGCGCGCTAACCGCTACACTATCGCTCCCCACTCACGTACACACACACGTACACACACACACGTACACACACGTACACACACACACACACGTACACACACACACGTACACACACGTACACACACACACACGTACACACACGTACACACACACACGTACACACACACACGTACACACACACACGTACACACACACACGTACACACACACGGTGTGTGTGGGTGTCAACACGATCCCACCCGATTCGCTTCATCGTGAGCGACTCTCTACAACAAGCGGCACTTCTCCCCCACCCCCCAACATTCTGTCGAGGCGAAAACTACACTAAAACTAAAGTATATTATTAATTAGAACGTGTCCTTTTTATACCGGGTTAAAGGCCCAACTACTGAGGTAGCGCGTTTCGAGAAGCGACCCTGGCGATCACAAATGATGGCCCACCACCACCACCATCATCATCACCATCATGCGGACAATTATAGCGGTAGCCAAATCATTCTGAACGCGGGGTTGATGTCGGTTCTAGATGTGGAGGGGGAGATGGGACTCGGAGGAGATCGGAGAAAAATCCACGCGACCACCACGTGAAGAGAGAGAGAGAGAGACACGCAGACTCCAAATATACAGCAGCAGCAGCAGGCATCGTGAGAGTCGGGACTTAACCCACGACCTCATGTACACCAGGCGAGGTAGTTGACATCTCCTAGCCACCGTGATGATGATGAGAGAGAGAGACACGCAAACTCCAATTATACAGCAGTAGCAGGCATCGTCAGGGTTCGGGATCGAACCCACGACCTCCTATACACCAGGCGAGGTAGTCACCATCTCCTAGCCACCGTGATGATGATGAGAGAGCCATGCAGACTTCAAATATACAGCAGCAGGCGTCATCAGGGTCGAGATTGAACCCACGACAACCTCCTGTACACCAGGCGAGGTAGTCAACATCTCCTAGCCACCGTGATGATGATGATGAAAGAGACACGCAAACTCCAAATCAGCAGGTGTCATCAGAGTCCGGGTTCGAACCCACGACGACCTCCCGTACACCAGGCAAGGTAGTGCAGAGCTGGGTGGGGGCGGGGTGTAGGGGGGTGCCGAGGAGGCGGGGTGGGGGGGGGGCGAAAGGGGGGCCCCGGCGTCACTCACCATCCACCAGGTGCGAGCCGAGATGTCGTAGCAAAGTTGCCACTTCACCGATCCATCGGCTGCGGTAGCGGCGTGCCGAGACATCATCGCGAGCGGCAGCAGCAGCAGCTCCCCCCCACCGCCTCCCCCCTGCTAACCGCTCACCACAAGCGGTGCTGGCGACGGAACTGAACTCGGCCGAGATAGCTCCGCAGCTAACTGAACGAAGCCGGCTCACCGGTTACGAGCGAGTCGATGGCGAGTGGAGCGAGTGAGCGGAGCGAGTGAGTGGAGTGGAGTGGGTTGGTGGGTGAGTGAGTGAGTGGGTGGAGTGGGTAGGTGGGTGAGTGAGTGAGTGAGTGGTGAGTGAGTGAGCGGAGCGAGTGAGTGGAGTGGGTGGGTAGGTGAGTGAGTGAGTGGAGTGGGTAGGTGGGTGAGTGGAGTGAGTGTGTGAGTGGGTGTGTGAGTGAGTGGTGAGTGAGTGAGTCTGTTAGTGAGTGAGTGGAGTGTGTGTGTGAGTGAGTGAGTGGTGAGTGAGTGAGTCTGTTAGTGAGTGAGTGGAGTGTGTGTGTGAGTGTGTGAGTGAGTGAGCGTGTGAGTGAGTGAGTGGTGAGTGAGTGAGCGTGTGAGTGAGTGAGTGGTGAGTGAGTGGTGAGTGAGTGGTGAGTGAGTGAGTGAGTGGTGAGTGAGTGAGCGTGTGAGTGAGTGAGTGAGTGGTGAGTGAGTGGTGAGTGAGTGAGTGAGCGTGTGAGTGGTGAGTGAGTGGTGAGTGAGTGAGTGGTGAGTGAGTGAGTGAGTGGTAAGTGAGTGAGCGTGTGAGTGAGTGAGTGGTGTGTGTGTGAGTGAGTGGTGAGTGAGTGGTGAGTGAGTGGTGAGTGAGTGAGTGGTGAGTGAGTGGTGAGTGAGTGAGCGTGTGAGTGAGTGGCGTGAGTTCGATTGAGCCAAGAGGATGGAGCGGAGCGAGCGAGCGAGTTGCGATCGGATGTGCTGTAGCGACCCAAAGAATATGAACTCCTATTCTTCTTCTTCTCTTCTGCTGCTGTTGTTGTTGTGATGTTGTCGTTGTTGTTGTTGCTAAAGTGGTGGTTCGGAGACGGAGGTGGAGAGTTGACCAATGGCTAAATCTGGCACACGGCAAAAAAATAACGGGGGGGGGGCGGGTGGGGAGAGGAGAGGGGTAGAGTGAGGTGGGTGGGTTGGGTGTGGGGAGAGAGTTTGGTTACGACCAGAGAGTAGGTACGTGAGCGGCGTTGGGTTAGGCAGTCGGTCGGTCAGTGAGACACGCGGACAAGACAGACGGCTTTAGTCGGACCGGGCTAGTCAGCCGCTCAGCCAGAGAGATAACCAGTTGGTCAACAAAGCGGTCAATGAGTAAAGTTACACGGTCAGCTGGAGAGTTGGTCAATGGCCCGGGCCGATCAGGTCGGGCCAAGTGATAGCGGGGGGGTCAAAATCGGCCGCCCGCCCGTCCGCCCGCTCGCGGAGCGCGTCGGCCGCTCTGAGAGTTCGCCGTGACTCGGGGCGGCCGGGCGTCAGGGCCTGTCCGCTAGGCAGCCCGGTCGGTCACACAGGAGGGGTGACTGCCGGCGGTCCTGGCGAGTCGCACTGCGGGAAACGAAAAACGCCACCGTGCGTGCGTGCGAGCGAGCGAGTGAGCGAGAGGGACCCAGAACTAATCTTGAGCAGCTCAGCCCCCTCGCGATGAGCCACGTTGCCTCGCCGCCTTCAGCACGAGCCAACCGGGTGGCTGGCCCGCTCAGGCAGCCAGTCAGCCAGTCAGACAGCCGTGCCGGCCGGCTCACGCAAATCAACGATTCAGCTGGTCAGTCAGCCGGTCAAACAGTCGACCAATCAGCCAGACAGTTAGACAGCCAGTCAGTCAAACGATCAATCAATCAGCCAGCCAGTCAGACAGCCAGTCAGTCAACTAATTAACCAATCAGCCAGTCAGACAGCCAGTCAGTCAATCGATTAACCAATTAGCTAGCCAGTCAGTCAACTAATTAACCAATCAAGCTAGCCAGATAGCCAGCCAGCCAGTCATTCGGTTACTTCACGTAAAAGTGAGAACATTCAATCAACGAGCCAAATAACTTATCAGTCAGTCAGTCACACAATCAACAAATCAGCCAGCCAGTCGGTCAGTCGATTAACGAGCGAGTCAGTTCATTAGTCTAAAAGTAAGAACATTCAACCAACGAACCAACCAGCCAGTCAGCCAAGTTAGACAGCCAATCAGTCACGCAATCAACCAATCAGCTAGCCAGTTAAAAGGCCAGCTAGTCAGTCAGCCAGCTCGTCAATTAACCAGCTAGTCAGTCAGCTAGTTAGTAAAAAAAACAGTGAAAATTCAGCCAGCAAGTCAATGAGTCCGGCGAGTCAAAAAACAAATGAGTCAGTCAGGCAGACGGCCAGTCATCCATCCAGTCGGTAAGCCAGCCAGTCCAACTAAACAGCCCGCTTATGCAGTCAGTCAGCCAATTTCTCAGACCCCCCCCCCCCAGAAAAACCCAGGCAGTCAGATCACGTGCACCAGTCAGCCGAGTAGCCAGCCAGCACAACCGGGCAGCCCAGTCGAGTCAGTCCAGGCCGGCCAGTCCAGTCAGCGGTCAGCGACGATTGGGTGGAGTGAGTGGGCGAGTGAGCCACACGGCTCGGAGCCCGCCTGAGTGGCGACAGCAGTAGAGGCAACAGCAGTAGAGGCAACAGCAGTAGAGGCAACAGCAGTAGAGGCAACAGTAACAGCAGTAGAGGCAACAGCAGTAGAGGCAACAGTAGTAGAGGCAACAGCAGTAGAGGCAACAGCAACAGCAGTAGAGGCAACAGCAGTAGAGGCAACAGCAGTAGAGGCAACAGCAGCAGTAGAGGCAACAGCAGCAGTAGTAGAAGCAACAGCAGCAGAGGCAACAACAACAGCAGTAGTAGAAGCAACAACAGCAGCAGTAGTAGAGGCAGCAGCAGCAGTAGCAGTAGAGGCAACAGCAGCAGCAGCAGTAGAGGCAACAGCAGCAGTAGTAGAGGCAACAGCAGCAGTAGCAGTAGAGGCAACAGCAGCAGTAGCAGTAGAGGCAACAACAGCAGCAGCAGTAGAGGCAACAACAGCAGCAGTAGTAGAGGCAACAGCAGCAGTAGCAGTAGAGGCAGCAGCAGCAGTAGCAGTAGAGGCAACAGCAGCAGTAGTAGAGGCAACAACAGCAGCAGCAGTAGAGGCAACAACAGCAGCAGCAGTAGTCGAGGCAACAGCAGCAGTAGAGGCAACAGCAGTAGTAGAAGCAACAGCAGCAGAGGCAACAACAACAGCAGTAGTAGAAGCAACAACAGCAGCAGTAGTAGAGGCAGCAGCAGCAGTAGCAGTAGAGGCAACAGCAGCAGCAGCAGTAGAGGCAACAGCAGCAGTAGTAGAGGCAACAGCAGCAGTAGCAGTAGAGGCAACAGCAGCAGTAGCAGTAGAGGCAACAACAGCAGCAGCAGTAGAGGCAACAACAGCAGCAGTAGTAGAGGCAACAGCAGCAGTAGCAGTAGAGGCAGCAGCAGCAGTAGCAGTAGAGGCAACAGCAGCAGTAGCAGTAGAGGCAACAACAGCAGCAGCAGTAGAGGCAACAACAGCAGCAGCAGTAGTAGAGGCAACAGCAGCAGTAGCAGTAGAGGCAACAACAGCAGCAGCAGTAGAGGCAACAGCAGCAGCAGTAGTAGTAGAGGCAGCAACAGCAGCAGTAGAGGCAACAACAGCAGCAGTAGCAGCAGTAGAGGCAACAACAGCAGCAGCAGTAGAGGCAACAACAGCAGCAGCAGTAGAGGCAACAGCAGCAGTAGTAGTAGTAGAGGCAATAACAACAGCAGTAAAGGCAACAACAACAACAGTAGAGGCAACAACAACAGCAGTAGAGGCAACAACAGCAACAGCAGTAGAGGCAACAACAGCAGCAGTAGAGGCAACAACAGCAGCAGTAAAGGCAACAACAACAGTAGAGGCAACAACAACAACAGTAGAGGCAACAACAGCAGCAGTAGCAGTAGAGGCAACAACAACAACAGTAGAGGCAACAACAACAACAACAGTAGAGGCAACAGCAGCAGTAGCAGTATCAGAGTCCACCACCCCCATCGCAGGGCCGGCGACAGAGCGCGGAGCTCCGGAGTCAGCCCCGAGCTCTGGGGGACACCGTCCTCACGTCTCCCACGTCATGTCCCCGTGTCTCGTCCCCGTGTCTCACGTGTCCCGTGTCTCGTCCCCGTGTCTCACGTGTCCCGTGTCTCGTCCCCGTGTCTCCGTGTCTCACGTGTCCCCGTGTCTTACGTGCCCCCGTGTCTTACGTGTCTCCGTGTCTCCGTGTCTCTGTGTCTCACGTGTCTCCGTGTCTCACGTGTTCCCGTGTCTCGTCCCCGTGTCTCCGTGTCTCACGTGTCCCCGTGTCTTACGTGTCCCCGTGTCTCCGTGTCCCCGTGTCTCACGTGTCTCTGTGTCTCACGTGTCCCCGTGTCTCGTCCCAGTGTCTCACGTGTCCCTGTGTCTCCGTGTCTCGCGTGTCCCGTGTCTCGTCCCCGTGTCTCCGTGTCTCACGTGTCCCCGTGTCTTACGTGTCCCCGTGTCTCTGTGTCTCACGTGTCCCCGTGTCTTACGTGTCCCCGTGTCTCCGTGTCCCCGTGTCTCACGTGTCTCTGTGTCTCACGTGTCCCCGTGTCTCGTCCCCGTGTCTCACGTGTCCCCGTGTCTCCGTGTCTCACGTGTCCCGTGTCTCGTCCCCGTGTCTCCGTGTCTCACGTGTCTCTGTGTCTCACGTGTCCCCGTGTCTCGTCCCCGTGTCTCACGTGTCCCCGTGTCTCCGTGTCTCACGTGTCCCGTGTCTCGTCCCCGTGTCTCCGTGTCTCACGTGTCCCCGTGTCTTACGTGTCCCCGTGTCTCGTCCCCGTGTCTCACGTGTCCCCGTGTCTCCGTGTCTCACGTGTCCCGTGTCTCGTCCCCGTGTCTCCGTGTCTCACGTGTCGCCGTGTCTCACGTGTCTCCGTGTCTCACGTGTCCCCGTTTCTCGTCCCCGCGTCTCACGTGTCGTGTCTCTCGTGTCGTGTCTCACGTGTCCCCGTGTCTCCGTGTCTCTCGTGTCGTGTCTCCGTGTCCCCGTGTCCCCGTGTCCCCGTGTCCCCGTGTCTCCCGTGTCCCCGTGTCTCACGTCTCGTGTCTCTCGTGTCGTGTCTCTCGTCGTGTCTCGTGTCACGTGTCTCTCGTGTCACGTGTCTCGTGTGTCTCTCTTGTCACGTGTGTCTCTCTTGTCACGTGTGTCTCGTGTGTCACGTGTCTCTCGTGTCACGTGTCTCTCGTGTGTCTCGTATCTCGTGTGTCTCGTGTCACGTGTCTCTCGTGTCGTGTCTCACGTCTCGTGTCTCTCGTGTCACGTGTCTCTCGTGTCTCGTGTCGTATCTCTCGTCGTGTCGTGTCGTGTCACGTGCCTCTCGTGTGTCTCGTGTCTCGTGTGTCTCGTGTGTCACGTGTCTCTCGTGTCTCTCGTGTCACGTGTCTCTCGTCGTGTCTCACGTCTCGTGTCTCTCGTGTCACGTGTCTCTCGTGTCTCTCGTGTCACGTGTCTCTCGTGTCACGTGTCTCTCGTGTCTCTCACATCTCGTGTCTCTCGTGTCTCATGGGTCTCGTGTCGTGTCTCTCGTCGTGTCTCTCGTGTGTCTCGTGTCTCTCATGTCTCATGGGTCTCGTGTCGTGTCTCACGTGTCACGTGTCTCTCGGCGCAGCCAGCACGCTGTCTCCGTGCTCGCTGTCTCCGCGCTCGCTGTCTCCGCGCTCGCTGTCTCCGTGCGGGGTGTCTCCGCGCAGGGTGTCTCCGTGCTCGCTGTCTCCGCGCTCGCTGTCTCCGTGCGGGGTGTCTCCGTGCTCGCTGTCTCCACGCTCGCTGTCTCCGTGCTCGCTGTCTCCGTGCGGGGTGTCTCCGTGCTCGCTGTCTCCGTGCGGGGTGTCTCCGCGCGGGGTGTCTCCGTGCTCGCTGTCTCCGTGCGGGGTGTCTCCGTGCGGGGTGTCTCCGTGCGGGGTGTCTCCGTGCTCGCTGTCTCCGCGCTCGCTGTCTCCGTGCGGGGTGTCTCCGTGCGAGCTGTCTCGGCGCTGTGGTTCTGGAGACAACGCGGTAGAGACGGCGTGGAGCGGAGAGGGTTGGTGAGCAACGGGTGTGTGTGTGTGTGTCTGTGTGTGTGTGTCTGTGTGTGTGTCTGTGTGTCTGTGTGTGTGCGTGTCTGTGTGTCTGTGTGTGTGTGTGTCTGTGTGTGTGTGTGTGTGTCTGTGTGTCTGTGTGTGTGTGTCTGTGTGTGTCTGTGTGTGTGTGTGTCTGTGTGTGTCTGTGTGTGTGTACCTGTCTGTGTGTGTGTGTGTGTCTGTGTGTGTCTGTGTGTGTGTGTCTGTGTATGTCTGTGTGTGTGTGTACCTGTGTGTGTGTGTGTGTACCTGTGTGTGTGTGTCTGTGTGTACCTGTGTGTGTGTGTACCTGTGTGTGTGTACCTGTGTGTGTGTGTACCTGTGTGTGTGTGTACCTGTGTGTGTGTGTGTCTGTGTGTGTGTGTCTGTGTATGTGTGTGCCTATGTGTGTGTGTGTGTACATGTGTGTGTGTGTCTGTGTGTGTGTGTGTGTACCTGTGTGTGTGTGTGTACCTGTGTGTGTGAGTGTGTGTGTACCTGTGTGGGTGAGTGTGTGTGTACCTGTGTGTGTGAGTGTGTGTGTACCTGTGTGTGTGTACCTGTGTGTGTGTGTACCTGTGTGTGTGTGTCAGTGTGTGTGTACCTGTGTGTGTGTGTACCTGTGTGTGAGCGTGTGTGAGCGTGTGTGTACATGTGTGTGTGAGTGTGCCTGTGTGTGTGAGTGTGTGTGTACCTGTGCGTGTGAGTGTGTGTGTGTGTACCTGTGTGCCTGTGTGTGTGTGTAACTGTGTGTGTGAGTATGTATCTGTGTGTGTGAGTGTGTGTGTACCTGAGTGTGTGAGTGTGTGTGTGTACCTGTGTGCCTGTGTGTGTGTGTAACTGTGTGTGTGAGTATGTATCTGTGTGTGTGAGTGTGTGTGTACCTGAGTGTGTGAGTGTGTGTGTGTACCTGTGTGTGTGAGTGTGTGTGTACCTGTGTGTGTTAGTGTGTGTGTACCTGTGTGTGTGAGTGTGGTTGTGTACCTGTGTGTGTGTACCTGTGTGTGTGTGTACCTGTGTGTATGAGTGTGTGTGTACCTGTGTGTGTGCGTGTGTGTGTGTGTGTACCTGTGTGTGTACCTGTGTGTGAGTGTGTGTGGACCTGTGTGTGTGTACCTGTGTGTGTGTGAGCGTGTGAGGGGAGCGGTAGTGTAGCGGTTAGCGCGCTGCACTATGAACCCGGCGACCCGACTTCGATTCCCGATCACGGCCAACACAAATGACGATTATCTGAACCGGCCGCGGGCCTCCCCTAGGTCGACTCAGCCTCAAATGAGTACCTGGTGCGGTGTGTAAACATTACCACATAGGTGCTCGCTAACAGCACTTGCCCCGACAGTCTGTTAAGGCTATATGGGGGATCTTTGTAAGTGTGTGGACCTGTGTGTGTGTGTACCTGCGTGTGTGTACACACACACACAGACAAAACAACCCCCTACCTCCTCGCGGTGCCGGACGGGCAACTCTGTCGTGGACAGTGCTGTGGGGGGAGGGCCAATTCCGATTGGCTCCTCCCCTTCATGGCGTCTGTGTCCACCACAGTGGCTAAACTGGGGCTCTGGACGGGTGCGAGGAGCTGGTAACCCCTCCACCTTCAATTAATTACCACTAAACCACGAAGTAAACTGAAATATGTAACTAATAAGCTTGTGCCGGAGGCCCCGGGGGGACAGGCGTCTATGACGTCTCCTGGCCAAACCCCATTTGGCGGAGCCAGGAGATTGAATCTCTACCCTCGGGGCTCCTCCAGAAACAACGAAAAGCCACTACGGGTGGCCACGTGGAATGTTCGAACGCTCACTGCGGAGGAGAGGCTGCCACCCCTCTGTCGGGAGCTGGACCGGTACCGCCTGGATCTCTGTGGCATTCAGGAGATCCGGTGGACCGGTTCGGGCTCCTGCCACCATGAGGAGTGGACAGTCCTCTACTCGGGGCAGCAGACTGCCAAACAACAGGGTGTGGGTCTTCTTTTGAACAAAAGAATGAAGGGGGCGTGGGAGCGTGGCGGTGAGGTGTGGGAAGCTGTAAGCACCAGGCTACTTTGGGCTCGCCTTCCCATCAACCGGAGGCGAGAAGTGGTGGTCGTGGTTACTTATGCCCCCACCGAAGACGAACATCCGTGGAGGGATGCAGGCAAAGCCGATGAGTCAGATGCCTTCTATGACCTTCTGTCACAGGTGCTGGCTAAAGTGGCACCTCGGGATAGAGTCATCATGTTGGGTGACTTCAATGCCCGAGTTGGTCATGATGCTTGCACCTGGTCTGGAGTGATTGGAGGGCATGGGCCAGATCAGCTCAATAACAACGGTAGGAGGCTGCTAGATTTTTGTGCAGCCCATGGGCTTGTAATTACCAACACGCTGTTCCGGCATCGGCGCATCCACACAACAGCATGGATGCATGCCGGGTCCAAGCAAGAACATCTGCTGGACTACAGATTGACGGACCAGTGGATGCGAGCCCATGTCCTTGACACCAGGAACTACTGTGGAGTTGATCTGCCCTCTGACCATCCATTAGTCATCTGTAAGATGCGCCTGCCATTCTTCCACTCAGGTGGTGGGTGTACACCCAGGACCCCATTCCAAACTAAAGTGGCCTGGTCTCAGTTATCTGATGAAAGTTGCAAGCGAGAATTTCATCATCACTTGCGGCTGGGATTGGCATCGTCCCCCACTCCTCCTGATGTCGAGGGTAAATGGGCGAGGTTTAGGACTGTGACTCATGCAGCTGCAATGGCTGCTTTGGGTACGCGGTCCAGACCTCCGCAGAGACCCTGGCTGACAAAGAAGGTGTTCAGGATGGTTGTGAAAAAGCGACAGGCCCACTGTCATCGGCTACACAGTCCCACGTCAGAGAATGAGGAGGCTTACCGCAGCCTTTGCTCGGAGGTTCGGAGAGCCGTGAGGCGCTGCAAGGATGGGTGGTGGTCGCGGGTTGCTGAGGAGATGGAGTCTGCCTCAGTGACCCGCGATCACAAATCTCGATTTAACGCCATCAAAAAAGTAACCTGCAGCGCCACACCTATTACCATCATTAGAGGAAAAAACGGTGATCCAATCTCCGACCCCCAGGAACAGGTTTGCAGATTTGCTGAGCATTTCTGTGAGGTCCTGGGAGAGGGAAAATCCCTCAGCCAGGAAAACATCGTGGCACAAAGTGAGGATGACCCTGCTGAGGTTGCGGTGACTCAACTATCGGAAGAAGTCACCCCCTGTGAGTGGCTGGCTGAAGTGCCATCTGTTGAGGAAGTACTGAAGGCGATCCGGAGTCTGAGACCAGGAAAGGCAGCGGGCAGAGATGATCTCCCAAGCGAAATGCTGAGGGAGGGTGGCGTTTGTGCACAGACTGCCCTATATGACATCATATCAACAGTCTGGACCACTGGATGGGTTCCGCATGATTGGAAGGATGCCCTGGTGGTCCCCCTCTTTAAGAAGGGGGACCGCACAGACTGTAACAACTACAGGGGCATCTCACTCCTCAGTGTGCTGGGAAAGGTCCTGGCAAGGATTATCAACATCGCCTCGCCAGGCACGCTGAGGAGAGGCTTGCGGAGCCCCAATGCGGTTTCAGGAAAGGGCGGTCCTGCACAGATGCCATATTTTCTGTCCGTCTGCTACAGCAGAGGTGTAGGGAATTCCAACAAGACCCACATCTCTGCTTTATTGACCTGGTCAAGGCCTATGATACCATCAGTAAGCCTGGGCTCTGGGTTGTTCTTCGTGCTTTTGGAGTCCCTGACCATCTGCTCACGATCATTAAGGACCTTCATGATGGTGAGCGGGCCCGGGTAAAACTACGTGGCCGGGAGTCAGAGCCATTCCCTGTACACCTTGGGGTGCGACAGGGATGTTCTCTGGCTCCCACATTATTTAACATCTATTTTGACCACGTAGTTCGTGCAGCCTTCAATAGCTGTACCGGGGGAATCTCCATATGGTACAGATATAATGGGAGGCTGATCGATGCCCGGGTGTGGTCAAGGGATGGCTCCCTATTGCTCAACCACGTTATGTATGCCGATGATTTGGTAGTAGCTGCTCATTCAGAGGAGGAGTTGGAGACGCTGCTGCTGAGACTGGAGCGTGCCACTAAGAGATGGGGCCTTACCATCAGCCCCACCAAAACTAAGCACCTGCCTGGGTATTTTGTACCATCGGACACTCCACCCCCACAACTCCCAATCGGTGGTGGGGCAGTTGTGGAGAGAGTGGAGAGTTTCCCATACCTGGGCAGTGTGCTTATGACCGGCTCCAGTTTAACAGCAGAGGTCTCACTCCGAATCAGTCGAGCGGCAATATCTTTTCATCGGTTGCGTAACGTTGTGTGGAAGCTACCTGGTCTGTCGCTCCGCACTAAGCTTCAGGTCTTCTCGGCCACGGTCATTCCCTCCCTTCTCTACGCTTGCGAAACGTGGACCCCCCTAATGGAACATCTTCGCCGGTTAGAAACATTTAGGCTGGCCTGCCTACGATACGTGGAGCTGAGTGGACTTGCCGATGACTGGTACCAGCGGTGTCAAGATCGGCCTCTGTGGAGGAGGCTCGTGAAGGACGCTACTGGGCAGTTGGAGGCAGTCGCCCTCCAACAACAACGGAGGGCGGAGGAGCAACGCTCACAACAACGAGCGGAGCACCGGGTGGCTAAAGCACAGCAGGTTGGCACAGTAGGGGCCACAGGTGGTGCATCAGCCAGTCATCTCAGTCATCTCAGTCAGTCGACCCGTGGCACCTGGGTCTGCCCGGTGACCTCCTGCCAGCGGGCGTTCGACACTTCACGTGGCCTCAGGGTGCACATAGCCTGGCACAAGCGTCGTGGTGACGTCACCGCCACTTAGTGGCGAATGGCGGTTGTTGTTGTGTTCCTGTATGTGTGTACGAGTGTGTTTGTGTGGGGAGGAGTGGTGCAGCGGTTAGGGCTCGAGTTTGAATCCCGCTCACGGCCAACACCACGTGGCACACTCGTACAACAACACGTGTTGTTGTTGTGAGATACACAACAACAACACATGTAGCTATATATTCGATAGGCGACGTTTCGGGCAATAGCCCTCGTTCATGGTGGAGATGGGGGATCATTGTAACACGACTGGAGCTTATTTTCTTGCATATCGATTTGCATTTAATGCCACTAATCGATTTTCTGGTCTTGTGCTCGCGCGTAGAACCTAATCACCACAACCGCCGCCACCGCAACTATTACAACCACCACAACAACCACCACCACAGCCACCACCATCACGCAAACACGACCCCTCCACTCTCCACGCAATTCCCCCACCCCAACCCCTCCCCCCACCTTCACCCCTCCCCCCCACCTCCAATCCTCCCACCCATCTCCACCCAACTCCACCCCCCCCTCCTCCACTGCTCCTCCACCCCAGCACCCCCCCCACAATCTCCCTCCCCCTCACCTCCTCACCCCCAACCTGATTCACGTAGATCCCATCACCTCCTCCAATCACCCACTCCGCCCCTCCCCTCCATCCACCCGATTCCCCCCACCCATACCCCTCCCCCCGACCCCTCCCCCTCCCCCCTCCCCCCACCCCTCCCCCTCCCCCCATCACCCCGTCCAGGTGGTCTCAGGAACACGCCGCGGTCCCCTGCGCCCCACCGCTGCGCCACCGCTCCCCCGTGCACGACGGATACTCGGCACGCGCGCGCGCGCACGCGGCTGTCAGCGAGCACCTATTAAGGTCCGGCACAGGTGGGGGTGGGGGGGGGGGACACGGGGGAGGGGGGGACACGAAGGGGGGGGGAGGGGCTCCGAGGCAAATTACGTCATCGCCACCTCCACTTCTCATGCAGGTTCCTGCGATGCAACGAGATGTTAACTCCCTCGCCTGGTACGCAGGAGGTCGCGGGCTCGATCCCGACCCTGACGCCTGCTGCTGTGTATTTGGAGTTTGCGTGTCTCACTCTCTAATCATCATCATCATCATCACGGTGACCAGGAGATGTTAACTACTTTGCCTAGTACGCAGGAGGTCGTGGGTTCAATCCCGACCCCGGGCGATGCCTTCTGCTGTATATTTGGAGTCTGCGAGTGTCTCTCTCTCTCCCCGTGGTGGTCACGTGGATTTTACTCCGGGGTCCTGCGGTTTTTTTTCCCCTCTCCACATTAAGGAATCAACGTCACCACGCGTTTCGAGTTATTTGGCGGCTGCTATAAATGTCCACGTGGTGATGAAGATGATGAGACGCCACCACCTCGTTCAGCTGCTAACATTTGTGATGGCCAAGTTCTGAAAAAGAGCGACATCGCTCACTGGGCCTTACCTGGTAAAACAATGAAGTTTAAATAGTTTATATATAGACGCAGTGATATATCTCATTCTCGCTAGAGAGAGAGATGCAGGGGCTTCCCTCTCTATATATAGAGACAGGTCGCTCTCTCTAATTCCCAGACAAACACACACAGGTACACACACCACAGGTACAAACACAGACACAACAACAACAACCGCCATTCACCACTAAGTGGCGGTGACGTCACCACGACGCTTGTGCCAGGCCATGTGCACCCTGAGGCCACGTGAAGTGTCGAACGCCCGCTGGCAGGAGGTCACGGGGCAGACCCAGGTGCCACGGGTCGACTGACTGAGATGACTGGCTGATGCACCACCTGTGCCCCCTACTGTGCCAACCTGCTGTGCTTTAGCCACCCAGCGCTCCGCTCGTTGTTGTGAGCGTCGCTCCTCCACCCTCCGTTGTTGTTGGAGGGCGACTACCTCCAACTGCCCAGTAGCGTGCTTCACGAGCCTCCTCCACAGAGGCCGATCTTGACACCGCTGGTACCAGTCATCGGCAAGTCCACTCAGCTCCACGTCCTCCTGTACCACATCACTCCATCTCTTCTCTAGCCCGTGCCGCGCCCGTTTAGCCCCCTCGATCCGGCCGAACAAAAGCTGTTTCGGCATGCGGTGGCTGGGCATGCGGGCTACATGACCCAGCCATCGCAGCCTTGCCCGCCGGAGGAGCTCACCGATGGGACCTTGCCCAGATCTTTCAAAGATTTGTGAGCTCCTCACACAATCCAGTCTGGTTAAACCCAGGATGGATCGTAGGCAGGCCAGCCTAAATGTTTCTAACCGGTGAAGATGTTCCATTAGGGGGGTCCACGTTTCGCAAGCGTAGAGAAGGGAGGGAATGACCGTGGCCGAGAAGACCTGAAGCTTAGTGCGGAGCGACAGACCAGGTAGCTTCACACACACACACTGACAGACACACACTGACAGACACACACACACACACACTGACAGACACACACACACTGACAGACACACACACACTGACAGACACACACACACTGACAGACACACACTGACAGACACACACACTGACAGACACACACACACACACTGACAGACACACACACTGACAGACACACACACACTGACAGACACACACACACTGACAGACACACACTGACAGACACACACACTGACAGACACACACACACACACTGACAGACACACACACTGACAGACACACACACTGACAGACACACACACACTGACACACACACACTGACAGACACACACACTGACAAACACACACACACACACTGACAGACACACACACACTGATAGACACACACACACTGATAGACACACACTGACAGACACACACACACTGACAGACACACACACAGAGACGCAAACCGCGCCATCCCGGTAAGAAAGAGCCGCGTTCATCGGGGGGATGGCGGGGGGGGGGGGGAGCTTCAAAGCGCCGAGTCGGTGGCCTCGAGATCAGCAGCAGCAGGAGGAGGAGGTGGAGGAGGAGGTGGAGGAGGTGATTGGGTGGTGGTTCACGTGGAAGAGAGGGAGGCTTTGTGAGCAGCTCACTGGAAGCATTCCATTAGTGGCGTGCGAGTGACTGCGAAACAGACTGCACCTTTTGTGCGTGGCCGTGTGTGTGCGTCTCTGTGTGTAAGTCTGCGCGTGTGTGTCTGTGTGTAAGTCTGCGTGTGTGTGTCTCTGTGTGTAAGTCTGCGCGTGTGTGTGTGTGTCTCTGTGTGTAAGTCTGCGCGTGTGTGTCTGTGTGTAAGTCTGCGTGTGTGTGTCTCTGTGTGTAAGTCTGCGCGTGTGTGTGTGTGTCTCTGTGTGTAAGTCTGCGCGTGTGTGTCTGTGTGTAAGTCTGCGTGTGTGTGTCTCTGTGTGTAAGTCTGCGCGTGTGTGTGTGTGTCTCTGTGTGTAAGTCTGCGTGTGTGTCTCTGTGTGTAAGTCTGCCTTTGTGTGTCTCTGTGTGTAAGTCTGCGTGTGTGTCTCTGTGTGTAAGTCTGTCTATATGTGTGTGTCTGTGTGTAAGTCTGTCTGTGAGTGTGTCTGTGTGTAAGTCTGCGTGTGTGTCTCTGTGTGTAAGTCTGCGTGTGTGTGTCTGTGTGTAAGTCTGCCTGTGTGTGTGTCTCTGTGTGTAAGTCTGTCTATGTGTGTGTCTCTGTGTGTAAGTCTGCCTGTGTGTGTGTCTGTGTGTAAGTCTGCCTGTGTGTGTGTGTTTCCGTGTATAAGTCTGCGTGTGTGTCTCTGTGTGTAAGTCTGCCTGTGTGTGTGTCTGTGTGTAAGTCTGTCTATGTGTGTGTCTCTGTGTGTAAGTCTGCCTGTGTGTGTGTCTGTGTGTAAGTCTGCCTGTGTGTGTCTCTGTGTGTAAGTCTGCGCGTGTGTCTCTGTGTGTAAGTCTGCCTGTGTGTGTGTCTCTGTGTATAAGTCTGCGTGTGTGTCTCTGTGGGTAAGTCTGCGCGTGTGTGTCTCTGTGTGTAAGTCTGTCTGTGTGTGTGTGTCTGTGTGTAAGTCTGCGCGTGTGTTTGTGTGTCTCTGTGTGTATGTTTGTGTGTGTGTGTGTCTCTGTGTATAAGTCTGCGTGTGTGTCTGTGTGTAAGTCTGCGTGTGTGTGTCTGTGTGTAAGTCTACATGTGTGTGTGTCTCCTTGTGTAAGTCTGCGTGTGTGTGTCTGTGTATAAGTCTGCGTGTGTGTGTCTCTGTGTGTAAGTCTACGTGTGTGTCTCTGTGTATAAGTCTGCGTGTGTGTCTGTGTGTAAGTCTGCGTGTGTGTGTCTCTGTGTGTAAGTCTGCGTGTGCGTGTGCGTCTCCGTGTGTTTGTCTGTGTTCGGTAGTGGGGAGCGGTAGTGTAGCGGTTAGCGCTACGCTGCGCTACGAACCCGACCACCCGGATTCGATTCCCGCTCACGGCCAACACCAGTGACAATTATCTGTACCGGTCCTGGGCCTCCCCTAGGTCGACTCAGCCTCAAATTAGTACCTGGTGTGATGTGTGAGCATGGCCACTAGGGGAGGCATGGTGTTGGCCACCCACTCCCTCGTGTGCCGTGCCGGCCTTCATAGGTGCTCGCTAACAGCACTTGCCCCAACAGTCTATTAAGGCTACATGGGGAATCTTTGCCTTTATCTGTGTGTGTGCGTCTGGAGGGGGGATGGGGGGGACTGTAAGACCCGGAGAAAAATCCACGCGACCACGGAGAGAGAGAGACACGCAAACTCCAAATATACAGCAGCAGCAGGCGTCGTCAGGGTCTGGGTAGAACCCACGACCTCCTGTACACCAGGCGAGGTAGTCAACATCTCATAGCCACGTTCTGACCCCGTGCCTCCTACTGGACATCTGGGGGGGGGGGGGGAAGAGCTTTACAGCTCATCGGATTCCTCCTGCGGTCTAAGTAGACGTTCTGATTCCGCTGCGGTCGTGGAGTGGGGAGTCACTTTCCGGAGCTCAGTCCTGGTTATTATTCCAAACTTGGGGGGTGGAGGGAAAAGATCGCCCGTGATGGGAGGGAAATTCCAAGGACTGACTCCCCCCCCCCCACTCAAAACGCCAAACGGCCTGCAACAAACAGCCCCGTGAAATGGATCGTTACATCGCTGGGTCGTCAGAGACGGATTAAAGATTAATCCAGCAGTGGATTCACCATGAAGACTACTACTGATGTTGCTGCTGCTGATGACAATGATGACACAGATGTCTCTCCTACTCTCTCAGTCTCCCTCTTTATAGAGAGATACGGCATGGCTCTCTCCCTCTCTCTCTGTTATGCTCGCCGGTGAGAAGCTGTTGCGGGACGTCGCTCCTCGCCATGAAGGAGCTGCGCCTGAAGCTGGAGGCGCCGGGGGATGGTGGCGGCCCTCTCCCCCCCGTCCTCTGCCTCGTCCTTCCCGGAGTTGTGCTTCTCCTGCACGCAGCCCCCTGGCCAAAGCGACTCCGGCAAGCTACTGAAGCTCCGAGGCTGCAGGAACGTGCCCCTGAAGAGCGCCCCAAGCAAAGCGCTCTACACGTGGCTGTGTCAAGGCGCTGCATTCCCGGGGCCTGGCCGACCTACCGGACACAAAATGGAGAGACCACTTCTCTCCCCTCATTGCGGCCGCCCCCCAGTGGAAACAAATGTACAAAGTCTCCCGTAGCCAAACGCTGCGGTGACCTCCGATGGAGGTTGGCACACTGCACGTTGCCATCGGCCGTGTGGCTCAGCCGAATCTCGCCGGGGGTAACAGACTTGGTGCATCTCCTGCGGTGCCAGGGAGGATCTGCCCCACCGGTACTTACGCTGCCAGCGGCTCAACCCAATGTTCCGCCCTTTGGGGGACATCTTCAGGAAACTGGGGGTGCCCTTCTACAACAGAAGCTTCGTATATGGGGTGGTGCCTTACGTGGCTAACAAGCGCCATGACCTCGCCATCTTCGCCTGTGCTCAGGCGAAGTTGGCGGTGTACAGAACGAGGAAGAAGATGCTGCAAGGTGACACTGACGGCTGCTCTGTGCTGCTTCCAGTGTTCAGGGGCCTGCTCAAGGCGCGGCTCCGGCTGGAGCACGCCACGTACCACACACACGTGTCGGTGATGTGCAGCGCGTCTTCTTAGAACGCTGGGAAGCCGGACAAGCCCCTCTCTGTACCGGCGTGGACGGCACCACCCCACGTGGTCACCTTCTGAAGCGCTCGCTCGTCACCGTGGCGTGCGCGATGACCACCACCACCACCACCACGTGACTTTTATTTTGTGTTGTGTGCAGCGGATTTAGCGCCACAGCGCCTGTGGTGTTTATTGTGTTTTATTTGCTGCTGGTGACTTTGTGTATTTCGAATCGGAATTGTCTCCGGTGCTGTCGTCGGGGAGGCTGACCCCAGGCTCATCACTCACGTGGGATCCGCTGCTCCCCTCTTCCGTGTCCTGGGGAGGGTTACTGCTCACCGACTCCCCCCCCCCCCCCTTCGCCGCGGCCCCTCGGGGCATGACTCGCGGCTGGCGCTTAGCCACCTGGGGTCAATCCACAAAATCTCTGCGCACACTCACTCACACCCACTCACTCGAAATCCGACGTCGCTCCTCTCCCGTGCCGCGCACCAATCGCGCGGCACGGGACTCGGGGTCGGGGGTCAGAGGGCAGGGACGTCACTCGCACACGCGCAGCCGATTGGGGGGGGGGTTGTCTCGGAGATTTATTTAAAGGGCTGTATGAACAATCTCACGGGCACGCTGCCCGTTCACCCCACGCACACGTTAAACACAAGGGCGTATGGGTAATCGCACGTGCCCCTGTACGAGTCCGCCGCCGCTCGTCACACGCACATGATAACCACGAGCTACACGCATGGGCGAGCGCAAACACGTGGGTAAATACACACACGCACAAACACAGGGGTACAACGACGCACACCACCACGCGTCCGTTCCACCCTCGCAGAAACCACACGACAAGGTTTATTGATCACCAACAGTTTATTCTCGGCGAGTCCGAGGCTAAATTACCCGAGTGAGTTTGAGTCAGCAGGAGAGGTCTAACCTATCTCCCGATGGTCTAAGACCCGCTCTGTCCCGCCTCTTTCAAATCACTCTCCTAGGAAAATCTCACGATGGCCTCAATGTCTCACTCTCGGGTATTCACGCACGGTTCGACTCGTACGGAGCTGCTGGGTCGGATCCTCGCTGCACTTCGACTCGTCACACGGACGTTCGAGTGGCTGGGAAGTGGACGGCCCCGAGCGCTGGCTTGAGTAGAACACGAACTCACCCTATCCCTACCTTCTCTCCTCTTTTTATTGTCCTCTACATCGAAGATAAATCGGTCGCTGATCCGCTGGCCTCCCGTCCAATCAGGTGGCTCGGATTTCCCGCCGTTCGTGACTCCATCCCCCACTACCTGCCTGCTGACCCGTGTGTGTTGTGGGTGTATTGTCTACCCGCGGTGGCTCAGCAGCCCCGTCGTGACCATGCAACCACAACCCAAGTGCGAGTTCGCCTCGGGGGGGGTCGCCCAATGAGAGGGCTTCTGGGTGAAAACCTGTCGGTCACGTGACCTCCCCTCGGGGCTCTATGTGGAGGTGTGTGTGTGTGTTCATGTGGGGGCTCTATGTGGAGGTGTGTGTGTGTGTGTTCATGTGGGGGCTCTATGTGGGTGTGTGTGTGTGTTCATGTGGGGGCTCTATGTGGGGGTGTGTGTGTGTGTTCATGTGGGGGCTCTGTGTGTGTGTGTGTTCATGTAGGGGATCTGTGTGGGGGTGTGTGTGTGTTCAAGTGGGGGCTCTATGTGGAGGTGTGTGTTCATGTGGGGGCTCTATGTGGGGGTGTGTGTTTGTGTGTTCATGTGGGGGCTCTATGTGGGTGTGTGTGTGTGTGTGTTCATGTGGGGGCTCTGTGTGTGTGTTCATGTAGGGGATCTGTGTGGGGGTATGTGTGTGTTCAAGTGGGGGCTCTATGTGGAGGTGTGTGTGTGTGTTCATGTGGGGGCTCTATGTGGAGGTGTGTGTGTGTTCATGTGGGGGCTCTATGTGTGTGTGTGTTCATGTGGGGGCTCTATGTGGGTGTGTGTGTGTTCATGTGGGGGCTCTATGTGTGTTCATGTGGGGGCTCTATGTGTGTGTTCATGTGGGGGCTCTATGTGTGTGTTCATGTGGGGGCTCTATGTGTGTGTTCATGTGGGGGCTCTATGTGTGTGTTCATGTGGGGGCTCTATGTGTGTGTGATCATGTGGGGGCTCTATGTGTGTGTTCATGTGGGGGCTCTATGTGTGTGTGTGTTCATGTGGGGCCTCTATGTGTGGGTGTGTGTTCATGTGGGGGCTCTATGTGGGTGTGGGTGTGTTCATGTGGGGGCTGTATGTGTGTGTGTTCATGTGAGGGCTCTATGTGGGTGTGTTCATGTGGGGGCTCTATGTGTGTGTGTTCATGTGGGGGCTCTATGTGTGTGTTCATGTGGGGGCTCTATGTGTGTGTGTTCATGTGGGGGCTCTATGTGTGTGTGTGTGTTCATGTGGGGGCTCTATGTGTGTGTGTGTGTGTTCATGTGGGGGCTCTATGTGTGTGTGTTCATGTGGGGGCTCTATGTGTGTGTGTGTGTTCATGTGGGGGCTCTATGTGTGTGTGTGTTCATGTGGGGGCTCTATGTGTGTGTGTCTGTGTGTTCATGTGGGGGTTCTATGTGTGTGTGTGTTCACGTGGGGGTTCTATGTGGGTGTGTGTGTAGTGTGTGTGTGTGGTGTGTGTGTAGTGTGTGTGTAGGGTGTGTGTGTCTGTGTGTGTGTGTTCATGTGGGGGGTGGTGAGGGAGGAGCGGCGTCGGCCGCGTCGCTCGGAGGTGTCGGCGTCGCGGCCACGGAGTTGGGCAGGACGGCCTCGCTGCTGCGGCACCACCACAGCAGCTGTTGTTGCTGCTGCTGCTGATGGCAATAAAAGTTGTTTAACAGTCAAAAGTCTCATGCTCAGTCTAGAGAGAGAGACACGGCATGGCTCTCTCTCACTCTCGCTATATAGAGACACACAGCTATCTCATTCTCTGTCTATAGAGAGAGACACGGCATGGCTCTCTCTCACTCTATAGAGACACACAGCTGTCTCATTCTCTGTCTATAGAGAGAGAGACACGGGATGGCTCTCTCTCTCTCTCGCTATATAGAGACACACAGCTGTCTCATTCTCTGTCTATAGAGAGAGACACGGCATGGCTCTCTCTCACTCTCGCTATATAGAGACACAGCTATCTCATTGTCTGTCTATAGAGAAAGACACGGCATGGCTCTCTCTCACTCTATAGAGACACACAGCTGTCTCATTCTCTGTCTATAGAGAGAGACACGGCATGGCTCACTCTCACTCTCGCTATATAGAGACACACAGCTGTCTCATTCTCTGTCTATAGAGAGACACGGCATGGCTCTCTCTCGCTATATAGAGACACACAGCTGTCTAAGTCTCTGTCTATAGAGAGAGAGACACGGCATAGCTCTCTCTCTCGCTATATAGAGACACACAGCTGTCTCATTCTCTGTCTATAGAGAGAGACACGGCATGTCTCTCTCTCACTCTCACTATATAGAGACACACAGCTGTCTCATTCTCTGTCTATAGAGAGAGACACGGCATGGCTCTCTCTCTCTCGCTATATAGAGACACACAGCTGTCTCATTCTCTGTCTATAGAGAGAGACACGGCATGGCTCACTCTCTCTCTCGCTATATAGAGGCACACAGCTGTCTCATTCTCTGTCTATAGAGAGAGACACGGCATGGCCCTCTCTCACTCTCGCTATATAGAGACACAAAGCTGTCTCATTGTCTGTCTATAGAGAGAGACACGGCATGACTCTCTCTCACTCTCGCTATATAGAGACACACAGCTGTCTCATTCTCTGTCTATAGAGAGAGACACGGCATGGCCCTCTCTCACTCTCGCTATATAGAGACACAAAGCTGTCTCATTGTCTGTCTATAGAGAGAGACACGGCATGGCTCTCTCTCGCTATATAGAGACACAGCTGTCTCATTCTCTGTCTATAGAGAGAGACACGGCATGGCTCACTCTCACTCTCGCTATATAGAGACACAGCTATCTCATTCTCTGTCTATAGAGAGAGACACGGCAGGTCTCTCTCTCTCTCGCTATATAGAGACACACAGCTGTCTCATTCTCTGTCTATAGAGAGAGACACGGCATGGCTCTCTCTCGCTATATAGAGACACACAGCTGTCTCATTCTCTGTCTATAGAGAGAGACACGGCATGGCTCTCTCTCACTCTCGCTATCTAGAGACACACAGATATCTAAGTCTCTGTCTATAGAGAGAGACACGGCATGGCTCTCTCTCACTCTCGCTATATAGAGACACACAGCTATCTAAGTCTCTGTCTATAGAGAGAGACACGGCATGGCTCTCTCTCACTCTCGCTATATAGAGACACAAAGCTGTCTCATTCTCTGTCTATAGAGAGAGACACGGCATGGCTCTCTCTCACTCTCGCTATATAGAGACACAAAGCTGTCTCATTCTCTGTCTATAGAGAGAGACACGGCATGGCTCTCTCTCACTCTCGCTATATAGAGACACAAAGCTGTCTCATTCTCTGTCTATAGAGAGAGACACGGCATGACTCACTCTCGCTATATAGAGACACACAGCTATCTCATTGTCTGTCTATAGAGAGAGAGATAAGAACTCTGCGTTCGGTACAGGTCACGGCTGAGTCTGATCACTCAACCAAAAAACTGAAGTAACGAACTGAAGTAGTAACTGAAGAAGTAACGAACTGAAGTAGTAACTGAAGAAGTAACTGAAGTAGTAATTGAAGAAGTAACTGAAGAAGTAACTGAAGCAGCAACTGAAGAAGTAACTGAAGTAGTAACTGAAATAGTAACTGAAGAAGTAACTGAAGAAGTAACTGAAGCAGTAACTCAAGAAGTAACTGAAGTAGTAACTGAAGTAGTAACTGAAGAAGTAACTGAAGAAGTAACTGAAGCAGTAACTGAAGAAGTAACTGAAGCAGTAACTGAAGAAGTAACTGAAGAAGTAATGAACTGAAGTAGTAACTGAAGAAGTAACTGAAGTAGTAACGAACTGAAGTAGTAACTGAAGAAGTAACGAACTGAAGTAGTAACTGAAGAAGTAACTGAAGTAGTAACTGAAGTAGTAACTGAAGTAGTAACTGAAGTAGTAACTGAAGCAGTAACTGAAGTAGTAACTGAAGAAGTAACTGAAGTAGTAACTGAAGTAGTAACTGAAGTAGTAACTGAAGAAGTAAAGAACTGAAGTGGTAACTGAAGAAGTAACTGAAGTAGTAACTGAAGTAGTAACTGAAGTACTAACTTAAGTAGTAACTGAAGAAGTAACTGAAGAAGTAACTGAAGTAGTAACTGAAGTAGTAACTGAAGAAGTAACTGAAGTAGTAACGAACTGAAGAAGTAACTGAAGTAGTAACTGAAGAAGCAACTGAAGTAGTAACTGAAGTAGTAACTGAAGAAGTAACGAACTGAAGTAGTAACTGAAGAAGTAACGAACTGAAGTAGTAACTTAAGAAGTAACGAACTGAAGTAGAAACGAACTGCCACGTTTTGTTTACGTGACGAACCCTTAATTGGCTGTGTCGGTTATGTTCATGCGATCTAACCAAACACAAACAACGCCACCACTATTATGCCACAGGTGGGTGGCCGGCATGTTTCCGGATAAGGATACAGATACGAAGCGTGTCGAACACCTGTAATGAGATTTCAATGATCATATACGCTGTATCTATGTGTGTGTGTGCGGGGAGCGGTAGTGTCGCGATCAGCGCTACGCTGCGCTACGAACCGGTCGGCCTGAGTTCGATTCCAGCTCACGGCCAACACCCAGTGACGATTATCTGAACCGGTCGCTAACGGCACTTGCTCCTACAATCTGTTAAGGCTACACGGGGGGGTCTTTGTCTTTGTGGGGAGCGGTAGTGCAGCGGTTAGCGCACTGCGCAACTGAACCCGGCATGCCGAGTTATATTCCCCGTTCGCGGGCAACACCCAGTGACGATTATCTGAACCGGTCCTGGGGCCTCCTCTAGGTCGACTCAGCCTCAAATGAGTACCTGGTGCGATGTGTAAACATCGTCGCTAGGGAGACAAAGGCGGCCGGGCCACCCACCCCCTTCGTGTGCTGTGCCGCACCTTCATAGGTGCTCGCTAACAGCACTTGCCCCTACAGTCTCTTAAAGGCTATAAGGGGACATTTGTCTTTGTATCTGCGTGTGGATTCAACGACGCATTTATATTTTCCTCATGGTGATGTCTTTATCGGCGAAAGTGCCCCCCACCACCACAGCCCCCCCCAGCCCCCCAGCCCCCCAGCCCCCCAGCCCCCCACTGTGTAAATGAGTGCAGCATGACACCGCTCCCTGTTTGCTTGATGCGCGCCACACCGCTCGTGCGGCTGCGGTGCCCCCTAGTGGCTACGGGGGAGGGGCGAAACTGCACGTGCGCCAAGTTGCCGCACGAGGTGTAGCAATCAATCAGTGTCGTGTGTGAGAGTGTGAGAGTGTGTGAGTGGGTGAGGATGTTAGTGTGAGCGTGTGTGTGAGAGTGCGTGTGTGTGGGTGAGGATGTTAGTGTGAGTGTGTGTGTGTGAGAGTCCGTGTGTGTGGGTGAGGATGTGAGTGTGTGGGTGAGAGTGTGTGTGTGAGCGTGTGTGGGTGAGGATGTGTGTGTGTGTGAGCGTGTGTGGGTGAGGATGTGAGTGTGTGTGTGGGTGAGGATGTTAGTGTGTGTGTGTGTGTGAGAGTGTGTGAGCGTGTGTGGGTGAGGATGTGTGTATGTGTGAGCGTGTGTGGGTCAGGATGTGAGTGTGTGTGTGGTGAGAGTGTGTGTGTGTGAGCGTGTGTGTGGGTGAGCGTGTGTGTGGGTGAGAGTGCGTGTGTGTGGGTGAGGATGTGAGTGTGTTTTTGGGTAAGAGTGTGTGTGTGTGTGAGCGTGTGTGTGGGTGAGGATGTGAGAGTGTGTGGGTGAGGATGTGAGTGTGTGTGTGGGTGAGAGTGTGTGTGTGTGTGAGCGTGTGTGTGGGTGAGGATGTGAGCGTGTGTGGGTGAGAGTGTGTGTGTGTGGGTGAGGATGTGAGTGTGTGTGAAGATGTGAGCGTGTGTGGGTGAGTGTGTGTGGGTGAGTCAGTGGTTGTGTAAGTGGGTGCGTGAGTGGGTGAGTGAGTGATTGTGTAAGTGGGTGCGTGTGTGGGTGAGTGGTTGTGTAAGTGGATGCGTGAGTGGGTGAGTGGGTGGGTAAGTGTTGTGTGTGAGTGGGTGAGTGGTTGGGTGGGTGGGTGAGTGGGTGTGTGTTGTGTGTGGGTGTGTGTGGAAAAGTCGTGGTGTAGCAGTTAGCGCCTCGCTGCGCTACGAAGCCGGCTATGACCCGAGTTCGATTCCCGCTCAAGGCCACCAACACCAGTGACGATTATCTGAACCGGTCCTGGGCCTCCCCTAGGTGGACTCAGCCTAAAATGAGTACCTGGTGCGGTGTGTGTAGTAAACATCGTCACTGGGGAGACAAAGGCGGCCGGGCGTGGTGTTGGCCACCCACCCCCTTCGCGTGCCGTGCCGGCCTTCACAGGTGCTACTCGCTACTAACAGCACTTGCCCCTACAGTCTGTTACAGGGCTATACCTATTCAGGAGACAAAGATCCCCCGTGTAGCCTCTAACAGCCTGTCGGGGCAAGTGCTGTTAGCGAGTAGCGGCGGCACCTATGAAGGAGACAAAGACAAAGATCCCCCGTGTAGCCTCTAACAGACTGTCGGGGCAAGTGCTGTTAGCGAGCAGCAGCAGCACCTATGAAGGAGACAAAGACAAAGATCCCCCGTGTAGCCTCTAGCAGACTGTCGGGGCAAGTGCTGTTAGCGAGTAGCAGCAGCAGCACCTATGAAGGAGACAAAGACAAAGCTCCCCCGTGTAGCCTCTAGCAGACTGTCGGGGCAAGTGCTGTTAGTAGCGAGTAGCAGCAGCAGCACCTATGAAGGAGACAAAGACAAAGCTCCCCCGTGTAGCCTCTAACAGACTGTCGGGGCAAGTGCTGTTAGCGAGTAGCAGCAGCACCTATGAAGGAGACAAAGACAAAGCTCCCCCGCGTAGCCTCTAACAGACTGTCGGGGCAAGTGCTGTTAGTAGCGAGTAGCAGCAGCATCAGCGGCACCGCAGCGCCTAAACCGCTGCCGCTCACCAACAACGCACGCGCAGCACTCTGGATCACAGAGACCGTGGCAATCACGGTGGGGAATAAAAGTCTCGTGTAGCCACCCCCACGCCGATGCGCTGCGTGCCAATGTATGCCCGTGTGTGTGATTATTATTATTAGTGCGTGTGTGCTTCTTATTATTATTATTGCTAACGTCTGCGCGACTGCGTTTAATCAGGGCCAATCAAGCGGCGATTCCTCACCCCCCCCCACCAGCTTTTTTTTTACAAGTCTCACATTTTTTTGTGTGTATGTGGTTGTTGTTAACTATGT
The DNA here is from genome assembly GCF_048934315.1 of Petromyzon marinus. Lineage (NCBI taxonomy): Eukaryota > Metazoa > Chordata > Hyperoartia > Petromyzontiformes > Petromyzontidae > Petromyzon > Petromyzon marinus. The sequence goes on along the minus strand of NC_133667.1, from coordinate 16,580,881 downwards.
GTTGTGTGTGTTGGGGAGAAGCGGTTGTGGCGGTGAGCGCGCTACGCTGTGCTCCGAACCCCGGCGATCCGAGTTCGATTCCCGTTCACGGCTACCAACACCCGGTGACGATTATCTGAACCGGTCCTGGGCCAGCCCCCTTAGGTCGACTCAGCCTCAAATGAGTACCCGGTGCGGTGTGCAGTAAACATCGCCACTGAGGGATACAAAGGCGGTCGGGCGTGGTGTTGGCCACCCACCCACCCCCTCGTGTGCCAGTGCCAGCACTGGCATAGGTGCTCGCTAACAGCACTTGCCCCAACAGTCTGTTAAGGCTATATGGGGGGGTCTTTGTCTTTGTGGGGGAGCCGTCCGACGCTCACAACGAGCGGAGCTGCCGGGTGGATAAAACACAGCAAGTTGGCACAGCGGGGTGGCGGGCATCAGCCAGTTCAACCCATGCACCTGTAGAGTCTGTCCCGTAGCAGCCTCCTGCCAGCAGGCGTTCGATACTTGACGTTGCCTGAAAGTGCACAGAGCCTGGCACAAGCGTCGTGGGGGAACCTCACCGCCACTTCGTGGTGAATGGCGGTTGTTGTTGTTGAGTCGGTCGGGCGTGGTTCCTGTTAAGAGGCTACACGGGGGAATTTGTCTAACCGGGAACAGGTAAGCGCAGCGGTAAGCGCGCACCACTGCGCGCTACGAACCCGGCGACCCAGGTTACATTCCCGCTCACAGTCAAGACGCCGGTGGCTAGGAGACGTTAATTAACTCGCCTGATGTACAGGAGGTCGTGGGTTCGATCCTGACCCTGAAGGCATGCTGCATATTTTGGAGTCTGCGTGTCTCTCTCCCTGTGGTCGGCGTGGATTTTTCTCGGGTTTAGAATCAACGTCACGCGTTTTAGAGTATTTTGCTACCATAGACCCATACTCACAGAGACCCAAAGAAACACACAGAGACCCATAAACTCACACAGAGACCCATAGACTCACAAAGAGACCATAGCCTCACACAGAGACTCACAGACTCACACAGAGATCTATAGACTCACACAGAGACCCGTAGACTCACACAGAGACCCATAGACTCACACAGAGACCATAGACTCACACAGAGACCCATAGTTTATTGTCCTTGTCCCCGCACCTCCGATTAGCACGGTTGGCTGTGTATGGTGCGTTAGGTTTCAACATACATACATTAAAAAAACATCACAAACAATAAAAACACATTTATTCATGGGGGTGGGGGGGGGGGGGGGAAACCCGCAAGAACCAGTCCCAAAGAAAAAAAAACATACAAACCCCCCCAGCACCCCCCCCCCGTATATGTACTGGCATTAAAAAGGTCACGCCAATAACCAACTGTTAATACTCATAAAGCAATACGAGACAAAGGTCCCATTCTGCTGCGCCTCCACATTAATAATAACACACATACTTTAGCCCATACATCCTATACAGTATTCCCTTTCCAGACCAAATATTGTCAAGCAACAGGATTTATTTCAGTCTAGCCAAACTCCGGACAAACGTGTGCAGGTGGCGGGGGGGAGGAGATTGTGAACCATATTTAAACAACACGGAAAACCCTTGTTCGGTCTGCACATACAAAAATAAAAACAATGTTGTTTATCCATCGGCCTAGTGGCATTCCAGAACTAATATTACCACGCGAGAAAACTCTGGACCCCACTTCAACCACTCTGGGTCTCATCAGCAGCACAGCCAAGTTCGTTAAAAACCACACGCTGCTAGATTTCCGCATGTTAGGGGCGCCACGGTAGCTAGGAGATGTTAACCACCTGCCTGGTATGCAGGAGGTCGTGGCTTTAATCTCGACCCCTGACGACTTCTGTATTATTTGGAGTTTGCGGTGTTCATCGCTCCTTCTCTCCCCGTGGTTGCCGTGTGGATTTTTCTCCGGGTTCTCCGGGTTTACGTCCCTCCACATTTAGAATCTGCGTCACGCGTTTAGAGAGTTATTTCGCTGCTGCTAAACATTTCCACACGACGGTGGGCGACGGCGACGACGACGACAAGCCGTCACTGTCGAGGCCGTCATTTGCGACGGCCAGGTCGCTACTGGAAAAAGAGCTACAAGTAGCTCATTGGTGGTGGGCTCATACCTGGTAAACATTAAAAAACGATTAGTATTACAGCTTTAATTAGTGAGAGATCTTCTTATAAACTATGGGGGGGGGGGGGGTGGGAATCCTGTTAAAATCCCCAAAAAATTTAATCAAAGCTGCACGTGGAGTCATTAGCGCGCTGCACCGAAGTACAGTGAGTTTGTAAAACATCACACACGACCGCCCACAGTCCCGTGATTTTAATCGATTGGCGGTGACCCGGGTTCACCATCGTGACCCGGGGTAACCCAAAAACCTCCATAACTCCGAAACCAGAAGGCCTATGACGACGGGAGATGTCACTGAGCCCGATACGCACGCCAAATTTGAAAATAAAAAACGCACGCAAAACACCCATGAAAAAGGGGGGCTTGCTGGGGATTTGTGCGTGGCAACGGCTGTTTATCGCTTGTTTTGAAAGTACATCAGGATGCTGGTCTGGTCATTCCCCAGCACGTTCTGCTTCTTACGGGGGCGGCCCACCCTCCTTGACTTTGGGAGCGAGACCACTTGGAGGCAATGGCGCACCCAGGCGCTCTCTCGGTACGGCCGGCGGTCACGGTTGTGCCGGCGGGATCGACATCGTCGTCGTCGTCATCATCGCTCCCAGCGTCGCCCTCCGACAGGATAGGGTGGTAGTACCAGCGATGCTCCCAAAAAAAAAACCTTAAACTATGCCCGGCCCACCAATATTTTGCGGTGACCCGGGCTTACCGCCAACGGATTCATTTAAACTCGCAAACCGCGGCGTTACAAACGGCAATTTACTTTTCAGCATCGACAATAGAAGTGTCTTTTTCATAGCGTAGGGTTTTTTTGGAAGGTTAGAGCGCAGTAAATATTCGTGTCGGTAAACCCGCAACCACCCGAAACAGCAATTAGTAAGGTTTATCACGTAAACAGAACGTGTCAATTCGTTACAATTCGAGTACAGCACACCGGTGTGTTGGCGCAAATCCACAACATTTACAATCTCCAACACTATAAAAAAAAATTGTTGATTTGTTTACCTTTCCTATACTTTCCACTCCCGTCGTGTTTTTGTAATTGTTTGTTGTTGAAACGTTCTGACCCCATGCCCCTACTAGACATCTGTAAAAAAAAAAAAGACCTTTATAGCTCATCGGATTCCTCTTGCAGTATAAACATTCCGATTCACTTTGCGCTGCACAGGGACAAGCTGCCTTCAGAGGGTCCCTGTTTTCCAGTTTTAAAAAGGTAAAAGATGTCACATTCACTGCCCTAGACATTCCCATTATGCGCAGCAAAAGCAGTTGGCGAAGCCACTGGGAGGTAGGCACTTTTAAATCATCTCATTCACTTAGAACTGCTTTTTGTTTAATCTCATTCATTTAGAACTGCTTTGATATGTTTAATTTGTCGTCCTTCCCCCCCCCTCTTCCCCGCGCACCTCCGATTTAGGCACTGTTGGCTACGCACGGCGGTGCGAAAGAGAAGTTCCCACGCACGGTACGTACATCGCGGTTACCGGGTGCACAACAGCAGCAGTTTTAATAACGCGAGTAACGAGGAATACGATGATCACGAACGTGAAAATAAAGCCGCTGCCATGAATTCCTAAAGCGCGCGGGGCACATTTCATTTGATTCCACGCCCCCCCCCACTCCCCCTACCCCCGCCCCCACTTCCCCGCGCCCCCCACTCCCCAACCATCCCCCACCCCACCACTCCCCCACGCAGCCCACTCCCCCCCCACCACCCCACCAAGCCAGCCAAAGAAACACAACCTTCAGGAATTACACCTCAGCTGTTCTCAACCAAAATCTTCGAGAGGGTGGGGGAAGCGGAGGGGAGGGGGCGGGGCAGGCTGCGGCCGGACACGTGCAGGAGAAAGTTTGATTCGTGGCTGAGGGGGGGGGGGGGGACGGGAGCGATGCGTCGCGTCAGCGCCATGTCGACCCCCCACCCCTCAACCCTTCCCCCCTTCCCCCCTGCCCCTTTGTGGATCGATGGGCTGAGTCGGACCCCAAAACCGGGATTCAGTGCCGACGACTCGCGCGTAAAAACTCAAACAAAATAACTCCCATTGGCACCGAGGCTCCCGCAAAGGCCACCACATGCGCAAGGGGCGAGGGCCCAGGGCCCAGGGCCCAGGGCCCAGGGCCCAGGGCCCAGGGCCAGGGCCCAGGGCCCAGGGCCCAGGGCCCAGGGCCCAGGGCCCAGGGCCCAGGGCCCAGGCCCAGGCCCAGGGCCCAGGGCCAGGGCCCAGGCCCAGGGCGTGCTGAATACAGTTTGTGGCGCCGGCTATCGCGTAAGGAGAGAGTGCGGCGGTCGCGCCACCACGGTTACTCTAGCGCCCGGTTATTAGAAAAAACCGGGCGCTAGCTACTGCTGCTGCTACGCCCACGGTGGTGAGGCATTATCTTCATCTGGGTTCTCCGGTTTCCCCCCCCCCCCACATTTAGAAACATGCGTTGAGATTATTCAGATAATTTTGCTGCTATAAAATGTCCAAATGATGGGCCACTTTGTTGAGCTATCATTTGTGGCCAGGTCGCTTCTGCAAAATAAGTTAATACCTCAGCGGGCTTTGCCTGATAGGATGGTTTTAATTTTATTTGTATGTGCTTTGGTTAATTTGTTTACCTTTCTTATACTTTGCAATCCTATCGTGTTTTTGTACTGTTAAAACGTTTCTTACCCCATGCCGCTACTGGTCATTTGTGAAAGAGCTTCATAGCTCATCGGATTCCTCCAGTAAAAATAAAGATTTTGATTCTGACGCATCTCTCCGAATAAAATGAACATCCGAGGCGCTCGAGTGTTCCCAGACTCGGCGGGCCAATTGGGGTGACAAAGACCCCCCGTATAGCCTTAACAGACTGTTGGGGCAAGTGCTGTTAGCGAGCAACTATGCAGGCTGGAATGGCGCACGAGGGGATGGGTGGCCAGAACCACGCCCGACCGCCTTCGTCTCCCCAGCGGCGATGCTTACACACCGCATCAGGTACTCTTTTAAGCCTAAGTCGACCGAGCGGAGTAGGCCCAGGACCAGTTCAGATAATCGCCACTGGTGTTGGCCTTGAGCGTGAATCGAACTCGGGCCGCCGGGTTCGCCACCCTTCTCCACACACGGGTACACATACCCTGCAGACTTGCAGACGACTTGAACACGGGGGCGGGGGGGGGGATGAGCAGGGTTAAATAATGCGGCAGGGGGGGCTACCTTTCTCACATCTTCCGCCGCCTCTACGTCCCCTCAGCTGGGCACGCGCTATGCAGGGAAACAATTTTATTCATATTTTACAAAAGGTTTTTTTTTTTATTTGATTTTACCAGGTAAGGCCCCACTTAGCTCTATGGGGCTCATTATTTCTGAAGCGACCTGGCTATCACATATGATAACTCAACGAAGTGAGCGTATCATCATCATCATCGCATGGCAATTTACGGCAACCAATTATAAACGTAGTGACGTTCTTTTTTTTTAAATGTGGAGAGGGAAAAAAAAACGGAGGATCCAGGAGAGAGAAAAAAACACGTGACTAGTGGGAAAACGTGCGTAACTCCAAATATACAGGCGCGTCACAGGGTCAGGATCGAATCCACAACCTCCTGTATACCAGAAGCGAGGAAGTTAGCCACCGTGGCGGTTGTGTAGGATTTTATTTTTTACGTTTATTTTTAAAGCTTTAGCCGTGCGCTTGTCTGGGGACGTTTCGTTGCACGATTGTTGGTAGTCTAGGATCCCCATGTGTGGTCTAGGCGCGGGGCCGGCGGCGGGGCGGGCGGGGCGAAACGTTATACAGAGCCGCGCCGAAATTCTCGGAAGAAAATGGAGCGTTAACGTGTTTTGGGAACGGTCCTGGGATTCGGAGAACAGAGACGAGTCTCAGATGCTGGGTGCGTAACATTGACGCGGAGCGCCATGTGGCTCGCGTTTCTGGCTCGTTATTATTATTAGTATGACGGGACGGTTCTTTGCGGCGGGCTTTAAATTAAATAACAAAATAAATATATAACAAGCTTTTGATACAAAAATAGAAAAGGGGGGAGGGGGGTGTATGCACGCTTTACAACACGATACACCCCAATAAAAATTATTAACGGGTGCAAGGGACACGACAGGGTGGGGGGGGGGGGAGGAGGTTTAATGTTTAAAACTAAAATAAAAACTAATTTCAAGAGGCGTGCGGGTTTGTCAGTTAGACGGTGGGTCTTTTTTTTTTGTATCTCCCCTTTTTACCCCTCCTTCCGTGCATAATCAAGCGCTATCCGGTACCTCTGGCCCTCTCGCCGTCGCCCGATGTCCGTACGCGCAGGGACGTGCCACACGAACGCGAGGTTCGTCGCACGACGGTCGCAGCGATATTTTAATTTTCAGAAGTGAAATTTAGTCAAACGAAGTGAACAACCAAATTTTTCCGTGGGTGGGTTTTTTTTGTGTCGGTGTGGTGGCCAATCTAAGACCACCGGTGGCGAGATGTTAACTACCTCACCTGGTATACAGGAGGTCGTGGGTTTCGATCTCGACCACTGACGCCTGCTGTATATTTCGAGTTTGCGCGTCTCTCTCTCTCTCTCTCCCCGTGGTCGCGTGGATTTTTCTCCGGTCCTCCGGTTTTTTCCTCCACATTTAGAATTGACATCACGCGTTTAGAGTATTGGCTGCTGCTATAAATTTCCACACGACTGCTTTTTGTGTTTATTTTTTTGTCCTTCCCACGCACCTCCGATTAACACGGATGGCTCTGTACGGTGCGAAAGAAGTTCAACGTACATGATAAGCCACTTGGTTAAGCTATAATTTGTGGATAGGTCGCTTCTGAAGAGAAGCTCTATATATCTCAGAGGGGCCTTACCTGGTAAAATAAAAAATAGTTTTAGTTCCGTTGAATCAATTTACGATTCCTGGATTCTAACCCATGATCAACAGTGCCTGTGAGCGCAGCCAACCACCTCAGAAGTAACAAATTCTACAAATACGAAAAAAAACAATTCAAATCATAATAATTAAGGCAGCGACCTTTTCACTCGCAACATGATGAAAGGGGGCCACGATTTTACCAACAAAAATGTGGGTGAAAATTGGCAGCAAGAGAAATCTTGGAGTTGGGCCTTGACATACTTTGCCAAGTAAAACAAAGAGGCCTTGAATCAAATCCACGTAATTTTGTGCTGCGGCGGCGGCAGCAGCAGTAGCAGCAATCGCAAGGACACGAGTGATCACCATCGACATTTCAAAGGCACGTAAATGTTAATACCCTTGGGGGGGGGGGCTTTCCCCTTTCCCGGCAATCAAAACGCTCCCCCGTCCCTCTTTGGGAAAACATTTTTCTCTTCAACTTTGCCCGTGCGTCCGTCACTCAACAATCCTCGGCAAGCTTGGCAAAAAAAACAATGGTGTTCCGTCATTTCAAGGGATCATCCAGGTAACAAAAAAAAGTTAAATGTGCATTGAAACACAGTCTGTGTTCTCCTTATAACGTGATGGTAGGCGTTGCGTTCCTTGAGAACACCGCGGCATTATGGAAAAACGGCATTATAATAAATAACATATGTAGACGGCGATGCGTAACGCAGAGGCCGAACGAAGACTGAGGCGCGTGTGGAGTAGCGTCCAGAAGCATCCAGCAGCATCCCAATGGCTCGCGCGACGACGCTGCTCCGAGTGCGGCCGTTACGAACCGCTTATTCCTACACGTGCGCAACGCTGCAGTTCCGTTCGCTCGATCGCGGTCACCGTGTCCAATGTCGCATCCGCGCTGCTAAACAAAAAAAAAAACGCGTTCCCCAATGCATCTCGTCGCGTCGTTATCCAATTGGCGTCAACGAAAAACCCAACGCGTTGCGGAAGAACGGAACGCATTGGGGGGAAATGTACCGGGCAGTTTGAGCCGCGGCGGTGACGGCGTTGTCTGTAGCTGCCTGCCTCACAAGATTTGGAGAAGTCACTCTTGGCCCAAATTTGATTTTGCTTTTCACGGGAGGATGTTTGTGTTCTTTCTTTCCCTGAGCTTGTGCAAAAGTGAAAGCTTCACGCGAAAGGAGAATGTTTTATGCACGTGCCATATGCTGAACTTCTTTTTCGTACCATACGGAGCCAGCCGTGCTAATCGGAGGCATGGTGTTGTTATCGCATTGTGAGATGCGGTCTTGCACTAACTGATGCTATATATTTTTTTAAAAAATGTATCATCACTTGCAATAGAGTAAGGAGAAAAAAAACAATCGCCTCTCGCAAGACGCGTAGCACACCCGGACCCAAAGTGAAGTAAAGTGAAGGCCATCGTAAACAAATAGTTTGCTACTGGCAAAGGAGGTCTCATAATGTAAATGCTTACCCCGAGCTCTCAATAGTGCGCTGTTTTTGAGTTGTACGCCTTTTGGCGTCATCTGGTCCAACACCAGTGGAGACTAAGGGCTCTAAGAAAAGCCGTCTCTCGGGTGTGGACCAATCAATTTCAAGGACAGTGCCAATATCATTATCAGAGTTCTCTTTTTGTTTGCATTTTGACTGCTTGTGTTGTGGTTCTTGTATAAAGGTGTCAGTTTTGGTGCCAGATAAAAGGGTAAAAACCTATTACTACAAATAGTTTGTGGGCGATGGCGACGGCCTTGGGAACAAATTCATTCAGCTGTGGAAAGCTCAAGCCTGATGACGACAACGACGGTGTTGATGATGATTATAATGACATGAACATGGGTGCGCCCCCCTTTCGAGGAGGTTGTACCAGTGTGCCTGGCAGGGTGAGCAGGGCTCAGCTGGGCAGGGCTCAGCTGGCCAGGGCCGAGGCTCACACAGCGGCTTGGTAGGAGTAGCGGCGTGCAGAGATTCCCTGCACCCCACCGCGGCGGCAGGGAATGAGCCACAGCAGCTTCCATCGCGTGCCGAACACCGCCGCCAGGGACTCCTGCCAAGGCCGCTGCACCTGAGCGCTGCACGGAGATCGATGCCGCGTCAGTCACCGCTCAACCTTCAACGATGCGAGTTTAACCACTACCCCCAGCCCCCCCCCACCTCCGCTCAATGGAATTCAAAAGAACTCGCAAACAAAACGCCTCGTTGTGAAAGAACCCCCCCAACGCAGAATATTCCCCCTCTCTGAGCTTTGATCTCCTACGAAGCTGCTCACGGTTCAACCCCAAAACCGCATCGTGACTTTACCGAATAGAACCAAAGAGTATGGATCCTTGCAGTCACGAAAGCTTTAAATCTAGAATTGGCAGTAGATGCACAAATGGAAAATCTGAAAACTCTCCAGTGTGCGTGCGACCTGTGGCAATGCCCACGATTCACAAATACGAAGGATACATCGCGGCGATGATACTACTACTCCGCTGCTCCTGACGTGGTTGCCTGCTGGCTTGAAGCACTTGCAGGTGAAATTGTAGTCGTTGTTCAGCATCTACATCGGCTACTGGAACCCCCAGTCAAAATCTGAACTCGCAACCTTTCGATGTTGCGTCCAGTGCTCGAACCAAAAAGTAGTAACTCAAATCCAGTGTATTTTAAATATAACCATGCAATAATTAGATTAATATAGATGTTTTACTGCACTCATGGATGATGCATCAAACTATTATATTAAGAAGACGATGCTTGTTTACCCAGAAAAGCCTCAAATAATCTCAAGAGAGCCTTGCCAAGTTTAGGCCGCGGGGGGGCGCTGTTGCTACGAGTAATGCCAACTGAGAAATGTACCCGCAATTTATTTTCAGAATTTAACGATATTTGGCCAACAACAATCAATAACAATGTACTGTTTGCCTTTTGGCGTTGTTCTTCGGTCTAACGCTGGTGTTAGAGACGAGGCCATAAAGAAGGTTGCTGTCTCTGGTGTAGGCCAATCAGTTTCAAAGACAATCCTTACATTATTATTATCAGAGTCATGTTTGCCTGTTGTGCCACCAGTACTGTATGTGGTTAATGCAGACTTGATGATGCCCTGCAACAATAGGTGTATCTATTTGGGTAAAACCCTACTGTTGTTGATTCATCAATTTTAATAAAACTGGCAATAAATATCCCATATATATAAAACTGCTCAACCCGAGCTATAGATGCTCTGATACGTGCATTGTCTTTGTACTGTTCGACTTTTGGTGTCGTTCTCTGGTCCAACACTGTTGGTGAGATAACGCCATAAAGAACGCTCGTGAGGTGCACAAGAGTTATCACTGCACCACACCTGCCCCCCCCCCCCCAAACTGCGTGTGTGTAAGGAATCGTCCGTTGTCGTCGTCACGGATAAATGCGACCCCCTGCAGCCACTAGTGGCCAATACATTCACCACGAAGTACAACGTTAAAACAAAAAAAATCGACTCTTGAATTACGGTTATGACTATATCGGACATCTGTGAAAACTACTGGACATCTGGGAAAAGAGAGCTTCAAAGCTCAACGGATTCCTCCAGTATAAATAAATATTCTGATTCTGATATGCTGAAATCATTCTCTCGGTAATGATATCAACACTTGCGTATGCTGGGGAATAGTTAGGGTACTTACCTGACTTCCAAAAAGGGATCTTTCATTTTTTCAATTGTGGTCAAATCCTACGTGGAAAAAAAGTAAGTCAGAGAGCACACAAGGGGTTAAACGTTTACATACTTTAATTGCACAACTCTGCTTTGTCATTTGATAACGCATTTCAAATTCGCACGGGTCGGGATAGTACCACAACAAGTGCAGTTTTGTGCTATGAATAAAAACAAGCATTAACATCGTTATCCTCACAGTGGGTGTAAATGTCACTCCATTATTGCAAAGGTGAACTCGACGCATTTCACGTTTTAAAAATCACAATTCCAGTTGATTCAGGGGTGGGGGGGGGGGAAGCTGAGCGAGAACGGCGTGCCTACACGTGCCGAATATTTTCTGAGATAACGTAAAATATACTGATGACACTGTACGGTTGAGGCTTTAGTATTATTGTGTAATTTAAAAGAAAAACGTATTCCATAAATCCTTTGTTGAACTTGTACAAGGTAGAGAAAAATTATGCAAACAATTACGTGACCTAATCTTCTTATGAATAACAGAGCCCGCTCTGACAGAAATGTACTTAACCAGACAAAAAAGCCTACAAACTTGTAAAGTATTGACATTTCCCTTGACTGCACTGATTGGATTTCATTGTGGTGCCAACCAGTTGTGTGTATCAGGGTTAGGGTTAAGGTACGGGACTCTCTTATCTATTCCTGTCCTTCTTAGTATCCTACTACTGCTGCTTGGCGAAGGCATCCCACAAAGCCTTACATTCGTCACAATCTCTCGGCACCTTCGTGTACGCACTTTAAACGCACACAATTTAAGGTTTCTGTGACTTGTATGGACAATAAACGGTGCAAAAAGCAATTTGTCCGATTGATGTTCGTGCGGTATTTTCAATGTCTCCACCGACGTGGTTGCTTTGTTTGCTTCATCGCTATACAGTCTGGTCTCCAATAACGCCACAGTCGTAGTCGCTTTCCTGAAGAACACCACGGCGTTGTGGAAAGATCGCGTTATAATAATGAATAAAGGGTAAAGCACAGTCCTCGATAACGCGTGAGATGCATAGCGCAGACCGAACAAAGACTGAGGCATGTTTGGGCAGTGTCTAGAAGCATCCAGCAGCATCCCGCCTTGTGTGATGTTGCGGCGAGGCAGCCGTACGAACCACCTAATCCCATTCACATGACGTAGTAGTTCCCTTCGCTCAATCGCGTTACGATATCCCTTAATGCGTGGCTATGACAACCACAAGTTAAGGGAGAACAGACTGTTATACTTCATTTCATTTTACCGCCTTTGTCATTTTTGTGACCCGGGTCTGGAAATGTTTCACTTTTGGCAATTCGACACCAAAGCACGCGCTTGCCTACTCTTTATACTCTTCAAATAACGTCCCGTAAAAATAACTGTAACTGCCGCCGTCACCGAGATGGCTTGCTGTATCCGCGGATAATACCCCCGGGGAATATTCACCGGGGCGGCCGGAAGGCGGTCGGGGATATGGACTGCAGAACTTCTGTGACGAAACGCAAAACACGCCGGCTCGCTCGGCGGCGTCACGACCCAGCCTGCATTTGCGTCAGCCGCCCGTGAACATTACCAGGCAACTGTACGTGGCCATCACCACCCCGGAAAATGCGAATGCAACGCCAGTGAGCTGGGCACCACGGTGTCCGGGAGATGTTATTACCCTCGCCTGGTATGCAGGAGGTCGTGGGTTTGATCCCGACATGACACCTGCTGTGTATTTGGAGTTTGCGCGTCTCTCGCTCTCCCCGTGGATTTTTCTCCGGGTCCTCCGTTTTTAACCTCCGCATTCACAATCATCTGTTTGGATTATTTGGTTGCTATAAATTTCCGCATTGGACTATCATTTGTGATAGTAAGTCGCTTCTGAAAAAAGAGCTATATAGCTCAGCGGGGCCTAACCTAGTTAAATAAAAAATAGTTTTTTGTTTAACTGTCATTACCGTGAGGATGTTGATGACCTGTCCGTAGAAGAGGGCGGCCATGCCAAGAAAAATCATCACGCCCATGACTGCGGCACCCCTCAGCATGGCCACCGAATAGTGGAACACAAACTCGTCCTGAGAGAAACAAAAGAACGTTAGTTTGTTTCTCAGTCCACTTGCCCTGGTGAGGGTCACGGCAGCAGCAGCAGCATGTTGAAGAGTGGCGGTCCAGACCTCCCTTTCCTCTAAACACACATTGATTCTTAATGTGGAGGGAAAAACCGGAGGACCCGGAGAAAAATCCACGCAACCACGGGGAGAGAGAACACGCAAACTCCAAATATACAACAGGCGTCAGGGTCGGGATCGAAACCACAACCTCCTGTATACCGGGTGAGGTAGTTTACATCTCCTAGCCACCGCGTCAGCCCAAGGTTCTTACCGGCTGGGCGTCCGCGAGGGGAGGCAGCAAGTAGAAATGTGCAAAGTTGACGACCAGTGCGTACGTGCTGAGCAGTTGCGTGTAGAAGCAGAGCTGGATGAAGAGCCACTGATTTCCCTCTCCAACACAGTTGTTTATCCTGTCGGGCAAAATGTCGAAGAGATGCCGATGGGTTGATTGGTGAAGCGAGAGTCTGGTGGTATTGCGTGTGTGTGTGTGTGGGGTTGTAGTGTCACCGTTCGTGCACCGCGCTACGAACCTGGCAAACCGAGTTCGATTCCTGCTCACGGTCAACGCCAGTGACAATTATCAGCCAGTCATCTCAGTCAGTCGACCCGTGGCACCTGGGTCTGCCCCGTGACCTCCTGCCAGCGGGCGTGCGACACTTCACGTGGCCTCAAGGTGCACATGGCCTGGCACAAGCGTCGTGGTGACGTCACCGCCACTTAGTGGCGAATGGCGGTTGTAGTTGTTGTACCCGTGTGTGTGTGTACGTGTGTGTACACGCGTGTGTATGTGTGTACGTGTGTGTGTGATGATTATCCCCGGGCCTCCGTTAGGTCGACTCAGCCTCAAATGAGTACCTGGTGGGGAGCGGTAGTGTAGCGGTTAGCGCGCTGCGCTATTAACCCGGCGACACGGGTTCGATTCCCGTTCACGGCCAACACCAGTGACGATTATCTGAACCGGTCCTGGGTCTCCCCGAGGTTGACTCAGCCTCAAATGAGTACCTGGGTGTGCAAACATCGCCACTCGGGAAACAAAAGCAGCCAGGCGTGGTGCTGGTCACCCACCCCCTCGTGTGCTGTGCCGGCATTCATAGGTGCTGCTACTCGCTAACAGCACTTTCCCCAAAAATCTGTTCATGCTATACGGGAGATCTTTGGCATTATGGTGCTGGCCGGCCACCCACCCCCTCGTGTAGAGTGCCAGCCTTCACAGGTGCTGTTCGCTAACAGCACTTGCCCCAGCAGTCTGTTATAGTCTATACGGGGGATCTTTGTCTTTGTGGAGACAGTGGTGTAAATTCTCATTCATGCTCGTTTTATCCGGGAAAGCCTCACAAGACTCTCAAGACTCTTTCGAAGTAGGGACCCGTACCTCGACGCACGGTAGGCTACGCACGGTGCGAAAGAAGTTCAACATACATTCGTACAGCAGTGGACTGATTGTGGCCGATGACAATCGTGATGACAGGGCAAAGCCGTGTGCAGCATCGCCGCACTCGCGTTTACCATGGGCAGTGGTGGTCCATGCGTCGCACGCAGTGGCCGCAACGGGAGCAGTGGTGGGCACGGGCCGGCTTCACGATGCTGCACTTCTGGCACACGTGGCTCTGCACACTAAATTCTGAACGTGCAGCACAGCACACACAAACATGCACCAAGGACAAAAAAAAGGATCCCCGGGATAGCCTTTAACGGACTGCTGGGGCAAGTGCTGTTAGCGAGTAGCACCTATGAAGGCCAGGAACGGCACACAAAGGGGGTTTGGGTGGCCAGCACCACAAAGAACCCCCCCCCCCCCCCCCGTATCGCCTTTAACAGACTGTTGGGGCAAGTGCTGTTAGCGAGCACCTATGAAGGCCAGAATGGTACACGAGGGGGTGGGTGGGCCAGCATCACACAGTAGCAACACTTACACACCACACCAGGTACTCATTTGAGGCTGAGTCGACCTAGGGGAGGCCCACAACAGGTTCAGATAATCGTCACTGGTGTTGGCTGTGAGCGGGAACCGAGCTCGGGTCGCTGGCTTCGTAGCGCAGCGCGCTAACCGCTGCACCACCACTCCCCACAGCACACACCAGCAGCATTACCACCTACGCAATCACCAGCAACCATCACAACCATCACTGCCATACGCACGACTACCGGCACATCCACCAGCACAACTACCATCACCAGGACAACCACGACCACCACAAACTACCAGCACCACCACCGGCATAACCACCGTCATCACCACCAGCAGCACGTGCCATGCCTGAGCCCACTTACGTTTGCTTATAGTTATTAATTATGTCGTTAGCCTGTGTATCATATGTAGTAGGATGGACAACAACAACAACAGGAAAATTAAGATAGGTGCCATAAAGATGTGGCCACTATTTGACGCATATTGGCACTAGAAGACAGAGAGGAAAGTGGAAACAACAAATTACGAAATGTGCAGTGGACACCACCACCTACTAATACTACTACGGTGCGTGCTATCTGCCCCTGGGTTTCGAGATGATTAGCAGGGTTGGCTACGTACGGTGCGAAATAAGTGCAACATACATGCAGATATACACACATACATACAAACATACAGAGGAAGACTCTTAACAGAGAATGGCTTGACGACGATGACATCATAAGAGAGATTGGTGCCAGAAAGATGTGGCCACTACTTGACGCATATTCTTCTCCAATTAGCACTGTCGGCTATGTGTGGTGCAAAAGAAGTTCAACATACATACATACATGTTGGCACTACAAGACAGAGAGGAAAGTGAAAACAACAAATGACAAAATGTGCAGTGGACACCTCACGGGGCTATCTGCCTATGGATAGTGATACTGATAACCTGCGTATGCTCTCTAATCCTGGTGTCCGTGTGAATTAAAATCTATCAATCCCCTTTTGTGTACGCGTGCACGTACAGCCCCTTTTGCCAATCCACTGCTGGATGACGGACCTCCACACGCCGCCGTGCAGGTCGCCGCCGTGCAGGTCGCCGGGGTTGTTTGACCGCTTGTAAACGCGTTGAGATTATTTGTATTATTTTAGCTGCTATAAATTCCCACATGACGATAAGCCACTTTTGTTCAGCGATCATTTGTGGCCAGGACGCTTCTGAAAAATAAGTTAACGCCTCAGTGGGCGTTGCCTGGTAAGATATAAAAAGTTTAGGTTAACTCGTATATTTTTTTAAAGTTATTTGTTTACCTTTCCTATAATTTGGATTCCTATCGTGTTTTTGTACTGTTTGTTGTTGCAACGTTCTTACCCCGTCCCTGGACTACTGAAAAGAGCTGTATAGCTCATCGGATTCCTCCAGTACTAACAAATGATTCTGATACTTCACCGCGGTAGTCAGCGTGGGGTTTTGCCGAAGGCGGCGGGGAGGAGTACAGATGTGGGGAGCAGAGTACTCAGTAGTTTGGATGCGAGTTAGAGACTCACCTTCGCTTGACATATCCCGCTCTTGCCGCACACGGCCCGGATCAGCTGTGGATGCCCGCACGAGCGCGGCCATACACAGGGCAGCCACAACGTAATAGCCTGGCACAGGAAATGAACACTCATGGAGGCGGTGATGTGGCCGGGGCAGTAATTGCGAGGATCGCGGTGCAAATTTGGCAGGGACACTCTGGCAATTGGTGCGCCGGGGTGGTGTGATGTTCACTAACTCGCCTGGTGTACAGGAGGTCGTGGGTTCGATCACAACCCTGACGCCTGTCGTATATTTGGAGTTTGCGTGTTCCCTCTTTCCGTGGTTGCGTGGATTTCTCTCCGGGTCCTCCGGTGTTTCACCCCACATTTGCAATCAACATGGGTTTAAGAGTATTTTGCTGCTATAGATTTCCACGTGACGATAAGCCAGCCACGTCATTGAGCTATCATTTGTGATAGCCAGGTCGCTATTCTGTAAAAGAGCTACTATGTAGCTCTGTGGGCCTTACCTGGTAAAATTTAATTTAAAAAAAGTTTACCTATTGGACCTCTTTTGCCAGTATCAAAGTATGAAAAATAACAATAGCTTCAACCCTTTCTGGCAATAAAATAGGTCTTAAGATGTTGGAAACACCAAATAGAAACCATTTGCAAAGAAATCAAGTCTGCATTAACAACACGTACTGGATACTGGCAAAAAGGTCCTATAGATATAACTGCTGAACCCGAGCTATGCACTGGTACTTGCATTGTCTTTGCGCTGTTCGCTTTTTGGCATTCTCTGGTCTTACACTGGTGAGACGAGGCCATAAAGAAGGCTTTGGTGAAGGCCGATCAGTTTCAAAGAGAATGCATACATTATAATCAGAGCATGTTGGTTTGCATGTTTAATCGCAAGAAACATCCTAACACAACTCTTGTTTAATTGCTAGAAAGGGTAACCACCTATTTTATATATTTTTTCAAACGTGCATATACTACGGGGAGTGGTGGCGCAGAGGTTAGCGCCCCACGTTATAATTATGAGGCCGTATTTGCCTCAAGTCTGTTAAAGGCTATGACAGCGATTCTTTGTCTCTGCGATAACAGTCATAGGTCACTCTTGCAAATGCGACTTTATCCTGGCGGCTTGCGTTATCGCCCGGTTGCACAAAATCATCTTGCAAATTATGAAAAAATCTACATGCATTTATTTATATGGTTTAGTTACGAGTGGAGGAGGAGGAGGAGGAGGTAATGCAAGCACCTGCAGCTACCGCAGCGGGCAGCGTGCCCTGAGCGACGTGCGGCATCATGATGAGTTTGGGCAGCAGCCAGGTGTTGTAGGACCACACGAACACGATGGAGCTGAGGCAGAGCCAGCCCATAGGGTCCCACACCGTGTGAATCCGGCACGCCATCGGAGGGGGGTGGGGGGGGGGACACTGCAACAGAGGCAGCGCGAGCGACAGAACGAATGAATAAATAAGCGGGCAATAACACCAAACATGTCCGTCCTGAGAGAGATCGGTCCCCCTCTTCCACTCGAGGTCGTGCTTGCGAAGCAAGAAATTGACGAACTTTTGGTCACGTTGCGAAGGCCTCTGGACCAGAGGAATCGGTCGTGCTTGTGAATGAAGAAGGCGGGCAGCAACCACACTCGGCCGCTTTTGTCTCTTGAGTGGCCGATGTTTAGACACGCGGCACCCAGGCACTCATTTGCGGCTGAGTCGGCCTAGGGGAGGAGGCCCAGGGACCGGTTCAAATAATCGTCACCGGCGTTGGACCGTGAGCAGGCATGGTACTCGGGTCGGTGGTGCTTCGTGGCGCAGCGTAGCGTAAACCGCTGCGCCACCACTCCCCAGGACCCGCTCCCACGCACACCTCTCGGGAGGCCACGTGTGGTGGGGTAAAAAGTGGGTAACTCCCGACATCTTCCAACACGTCTGGTCAGAGTGGAAGAGTAGACCAAGTACCACCTGGAGCTGGATCTAGTCTAGCGGGTAACTCCGACATCTTCCAACACGTCTGGTCAGAGTGGAAGAGTAGACCAAATACCACGTGGAGCTGCCCCAAGTCTAGTGGGTAACTCCTACTCTCTTCCATCACGTCTGTTCAGAGTGGAAGAGTAGACCAAGTACCACCTGGAGCTGGATCTAGTCTAGTCGGTAACTCCTACTCTCTTCCATCACGTCTGTTCAGAGTGGAAGAGTAGACCAAGTACCACCTGGAGCTGGATCTAGTCTAGCGGGTAACTCCTACTCTCTTCCATCACGTCTGTTCAGAGTGGAAGAGTAGACCAAGTACCACCTGGAGCTGGATCTAGTCTAGCGGGTAACTCCTACTCTCTTCCATCACGTCTGTTCAGAGTGGAAGAGTAGACCAAGTACCACCTGGAGCTGCCTCTAGTGGGTAACTCCTACTCTCTTCCAACACGTCTGTTCAGAGTGGAAGAGTAGACCAAGTACCACCTGGAGCTGCCTCTAGTCTAGCGGGTAACTCCTACTCTCTTCCATCACGTCTGGTGAGAGTGGAAGAGTAGACCAAGTACCGCCTGGAGCTGCCTCTAGTCTAGCGGAAAACTCCTACTCTCTTCCAACACGTCTGTTCAGAGTGGAAGAGTAGACCAAGTACCGCCTGGAGCTGCCTCTAGTCTAGCGGGTAACTCCTACTCTCTTCCATCACGTCTGGTGAGAGTGGAAGAGTAGACCAAGTACCACCTGGAGCTGCCTCTAGTCTAGCGGGTAACTCCTACTCTCTTCCAACACGTCTGTTCAGAGTGGAAGAGTAGACCAAGTACCACCTGGAGCTGCCTCTAGTCTAGCGGGTAACTCCTACTCTCTTCCATTACGTCTGATCAGCGTGGAAGAGTAGACCAAGTACCACTTGGAGCTGCCTCTAGTCTAGCGGGTAACTCCTACTCTCTTCCACCACGTCTGGTGAAAGTGGAAGAGTAGACCAAGTACCACCTGGAGCTGCCTCTAGTGGGTAACTCCTACTCTCCTCCATCACGTCTGGTGAGAGTGGAAGAGTAGACCAAGTACCACTTGGAGCTGTCTCTAGTGGGTAACTCCTACTCTCCTCCATCACGTCTGGTGAGAGTGGAAGAGTAGACCAAGTACCACCTGCAGCTGCCTCTAGTCTAGTGAGTAACCCCTACTCTCTTCCATCAGGTCTGGTGAGAGTGGAAGAATAGACCAAGTACCACCTGGAGCTGCCTCTAGTGGGTAACTCCTACTCTCCTCCAACACAACTGGTGAAAGTGGAAGAGTAGACCAAGTACCACCTGGAGCTGCCTCTAATCTAGTGGGTAACTCCTACTCTCTTCCAACACGTCTGGTGAGAGTGGAAGAGTAGACCAAGTACCACCTGGAGCTGCCTCTAGTCTAGCGGGTAACTCCTACTCTCTTCCAACACGTCTGGTGAGAGTGGAAGAGTAGACCAAGTACCACCTGGAGCTGCCTCTAGTCTAGTGGGTAACTCCTACTCTCTTCCATCACGTCTGGTGAGAGTGGAAGAGTAGACCAAGTACCACTTGGAGCCGCCTCTAGTGGGTAACTCCTACTCTCCTCCATCACGTCTGGTGAAAGTGGAAGAGTAGCCCAAGTACCACTTGGAGCTGTCTCTAGTGGGTAATTCCTACTCTCCTCCATCACGTCTGGTGAGAGTGGAAGAGTAGACCAAGTACCACCTGGAGCTGCCTCTAGTCTAGTGGGTAACTCCTACTCTCTTCCATCACGTCTGGTCAGAGTGGAAGAGTAGACCAAGTACCACCTGCAGCTGCCTCTAGTCTAGTGAGTAACCCCTACTCTCTTCCATCAGGTCTGGTGAGAGTGGAAGAGTAGACCAAGTACCACCTGGAGCTGCCTCTAGTGGGTAACTCCTACTCTCCTCCATCACGTCTGGTGAGAGTGGAAGAGTAGACCAAGTACCACTTGGAGCTGTCTCTAGTGGGTAACTCCTACTCTCTTCCAACACAACTGGTGAGAGTGGAAGAGTAGACCAAGTACCACGTGGAGCTGCCTCTAATCTAGTGGGTAACTCCTACTCTCTTCCAACACGTCTGGTGAGAGTGGAAGAGTAGACCAAGTACCACCTGGAGCTGCCTCTAGTCTAGCGGGTAACTCCTACTCTCTTCCAACACGTCTGGTGAGAGTGGAAGAGTAGACCAAGTACCACCTGGAGCTGCCTCTAGTCTAGTGGGTAACTCTACTCTCTTCCATCACGTCTGGTGAGAGTGGAAGAGTAGACCAAGTACCACCTGGAGCTGCCTCTAGTGGGTAACTCCTACTCTCTTCCAACATGCCTGGTCAGAGTGGAAGAGTAGACCAAGTACCACCTGGAGCTGCCTCTAGTCTAGTGAGTAACTCCTACTCTCTTCCAACACGTCTGGTCAGTGTGGAAGAGTAGACCAAGTACCGCCTGGAGCTGCCTCTAGTCTACTGGGTAACTCCTACTCTCTTCCATCACGTCTGTTCAGAGTGGAAGAGTAGACCAAGTACCACCTGGAGCTGCCTCTAGTCTAGCGGGTAACTCCTACTCTCTTCCATCACGTCTGTTCAGAGTGGAAGAGTAGACCAAGTACCACCTGGAGCTGCCTCTAGTCTAGTGAGTAACTCCTACTCTCTTCCACCACG
Source organism: Petromyzon marinus (assembly GCF_048934315.1). Taxonomy (NCBI): domain Eukaryota; kingdom Metazoa; phylum Chordata; class Hyperoartia; order Petromyzontiformes; family Petromyzontidae; genus Petromyzon; species Petromyzon marinus. The sequence continues at coordinate 16,560,133 of NC_133667.1, read as the reverse complement.
TCTGGTGAAAGTGGAAGAGTAGACCAAGTACCACCTGGAGCTGTCTCTAGTGGGTAACTCCTACTCTCTTCCATCACGTCTGTTCAGAGTGGAAGAGTAGACCAAGTACCCTCTAGTGGAGAACCTTCTACCAGCAGGGGCTTGGGGCAAGGAATCTGCAGTGGCTGCGCCTTGAGGTGGTTTAAGGCTTTAAGCGACCGGCGAGTACAGTGACGTTGTATTTGAAGGCAACTTTAAAATATTGTAAAAAAAAAAACTCGGCACGTTAACGTTCACGAAAGCAAACTACAACAATACGCAACGAAATAAAAAAAACAGAACTTTACTTTATCGCGACCTTAAAAAGATCCGTTCTGGTTTACCAAAGTGGAGTCACGAACAGGTAAAATTCGCCTGGCGTCGAATAGAAAACAAGCGACATTGATCGACCGACATAACAATAATAATAATACTAACAACAAACAACAACAAAGCGCAAACGTGAGACATTACCGTGCGTACGATTAAGTCGAATTAAATTCGAGGAAATTTTAATTTAAAAAAAAACACTTAAGATTTCCTGTCGGCGTTGTCAATGGCGACACCAATGTAAGGAAGAAGCTCGTGCCGCGTTCCCTCACGCGAGGCGACAATTGTGTATTTTATTATTATTGTTGTTGTTGGATTAAAACTCACGAAACTAACGACGTGCGCTTTCAGCAGGCTCTGTTTATGTTTTTTTTGTCGTCGTTAAAGTTTGTAACAAGAAAACGCAGCTGGCTTTAAGCATCGCTGACGAGTTCCCCCTCACAACTTCATCGCTGTGGCGTCAGCTTCCTCGATAGCGGGGGGCGGGGCGGTGACGCCGCCGCGTCACGTGACCAAAAGTACGACTCACGCGCGCGTGCCCCCCCCCCCCGTCCTACTAATGCACTTTCCCGCCAATTTTGTCCCCCCCCCCACCACCTTAATTTCACCCCCACCTCTAAAAACCCCGCCCCTTCCACCCCCCCCCTCCACCGGCCCCACCCCTCCACCGGCCCCACCCCTCCATCGGCCCCACCCCTCCACTGGTCCACCTCTACCGCCCCCACCTCCACCTCGCCTGCTATACAGGAGGTCGTGGGTTCACCTCTGACCCTGACGCCTGCTGCTGTATATTTGGAGTTTGTGTCTCTCTCTCTCCCTGTGGTGAGATGTTAACTACCTCGCCTGGTATACAGGAGGTCGTGGGTTCACTCCTGACCCTGATGCCTGCTTCTGCTGTATGTTTGGAGTTTGTGTCTCTCTCTACCTGTGGTGAGATGTTAACTACCTCGCCTGGTATACAGGAGGTCGTGGGTTCACTCCTGACCCTGATGCCTGCTTCTGCTGTATGTTTGGAGTTTGTGTCTCTCTCTACCTGTGGTGAGATGTTAACTACCTCGCCTGGTGTACAGGAGGTCGTGGGTTCACCTCTGACCCTGACGCCTGCTGCTGCTGTATATTTGGAGTTTGCGTCTCTCTCTCCCTGTGGTGAGATGTTAACTACCTCGCCTGGTATACAGGAGGTCGTGGGTTCACCTCTGACCCTGACGCCTGCTGCTGTATATTTGGAGTTGGCGTGTCTCTCTCTCCCTGTGGTGAGATGTTAACTACCTCGCCTGGTAAACAGGTCGTGGGTTCACCTCTGACCCTGACGCCTGCTGCTGTACATTTGGAGTTTGCATGTCTCTCCCTGTGGTGAGATGTTAACTACCTCGCCTGGTATACAGTAGGTCGTGGGTTCACTCCTGACCCTGACGCCTGCTGCTGCTGTATATTTGGGGTCTGCGTGTCTCTCTCTCCCTGTAGTCGTGTGGATTTCTCTCTGGGTCCTCCGGTTTTTCCCTCCACGTTTAGAATCGACGTCACGTGTTTTAGAGTATGTGTCTGCTGCTGCTGCTGTACATTTCCACGTGATGATGGTGATGTGCCCACTTCGTTGAGCTTTAACTTGTGGCCGGGTCACTGCTGAAAAAGAGCTGCTATACAGCTCGGTGTGCCTTATCTCGTCATATTAAACTGTTTTATTTTAGCAGATAAGGACCACTGACCTGTATAGTAGCTCTTTATCAGAAGCGACCTGGCCACAAATGATAGCTCAACGGAAGTGGCTTGTCGTCGTACCGTGGGCATTTATAGCAGCAGCCAAATGCTCCACAACGTGGGAGGGGAAAGATCGGAGGAACCGGAGACAAAATCCACGCGACCACCGCAGGGAGGGAGAGAGAGAGAGACACGCAAACTCCAATTACATACAGCAGGCGTCATGGGGTCAGGATCGAACCCATGACTCTCCTGTACACCAGGCGAGGTAGTTAACATCTCCTAGCCACCGTGATGATGATGATGAGAGACACGCAAACTCCAAATATACAGCAGCAGCAGGCGCCGTCAGGGGTCAGCATCCAACACCACGACCTCCTGTCTTGTAGCGGAGGAGGGGGCGGAACGCGCCACCACCAGCCCAGCAAAGGGCGACTTCGCGCTCCACAATTCCCACGCGACGAGCCAACTTCGTTGAGCTTTTTATTCGTGGTAGCCATGTCGCCCAGTGGCAATAGATATCCTTTTTTTTACATCTTGATTTGAAGCTTTCGTGACTGCAGGAATCCATAATCTTTGGTTCTTTCGGTAAAGTCACGAAGAAAGAAAATCATTGCAAAAATAGAATACCGACGTTTCGATTGCAACACAAGCAATCGTCGCCAGGTAGAACTACATTTGAAAGAGAGACAAAACACAGACACGGAGACACACAGACAGACAAACACACAAGCAGAGAGAGACACACATAGAGACACAACATAGACACACAGATACTATATGTAGCTCAGTCGTGGGCCTTACCTGCTAAAATAAAAACAATAGCTTCGTTTTTAGCTAGTTAATCAATAACAGGGTCATTGCCCGAAACGTCGCCCTATTTTATATGATGTTATTGTCTCAATTTTGCTGTGCCTGTGCAATCGCTGTCAAAAGTTAAGCACAACTTTTTGTGCATTCAAATAATAAAGCTGCCCTCAGACTGGAAAACCTACGACTAGACTTTGTGCAAACTGTATAAAGATGTCAGACCTAAGTCAACAGAGGCATTAGGGAGGGAATGTTGTGAAACGAAAAAGCATAAATACGCAAAAATAGCCTCCAGAAATTCCTCCAACCCTCAGCGACAACGTTAAACAAACACACACGCACAGACAGAGAGTCAGACTCAGCACGGACTCACACACGCACAGAGACAGAGCCAGACTCATACAGAGAGAGAGAGAGCCAGACTTACACACGCACACAGACAGAGAGGAAGACTCGCACAGACTCACACACGCACTGAGACTCACACACGCACAGAGACATAGAGCCAGACTCATACAGAGAGAGAGCCAGACTCACACACGCACACAGAGAGGAAGACTCGCACAGACTCACACACGCACTGAGACTCACACACGCACAGAGACATAGACCCAGACTTATACAAAGAGAACCAGACTCACACACGCACACAGACAGAGAGCCAGGCTCGCACAGACTCACACACGCACAGACTCACACACGCACACAGACCGAGAGACAGACTCATACAGAGAGAGAGCCAAACTTACACACGCACACAGAGAGGAAGACTCGCACAGACTCACACACGCACTGAGACGCACACACGCACAGAGACATAGAGCCAGACTTATACAAAGAGAGCCAGACTTACACACGCACACAGACAGACAGACTCACACACGCACAGACTCACACACGCACAGAGACAGAGCCAGACTTATACAGAGAGAGAGAGCCAGACTCACACAGGCTCACATCGACTTACACACACACAGAGAGCCAGACTCATACATACCCGGGTCACGCACACACACAGAGACACAAACATTTACACGCACACACACAACCACACACAAACATTGACAGACACGCACACATATAAACTGACAAAGAGACACACGCAGACAAACAGTGAGAGACACAAACACAGACCGTCACTGACACACGCAGTCAAATATTGACAGACACAGAGAGACACACACGCGCAGTGAAATATTGACAGACACACTACACACACATAACCACACGGAGAGAGAGACACACACATAACACACGCACAACCACACGGAGAGATAGAGCCAGACACACACAGACACACACACACAGACACACACACACAGAAACACACACACAGACACACACAGAGAGACAGACACACACAGAGAGACAGACACACACAGAGAGAGACACACACACAGACACACAGAGAGACACACAGACACACACAGAGAGACACACACACAGACACACACAGAGAGACAGACACAGAGAGAGAGACACACACAGGCACACACAGAGAGAGACACACACACACAGAGACACACACACACAGACACACACAGAGAGAGAGACAGACACACAGAAACACACACAGATACACACACAGAGAGACAGACACACAGAGAAACACACACAGACACACAGAGAGAGAGACACACAGACACAAAGACAAAGATCCCCCGTATAGCCTTAACAGACTGTAGGGACAAGTGTTGTTAGCGAGCAGACACACACAGAGAGACACACACACACACAGAGACAGACACAGAGAGACACACACAGACACACACACACAGACACACACAGAGAGACAGACAGAGAGAGAGACACACACAGGCACACAGAGAGAGAGACACACACAGACAAACACAGCGACACACAGACACACACACACAGACACACACAGAGAGACAGACAGAGAGAGAGACACACACAGGCACACAGAGAGAGAGAGAGACACACACACAGACAAACACAGCGAGACAGACACACACAGCGAGACACACACAGAAACACACACAGGCACACACACAGAGACAGACACACACAGACAGACACACACAGAGAGACACACACAGAGAGAGAGAGACACACACACAGACAAACACAGAGAGACAGACACACACAGCGATGATTTCAACCGCCAACCCTCCATACCACCTCCTCCTATTTCCCATCATCATCATCGGCACCACCAGCAGCATCAGCAGGGCGATGGCTCCTCCACTGCCGCCGGCGTCTCGACGTTCCGGGCTGGCCTCTGCCTCAGCCAGCATCGTGGAGATGATGCAGGTGGAGAGGGTGCAGCAAGGGGGTGCTCGAGCGGGCCCCCTGGCGACCCTGCACCCGTACATGCGTCTCCTGTCGGTCGTGGGAGGTGGAGGGGGGGGCCGGAGAACGTGGGGGGACGCCGTGACCCTGCGCAGCCTGCAAGTCCAGCCCGGTAACCCCGACTCTTACACACAGACAAAGGTCCCCCGTGTAGCCTCTAACAGACTGTCGGGGCAAGTGCTGTTAGTAGCGAGTAGAAGCAGCGACTATGAAGGAGACAAAGACAAAGGTCCCCCGTGTAGCCTCTAACAGACTGCTGGGGCAAGTGGTGTTAGCGAGTAGCAGCAGCGACTATGAAGGAGACAAAGACAAAGATCCCCCGTGTAGCCTCTAACAGACTGCTGGGGCAAGTGCTGTTAGCGAGTAGCAGCAGCGCCTATGAAGGAGACAAAGACAAAGATCCCCCGTGTAGCCTCTAGCAGATTGTCGGGGCAAGTGCTGTTAGCGAGTAGCAGCAGCGCCTATGAAGGAGACAAAGACAAAGGTCCCCCGTGTAGCCTCTAACAGACTGTCGGGGCAAGTGCTGTTAGCGAGTAGCAGCAGCAGCGCCTATGAAGGAGACAAAGACAAAGATCCCCCGTGTAGCCTCTAGCAGATTGTCGGGGCAAGTGCTGTTAGCGAGTAGCAGCAGCGCCTATGAAGGAGACAAAGACAAAGATCCCCCGTGTAGCCTCTAGCAGATTGTCGGGGCAAGTGCTGTTAGCGAGTAGCAGCAGCGCCTATGAAGGAGACAAAGACAAAGATCCCCCGTGTAGCCTCTAACAGACTGTTGGGGCAAGTGCTGTTAGCGAGCAGCACCTATGAAGGCCGGCGCGGCACACGAGGGGGTGGGAGGCCAGCACCACGCCCGGGCCGCCTTTGTCTCCCTCGTCGCGATGTTTACTACACACCGCACCAGGTACTCATTTGAGGCCGAGTCGACCTAGGGGAGGCCCAGGACCGGTTCAGATAATCGTCACCAGGTGTTGGTGGCTGTGAGCGGGAATCGAACTCGGGTCGCGGGAGTTCGTAGCGCAGCGTAGCACTAACCGCTGCGCCACCGCTCCCCACTTTTACACACACCCACAAAAACCATGAGCTATAATGAACTATAATAAACGTTTTAAATTTATATACTCCTTGGTTCTTTCGGTAAAGTCACGTAGGTAGAAAAAATAATGGGTCACGACGTTTCGATCGCAACACGAGCAATCGTCATCAGGTGGGACAACCACAGCAAGAGAAATCTGCTCAAGTAGGCGAGAGACCTGCCGTGGCACGAGGTTATATAGTAGGCCTCGGCAGTAGGGGGGGGAGGTGGGGGGAGAGAGGGGGTGGGGCAGGAAGTGGACCCCGCAGCAGCCCCGGGTCACTGGAGTAGAGAGATCGGAGAGAGATGCACAGAGAGAGAGAGAGAAAGACACACAGAGAGTCGGAAATAACAGCTGACATTGGCAGGTAGGATGGAAACATCACAGTCAGTTAAGACTTTACCTGGTTAATAACGTCCTTCCAATTATTGCTCAGTGTGTACCCATCCTCTCGGTTAAAGTTGTGTCCGTGTTTGTATATCTGGATGGCTACCTTTCGTCTTGGAAAAAATACATTGTGTGTGAGCCCACAGCGTTAAAGCAATGATCAGCAACGGCAGAGGTATTGGCCCTACCGTGTTTCAGATCCGCCTTGTGTTCGCGGACGCGGTCTGAGACATGTCGTTTCGTTTCCCCAATGTAACTGCTGCCGCAACCACAACTCAGTTTGTAGACACCGGGGTTATTGCATGTCAGAAACCACATCCTTTACAGATGGGATCAAATCACGGATTTTGTGTACTGTGTTGAAACGAACCTGGAGCTTGCGTTTGTTTAAGATTTTGGAAATGTTTTTGGTAACCCCTGCTATGTATGGCAAACTGATGGTTTTGGTTGGATTCTCAGATGGTTGTCTCCCCATGGCTGGGGAGACAGCTTTGCGGATTGTACGGTCAGAATATCCATTCATCTTGAGGGCTTGGTGTACGTGCTCCAGCTCACTGGCTAGGTGGTGCTGGTCGGAGATGCAACGGGCCCTATGCAATCATTGAAGACTTAGTCCAACAGGGAGTGATGAGTCTATGGGTCTCTGTGTGATGAGTCTATGGGTCTCTGCGTGATGAGTATATGGGTCTCTACGTGATGAGTCTATGGGTCTCTGCGTGATGAGTCTATGGGTCTCTGTGTGATGAGTCTATGGGTCTCTGTGTGATGAGTCTATGGGTCTCTGTGTGATGAGTATATGGGTATCTGTGTGATGAGTCTATGGGTATGTGTGATGAGTCTATGGGTATCTGTGTGATGAGTCTATGGGTCTCTGTGTGATGAGTCTATGGGTCTCTGTGTGATGAGTCTATGGGTCTCTGTGTGATGAGTCTATGGGTCTCTGTGTGAGTCTACGGGTCTCTATGTATGCATGTTGAACTTCTTTCGCACCGTGCTAATCGGCGGTACGGGGAAAGTAAAACAAACGAAACACAACAACAACAATAACAAGCGGTTCTCAAGAAATGAGTTAGTCAATCGAGACGATGATGATGATTTAAAAGTGCATCATGTCCTAAAATCGGAAGGGGCCGTCCATAAATGACGTCACGCACCTGGGGGGGGGGTCAGACATTTGTGACGAGGGGGGGTTGAGAAATGTGACGTCACATCAAAATGCGCAACTTCAAATAAATGTAGACAACACGTTCTACTTAAGTAAATCGACTTTTTAATAAATATTTTCTCCTACAACATCAGAGTGCAGCGCCACATTAAATACGCAATACAATGACAATAAAGCGATTTGAAGCGTGTTTTATCTTCAAAATGGAAATATGGTTTGGGGGGGGGGGCAGAGCTTTGTGACGTCATATTTGAGGGGGGTCTGACTTTTTGTGACGCTGTGTGACGAGGGGGGGGGGGGGGGTTCAAAAATCGTTCAAAATCGCGTAACGTCATTTATGGACGGCCCCGAAGAGAGCGTTCCAGACGGCCGCAGAAGCAGCATCTGTAAGCGCCGCGCGATGCTGATGATGACGACGATGCGGTGACCACCACCGCCTTTGTTCCACGGTAGAGCCAGAAGCCGTCGCCGCTGCTGCTGCAACGATGATGACGTTGATGATGACGATGATGACGTTGATGATGACGATGATTCTAGATTTAAAGCTTTCGTGACTGCAAGGATCCATACTCTTTGGTTCTATTGGGTAAAGTCACGTAGGTAAAAAATAAAATATGATGACGTTGATGATGACGATGATGACGATGACAATGATGACGATGATGATGACGATGATGACGTTGATGACGATGATGACAATGATGACGATGATGATGACGACGATGATGACGACGATGATGATGACGACGTTGATGACGTTGATGATGACGACGTTGATGATGACGATGACGACGATGACGACGATGATGATGACGATGATGACGATGATGAAGATAATGACGATGATGATGACGATGATGACGACGTTGATGATGACGATGATGACGATGATGACGATGACGATGAACGGAGTTGGCGTGACGACGCCTCACGCTCCCTTGACGAGAGAGTCGGCAGCGAGGTGTCACTGTGGTTCAGTCGTGGCGGAGAGCACGCGGTGTGCAATCAGTGGATTCGACCGCGGCTGCTGCTGTTTTTTTTTTAAATGACCGACGACGATGATGAATAATGATGAATAATGATGATGAAGAATAATGAATAATGATGATTCATGATGAGTGATGATTATGAATGATGATGAATTGATGAATGATAAATAATGATGATGAATGATGATGAATAATGATGATGATGAATTGATGATGATGAATAATGATGATGAAGAATAATGATGAATGATGATGAATGAATGTCGATGAATAATGATGAATAATGACGATGAATGAATGATGATGAATGATGAATAATGATGATGAATGATTAATAATGATGATGAATGATGAATAATGATGATGAATGATGATGAATGATGATGAGTGATGATTATGAATGATGATGAATAATGATGATGAATGATGATGATGAAGATGAATGATGAGTGATGATTATGAATGAATGATGATGAATGATGATGATGAGTGATGATTATGAATGATAATGTCTATCCCCCTGGAACCGTGCAGGGAGTCCCAGAGGGCAGCTTTGCTTCAATGCCTCGGGCTTCAGGACTCCTGGCACCGTTCTGAGATTGGTCCTTCGAAGGCGCGTACTGGAATTCAAGGTACAGTTGTACATCGTCGTCGTCATCGTCATCATCGTCGTCATCGTTGTCATCATCGTCGTCGTCATTATCGTCGTCGTCATTGTAGTCATCATCGTCATCATCGTCATCATTGTAGTCATCGTCGTCGTCATCGACGACGCTCATGACGATGACGAACATCATCACGATCCATGGGGCAGACAGCACAGTAGTAGCAGCAGCCGGTGGTGGTGTCCACTGCACGTCTCTGCACGTGTCGCTTCCACTGTCCTCTCTCTCTGTGCATGTTGCAGTGTCAGTACGCGCCCAGAAGTGGCCACATCTTGTCTGGCACCGATTCCTCTCACGATGTTGTCAAGCCGTTCTCTGTTAGAGGTCTTCCTCTGCATCTCTGTTTACACGTCTGTCGGTGTGTACATATGTCTGTCTGTATGTGTCTGTCTGTCTGTATGTTTAATTTCTTTCGCACCGTACGCAGCCAACCCTGCTAACAACCACCCTCGCCACCACGATCCGAGGGGCAGTGTCACTGCAGCAGCAGCAGCAGCAGCAGCTGGTGGAGTGTCCCCGCTCTTCACAGCCACAATCTTGGCCGATGTCCACCGTCACCTTTCCCCAACCGCCAGGGGTCACCACCCCGTGACCCCTCCGACCCCTAACGCCCCCCCCCCCTACCCCACACCCCTCTGACCGCACCGCACCCTCCGCCAGACCGACCTGCAGGGCGAGGGCGACTTCCTCAGCGTCGGGGTGTCGGTGCTCAGCGTCCACCCGACTCGACCGCCCCGCTGGCTCGGCCGCTCCACCATCAGCCTGGCCCGGCGCCCGGGGGTCGCGGGGTCGGAGCTCAACGGTGGCGCGGTGGCGGCGAGCGAAGGTGCGACCCGACAGACACACTGCTAGTGTGGCCCCTGTGGCAGAGATGCCATGCGTGGCGATGGGGGGGGGGGGGTGGCTATAGCCCCCCCAGCAAATCTATTTAACAGCTTTGGGGGGGGTTCAAGGATTTGGGTCAGGTGGTTGCCACTTTGTGGTGGTGGTGGTGGTAGTGGAACGGCGGTTGTCGCACGGGACGTGACCCTTTTTTGTTTTTTAAATCCTCGCACACAAAGGGGATGTGGAATGTCCCGCCTCTCATTACGCCGGTGTGGCGAGATGTCGTGCGGGACTGCACCTCCTACCGTGGCTAGGAGATGTCGACTACCTCGCCCGGTGTACAGGAGAGTCGTGGTGTTCGATGCTGACCCCTGACGACGCCTGCTGTATGTAATTGCAGTTTGCGTGTCTCTCTCTCTCTCCCTCCCTGCGGTGGTCGCTTGGATTTCTCTCCGGTTCCTCCGATTTTCCCCTCCCACGTTCAGAATCGACGCCACGCGTTGTGGAGCATTTGGCTGCTGCTATAAATGCCCACGGTACGACGACAAGCCACTTCCGTTGAGCTATCATTTGTGGCCAGGTCGCTTCTGATAAAGAGCTACTATACAGGTCAGTGGTCCTTATCTGCTAAAATAAAACAGTTTAATATGTCGAGATAAGGCACACCGAGCTGTATAGCAGCTCTTTTACAGCAGTGACCCGGCCACAAGTTAAAGCTCAACGAAGTGGGCTCATCATCATCACGTGGAAATGTACAGCAGCAGCAGACACATACTCTAAAACACGTGACGTCGATTCTAAACGTGAAGGGAAAAACCGGAGGACCCAGAGAGAAATCCACAAGACTACAGGGAGAGAGAGAGAGACACGCAGACCCCAAATATACAGCAGCAGCAGGCGTCAGGGTCAGGAGTGAACCCACGACCTCCTGTATACCAGGCGAGGTAGTTAACATCTCACCACAGGGAGAGAGACACGCAGACCCCAAATATACAGCAGCAGGCGTCAGGGTCAGGAGTGAACCCACGACCTCCTGTATACCAGGCGAGGTGGTTAACATCTCACCACAGGGAGAGACATGCAGACCCCAAATATACAGCAGGTATCAGGGTCAGGGGTGAACCCACGACCTCCTGTATACCAGGCGAGGTGGTTAACATCTCACCACAGGGAGAGACATGCAGACCCCAAATATACAGCAGCAGGTATCAGGGTCAGGAGTGAACCCACGACCTCCTGTATACCAGGCGAGGTGGTTAACATCTCACTACAGGGAGACACGCAGACTCCAAGTATACAGCAGCAGGCGTCAGGGGTCTGGATTGAACCCACGACCCCTCCTGTATACCAGGCGAGGTAGTCAACATCTCGCCTTAGTTTGAGTTCATCCGGCAGTGGATTGATGGAAGGGCTGTAAATGTAGAATGACTGCACCCGGTTGGAGCTCACTTCGTACACCCTGACAGCTATGCAGATCTCTCTTTTACGTTTTCACTGCCACAACGGCGGACCACAAGCCATAAACACAAACAATAAACACAAACAAACACAAGCAATAAACAAACACTAAACACAAACAACACAAACAATAGGACATCACAAGAGGTCAGTAATGCAAGTGGACTCAAAATGGTTACAGTTAAAAAATATTTTAATATGGCATTTTTGTTGTACACACAAGTTATATTAAATTCATACAAGGGTTTGTTATTAAATTGTTTTTAATCGTTATTACTATTTATCTTCAGTGTAACATGCCTCCAGACCTTTCAAGCAATTCACACGCGGGTTGACGCTCAACGGCAGTCTTCAGTGTGGTTTAAAAAATAAATCTGCGACAGTCAATTAACGATCATCAGCTCGGGCACCGCGGTGGCTAGATGTTGACTACCTCGCCTGGTGTGCAGGAGGTCGTGGGTTCGATCACGACCCTCGACGCCTGCTGCTGTATATTTGGAGTCTGCGTGTCTCTCTCTCCCTGTAGTGAGATGTTAACCACCTCGCCTGGTGTACAGGAGGTCGTGGGTTCACTCCTGACCCCTGACGATGCCTGCTGCTGTATATTTGGAGTCTGCGTGTCTCTCTCTCACCCCGTGGTCGCGTGCATTTCCACATAAGCCACTTCATTGAGCTTTCATTTGTGATAGCCAGGTCACTTCAGAAAGAGAGATATATAGCTCAGTGGGATATACCTGGTAAAATAAAAGTAGTTTTTAAAATATATATTTATTAGTTATAACTCGCACAAAAGCCACAAAATCAACACTTGTGCATAGGTGGGCTTAATTTCCCATCAAATAAAAAGTCAAAATCAGTCCGCTCATCATGGCATGAACCTGAGCAAGGGTTACGCAACATGTACGTACGTATGGAGAAGTTCGTCACCCTAGACGATGATTTAAGAGCGGAATAGCTTCCCAGTGGCTTCCTGACATCGGAGGGAAGGGAAGAGCGTTCCAGACGGCCCCAGAAGCAGCGCGTCTGAAAGCGCCGCGCGATGCTGCGAGTCCATGTGGCCCCTGTGCGAGTCTGCGGGTTCCTATGCATGAATGTTGAACCTCTTTCGCACCGTGCTCATCGGCGGTGCGGGGGAAGGCCAACAAGCTAAACGCCACAAAAAACATCAAGTAGTTCGAAAGAAATGACTTAAAAGTTCATCACAGCCAGCTCTCGGTAGCGTCTTCGTATCGGAAGGAAGAGGGCGTTCCAGACGGCCGCGGAAGCGGCGCGTCTGAAAGCGCCGCGCGACGCCTGACGATGCGGTGACCACCACCGCCTTTGTTCGACGGTCAGCCGAAAGCCGCTGCTGCTGCTCCTGCTCCTGCTGCTGCTCCTGCTGCTGCTGCTCCTGCTGCTGCTGCTCCTGCTGCTGCTCCTGCTGCTGCTGCGAGGACGACGACCGGGAGTTTGCGCGATGCTTCAGTAGCCGATGGCTCTGCGCTGGCAGGACGGAAGCGCCAACACCGCATGGCGTCCTTGATGCCCCTAACACGATCGCCGCCGTATTTGCGCCGCCGCGCGGCACGCCGATTAAAAATCGGCGCTCGCCTTCGAGGTGACGGCGAGGGAAATGAGACCGGCGATTTTCACGTCCCGCGCACTCTGAATGAGCCGTCAACTTGCGAGATCCGGGTTCGCTTTTCATAAAACTGTTGCGAAATTGTAATTGTTGTGTTGTTGTTGTAGCGTTGTGACCCCGTGCCCCTACCTGGGGACGCGCCTGTGAAAAAAAAGAGCTTTACAGCTCATCGGATTGCTCCTGCGGTGTAAAAGACAATATTTAAAATTCTGCAGTCGTGGTGTGTTGTGATGCGACGATTTTCAGATTATTTTGCGGCTATAAGTTCTCACGTGGTGGTGATGATGATGAGCCACTTCGTTGAGCTATCACTTGTCGTGGCCAGGTTCGCTCCTGAGAAAATAAGCGAATACCTCGGCGGGGGCTTCGCCTGGTAGCATGGGGATGGCTTTGTGTTGTGTTCGTATGTTGTTTGTGTGATTTTGTTTACCTTTCCGATACTCTGCACTCTGGTCGTGTTTTTTTGTAATTGTTTGTTGTTGTGACGCTCCCGACTCCGTTCCCCTAACCGGACATCTGTGATTTTTCTTCTTAAAGAGCTTTATAACTCATCAGATTCCTCCTGCAGTATAAAGACCGATTCAGATTCTGACACCAATCCCATCCCTAGACACTGGCTCCGGATCAAAGACTGGACTCCAACCTAAACACGGAACTGGAAGTCAGCCAGGGGGAGGCTCCGAGTCAGAGGGTGGACTCGAATCCGGACCGGGAGTCGAACCCACAGCAAAACCAGAACCCGGATCGGAAGTGGAACCGAAGCCACGACTGGAATTCGGTTTGCCTGTGGGACTCACAGGCAAACCGGAATCTGGACTCGAACTGGATCCCCCGGGGGTGGGACCCAAGCCACAACCAACACCCGCACCGGAATCAAAACCCGGGTCGGACCGCGACCCGGCAACGGGTCCCATCTCAAAACCGGGGGCTCGATCCGAATCGGGACCTCGCCGGAGAGAGCCACCGCCACCGCCGCCGCCTGTCGCAAGTCCGAACCCCGACGGAGTGGAATCCACCGCACGGCCGGCGTCCGGGCCCGGCGTTCGCCGGGAGCCGGATCGGGACCGCGGTTTCGCCGCCGCCGCCGCCGCCGCCGCCGCTGGCTACTACGACGTGTTCGACGTGACGCCGGCGCTGGGCGGCGCCGGCGACCCCGCGTCCCTCTGCTTCTCGCTGCGCTTCAGCGACGAGGCGGGCAGCCTGGTGCTGCACCACGAACTGGCACGCAGCTTCTACGCTCTCGAGCACCGCGGCGGCGGCGGCGACGACGGCGGTGGCATCAACAACGACGCCAACAACAACGACGACAACGCTAACAACCACAACAACGCCGCTAACCACAACAACAACGCCGCTAACCACAACAACAACGCCGCTAACCACAACAACAACGCCGCTAACCACAACAACAACGCCGCTAACCACAACAACAACGCCGCTAACCACAACAACGCCGCGCCGCCGCTGCTGCTAGCGTACGTCGACTTGCCGGCCCGGTAGCGTACACGATTAGCTCTTAAAACCAAGAGAGGCACACAGGAGGCTCGGCCGTGCGACGTGCGAACTTGTCTCGCGCCGTACGTAGCCAACGGTGCTACGTACGCGTGTGCACGGCAGGCGCAGAGGCTGGACGACTACGTTTGTTTTGTCACGACGACGGCGTCGTCGTGACAAAACATGTAACAGCGACCAAAGAGGTTCCCCCCCCCACAAGCCCCCCAACACCCCCCCCCACAACACCCCCTCCACAACACCCCCCCCCCCCCACAACAACCCCCCCCACCCCGGTCTCTTGCCAGCGTTTGCGTATTGCCAAAACGATCGCGAGGCATCCGAGATTCTCTTTACAATCATTTCTCCGCCAATTCTCCGGGTTGTATAAGACAGCCCACCCCACCCAGCCCCCCCCCCCTTCCCCCACCCCCCTCATCCGCAATAAACGCCTGGCACCAAAAAGTCGGTGTTAGATTGTCTAACAACATCTGGTGTCTCTCTCTCGCACGCACAAAAGACAAAGATCCCCCGTGTAGCCTCTCAGACTGTCAGGGCAAGTGCTGTTAGTAGCGAGTAGCAGCAGCAGCACCTATGAAGGAGACAAAGATAAAGATCCCCCGTGTAGCCTCTAACAGACTGTCAGGGCAAGTGCTGTTAGCGAGAAGCAGTAGCCCCTATGAAGGAGACAAAGATCCCCCGTGTAGCCTCTAACAGACTGTCAGGGCAAGTGCTGTTAGCGAGTAGCAGTAGCAGCCCCTATGAAGGAGACAAAGATCCCCCGTGCAGCCTCTAACAGACTGTTGGGGCAAGTGCTGTTAACGAGTAGCAGCAACGATGAAGGGGACAAAGACAAAGATCCCCCGGGTAGCCTTAACAGACGATCGGGGCAAGTGCTGTTAGCGAGTCACAGCACCTATGAAGGCCGGCACTCTTGCACACGAGGGGGTGGGCGGCCAGCACCACGCCCGGCTGCCTTTGTCTCCCCTAGTGGCGATGTTTATTACACACACAGCACCAGCTACTCATTTGAGACTGAGTCGACCTAGGGGAGGCCTCAGGACAGGTTCCGATAATCGTCACCGGTGCTTGGTGGCCGTGAGCGGGAATCGAAATCGTGTCCTAGCCGGGGTTCGTAGCGCTAACCACTACACCACCGCTCCCCTCTCTCACGCACGCTCACGCACGCACACACGCACGCACACGACACACGCACGCACACACGCACACACGCACGACACGCACGCACGCACACACGACACGCACACACGCACGCACACGCACGCACACACGACACACGCACGCACGTACACACACACACGCACGTACACACACGCACGCACACGCACGCACACACGACACGCACGCACGACACGCACACACGCACGCACACATGCATTGTAAGAGGCGGCTCTCCATCTTTTGCTTTGAAATGCCAGGATTAACTACTTTTATTTTACCAGGGTAAGGCCCTCCACTGGAGCTAATGTAGTAGCTATATTTCGGAAGCGACCTGACCATCACAAATGATAGCCCCAACGAAGTGGGCTTATCATCATCATCGTCACGTGGACAATTACAGCGGTGGCCAAGTACTCTACAACGCGTGACGTCGAATCGAAACGTGGAGGGGAAAAAACCGGACCCCGGAGAAAAATCCACGCGACCACGGGGAGAGAGAGAGAGACACGCAGACTCCAAATATACAGCAGCAGCAGCAGGCATCGTCAGGGTCGGGATCGAACCCACGACCTGTAGACCTGGCGAGGTAGTTAACATCTCCTAGCCACCGTGATGATGAGAGAGAGACAAGCAGACTCCAAATATACAGCAGCAGCAGGCATCGTCAGGGTCGGGATCGAACCCACGACCTGTAGACCAGGCAAGGTAGTTAACATCTCCTAGCCACCGTGATGATGAGAGAGAGAGAGACACGCAGACTCCAAATATACAGCAGCAGGCGTCAGGGGTCGGGATCGAATCCACGACCTCCTGCATACCAGGCGAGGGAGTTAACATCTCCTAGTCACCGCGGTGCCCCTTTAACCCAGTGCTTCGACCTGGGTATCTTGCCACTTGTGGACCCCCTGGGAAGTCCATGATGGTGATAAAAAAAAAACAGCAGCAGTATAAAAGAATCTACATTCACGTACAACAACAACAACAATTTATGACGTTTGTTTGTTTGTTTGTGTGAAAGGCACGCGTTCCAAAACCACACAAAGTTTGTCGGCGAGAGAAGAAGAATGCGGCTCGCGTGCTTCTCCGCCTCTCTCTCTCACGCGGTGGCAGTTCAATGCACCCCCCCGGTGAACGGAGCCGCGCCCGCCCGCGATTCGATTCACAAACCCCCGACGCCGATCAGCTTCGCGATGTCGAAGTCGTCCGGCAGACTCAGCCGCCCGCCGTCGCCAAATCCCGCCGCGCCGGAATCCGGCGACAGCAGCGGCATGAGGTGCGAGAAATCGTTGAAGCCAGGGGGCGGCGATCCGCATCCTGCTCCTCCTCCACCGTCGCCACCGCACTGCAAGTCCAATGTGGAAAATCTCTCCTCCTCCTCCTCCTCCTCGTTCTCGGCATCTCCCTGCCAACGTACGGCCTGCGGGATCGCCGCCGCCGCCGCCGCCTTCTCCTCCTCGTCCTCCGCCCTCCCGTCGCCCGTGCCCATCACCTCGCCCGAGTCGTCCTCCCCGGCGGCGCCCGGCGCCAGCCGCACTATCTCGAGGCCCGAGCTGACAGGCAGGGTCTTGAAGTAGCCGGTGGACACGATGACTCGCGGCGCCGGCGCGGCGGCCGAGTCGGCGCCGGCGGTGAGCGAAGGGCACCGAGGCGTCGACAGCCCGGACGAGCCCCCGACGCCGCTGCTCGACTTGCTGTCCTCGTCGGGGTCGGCGTCGCCCGCCTCGGTGATCGTCGAGCGGCGCTTGCCGCCGCCGCCGCCGCCGCCGTTGCCGCCGGAGACGCCGATGGCGGTGACGGGCGACACGAGCGCGTCGTCCGAGGGGAACGCCGAGCACGAGCGCTGGAGGGGGGGGGCGGGGGGGCAACGGAGGTTCGCACGTTACGGGGAGGGCGGGCAATCGTCTACACACACACACACACGAGCCGCCGAAACGTTACCTGGCACTCGAGTGCCCACTGGGGAGACAAAGACGGCCGAGGTTGGGGGGGGGGGGTTGTGTGTGCGCGGGGTGTGGATAAAGTGAAATTTACGCTCGAATCGTGGCGTTGTTGTTTTTGTTAAGAGCTGGTAACTCCATCTCCCCGTGCTATCTGTACACGCAACGCGCCGCACCGGGGAGACAAAGACGGCCGAGGGGGGTGTGCATGCATGCGTGGTTTGGACGAAGTGGAATTTCCACTCGAATTGTGTTACTGTTTTAGAGGTGGTCTCTCCATCTCTCTGTTTACTGGACATCGGTGAAGAAGAGTTCCGTAGCTCATCGGATTCCTGGAGCATAAATAAAGATTCTGATGGTGATTCTGGTGGTTTTACAGGGGGGGGAGGGGTGGTTCAGCTGACTCACGACGGTGCTCCCACCAGGTTCTCAATCACCGGTGACTCGTACAGAGACCCAAAGACTCACAGACTCACACAGAGACCCATAGACTCACACAGAGACTCATAAACTCACACAGAGACCCATAGACTCACACAGAGACTCACAGACTCACACAGAGACCCACAGACTCACACAGAGACCCATAGACTCACACAGAGACTCACAGACTCACACAGAGACCCATAGACTCATACAGAGACTCACAGACTCACACAGAGACCCACAGACTCACGTAGAGACCCATAGACTAACACAGAGACCCATAGCCTCACACAGAGACTCACAGACTCACACAGAGACCCATAGACTCACACAGAAACTCAGACTCACACAGAGACTCATAGACTCACACAGAGACTCACAGACTCACACAGAGACCCATAGACTCACACAGAGACTCACAGACTCACACAGAGACCCACAGACTAACACAGAGACCCATAGACTAACACAGACCCACAGACTCACGTAGAGACCTACAGACTAACACAGAGACCCATAGACTAACACAGAGACCCATAGCCTCACACAGAGACTCACAGACTCACACAGAGACCCATAGACTCACACAGAGACTCATAGACTCACACAGAGACCATAGGTTCACACAGAGACCCATAGACTCACACAGAAATACCCACAGACTCACACAGAGACCCACAGACTCGCATAGAGACCCATAGACTCACACAGAGACCCACAGACTCACGTAGAGACCCACAGACTAACACAGAGACCCATAGACTAACACAGAGACCCATACTCACACAGAGACCCACAGACTCGCATGGACTGAGTTGTGACGAAGCAGGTTTCTCAAGTGTGTGCATCGAGTGGCGGTGAGGGGGGGGGGGTCTCAGCCCGGCCACCGGTAACTGGGCGACAAATCCACCGCGTAAAGAATGTGGCGACGCCGCGCTGTCACCCGTACCGCCATGTCCAGATTCAAGGACTTGAAGAGTTTGCTGTCCGCAGGATCGGGGATGTGTTGCCAGAAGAGCAGCTTGTGTCTGCGTGCACCGGCACACACGGACAAAAACAAAAAGACGAAGATCCCCCGTGTAGCCTTAACAGACTGTAGGGGCAAGTGCTGTTAGCGAGCGCCTACGAAGGCCGGTAACGGCACACGAGGGGGTGGGTGGCCCGCACCACGGCCTTTTGTCTCCCCAGTGGCGACGTTTACTACGCACCGTGCCAGGTACTCATTTGAGGCCGAGTCGACCTAGGGGAGGACGAGGACCGGTTCAGATAATCGTCACGGGAATCGAACTCGGGTCGCCAGGTTCGTAGCGTAGCGTAGTGCTAACCAACCGCTGCACTACACACACAGGCACGCACAGAGACACACACAGACACATCGCTCGCTCGATCGATCAAGCGATCGAACGAGCGATCGGGTGATTGAGGGATCGATCGAGCGATCGAACGGGCGATTGAGGGATCGGGCGATCGATCGAGGGATCGGGCGATTGAACGAGCGAATGAAGGATCGATCGAACGAGGGATCGAGCGTGCGATCGATCGAGTTAACGGGCGATCGAGGGGGCGGGCGGGCGAGCGAGCGATCAAACGTCCGGCCATCATCCCCAGGGTGGGTCGCACTCCCGGTTGCCTCACCTCCTCAGCTGCCAGAGGCCGATGACGACCGCGATGCCCACCATGACCGAGAGCAACAGCAAGGTGGTGAGGGTGATCAGCCATCGCGCTGTGGTGCGGGGTGGGGTGGTGGGGGGGGGGGGGTAGGGGGTGGGGGGCGGTGGGGGGTGGTGGGGGGGAAGGGGGTGGGGGTTATTCTTCCGGTTCCGTTGCGATGACGTACGTAGCTCGTCGGCGGCGCTCATGCCCCCCGTCACTAACGTCAACCTCCCTCGCCACCCCCGGCTGGCACTCGCTGGACGAGGGCACGGCGAAGGTGTCTCTCTGTGTGCGCGCGTGTCTCTCTGTGTGCATGTGTCTCTGTGTGCGCGTGTCTCTGTGTGCGCGTGTCTCTGTGTGCGCGTGTCTCTGTGTGCGATGTTCTGTGTCTCTCTGTGTGCGCGTGTGTCTCTGTGTGCGCGTGTCTCTGTGTGCGCGTGTCTCTGTGTGCGCGTGTCCCTGTGTGTGCGCGTGTCTCTGTGTGCACGTGTCCCTGTGTGCGCGTGTCCCTGTGTGCGCGTGTCTCTATGTGCGCGTGTCCCTGTGTGCGCGTGTCTCTATGTGCGCGTGTCCCTGTGTGCGCGTGTCTCTGTGTGCGTGTGTCTCTGTGTGCACGTGTCCCTGTGTGCGCGTGTCCCTGTGTGCGCGTGTCTCTGTGTGCGCGTGTCTCTGTGTGCGCGTGTCTCTGTGTGCGCGTGTCTCTGTGTGCGCGTGTCTCTGTGTGCGCGTGTCCCTGTGTGCGCGTGTCCCTGTGTGCGCGTGTCCCTGTGTGTGCGCGTGTCTCTGTGTGCGCGTGTCTCTGTGTGCGCGTGTCTCTGTGTGCGCGTGTCTCTGTGTGCGCGTGTCTCTGTGTGCGCGCGTCTCTGTGTGCGCGCGTCTCTGTGTGCGCGTGTCCCTGTGTGCGCGTGTCTCTGTGTGCGCGTGTCTCTGTGTGCGCGTGTCTCTGTGTGTTGCGCGTGTCCCTGTGTGCGCGTGTCTCTGTGTGCGCGTGTCTCTGTGTTGCGCGTGTCTCTGTGTGCGCGTGTCTCTGTGTTGCGCGTGTCTCTGTGTGCGCGTGTCTCTGTGTGTGCGTGTCTCTGCCACTCACTGGACGAGGGCACGGCGAAGGAGTGCTCCGTGCCAGAGGGGCTCTCGCCTTCGCTCGAGGAGGCGCTCACCCACGCCACGTAGCGGGCACCCGCCTCCAGGTTGCTCAGCGCCAGCCGGCGGGGCTCGCTCGCACTGCGCGTCACATCTGGGTGGGTGGGTGGTGTGGTGGGGGGTGGTGGTGGGGGGCAGGGGTTGGTGGAGGGGGCGGTAGAGGCGCCAATGTTTATGAATGAGACTCATCGCCAATGTTTATGAATGAGACTCATCGCCAATGTTTATGAATGAGACTCATCGCCAATGTTTATGAATGAGACTCATCGCCAATGTTTATGAATGAGATTCATCGCCAATGTTTATGAATGAGACTCATCGCCAATGTTAATGAATGAGACTCATCGCCAATGTTAATGAATGAGACTCATCACCAATGTTAATGAGACTCATCGCCAATGTTAATGAATGAGACTGGTCTGGTATTGGTGTTAATGAATGAGACTCGTCTGGTATTCGTGTTAATGAATGAGACTCGTCTGGTATTCGTGTTAATGAATGAGACTGGTCTGGTATTCGTGTTAATGAATGAGACTGGTCTGGTATTGGTGTTAATGAATGAGACTGGTCTGGTATTGGTGTTAATGAATGAGACTCGTCTGGTATTCGTGTTAATGAATGAGACTCGTCTGGTATTCATGTTAATGAATGAGACTGGTCTGGTATTGGTGTTAATGAATGAGACTCGTCTGGTATTCGTGTTAATGAATGAGACTCGTCTGGTATTCGTGTTAATGAATGAGACTGGTCTGGTATTCGTGTTAATGAATGAGACTGGTCTGGTATTCGTGTTAATGAATGAGACTGGTCTGGTATTGGTGTTAATGAATGAGACTCGTCTGGTATTCGTGTTAATGAATGAGACTGGTCTGGTATTCGTGTTAATGAATGAGACTGGTCTGGTATTGGTGTTAATGAATGAGACTCGTCTGGTATTCGTGTTAATGAATGAGACTGGTCTGGTATTCATGTTAATGAATGAGACTGGTCTGGTATTCGTGTTAATGAATGAGACTGGTCTGGTATTCGTGTTAATGAATGAGACTGGTCTGGTATTCGTGTTAATGAATGAGACTGGTCTGGTATTCGTGTTAATGAATGAGACTCGTCTGGTATTCGTGTTAATGAATGAGACTGGTCTGGTATTCGTGTTAATGAATGAGACTGGTCTGGTATTCGTGTTAATGAATGAGACTGGTCTGGTATTCGTGTTAATGAATGAGACTGGTCTGGTATTGGTGTTAATGAATGAGACTGGTCTGGTATTCGTGTTAATGAATGAGACTGGTCTGGTATTCGTGTTAATGAATGAGACTGGTCTGGTATTCGTGTTAATGAATGAGACTGGTCTGGTATTGGTGTTAATGAATGAGACTCGTCTGGTATTCGTGTTAATGAATGAGACTGGTCTGGTATTCGTGTTAATGAATGAGACTGGTCTGGTATTCGTGTTAATGAATGAGACTGGTCTGGTATTCGTGTTAATGAATGAGACTGGTCTGGTATTCGTGTTAATGAATGAGACTGGTCTGGTATTCGTGTTAATGAATGAGACTGGTCTGGTATTCGTGTTAATGAATGAGACTGGTCTGGTATTCGTGTTAATGAATGAGACTCGTCATCCAATGTTAACGAGTGAGGCTGGGACCAATGTTAATTAATGGCGCTGGTGAGTCTGGGGCGGGTTGGGGTTGGAGCCGGTGCCTCCTCACTGTGGACGGGTCCGCGCGGGTCGGTGGCCCGGTAGTAGACGGTGTAGCCGGTGATGAATCCCCGGCTCTCGTTGACCGTCAACTCGGCCCACTCCACGGTGGCACCGGACTCCGTCACGGACTGCGTGGTGACGCTGGGGCCCCGCAACGGCACTGAGCGACGCGCGGCGCAGAGACACGCAGAGATAGAGCACGCACACAGAGACACGCAGAGAAACACAGAACATCACACACGCAGAGACACGCAGAGATACAGCACGCACACAGAGACACGCAGAGAAACACAGAACATCACACACGCAGAGACAGGCAGAGATACAGCACGCACACAGAGACACGCAGAGAAACACAGAACATCACACAGAGACACGCAGAGATACAGCACGCACACGGAGACACGCAGAGGCGCACAGAACATCACACACGCAGAGACACACAGAGATACAGCACGCACACGGAGACACGCAGAGACGCACAGAACATCACACACACGGAGACACGCAGGACATCACACACACAGAGACACGCAGAGACGCACAGAACATCACACACGCAGAGACACGCAGAGATACAGCACGCACGGAGACACACAGAGACACACAGAACATCACACACAGAGACACGCAGAGATACAGCACGCACACGGAGACACGCAGAGACGCACAGAACATCACACACACGGAGACACGCAGAGATACAGCATGCACGGAGACACGCAGGACATCACACACACACAGAGACACGCAGAACATCACACACGGAGACACGCAGGACATCACACACGCAGAGACACGCAGAGACACGCAGAGACGCACAAAACATCACACACGCGGAGACACACAGAGATACAGCACGCACGGAGACACGCAGAGACGCACAGAACATCACACACACGGAGACACGCAGAGATACAGCACGCACACGGAGACACACAGAGACGCACAGAACATCACACACACAGAGACACGCAGAGATACAGCACACACGGAGACACGCAGAGACACACAGAACATCACACACGGAGACACGCAGAGATACAGCACGCACACGGAGACACACAGAGACGCACAGAACATCACACACGCAGAGACACGCAGAGATACAGCACGCACGGAGACACGGAGAGACGCACAGAACATCACACACACGGAGACACGCAGAGATACAGCACGCACGGAGACACGCAGAGACGCACAGAACATCACACACGGAGACACGCAGAGATACAGCACGCACGGAGACACGGAGAGACACACAGAACATCACACACAGAGACACGCAGAGATACAGCACGCACGGAGACACGCAGAGACACACAGGACATCACACACACGGAGACACGCAGAGATACAGCACGCACGGAGACACGCAGAGACACACAGGACATCACACACACAGAGACACGCAGAGATACAGCACGCACACGGAGACACGCAGAGACGCAGAGAACATCACACACACATGGAGACACGCAGGACATCACACACACGGAGACACGCAGAGACGCACAGAACCTCACACACACGGAGACACGCAGAGATACAGCACGCACACAGAGACACGCAGAGACGCACAGAACATCACATACACAGAGACACGCAGAGATACAGCACACACGCAGAGACACACAGAACATCACACACACAGAGACACGCAGAGATACAGCACGCACGGAGACACGCAGAGACGCACAGAACATCACACACACAGAGACACGCAGAGATACAGCACGCACACGGAGACACGCAGAGACGCACAGAACATCACATACACAGAGACACGCAGAGATACAGCACACACGCAGAGACACGCAGAACATCACACACACAGAGACACGCAGAACATCACACACACAGAGACACGCAGGACAGCAGACGCACACACGCACACGCAGAGACACGCAGAACATCACATACGGAGACATGCAGAGATACAGCACGCACGGAGGCACGCAGAGACGCACAGAACATCACACACACGGAGACACGCAGAGACGCACAGAACATCACACACACGGAGACACGCAGGACATCACACACGCAGAGACACGCAGAGACGCACAGAACATCACACACACAGAGACACGCAGAGACACACAGAACATCAAACACGCGGAGACACGCAGAGATACAGCACGCACGGAGACACGCAGAGACGCACAGAACATCACACACACGGAGACACGCAGGACATCACACACGCACACGCAGAGACACGCAGAACATCACACACACAGAGACACGCAGAACATCACACACACAGAGACACGCAGGACAGCAGACGCACACACGCACACGCAGAGACACGCAGAACATCACACACGGAGACACGCAGAGATACAGCACGCACGGAGACACGCAGAGACGCACAGAACATCACACACACGGAGACACGCAGGACATCACACACACGGAGACACGCAGAGATACAGCACGCACGGAGACGCACAGAACATCACACACACAGAGACACGCAGAGATACAGCAAGCACGGAGACACGCAGAGACAAGCAGAGATACAGCACGCACGGAGACACGCAGAGATGCACAGAACATCACACACAGAGACACGCAGAGATACAGCACGCACGGAGACACGCAGAGACACGCAGAGATACAGCACGCACGGAGACACGCAGAGATGCACAGAACATCACACACAGAGACACGCAGAGATACAGCACGCACACGGAGACACGCAGAGACGCACAGAACATCACACACGCAGAGACATGCAGGACATCACACACACGGTGACACGCAGGACATCAGACGCACACGCAGAGACACGCAGAACATCACACACACGGAGACACGCAGGACATCACACACGCAGAGACAAGCAGAGACACAGAACATCACACACACAGAGACACGCAGGACATCACACACACAGAGACACACAGAGATACAGTATGCACGGAGGCACGCAGAGAAACACAGAACATCACACACACGGAGACACGCAGAACATCACACACACAGAGACACGCATGACATCACACACACACGGACACGCAGACATGCAGAACATTACACACACAGAGACGCACAGAGATGCACAGAGACACTCAGAGACACGCACAGAGACATGCGCAGAGACACACAGGACATCACACACAGAGACACACAGGACATCACACACAGAGACACACAGGACACCAGACACCCACACACATAACAAAGACAAAGATCCCCTGTATAGCCTTAACAGACTATTGGGGCATGCTGTTAGCGAGCACCTATAAAGGCCGGCACGGCACACAAGGGGGTGGGTGGCCAAGACCACGCACGGCCGCCTTTGTCTCCCCAGTGGCGATGTTTACACATCGCACTACGTACTCATTTGAGGCTGAGTCGTCACACACACACAGACGCGCAGAGAAACGCGTAACAGAGACACGCAGAACATCACACCCACAAAGACACGCAGAACACAGACTAGTACTGTGTCTATGGGCAATGTAGGTCCCTGGGTTATGTTAGTCGATAGGCAATGTTACTCAAGTGCAATGTTAGTCTATGGGTTACGTCAGTGGAGGGAAATCCAGAGGACCCACACAGAAATCCACGCGACCACTGGGAGAGAGAGAGACACTGCAAACTCCAAACATACAGCAGGCGTCAGGGGTTGGGATCGCATCCACGACCTCCTGCATACCAGGCGAGGTAGTTAACATCTCCTAGCCACCATGATGATGATGATAAGAGAGAAAGACGCGCAAACTCCAAATACACAGCAGCAGGCATTGCCAGGGTTGGGATCGAACCCACGACCTCCTGCATACCAGGCGAGGTAGTTAACATCTCGTAGCCACCATGATGATGATGATAAGAGAGAGAGACGCGCAAACTACAAATACACAGCAGCAAGCATCGCCAGGGTTGGGATCGAACCCACGACCTCCTGCATACCGGGCGAGGTAGTTAACATCTCTTAGCCACCATGATGATGATGATAAGAGAGAGAAACGCGCAAACTCCAAATACACAGCAGCAGGCATCGCCAGGGTTGGGATCGAACCCACGACCTCCTGCATACCAAGCGAGGTAGTTAACATCTCGTAGCCACCGCGGCTCCCCTGGCAGTGCGTGGTGCCATACCCAGCTGCTTGCAGTAGGCCTGCACCGTGACGGGCCGGCTGACGTCCGCTCCGTCGCCGTGCACCGCAAACACCGAAACGTCCAAACGCTCGCCGGCTCGAACCACGTCTGGGGGGGGGGGGGGGTGGCGGGGGGGTGGGGGCGAGGGGGGGGCACCGACAACGTCTTTGTTTATTTTTTACCGGAGCTTTGTCGGTGTGTTGCAGCTGTTGCCGGCGAAGGAAGGTGGAAGGGGGGGTGAGAGCGACTGTGTGTGTGCCTGTGTGTGCCTGTGTGTGTCATAAGGTGCTACTCGCTAACAGCACTTTCCACAACAGTCTGTTAAGGCTATACGGGGGGATCTTTGTCTTTGTGTGCGTGTGTGTGTGCCACGCTTCACGTGGCCTTAACGCCGTGGTGACGTCTCCGCCACTTAGTGGCGAATGGCCGTTGTTTTTATTGTTGTTGTTGTTGTTGTTGCGTCATAGTGCAGCGTGTGGAGCGGAGGTGGAGCGGTTAGCGCTACGCCGCGCTACGATCCCGGCGACCCGAGTTCGATTCCAGCTCACGGCCACCAACACCGGTGACGATTCTCTGAACCGGTCCTGGGCCTCCCGTAAGTCGACTCAGCCTCAAATGAGTAGTAAACATCGCCACTGGGGAGACAAAGGCGGCTGTGCCGGGGTGCTGACCACCCTCGAACAAGAACCCTTGCCGCAAGAGCCACCGCACCTCCACCACCACCGCCACGACCACTGTCATCACCACCGCCAGTCACCACCGCCACAGTCACCACCGCCACGACCACTGTCACAGTCACCACCGCCAGTCACCACCGCCAGTCACCACCGCCAGAGTCACCACCGCCAGTCACCACCGCCACAGTCACCACCGCCACAGTCACCACCGCCACAGTCACCACCGCCACAGTCACCACCGCCACAGTCACCACCGCCACAGTCACCACCGCCACAGTCACCACCGCCACAGTCACCACCGCCACCACAGTCACCACCGCCACAGTCACCACCGCCACCACAGTCACCACCGCCACAGTCACCACCGCCACGACCACTGTCATCACCACCGCCACAGTCACCACCGCCACAGTCACCACCGCCACAGTCACCACCGCCACCACCGCCACAGTCACCACCGCCACGACCACTGCATCACAGTCACCGCCACCACAGTCACCACTGCCCCAGTCACCACCGCCGCCACAGTCACCACCGCCACAGTCACCACCGCCACGACCACTGTCATCATCACCGCCACAGTCACCACTGCCACAGTCACCACCGCCACGACCACTGTCATCACCACCGCCACAGTCACCACCGCCAGTCACCACCGCCACAGTCACCACCGCCAGTCACCACCGCCACCACAGTCACCACCGCCACCACAGTCACCACCGCCACAGTCACCACCGCCACAGTCACCACCGCCACGACCACCGTCACATCACCACCGCCACAGTCACCACCGCCACAGTCACCACCGCCACCACAGTCACCACCGCCACAGTCACCACCGCCACGACCACTGTCATCACCACCGCCACAGTCACCACCGCCACAGTCACCACCGCCACAGTCACCACCGCCACGACCACTGTCATCACCACCGCCACAGTCACCACCACCACAGTCACCACCGCCACGACCACTGCATCACAGTCACCACCGCCACAGTCACCACCACCACAGTCACCACCACCACAGTCACCACCACAGTCACCACAGTCACCACCGCCACGACCACTGTCATCACCACCGCCACAGTCACCACCACCACAGTCACCACCGCCACAGTCACCACCGCCGCCACAGTCACCACCGCCACAGTCACCACCGCCACAGTCACCACCGCCACAGTCACCACCGCCACAGTCACCACCGCCGCCACAGTCACCACCGCCACAGTCACCACCGCCACGACCCGGGCCCACGTTGGCTCCTCACCCCGAAGCTCCACGCTGGTCTTGCCGGCGGCCAGCCAGCGAAAGTTGTATCGACACGACTCCTCTGGCACAGCCGCGACCGGGCACCACGTCACCACGTGGGCCGTCGTGTCGGCGCCGTGGCCCGGGGACGCCCAGCTGACGAGCACGCCGGTGTTGTCGCCGGACTCTCCGGCAAACACCGCGCTCGGAGCCGGCGGTCCTGCGGATACGGTGACGGAGACGGCGGCGACGGAGCGCAGGGGGGTGAGAGGGACGGGGAGGGACGGGGAGGGGGGAGGTGGGGAGGGGAGGGAGGGAGGTGGGGAGGGACGGGGAGGAGGGGAGGGAGGGGGGGAGGTGGGGAGGGAAGGATGGTGGGGAGGGGAGGGAGGTGAGGGAGGGAGGGAGGGAGGTGGGGAAGGAGAGATGAGGGGAGTGATAGGGGGAGGGATGGTGAGGAGGGAGGGAGGAGGGAGGAGTGAGGGAGGTGGGGAGGGAGAGAGGTGGGGGAGGGAGGGAGGGGGGGGATTGAGGAGGGGAAGGATGGGGGGGGGGGGGGAAGGGAAGGAGGGAGGGGAGAGAGGTGGGGGAGGGAGGGGGGGAGGAATTGGGGAGGGCAGGGATTGGGGGGGAGAGGGAGAGAGGGGGAGGGAGGGAGGGGAGGGAGGGAGGGAGAGAGGTGGGGGAGGGAGGGAGGGGAGGAATTGGGGAGGGCAGGGATTGGGGGGGAGAGGGAGAGAGGGGGAGGGAGGGAGGGGAGGGAGGGAGGGGAGGGAGGGAGGTGGGGGAGGGAGGGATGGGGAGGGAGGGGAGGGGAGGGCCGGCCGCCGCCTTCTCACCGTGCGATCCGACGGCAGCCACGCCGACGCGCGACGCCGGGCTCTCCCCCGCCGAGTTCTGCGCCTTCACCGTGAGCCGGTGGGCGCCGGCGTTCAGCGCCAGCACGGCACTGCAGCCCCCCGCCGCCGGAGTGCCCGCGGCGTCGCCGCCGCATCGGCCCGTCGCCACGACGACGGTGGCGTTGCGGAAGGGGCCGTCGACGCTCTCGGCGGTGACCGCGTAGCGAAGGACGTTGCCGCGGGCGACGTTCGGCGCCAGCGTCTGTCGGCAAGAGACGGAGGTCTGGGACTGTTGTTGTTGTTGTTGTGTTGGTGTGTGGTCTGAGACTGTTGTTGTTGTTGTGTTGGTGTGTGGTCTGGGACTGTTGTTGTTGTGTTGGTGTGTTGGTGTGTGGTGTGAGACTGTTGTTGTTGTTGTGTTGGTGTGTGGTCTGAGACTGTTGTTGTTGTTGTGTTGGTGTGTGGTCTGAGACTGTTGTTGTTGTTGTTGTCTTGGTGTGTAGTCTGAGACTGTTGTTGTTGTTGTTGTTGTCTTGGTGTGTAGTCTGAGACTGTTGTTGTTGTGTTGGTGTGTAGTCTGAGACTGTTGTTGTTGTTGTTGTGTTGGTGTGTGGTGTGAGACTGTTGTTGTTGTTGTTGTGTTGGTGTGTGGTGTGAGACTGTTGTTGTTGTTGTTGTGTTGGTGTGTGGTCTGGGACTGTTGTTGTTGTTGTTGTCTTGGTGTGTGGTCTGGGACTGTTGTTGTTGTTGTTGTCTTGGTGTGTGGTCTGAGACTGTTGTCTGGGTGTGTGGTCTGAGACTGTTGTTGTTGTTGTTGTCTTGGTGTGTGGTCTGGGACTGTTGTTGTTGTTGTCTTGGTGTGTGGTCTGGGACTGTTGTTGTTGTTGTCTTGGTGTGTGGTCTGGGACTGTTGTTGTTGTTGTTGTCTTGGTGTGTGGTCTGAGACTGTTGTTGTTGTGTTGGTGTGTGGTCTGAGACTGTTGTTGTTGTGTTGGTGTGTGGTGTGAGACTGTTGTTGTTGTTGTGTTGGTGTGTGGTCTGAGACTGTTGTTGTTGTCTTGGTGTGTGGTCTGAGACTGTTGTTGTTGTCTGGGTGTGTGGTCTGAGACTGTTGTTGTTGTCTTGGTGTGTGGTCTGGGACTGTTGTTGTTTTGCTGCTTGCCCCAAGGCCTTGCCCCAAGGCAGGAAAACAACAAGCCACGTAAGATAAAATAGTTTAGCTTCAGTTTAGTCTATGGGTCTCTGTGTGTCTCTGTGTGTCTCTGTGTGTCTCTGGGTCTCTATTCATTCCCTCCCTTCTCTACGCTTGCGAAACGTGGACCCCCCTAATGGAACATCTTCGCCGGTTATAAACATTTAGGCTGGCCTGCCTATGATCCATCCTGGGTTTAACCAGACTGGATTGTGTGAGGAGCTCACAAATCCTTGAAAGATCTGGGCAAGGTCACATCGGTGAGCTCCTCCGGCGGGCAAGGCTGCGATGGCTGGGTCATGTAGCCTGCATGCCCAGCCACCGCATGCCGAAACAGCTTTTGTTCGGCCGGATCGAGGGGGCTAAATGGGCGCGGCACGGGCTAGAGAAGAGATGGAGTGATGTGGTACAGAAGGACGTGGAGCTGAGTGGACTTGCCGATGATTGGTACCAGCGGTGTCAAGATCGGCCTCTGTGGAGGAGGCTCGTGAAGGACACTACTGGGCAGTTGGAGGTAGTCGCCCTCCAACAACAACGGAGGGCGGAGGAGCGACGCTCACAACAACGAGCGGAGCGCCGGGTGGCTAAAGCACAGCAGGTTGGCACAGTAGGGGGCACAGGTGGTGCATCAGCCAGTCATCTCAGTCAGTCGACCCGTGGCACCTGGGTTTGCCCCGTGACCTCCTGCCAGCGGGCGTTCGACACTCCATGTGGCCTCAAGGTGCACATGTCCTGGCACAAGCGTCGTGGTGACGTCACCGCCACTTAGTGGCGAATGGCAGTTGTTGTTGTATCTGTGTGTCTCTGTGTGTCTCTGTGTGCCTCTGTGTCTCTGTGTGTCTCTGTGTCTCTGTGTGTCTGTGTGTCTGTGTATCTCTGTGTGTATCTGTGTGTCTCTGTGTGTCTCTTTGTGTATCTGTGTGTATCTGTGTGTATCTGTGTCTCTGTGTATCTCTGTGTGTCTCTGTGTGTCTCTGTGTCTCTGTGTGTATCTATGCACGTCTATCCTATACAAGTGTCTGGAGCTCACTGTGAGTCTCTATGCGTCCACTTGGTAAGCCACTCACGTTGAGCGTTAAGTGGCTTAACGCTTCGGAAAATAAAGAGCTGTATAGCTCAGCGGGCCTTACCTGGTAAGAGCAAAAAATATATATCTTAAATTAAATTGAGTTTTCCTCCGCCGTGTACACGCTGGTTTAAAGTTAGTTTAGTTTAGACTCCGCCTCTCTGTGGTCTTCCACGGGTACAACTGTTGCAAGCATTGTCACATTATTATTGCCCTGCTATTATCGCACGCCCGTCTTGCCGAGCTGCGCGTTGTCCGGCAGGGGTCATGGAGGGTCGGTGGGTCACCTTCCAGTAGACGAAGACCTTGCGTTGACCCTCGGAATCCGCCGGGGTCACGACCCTCCACACCTCGGGGCCTGCGGAGGGAGCTGCGGCAACACGGAGGGTCACACTTCACCGCTCGGCGCGTTCACGGTTTCACCAGCGGGTCCGGCAATCGATTCCCCGCGCTCGGGGACGCACGCGCCTTGCTTCAGAGTCGCTCGCTCGCTCGTTCGTTAGCTCGCTCGCTCGCTCGCTCGTTAGCTCACCCGTTGGGTCACTCGCTCACGCACTCGCTCACTCGCACGTTAGCTCGCTTGTTAGCGCATTAAACGGAGAGAGCGAGGGGGCGTCTTTAAAAGCCACGTCGCAAAAAAACTCGCTCAGGTTACTTTTAACTTTCCCCTCCCTCCCCTTCCTCCCGTCGCTCACCCAATTCCGCGGTGGTGGCATTCGCCTCGGCCCAGTCGCTCCACCAGAGCTGCCCACGGTCGCCGATGCAGCGCAGCTGCACGCTGTACGTGGTGTGGGGGAGCAGCTGGTCCAGCGCGAACGAGGTGGCGCTCAGGTTCTGTGGGACGTCCGTCTGCACCCACACACACACACGCACACACACGCACACACACGCGCACACACACTCGTACGTTCACGCACACGCACCAGCACGCATGAAGACACGCACGCGGATACGCAAGCGCACCCACGCACGTACGTGCACGCACACGAAGACAAAGACAAAGATCCCCCCCGGATAGCCTTTAACAGACTGTTGGGGCAAGTGCTGTTAGCGATCACCTATGAAGGCCGGCGCTGTGGCACACGAGGGGGTGGGTGGCCAGCACCGTACCTGCTGCTGTGTGTAGTAAGCATCGCCACTGGGGAGACAAAGGCGGTCGGGCGTGGTGCTGGCCGCCCACCCCCGCGTGTACCATTCTGGCCTTCATAGGTGCTCGCTAACAGCACTTGCCCCTCCAGTCTGTTAAGGCTATACGGGGGATCTTTGTCTTTTGTAGTGGTGTGGTGGTGTAGTGGCATGTGCTGGTGTGGTGGTGTGTGGTGGTCGTGTGGTGGTGTGTGTTGGTGGTGTGGTGGTGATGGTGGTGTGGCGGTGTGGTGGTGTAGTGGTGTGGTGGTGAGTGGCATGTGGTGGTGTAGTGGTGGTGATGTGGCGGTGTGGTGGTGTGGCGATGTAGTGATGTAGTGATGTGATGGTGATGGTGGTGTGGTGGTGTAGTGGTGCGATGGTGGTGGTGATGGCGGTGTAGTGGTGTAGCGGTGTATTGGTGTGATGGTGGTGGCGGTGATGGCGGTGTGGCGGTGTAGTGGTGTGATGGTGGTGGTAGTGATGGTGGTGTGGCGGTGTAGTGGTGTCATGGTGGTGGTGATGGTGGTGTGGCGGTGTAGTGGTGTAATGGTGGTGGTTATGTGGTGGTGTGGCAGTGTAGTGGTGTGATGGTGGTGGTGGTGATGGCGGTGTAGTGGTGTGATGGTGGTGGTGGTGGTGATGGCGGTGTCGCGGTGTAGTGGTGTGATGGTGGTGGTGGTGATGGCGGTGTAGCGGTGTAGTGGTGTGATGGTGGTGGTTGTGTGGTGGTGTGGCAGTGTAGTGGTGTGATGGTGGTGTGGCGGTGTAGTGGTGTAGTGGTGGTGATGGTGGTGGTGGTGGTGCGCGGGTGCCTGCACCGTTGCGTACCCACAGCTGCTGGGGCAGTGCGGACGGGCGGTAGCGCAGGTGGTAGCGCAGCTTCACGACAAGCGGGTCGATGTCCCGCGGGGCGCTCCAGCGCACCAGGGGGTAGTCGCTCAGCAGGAAGTCGTTCATGTCCAACGTCGGGGGGTCGGTTTTCACTGGGGAACGATCGCAGCGACAACGACGATCGTAACAACAACGACGGTGGTGGTAATGGTGGCGACGGTGGTGGAGGTGGTGGTGCTGGTGGTGGTGCGAGTGGTGGTAGTGGTGATAGTGGTGCTGGTGGTATAGGTGATGGTTCTGGTGGTGCTGGCAGTCGTGGTGGTGGTAGTGGTGATAGTGGTCCTGGCAGTAGTGGTGGTGGTAGTGCTGGTGGTGCTGGCAGTAGTGGTGGCGGTTGTGGTGGTGGTGCTGGCAGTAGTGGTAGTGATAGTGGTCCTGACAGTAGTGGTGGTGGTAGTGCTGGTGGTGCTGGCAGTAGTGGTGGCGGTTGTGGTGGTGGTGCTGGCAGTAGTGGTAGTGGTGGTGGTGCTGGCAGTAGTGGTAATGGTGGTGGTAGTGCTGGTGGTGCTGGCAGTAGTAGTGGCGGTTGTGGTGGTGGTGCTGGCAGTAGTGGTAGTGGTGGTGGTAGTGGTGGTGGTGCTGGCAGTCGTGGTAGTGGTAGTGCTGGTGGTGCTGGCAGTCGTGGTAGTGGTAGTGCTGGTGGTGCTGGCAGTAGTGGTGGCGGTTGTGGTGGTGCTGGCAGTAGTGGTGGCGGTAGCGGTAGTGGTGCTGGCAGCAGTGGTAATGGTGGTGCTGGCAGTAGTGGTGGTGGTGGTGCTGGTGGGGGAGCCGGTGGGGGCGACTCACGGAACTTTGTGGGGTCGAACTCAGCGAGGTGATCCGCGCTGCCCAGACTGCTGTCGGCGAGCAGCCGGAACGTCTGGGTCATGAAGATGTTGAAGTTTTCGCGCGGGACGATGCAGCGCGTGACATCCGTCCCGCACGCATGCACGCTCGTCGTGGTGGTGCCTGGCATGCTGCGGTGACCCGAGAGGGGAGGAGAAGAAAGGGCAGGGGAGGGGGGAGGGAGGGGAGGAGAGGGGAGGAGAGGGGAGGGAGGGGAGGAGAGGGGAGGGAGGGAGGGGAGGGAGGGAGAGAGGGGAGGGAGGGAGCAGAGGGAGGGAGGAGAGGGAGGGAGGAGAGGGAGGGAGGAGAGGGGAGGGAGGGAGGTTGGGAGGGAGGGAGCAGAGGGAGGGAGGAGAGGGAGGGAGGGAGGTTGGGAGGGAGGGAGGGAGCAGAGGGAGGGGAGGGAGGGGAGGAGAGGGGAGGAGATGGGAGGGAGGGAGGGAGCAGAGGGAGGCGAGGGAGGGAGCAGAGGGAGGGAGGAGAGGGAGGGAGGAGAGGGAGGAGAGGGAGGAGAGGGGAGGGAGGTTGGGAGGTTGGGAGGGAGGGAGCAGAGGGAGGGAGGAGAGGGAGCAGAGGGAGGGAGGAGAGGGAGGGAAGAGAGGGAGGGAGGAGAGGGAGGCAAGTTGGGATGGGAACGATCGGATCGCAAACGGGTCGTCGTAGTTGTGATCGTCATCGTCACCATTGTCGTCGTCCTCATGATCGTCGTCGTCATCATCATTACCATCGTCATCATTGTCATGATCATCGTCGTCGCTATCATTGTCGTCGTCATAATTATGATCGTCGTCATCATCATAGCCGTGCTGCCGCCACCCCTTGATAGGCGGGTGCACATCTCACTGGGTGGGAAGTTGCGCGGCTGATACCGCTGCGGTGACACGCAGGTGCCGCCCGGTGACGATGGTGGTGCAGTTGGTGGGGAGGTGGCAACCTGATGGTGGTGGTGTAGTTGGTGGGGAGGTGGCAACCTGACGTTGATGGTGCAGTTGGTGGGGAGGTGCCAACCTGAAGTTGATGGTGTAGTTGGTGGGGAGGTGGCAACCTGAAGTTGATGGTGTAGGTGGTGGGGAGGTGGCAACCAGACGTTGATGGTGTAGCTGGTGGGGAGGTGGCAACCTGAAGTTGATGGTGTAGTTGGTGGGGAGGTGGCAACCTGAAGTTGATGGTGTAGTTGGTGGGGAGGTGGCAACCTGCAGTTGATGGTGTAGTTGGTGGGGAGGTGGCAACCTGACGTTCATGGTGTAGTTGGTGGGGAGGTGGCAACCTGACGTTGATGGTGTAGTTGGTGGGGAGGTGGCAACCTGCAGTTGATGGTGTAATTGGTGGGGAGGTGGCAACCAGATGTTGATGGTGTAGTTGGTGGGGAGGTGGCAACCTGAAGTTGATGGTGTAGTTGG
Organism: Petromyzon marinus; assembly: GCF_048934315.1. NCBI lineage: Eukaryota > Metazoa > Chordata > Hyperoartia > Petromyzontiformes > Petromyzontidae > Petromyzon > Petromyzon marinus. The sequence goes on along the minus strand of NC_133667.1, from coordinate 16,523,872 downwards.
TGGGGAGGTGGCAAACTGACGTTGATGGTGTAGTTGGTGGGGAGGTGGCAACCTGAAGTTGATGGTGTAGTTGGTGGGGAGGTGGCAACCTGACGTTGATGGTGTAGTTGGTGGGGAGGTGGCAACCTGACGTTGATGGTGTAGTTGGTGGGGAGATGGCAACCTGACATTGATGGTGTAGTTGGTGGGGAGGTGGCAACCTGACGTTGATGGTGTAGTTGGTGGGGAGGTGGCAACCTGACGTTGATGGTGTAGTTGGTGGGGAGGTGGCAACCTGACGTTGATGGTGTAGTTGGTGGGGAGGTGGCAACCTGATGTTGATGGTGTAGTTGGTGGGGAGGTGGCAACCTGACGTTGATGGTGTAGTTGGTGGGGAGGTGGCAACCTGAAGTTGATGGTGTAGTTGGTGGGGAGGTGGCAACCTGACGTTGATGGTGTAGTTGGTGGGGAGGTGGCAACCTGACGTTGATGGTGTAGTTGGTGGGGAGGTGGCAACCTGACGTTGATGGTGTAGTTGGTGGGGAGGTGGCAACTTGACGTTGATGGTGTAGTTGGTGGGGAGGTGGCAACCTGACGTTGATGGTGTAGTTGGTGGGGAGGTGGCAACCTGACGTTGATGGTGTAGTTGGTGGGGAGGTGGCAACCTGATGTTGATGGTGTAGTTGGTGGGGAGGTGGCAACCTGACGTTGATGGTGTAGTTGGTGGGGAGGTGGCAACCTGATGTTGATGGTGTAGTTGGTGGGGAGGTGGCAACCTGATGTTGATGGTGTAGTTGGTGGGGAGGTGGCAACCTGACGTTGATGGTGTAGTTGGTGGGGAGGTGGCAACCTGACGTTGATGGTGTAGTTGGTGGGGAGGTGGCAACCTGAAGTTGATGGTGTAGTTGGTGGGGAGGTGGCAACCTGACGTTGATGGTGTAGTTGGTGGGGAGGTGGCAACCTGACGTTGATGGTGTAGTTGGTGGGGAGGTGGCAACCTGACGTTGATGGTGTAGTTGGTGGGGAGGTGGCAACCTGATGTTGATGGTGTAGTTGGTGGGGAGGTGGCAACCTGACGTTGATGGTGTAGTTGGTGGGGAGGTGGCAACCTGAAGTTGATGGTGTAGTTGGTGGGGAGGTGGCAACCTGACGTTGATGGTGTAGTTGGTGGGGAGGTGGCAACCTGACGTTGATGGTGTAGTTGGTGGGGAGGTGGCAACCTGACGTTGATGGTGTAGTTGGTGGGGAGGTGGCAACCTGACGTTGATGGTGTAGTTGGTGGGGAGGTGGCAACCTGACGTTGATGGTGTAGTTGGTGGGGAGGTGGCAACCTGACGTTGATGGTGTAGTTGGTGGGGAGGTGGCAACCTGACGTTGATGGTGTAGTTGGTGGGGAGGTGGCAACCTGACGTTGATGGTGTAGTTGGTGGGGAGGTGGCAACCTGACGTTGATGGTGTAGTTGGTGGGGAGGCAGCTCTTCGGCAGGGAGTCCCAGGTGCACACCAGGTCGCCATCCAGGTCAGGCCCCATCACGTACGTCACGCCCGTGGGCACCTCTGGAGGACCTGAGAAAGGGGAAGGGGGGGGGGGCAGCAGCAGCAAGGGATTGTGGGTATGTGGGATGACGTATGGATCACTCCACATGCCTCCACGCACTCTCCTGCCTCTCCCCTCTCATCTCACTCCACTCCCCTGTACGCTCTCTCCTGCCTCTCCCTCTCATCTCACTCCACTCCCCTCTACACTCTCTCCTGCCTCTCCCTCTCATCTCACTCCCCTCCACGCACTCTGCTGCCTCTCCCTCTCATCTCACTCCACTCCACTCCACGCTCTCTCCTGCCTCTCCCTCCCATCTCACTCCCCTCCACGCACTCTCCTACCGCTCCCACGGTGGCGAGATGTTAACTACCTCACTTGGTATGCAGGAGGTCGTCAGGTCGACCCCGACCCTGATGCCTGCTGTATATTTGGAGTTTGCGTGTCGCTCTCTCTCTCTCTCTCCCGGTGGTCGCGTGGATTTTTCTCCAGGTACTCGCTCAACCAAGTGGCTTATCAAATTTTAAAAAAAATAACGCAGCAGCCAAATAATATAAATCCATGACGTTGATTCTCAATGGCGGAGGAGGGAAAATCCAGAGGACCCGGAGAAAAATCCACACGATCAAACTCCAAATATACAGCAGCAGCAGCAGGCGTCGTCAGGGGTCGGGATCGAACCCACGACCTCCTGTACACCAAGCGAGGTAGTCAACATCTCCTAGCCACCGTGATGATGATGACAGAGAGAGAGAGAGACACGCAAACTCCAAATATACAGCAGCAGGCGTCAGGATCAGAGGTGAACCCACGACCTCCTGTATACCAGGCGAGGTGGTTAACATCTCCTATCCATGATGATGATGAGAGAGAGAGAGAGAGAGACACGCAGACTCCAAATTTACAGACGTCGTCAGGGGTCGGGATCGATCCCACGACCTCCTGTACACCGGGCGAGGTGGTTAACAGCTCACCACAGGGAGAGAGAGAGAGACACGCAAACTCCGCCCTGTGTAAGCAAAACAAACAAACAATAACAACAACAACAACAAATAAAGCGAGGAAACAGAAGAAGGAAATCCACACGTCTGGTAAAACAGCGCTTCCCCCCAACACCCCAACCCCCCCCCACCCCCACCCCCCCGAGCCTCCTCTGATTTTCTTGTTTTTTGTTAGTTTGAAGAAAAACGGCGGTGAGTCACCGGACCGCAGAGGAAGCCGGGACGGCGAGTCACCAGTGCCGCGATTACCACCCCACTCCCGCCAAGTTACACAGCGGTGGCGACGGCGGCGGTGACGACGATGACGACGACAACCAAGATCACGACGACGACCACGACGATCACGACGATCACGACGACGACGACGAGGACGACGACGACGATCACGACGACGAGGACGACGACCACGACGATGATAACGATAACGACGACGAGGATGACGACGACGACGATCACGACGATGATGACGACGACCACGACGACGACCACGACGATGACGACAACGACGACGATCACGACGATGATAACGACGATGACGACGACGACGACGATGATGACGACCACGACGATGATAATGACGATGACGACAACGACGACAACGATGACGGCAGCACGGCTACGATGACGACGACAATCATGACGACGATCATGACGACGATCATGACGACGATCATGACGACGACGACGGCGGCAGCACGGTTACGATGACCATGAGGACGACGATCATGACGACGACGATCATGACGACGACGCTCGTGAAGACGGCGACAACAATGACGGCCACGACGACCACGAGGGCTCTCCCCTTCAGCTCGCCCGCACACCGCGCTCCCTCTCTCTCGACAGACCGACGTCTTCATTTCGTCGCAGATATTCACGCTGTTCATGTTCGCATTGCGGCCGCCCCCCCCCACACACTCCGTCCGCCCTCTTTGTGCCGGTGTCCTCCGGCCTAACGGGCGGTGGTGAGACAAGGCCCTCCTCAAATGAGGCCTGCGAGCGGCTCTGGTGTAAAGGCCAATCGCTTGGCTCGTCGCCCGCACCTCCGATGGGCGCCGATGGCTACGTGGGGCGTGCAAGGAGCTCGATGTAACAACACATCCGTGCGTCTCTCTTTCACCCCCGCGACTCCGATTGGCGCGGGCGGTTACGTACGGTGAAAAAGAAGTTCAACGCACATACACATTCATAGACTCACACAGAGATCCGTAGACTAGCACACAGAGACCCATAGACTAGCACACAGAGACCCGTAGACTAGCACAGAGACCCGTAGACTCGCACAGAGACCCATAGACTCGCACAGAGACCCATAGACTCGCACAGAGACGCATAGAATCACACAGAGACCCATAGACTCACACAGAGACCCATAGACTCACACAGAGACCCATAGACTCACACAGAGACCCATAGACTCGCACAGAGACCCATAGACTCGCACAGAGACCCATAGACTCGCACAGAGACCCATAGACTCGCACAGAGACCCATAGACTCGCACAGAGACGCATAGAATCACACAGAGACCCATAGACTCGCACAGAGACCCATAGACTCGCACAGAGACCCATAGACTCGCACAGAGACCCATAGACTCACACAGAGACCCATAGACTCACACAGAGACCTATAGACTCACACAGAGACCCATAGACTCGCACAGAGACCCATAGACTCGCACAGAGACGCATAGAATCACACAGAGACCCATAGACTCGCACAGAGACCCATAGACTCGCACAGAGACCCAGAGACTCGCACAGAGATCCATAGACTCACACAGAGACCCATAGACTCACACAGAGACCCATAGACTCACACAGAGACCCACAGACTCACACAGAGACCCATAGACTCACACAGAGACCCATAGACTCACACAGAGACCCATAGACTCACACAGAGACCCATAGACTCACACAGAGACCCATAGACTCACACAGAGACCCATAGACTCACACAGAGACCCATAGACTCGCACAGAGACCCATAGACTCACACAGAGACCCATAGACTCACGGTGGTGCAAAAGAAGTTCAAAGTGCAGTTCAAGCTCCGCGGCACTCGCAGAATCCCTTTTTTTTTTGTTTCTCCAGACTGCGAGAGAAATCCGATGAGCTACGAAGCTCTTGTCCACATGCCGCCCTCTCAGTGTTAGAATTCCCCTCCTCCTCGTCCCCCACCAGCGCTACTGACTCCCCTTAACCACCCCCACGACTTCCAAGGCTTGGGGTGGCTCTTGACAGCTTCCCGTTTCCCCTATGAGTGTCTCCCCCTTTTTAAAAAAATAAATAAGGAAAAATATATAAGTCGTGGGGAAGAGCGGCGGCGCAGCGGTTAGCAAGGGCGCAGCGCCATGGATCCGGCAAACGTTTTCATTTCATCATCATGAGACCTCCCTTTTGCCAGTACCAAAATATGAGAATAGGTTTTTCCCCTTTTTTCTGGCGACAAAACAGCTGTGTTGAGATGTTAAAACACCAAACTGAAACCTTTTTACAAGGAATCATGTTACTGCATTAACCACAATGCTTGTGGTCAGAATGCAAACAAAAAAACACTGATAATATATGCTGCATTGTCCTTGAAACTGATTGGTCCACACCAGAGACAGCTTTCTGTTGAATCCTCGTCTCAAACGGTGTTAGACCAGCGGACGCCAAAAGGCGTACACAGCTCAAAGACAATGCACTATCAGAGTAATGAGAGGACAATGCACATATTATCAGAGTATGTTTTTTTGTGTGCATTCTGACCACAAGCATTGTGGTTAATGCAGTAACATGATTCCTTGTAAAAGGTTTCAGTTTGGTGTTTTAACATCTTAAGACAGCTGTTTTGTTGCCAGAAAAAAGGGGAAAACCGATTATCACGTTTTCATTTCATTTAATAATTTTATTGACGCACGCGGCTAAACCCGCGGCTATCCAACGACACGCCGTCGCTGTGAGCAGATGGGTCACCATGGTGGCTAGGAGACGTTAACTACCTCGCCTTGTATCCAGGAGGTCGTGGGTTTCATCCCGACCCCTGACCCTGACGCCTGCTGCTGCATATTTGGAGTTTGCGAGTCTCTCTCTCTCATCATCATCATGGTGGCTAGGAGATGTTGACTACCTCGCCTGGTGTACAGGAGGTCGTGGGTTCGATCCCGACCCTGATGACGCCTGCTGCTGCTGCTGCTGTAGATTTGGAGTCTGCGTCCCGCTCTATGCTCTCTCTCCCCGTGGCCGCGTGGATTTTTTCTCCGGGTCCCTCCGGCTTTTCCCTCCACATTTAGAATCGACGTCGCGCGTCGCAGAGTATTTGGCTGCTGCTGTGCATGTCCACGTGGCGATGACGACGGTGCTAAGCCGGCACTTCGTCGAGCCATTGTTTGTGGCGGCCAGGGTCGCTTCTCAAAAAAGAGCTCGACAGCTCAGCGAGGGACCTTGACCGGCAAAATACAAATTTGCTCAGCATAATGAGGCGCGTGTAGGGCTAGCATCTAGGAGGCATCCAGCAGCATCCCAACGCCTCGCGGGGCAGAGCGCACAAAGCACCCGCTCGCCCTCGCACGACGCAGCGGTCCCGTTCGCTCCGATCGTCGCGTCAACGCGCAACCCGCACGCCCGCGTCGCATCCGTCGCGCGACACGTCCAACCGGCGTAGCGAAAGCAAACGCGCCTCACGGGAGGACGGGCTGCCCGCGAGTACACGCGTTACTGTATCATAGTTGAACGCGTGGGGCGGGGGGCGACGAGGGGGGCGACGAGGGGGGGCACCGCCGATGCAACGTTAAGAGCCGCCGGATAATCGCCGCACCGCCGCTGCCAAGCCGACGACCGCCGCTCATTGACGCGGGACTCACTTGCGCCGCACACGACGGCCGCGGCGAGCAGCGTCTCGCCCGAGGTGCAGTCGAGGAGGCAGACGAGCTTGGAGAGGCCGGCGGGCGCGTAGCGCGACACCGCCAGCGCCGCCACGGCCGTCTCGCCCGCCGCCTCGACGCTCGGCCGCGCCTCCGGCGGTCCCAGGCGCTCGCCAGCCAACCTCCAGACGACGTCGTGCACCGTGCAGCCCCTCTGCAATGTCACCGGCGGCGTCGGCGTCACCGGCGGCGTCACCGTCGGCGTCACCGTCGGCGTCACCGTCGGCGTCACCGTCGGCGTCACCGTCGGCGTCACCGTCGCCATTGTTACCATCGGCGTCACCGTCATTTGAAAGCCACCGGGAGCCGCGGGCGTGCACTTTAAAATCGCCAAACAGACTGATAAACTCGCGCCTTGATTAGAAGTGGCTTCGTCCACGCGCGCCGTACACTGCCATCGTGAGCGAGTGAGGCTGCCACTGACATGGACGCGTGCGTGTGTCGTGTGTGCGTCGTGTGTGTGTGTCGTGCGTGTGTCATGCGTGTCTCGCCTGTGTCGCGTGTGTGTCGTGCGTGTGTGTGTCGTGTGTCGTGTGTGTGTGTGTCGTGTGTGTGTGTGTCGTGTGTCGTGCGTGTGTGTGTCGTGTGTGTGTCGCGCGCGTGTTGTGCGTGTGTGTGTCGTGTGTGCGTCGTGTGTGTGTGTCGTGCGTGTGTCATGCGTGTCTCGCCTGTGTCGCGTGTGTGTCGTGCGTGTGTGTGTCGTGTGTGTGTGTGTCGTGTGTGTGTGTGTCGTGTGTCGTGCGTGTGTGTGTCGTGTGTGTGTCGCGCGCGTGTTGTGCGTGTGTGTGTCGTGTGTGTGTCGTGTGTGTGTGTCGTGTGTGTGTCGTGTGTCGTGTGTGTGTCGTGTGTCGTGTGTCGTGTGTGTGTGTTGTGTGTGTGTGTATCGTGTGTGTGTGTCGTGTGTCGTGCGTGTGTCGTGTGTGTGTGTGTCGTGTGTTGTGCGTGTGTGTTGTGTGTGTGTGTATCGTGTGTGTGTGTCGTGTGTCGTGCGTGTGTCGTGTGTGTGTCGTGTCGTGCGTGTGTGTCGTGTGTGTGTCGTGTCGTGCGTGTGTGTGTGTCGTGTGTGTGTCGTGTCGTGCATGTGTGTGTGTCGTGTGTCGTGTGTGTGTTGTGTGTGTCGTGTGTGTGTTGTGTGTGTTGTGTGTGTTGTGTGTGTGTCGTGTCTCGCGTGTCGTATGTCGTGTGTGTGTGTGCGTCATGTGTGTGTCGTGTGTGTCGTGTGTCGTGTGTGTGTTGTGTGTGTTGTGTGTGTCGTGTGTGTCGTGTGTGTGTTGTGTGTGTTGTGTGTGTTGTGTGTGTGTCATGTCTCGCGTGTCGTGTGTCATGTGTGTGTGTGCGTCATGTGTGTGTCGTGTGTCGTGTGTGTGTGTGTGTCGTGTGTCGTGTGTGTGTGTGTGTTGTGTGTGTCGTGTGTGTGTTGTGTGTGTTGTGTGTGTTGTGTGTGTGGCGTGTCGTGTGTGTCGTGTGTCGTGTGTGTGTGTCGTGTGTCGTGCGTGCGTGTGTCGTGCGTGTGTCGTGCGTGTGTCGTGCGTGTGTGTGTGTCGTGTGTGTGTTGTGTGTGTTGTGTGTGTTGTGTGTGTTGTGTGTGTGGCGTGTCTCGCGTGTCGTGTGTGTGTGTGCGTCATGTGTGTGTCGTGTGTGTCGTGTGTCGTGTGTGTGTCATGTGTGTGTGTGTGTGTGTCGTGTGTATGTCGTGTGTGTGTCGTGTGTCGTGTGTGTGTCGTGTGTGTGTGCGTGTGTCGTGTGTCGTGTGTGTGTGTGTGTCGTGTGTGTGTGTGTGTCCGTGTGTATGTCGTGTGTGTGTGTGTGTGTCGTGTGTGTGTGCGTCTCTCCCCCCCTTCCCCATCGCGCGCTGCGCCGCACCTCCAAGCCGCCCAGCTGTCCAGGCGGCAGGCGGCAGCGCCAGGTGAACGGCAGCCCCAAGGTCGCCACGGCGTCCTGCGGCTCCAACTCGGCCTCCGGGCGCCCTCCTGCCGGCCGGGGGAAAACACCACTCTCCTGTCAAGTCGGTCAGTCGGTCAGTTAGCCGGGCAGTCAGTCGCTCAGTCGGTCGGTCGATCAGTCAGTCTGTTAGTCGGTTGGTTGATCAGTCAGTCTGTTAGTCGGTTGGTCGATCAGTCAGTCTGTTAGTCGGGCAGTCAGTCGGTCAGTCGGTCGGTCGGTCAGCGAGGGCTACGGTTTGGCCGAAGCCGGGGGGGGGTGGCGGGGGCGGGTGGGCCGGGCTCACCGGATCGCACCGCGGGCGCCCAATGCAGCAGCAGGAGGGGTGCCACCAAGAGGAGCGCCGGGGGGGGCGGCCTCATCGCGTCGCCGCCGGGAACGGCGCGCTCGGCAAAACCTGCGAACCGCAAGTACAAGGCAAAGACAAAGGTCCCCCCCACCGTGTGTAGCCTCTCACAGACTGTCGGGGCAAGTGGTGTTAGCAAGTAGCAGCAGCGCCTATGAAGGAGACAAAGACAAAGATCCCCCGTGTAGCCTCTGACAGATTGTCGGGGCAAGTGGTGTTTAGCGAGTAGCAGCAGCGCCTATGAAGGAGACAAAGACAAAGATCCCCCATGTAGCCTCTAACAGACTGGAGGGGCAAGTGCTGTTAGCAAGTAGCGGCAGCGCCTATGAAGGAGACAAAGACAAAGATCCCCCGTGTAGCCTCTAACAGACTGTCGGGGCAAGTGCTGTTAGCGAGTAGCAGCAGCGCCTATGAAGGCCGGCACTGTGGCGCATGAGGTGGGTGGTCAGCAACCACGCCCGGCCACCTTTGTCTCCCCAGTGGCGATGTTTACACACCGCGCCAGGTACTCATTTGAGGCCGAGTCGACCTAGGGTAAGCCCAGGACGGGCTCAGATAATCATCACCGGTGTGGTCCGTAAGCGGGGACAGATCTACGGTCACCAGGCTTCCTAGTGCGGGGCACTAACTGCTGCGCCACCACTCCCCACACACACACACACGTGGGTGGTGGTGCAGTGGAAACGCTCGTGGCTCGCAGCAAAAAGAGCCTGGGTTGGATTCCCAACTCGGGCGCCTTGCTGTGTGGAGTTTGCTGTGTTCTCCCGAGTGTGAGCGAGCGTGTGAGCCTCTCTGCGCCTGTTCGTGTTGTGCCCCTGTACGTCCTCTGTGTGAGCATGTGCACCTGGCCTGGCACAGGAGCCGTGGTGATGTCACCGTCACTTAGTGGCAAATGGCGGGGGTTGCTATTGGTGCGTACGTTGAACTTCTTTTTCCTACCGGACATATCCGACCGTGCCAATCGGAGGTGCGGGGGAAGGACAACAAACAAAACACAACAGCAACAAGAAGCAGTTTGAAAGATATGAGTTTGTCAATGTAGATGACGATGATTTAAAAGTGCATCACAGCTCCCAGTGGCTTGCTCGTATCGGAAGAGAGCATTCCAGACGGCCGCAGAAGCGCACCTGAAAGCGATGTCGTGACCGTCCTTGTTCGATGGCTAGCCACAAGCCATTGTTGCCGCAAGCATGACTGGAGTTTGCACCATACATAGCCAACCGTGCTGTGTGTGTATATGTTGAATGTCTCTGGCACCGTACATAGCCAACCGTGCTGTGTGTGTATATGTTGAATTTCTCTGGCACCGTACGTAGCCAACCGTGCTGTGTGTATATGTTGAATTTCTCTCGCACCGTACGTAGCCAACCGTGCTGTGTGTATATGTTGAATTTCTCTGGCACCGTACGTAGCCAACCGTGCTGTGTGTGTATATGTTGAATTTCTCTGGCACCGTACGTAGCCAACCGCGCTGTGTGTGTGTATGTTGAATTTCTCTGGCACCATACGTAGCCAACCGTGCTGTGTGTGTATATGTTGAATTTCTCTGGCACCGTACGTAGCCAACCGTGCTGTGTGTGTGTATGTTGAATTTCTCTGGCACCGTACATAGCCAACCGTGCTGTGTGTGTGTATGTTGAATTTCTCTCGCACCGTACATAGCCAACCGTGCTGTGTGTGTATATGTTGAATTTCTCTGGCACCGTACGTAGCCAACCGTGCTGTGTGTGTATGTTGAATTTCTCTGGCACCGTACGTAGCCAACCGTGCTGTGTGTATATGTTGAATTTCTCTCGCACCGTACGTAGCCAACCGTGCTGTGTGTATATGTTGAATTTCTCTGGCACCGTACGTAGCCAACCGTGCTGTGTGTGTATATGTTGAATTTCTCTGGCACCGTACGTAGCCAACCGTGCTGTGTGTGTGTATGTTGAATTTCTCTGGCACCGTACATAGCCAACCGTGCTGTGTGTGTGTATGTTGAATTTCTCTCGCACCGTACATAGCCAACCGTGCTGTGTGTGTATATGTTGAATTTCTCTGGCACCGTACGTAGCCAACCGTGCTGTGTGTGTATGTTGAATTTCTCTGGCACCGTACGTAGCCAACCGTACTGTGTGTGTATATGTTGAATTTCTCTGGCACCGTACGTAGCCAACCGTGCTGTGTGTGTGTATGTTGAATTTCTCTGGCACCGTACATAGCCAACCGTGCTGTGTGTGTGTATGTTGAATTTCTCTGGCACCGTACGTAGCCAACCGTGCTGTGTGTGTGTATATGTTGAATTTCTCTGGCACCGTACGTAGCCAACCGTGCTAATCGGAGGTGCCAGTGGGCGGAGGGGGAAGGACAACAAACTGCACACAACAGCAGGCAGTTCTACAGAAGTTAGTTTGTCAATCTCGACGACGATTTATAAAGTGCGCAGCTTCCACCCAAGCGGCTTCAGAGTAAATCGGCAGAGGGGGGTCCGTCAGTGCGTGCCGCGTCCGCAACCCCTCCCGCCGCGGGGCGTCGTCGTCGTGGTGGTCGGGGCGCTCTCACGCCCACACCACCCCCCGGCGTGGGTCCCGCGGTTAAAGTCACGGCCGCCGCTAAAACCTCCGACCCAGGTGCGTGTATTTTTTTTTTCCCTTTAAATTCATGTTGAGAGCTCCCGAGCCTCCGAAATCGCCTCGCGACAGCTTTCCGAACGACGACGCCTCCCGGGCGCGACACACGAACGAATGAACGAACGAACGCGCGACCACTTTCACCCTCGTCACCCCTCCCCCCCTCCCCCCTCGCTCCACCGTTCGTTCCTCTTCCACGTAACTGCGGCAGCCGTTCAACTCTCGCTAGAAAACAAAAAAAACCCCAACACCGCGACCTCCTAACCACGGTCAAGGCTTATTTTGTAATGTTTACTAAAAAAAAAAAATCGTTTTATGAATTTTCCCGGGCCGTTTGGGTTGTGCGACCGCATGCCAGCAGCACGCTCCGGTGCCCGCGCCCTTTCCATCGAGGGGGGGGGGGTGGGGGGGGGAGAGACCCCTCGCAGGCCTTGCCCAGACCACGCGCTCACAAGGAACTGGCACGAGCGAGCGAACGCGCGCTCGCGCGCGCGTGGCCCCGTTGCAACAAGCGGAATGAGAATCGCTATTTATACCGGAGGGAGGAATCCGGTGAGCTATGAAGCTCTTTTTTTTCCCCCTACACACACGCGCGCACGCGTGCGTCCAGCCAGGGGGCAGGGGCGGTATAGAAGTTACGACAACAACAAACACAACTACGACAACAATAAACGACAGGAGTGCAAAGTACAGGAAAGGTAAACCAATTATCCAAACGCCTAAAGCGTGTGCACGCACGCGCTACGTTCGTACACACACGCTAGGCACAAACGCGCTACGCACGCGCGCAACGGAAACTCAGATCCAGCTTCCCGCGAAATCACCGAGAGACGGCTGGGCCCGGCGCTCGGCAAATCACGATCCCGGTCCCGGTCGCAACGCCGATGCGGGTTGCCGATCGTGGTCCCGGGCCCGGAAGCCGGTGTCCGGTCCCGACGAGTTCACCGTGCCCCCCGCAGCCCTCTCGGCTGCATTCTCGCCGAAGACCGGTGACGACGTTTGCCGAACGATACCGAGCGCGGAGACGGCGTCAGCTAAAATACGACGCGGAAGCGGGAGGGGTGGCATTTCGAAATGCTCGCTCGAACCTCGAGCCACTTCCTGCCGCAAAGAAAGGAAAACAAATCAATTGTGTTTATTAAAATCACGTTTCACCATCGGCAGCACTCGCTCACCCACCCAGCCACTCCACTCAATGGTGGAGCCAGGATTTTCAGGTGGGGGGGGGGGGTAACCCCTCCAGCAATGAAAAATTATAGAGTTGTCCCTTGATTTCTGTGCGGCGATGGTGCAGCCATCGATCGAGGGTCGAATTCGAACCGCGTTGTGTGATCGGCATCGCGCTCGCCGAAGGTGCTGATGCCATCAGGGAAGTCGTGTGCTGGATATGCAACTGCGCACAATTCTGTGAGTCACTTATAACCGCTTTTGCCATTACTTATTGCCAATTATGGACTCAGACTATTGTCCTATCATCTCATAGAGTCCCTGGCACATAATAATATGCTACACAGTGGCAGTGGGGGTCGAAAAATGCCGATTTATTACTAATAAACCCCAATGATCCGATAGAGATTACCGATTTCGATCGGATCATTGGGGGGGCACGTGCCACCACACCCCTACTGGCTCCGCCAGTGACTCCACTCGTGACTCCACTCCTCCTCCTCCTCCCACCCTCATCCTCTCCCGCCGCCCCTCCTCCTCCCAGCCCTCCCCCCCCTCCTCCCACTCTTCCTCCTTCTCCGACCACCCTACCCCCTCCTCCTCCCCCTCAATTAAAACAAAAAACAGTGTCAATCTCTTTGACATCGATCCGCAGCTTTCAACGGCTGCCGTTTTGTTTCCTGGATGCTTTACTTTGTTTGGGACATTGGGGGAGGGTGCGGGGAGGGGAGGGTTCCGGGCTTGGCAAGAGTGGAAAATAAAAAATAGAAATATATCGCGATAAGACAAGGCTGGCACGGCCCGGTTTTATTCATTCGGGTTTTAATCGTTTTTTTATATAAAGCCGGAGCACCTGGATCGTGCCCAAATCCGGTTTTATTCGGTTTTTATTAAAGTTAAGTCGGGATTTCAGTCGCACGCACCCCATTAGCGGCGTTCGGGCCGGGGCCCGGGCTCAGCCGCCACGCGCCTGAGTCACGCGCACGGCGGCATGGCCACGTCGACCGCTGCTGCTGCGTCTGAGCGGAACGTCTCGACGCTGGGATTCATCCATTCCAAGTTGAGGAAAGAGCCTGGCGCCCAACGCGATCGAGAATCTCGTCCTCATCAAGTCGAACCGCAACGCGTTCCACGACTACCCGACGACGCCCGACGACGCCGGCGACGACAACGCCGAGTCCAGCGGCGAGAACGACGACGAAGACGACGAGGAGGAGCAGGATTGAAGTGTGCACGAGACGCCGATAATAAAACCAGGTTTTAAATCGGCAAAATCGAGTTTCATTCCATTAAAAGCAATAACCCTTGCAATAAAAAGGTTAAAACGCCACGTGTGAACGTCCGGTTTCGTTTGGCGGGCGAAGGTCATCTGTTTAAACGACAAAAATGATGAACCGCCGGGATTGGTGAAAGGGTGGTGACCGGCCAGCACCCGCCCTCCTCTGTGACCTCTGTGTGACCTCTGTGTGACCTCTGTGTGACCTCTGTGTGACCTCTGTGTGACCTCTGTGTGACCTCTGCGGGCCACCCTGGCCACCCTCTGACGATCGCGCTGCGTTACCGCTGTGTTACCACTCTCTGGGGCCTTCATTCACGTGACACCCGGCACTGTGGGACTCTCTGGGCCTTCACTCACGTGACACCCTCACTGTGGAACTCTCTGGGCCTTCACTCACGTGACACCCGGCACTGTGGAACTCTCTGGGCCTTCACTCACGTGACACCCTCACTGTGGAACTCTCTGGGCCTTCACTCACGTGACACCCGGCACTGTGGAACTCTCTGGGCCTTCACTCACGTGACACCCTCACTGTGGAACTCTCTGGGCCTTCACTCCCGTGACACCCTCACTGTGGAACTCTCTGGGCCTTCACTCACGTGACACCCGGCACTGTGGAACTCTCTGAGCCTTCACTCACGTGACACCCTCACTGTGGGACTCTCTGGGCCTTCACTCCCGTGACACCCTCACTGTGGAACTCTCTGGGCCTTTACTCACGTGACACCTGGCACTGTGGGACTCTCTGGGCCTTTACTCACGTGACACCTGGCACTGTGGAACTATCTGGGCCTTCACTCACGTGACACCCGCACTGTGGAACTCTCTGGGCCTTCACTCATGTGACACCCGCACTGTGGAACTCTCTGGGCCTTCACTCACGTGACACCCGCACTGTGGAACTCTCTGGGGCCTTCACTCACGTGACACCCGCACTGTGGAACTCTCTGGGCCTTCACTCACGTGACACCCTCACCGTGGAACTCTCTGGGCCTTCACTCACGTGACACGCGCACTGTGGAACTCTCTGGGGCCTTCACTCACGTGACACCCGCACTGTGGAACTCTCTGGGCCTTCACTCACGTGACACCCTCACCGTGGAACTCTCTGGGCCTTCACTCACGTGACACCCTCACTGTGGAACTCTCTGGGCCTTCACTCACGTGACACCCTCACTGTGGAACTCTCTGGGCCTTCACTCACGTGACACCCTCACTGTGGAACTCTCTGGGCCTTCACTCACGTGACACCCGCACTGTGGGGACTCTCTGGGGCCTTCTCTCACGTGACACCCTCACTGTGGAACTCTCTGAGCCTTCACTCACGTGACACCCTCACTGTGGAACTCTCTGGGCCTTCACTCACGTGACACCCGCACTGTGGAACTCTCTGGGCCTTCACTCACGTGACACCCGGCACTGTGGGACTCTCTGGGCCTTCGCTCACGTGACACCCGCACTGTGGGACTCTCTGAGCCTTCACTCACGTGACACCCGCATTGTGGAACTCTCTGGACCTTCACTCACGTGACACCCTCACTGTGGAACTCTCTGGGCCTTCACTCCCGTGACACCCTCACTGTGGAACTCTCTGGGCCTTCACTCACGTGACACCCGGCACCGTGGGGACTCTCTGGGCCTTCACTCACGTGACACCCGGCACTGTGGAACTCTCTGGGCCTTCACTCACGTGACACCCTCACTGTGGAACTCTCTGGGCCTTCACTCACGTGACACCCGGCACGGTGGAACTCTCTGGGCCCTCACTCACGTGACACCCGTCACTGTGGAACTCTCTGGGCCTTCACTCACGTGACACCCGGCACTGTGGAACTCTCTGGGCCTTCACTCACGTGACACCTGGCACTGTGGAACTCTCTGGGCCTTCACTCACGTGACACCCGGCACTGTGGAACTCTCTGGGCCTTCACTCCCGTGACACCCGCACTGTGGGGACTCTCTGGGCCTGAGAAACGAAGATTTCTCCGTCAGAACCCACACCGCCTCTTCCCACCGCCATTTGTCGTGGATGCCGAGCGGCCTCCATGAGATTTTATGAAGGGCACTCTTCTTCCTCATGAGCCGCGATAGTAAATAGCAATAATAGTTATTGTTGTTGTTCAAACCCTTAACAGCTGGGCCATTATCTCCATATATATCATATATATAAAAGGCAAAGTTGTGAATATGTGTGTCTGTTCAAAATGTTTAGCGCACTTCCCGACATGCAACAAACTTGAAATTTGCCATCTGGGTATTTTCCAGACTGTACACCATGCAAAAATTATAAAAATACACATTTGTTTTTTTTAGCGGGGGGGGGGGGCTCAATAATGCATTTTTTTTCACGGCAAGTGAGCTGTGACGTCAAATCTGTCACGTGACCCTCACATGTGGAAGCGTAACGCATTGTAGTGTAGCGGTTAGCGCGCTGTGTCTGTCTGTATGTCTGTGTGTGTCTGTGTGTGTCTGTGTGTCTGTGTGTGTGGAAGCGTAACGCATTGTAGTGTAGTGGTTAGCGCGCTGTGTATGTGTCTGTGTGTCTGTCTGTGTCTGTATGTATGTGTGTGTGTCTGAGTGTGTGTGTCTGTGTGGAAGCGTAACGCATTGTAGTGTAGTGGTTAGCGCGCTGTGTATGTGTCTGTGTCTGAGTGTGTCTGTGTCTGAGTGTGTGTGTCTCTGAGGAAGCGTAACGCATTGTAGTGTAGCGGATAGCGCGCTGTGTCTGTCTGTATGTATGTGTATCTGTCTGTGTCTGTGTCTGTCTGCGTGTGTTTGGAAGCGTAACGCATTGTAGTGTAGCGGTTAGCGAGCCGCGCTACGAACCAGGCGACCCGAGTTCGATTCCCGCTCACGGCCACCACCGGTGACGATGATCTTAACCGGTCCTGGGCCTCCCCTACGTCGACTCTGCCTCAAACGAGTAACTGCTGTGGTGTCAACATCGCCACTGGGGAGACATGCTGCTGGCCACCCACCCCCTCGTAAATTACAAATGAACGACCTCCAAATAACAGCGCACGAAGCGCGAGCACACAGGACGGGCGGACCGGACCGACCCACCCACTGGGGCGGCCACGGTGGCTCGGAGATGTTAACTACCTCGCCTGGTATACAGGAGGCTCGTGGGTTCGATCCCGACCCTGACGACGCCTGCTCTATATTTGGAGTTTGCGTGTCTCTCTCTCTCATCATCATCATCACGGTGACTAGGAGATGTTAACTACATCGCCTGGTACGCAAGGAGGTCGTGGGTTCGATCCCGACCCTGACGACGCCTGCTGCTGTATTTGGAGTTTGCATGTCTCTCTCTCTCATCATCATCACGGTGGCTAGGAGATGTTAACTACCTCGCCTGGTATACAGGAGGTTCGTGGGTTCGATCCCAACCCTGACGACGCCTGCTGCTGTATATTTGGAGTTTGCGTGTCTCTCTCTCTCTCTCTCATCATCATCACGGTGACTAGGAGATGTTAACTTCCTCGCCTGGTACGCAAGGAGGTCGTGGGTTCGATCCCGACCCTGACGACGCCTGTTGCTGTGTATTTGGAGTTTGCGTGTCTCTCTCTCTCTCTCATCATCACGGTGACTAGGAGATGTTAACTTCCTCGCCTGGTACGCAAGGAGGTCGTGGATTCGATCCCGACCCTGACGACGCCTGCTGCTGTATATTTGGAGTTTGCGTGGATTTGTCTCCGGGGCCCTCCGGTTTTTTTCCCCTCCACGTTTAGAACCGACCGCGCACGTTCAGAGTATTTGGCTGCTGCTATAGCTGTTCACATGATGATGATGATGAACCCACTTTCGTTGAGCTATGATTTAAAAAAAAGAAAGAGCTAACTGAAAAGCAGCTCAGTGGTGGGGCCTTACGCGCTAAAAAAAGTTCGTGACTTTTGTAGTTTTCACCGACGCTCCGTCTTATCGGCACGGCGCAGGCAGCCGGCACCGGTCGGTCGGGCACGAGAAGGGGAAAGCAGTTTTTTTTTTTAGAAATAAAAAAATGATTTAACCACAGCGACGCGCGGACGGACGTGTGCACACACGCGCACACGTGGACGGACGTGCAAAAAAGACAAAGATCCCCCGTGTTGCCTTAACAGACTGTTGGGGGGCAAGTGCTGTTGGCGAGTAGGCAGCGCCTATGAAGGCCGGCACTGTGGCACACGAGGGGGTGGGGTGGCCAGCACCACGCCCGGTCCCGCCTGTGGCGATGTTTACCCATCGCACCAGGTACCCATTTGAGGCGGAGTCGACCGGTTCGGATAATCGTCACCGGTGTTGGCCGTGAGCAGGAATCCAACCCGGGTTTGCTGGGTTCGTAGAACAGCGTAGCACTAACCGGTACCACCACCGCTCCCCACACAGACACACGAGACGCGCGCAGCGAGAACCCGAGCCAATTCCCACCTCAGGCTGTGCATCCAACTCAGTACTTCCTCCTCCGCCACCGCAGTTGTATTGCATAAGCACAGCTGCGTGATGAACCCAACAACTCGGTTCTTCATTTGGTGGGGACGAGTTCCCCGGATTTCGCCGAGGACTGTGAACAACATCCCCCGATCCTCGACGGCGGGCCAACGGGTGGCGTTATTTGGGAGCTGCGGCGGCCGGGGAGATGTTAACTACCTCGCCCGGTATGCAGGAGGTTGTGGGTTCGATCCTGAACCCCGGACACCTGCTCTATATTTGGAGTTTGCGTATCTGTCTCTCTCCCTGTGGTGAGATGTTAACTACCTCGCGCGATATGCAGGAGGTCGTGGGTTCAATCCTGATCCTGAACTCTGGACGCCTGCTGTATATTTGGAGTTTGCGTGTCTCTCCCCCCCCCCCCCACGGTGAGATGTTAACTACCTCACCTGGTATGCAGGAGGTCGTGGGTTCGATCCTGATTATCCGGCGTTTTTTTAAAATCCGGCAGCCCCTTCACACCCCCCACGCGCCGAAGCCGCCGGACAATCGATGACCGACTGCAGTCATTTAGTTTATGGATAAAATAACTAGAACTTGAAAGCTTCCTGGTTTGAGGAGCGAGCGGGTGCGATGGGGGGGGGGGGGGTGGCGGCTATGGGTGGCGGAGCATCTCGTGGAAATCACGTGCGTGCACTTTGGAAAGGCAACAAAGAATTTCGGCCGCCCACGCAGCAGAGCGGACGAAAAAACCACGCTCACACACAGCACGGGGCGAACACACAAAACATTCCCATGGCTGCTTGGAATGACAAATCAATCAGAAGAGTATGGGACCATTTCTTGCCAGTATAAAAATATAACAGTAGGTTTCACCCTTTCTGGAAATGCAACAGGTGTTAAGATATCCACAAGAGAGGTTTTTGGGTGAAAACGGAGTTAAGATGTTAAAACACCAAACGAAATCTTTTTTAAACACCTGTGCTATTGCCATAAATAGTAAAACCTATTGTTATATTTTGATAGTGGCAAGAAAGGTCCCATATTGTAGCTAGGGGTGAGCTAACACTGTTGTTTGACTTGCATCCCACTGGGATTTTTGCACACAGCGTTGGAGTACGGTGCTTTTTCAGGAATATTTTGCTGTTTTTTTCATGGATTTTATGTTTGCAGTCACATATAGTCACTTTAAGATGTTTTCTTGTGTTTTTGTATTTTTGTTTGTTGTGGTTGCACCCGATTCAAGAGCCGAATGGCTCATAGGGCCATACCAAATAAATAAACTGAAATAAAAACTGTTTGAGACTAGGCTCAAAAAGAAAGCCGTCACTGGCGTGGACCAATACATTTCAAAGACAACGCATCATATATTATAAGAGCATGTTTTTTTTTGCATGTTCACCACAAGTACCGTGTGGTTAATGCAGACAGGATTCCTTTAAACAATACTCCGTGTTGTTGTTTTAACACCTTGACACCCGTTTTATTGACAGAAAGGGTAAACCTTAACCATACGAGGTTCACGGGACACAAACCCCTTGCTGGCAAAACCAGATGTTCAAGCGCCAAAAAGATGGTGGCCGCGCGCGGGAATCGAACTCGGGTCATAGCCGGGTTGCGTAGCGCTAACCGCTGCACCACCGCTCCCCACACGCACGCACTATACTCCCTGCCCGTCATGGGCTGTTGCTTGAACGATACTTTCACCACCGTCAGGTATGTACAGGCACTGCTCTACTTACAAACGAGTCAGCTTGCAGACGTCTGTTCGTAAGTCAATTTGTTCGCAAGTCCCAAATGTACTCCCGTCGACTCCAAATGTGTTGTATGGCGTGTACACTAAACACGGGGAATGGCTTTAAACGTTGTATAATCTCCTGTAGACGTAGATGCCACTGGTTCTTCACGTTCTGTAGATGCCACTGATTCTCCACGTTCCGCAGATGCTGATTACACTGGTTCTTCGTGTTCTGCAGATGTAGATGCCACTGGTTCTTCACGCTCTACAGATGTAGATGCCACTGGTTCTTCACGTACTGCAGATGTAGATGCCACTTGTTCTTCACGTTCTACAGATGTAGATGCCACTGGTTCTTCACGTTCTACAGATGTAGATGCCACTGGTTCTTCACGTTCTACAGATGTAGATGCCACTGGTTCTTCACGTTCTGCAGATGTAAATACCACTGGTTCTTCACGTTCTACAGATGTAGATGCCACTGGTTCTTCACGTTCTGCAGATGTAAATACCACTTGTTCTTCACGTTCTACGGATGTAAATGTCACTGGTTCTTCACGTTCTACAGATGCAGATGCCACTGATTCTTCACGTTCTACAGATGTAGATGCCACTGGTTCTTCACGTTCTGCAGATGTAGATGCCACTGGTTCTTCACGTTCTGTAGATGTAGATGCCACTGGTTCTTCACGTTCTACAGATGTAGATGCCACTGGTTCTTCACGTTCTGTAGATGTAGATGCCACTGGTTCTTCACGTTCTACAGATGTAGATGCCACTGGTTCTTCACGTTCTACATATCTAGATGCCACTGGTTCTTCACGTTCCACAGATGTAGATGACACTGGTTCTTCACGTTCTACAGATGTAGATGCCACTGGTTCTTCACGTTCTGCAGATGTAGATGCCACTGGTTCTTCACGTTCTACAGATCTAGATGCCACTGGTTCTTCACGTTCTACATATCTAGATGCCACTGGTTCTTCACGTTCCACAGATGTAGATGACACTGGTTCTTCACGTTCTACAGATGTAGATGCCACTGGTTCTTCACGTTCTGCAGATGTAGATGCCACTGGTTCTTCACGTTCTACAGATCTAGATGCCACTGGTTCTTCACGTTCTGCAGATGTAGATGCCACTGGTTCTTCACGTTCTACAGATCTAGATGCCACTGGTTCTTCACGTTCTACATATCTAGATGCCACTGGTTCTTCACGTTCCACAGATGTAGATGACACTGGTTCTTCACGTTCTACAGATGTAGATGCCACTGGTTCTTCACGTTCTGCAGATGTAGATGCCACTGGTTCTTCACGTTCTACAGATCTAGATGCCACTGGTTCTTCACGTTCTACAGATGTAAATGTCACTGGTTCTTCACGTTCTACAGATGTAGATGCCACTGGTTCTTCACGTTCTACAGATGTAGATGCCACTGGTTCTTCACGTTCTACAGATGTAGATGCCACTGGTTCTTCACGTTCTACAGATCTAGATGCCACTGGTTCTTCACGTTCTACAGATGTAAATGTCACTGGTTCTTCACGTTCTACAGATGTAGATGCCACTGGTTCTTCACGTTCTACAGATGTAGATGCCACCACAGCTATCTGTTGCGCTGCGGTTGAACTAACGATTCTCGGTTCCTAACAGGCAACTTGACACACGGACCAGGATTGTTCGTATCTCTCAAAGTTTTTGAGTCGAATGTTCATAAGTAGAGTCTTTTTTTTAAGAAATCAAGTCTGCATACACTAAACAGGTACTGGTGGTATACAACCACAAACGTGCCCTGAAAATAATAAAACGTACAACCACAAACATGCTCCAAAAATAATAATAATAATAAAACGTACAACCACAAATGTGCTCCGATAAAAAATATTGATAAAACGTACAACCACAAACATTTCCACGTCCTGGGTATGAGAACCGATCAGCACATCACCACTTTGTGGTAAACAAAACGGGAGTCGTGTTAAAGTTGTTCAAACACCAAAGTACATCACACACGATTTAAAGCTTTCGTGACTGCAATGATTCATCTTCTTTGGTTCTTTCGGTAAAGTCACGTAGAATGAGAATAAAATAATAAATTGATCAAATAAAATAACACAATAATATTATTGTGTTATTATTGTGTTATTTTATTTGATCAATTTATTATTTTATTCTCATTCTACGTGACTTTACCGAAAGAACCAAAGAAGATACATCACACACGCCTATCATTTTGCAAAGGAGCCAAGTCTGCATTCACTAACCACGGGTAATTGTGGCAAAACACTCTGATCAGGATGGTAAAATAATGATGTGTACTCATTGTCTTTGAAACTGATTTGGCCTACACCAGAGACTTGTAGCCGCCTTCACGTTCTTGTCTATGTGCCAGTGTCAGACCAGAGAATGGGTAAACGAATCACCCAAACAACAAACACAACACAACTAGATTCGAAGCTTTCGTGATTGCAGGAATTACTCGTTGGTTCTTGCGGTAAAGTGACGTATAAAGAAATTAAATAATAATAGAATACGACGTTTCGATTGCAACACAAGCAAGCATCATCAGGTACAACCGAACGAGAAAACAAACCAGGGATCAGAACGTTACAACAAAGACAAAGGCACGACAGGAGTGCAAAAGTATAGAAAAAGTAAACAAATCAATTTTTGATTTAAAGCTTTCGTGACTGCAGTAATTCATATTCTTAGTTTTTTCGGTAAAGTCACGTTGAAGAGAAACAACAAAATAACAAAATATATATAAAACAATAAAAAATTCTCACGACGTTTCGACCATAACTCAAACGGTCATCATCAGGTGTGTCGGTTTGCATAAATTTATTTTGAAAACGGCATATTTATTTATATATATAAAAATAGAATACAACAACAAAATTAAAGAATTACTCGACGATGGTAGTTATACAAAAATAAAAAGAGATCCCACCAACAGCCTCGTCACACAAACCAACAAAATAATTTCTGATTCAACCGCATTAATTGATCAATCTAAACAGTTTTCGTTGAAACCTTCTGCTGCCAGGCCACCAAGATTATACGGCTTACCAAAAATACATAAAGTTGATACACCTCTTCGTCCCATAGTCTCTACTATCAGCTCCCCCACCTACAAACTAGCTCGTTTTTTGTCTGAAATCCTGCGTCCTTTCACTGGAAAGACCACCTCTGCGGTACAAAATTCTACTCACCTGGTATCAACAATCAAGGGTATTTCCCTGTCCCCAGACGACCTGCTTGTCAGTTTTGATGTAGTTTCCTTATTCACCAAGGTTCCTGTACCTGACACCATTGCAATCATTGAAGACTTGGTTCATCAAGGACTAAACACTGAGGTACCCCCCCTGGTGAGACACTGTTTAACCAATACATACTTCACTTGGAATGGAACTTTCTACAAACAAACTGAGGGCACCCCAATGGGCTCCCCCCTTTCTCCAGTTATAGCTAACATTTTCATGGAGAAATTTGAGACTGACGCCATCCAGACTGCCACTCTGCGCCCAACCTTATGGAAGAGGTACGTGGATGACACTTTTGTCATCTGGCCACATGGCCGGCCTGCTCTAGACAAATTCTTCGACCACATCAATTCCATACACCCAGCCATCAGATTTACCATGGAAGTCGAAATAGATGGCAAGATACCTTTTTTTTTTGGATGTCCTAATTAAAAAGAGACCTGATGGTTCAATGAGCCACTCTGTCTACAGGAAAGCTACCCATACGGATGCTTATCTGAAACCGGATTCCCACCACCATCCATCACAGAAGAATTCTCTCATCAAGACTCTGTATCATAGAGCCCAATGCATATCCGACCAGGAACACATAAGCAGTGAACTCAAGCACGTACACCAAGCTCTTAGGGCTAATGGTTACTCCGACTATACAATCCGCAAAGCTATCACTCAAACCATGAAGAAGAACCCTCTTGAGGAGCCTTTCAAAACCATCACTTTACCCTACATTGCTGGGATCACAAAAAAGATCTCCAAAATCTTGAATAAACACAAGATCCAGGTCCGTTTCAACACATTACATAAAATCCGTGATCTGGTTCCGTCTGTAAAAGATGTGATTCCGGACATACAATACCCTGGTGTCTACAAACTAAGTTGCCTCTGTGGTAGTAGTTACATTGGAGAAACCAAACGCCATATCTCGGACCGCATTCGTGAACATAAAGCAGACCTTAAACACGGTAGGACCAACACCTCGGCCGTAGCAGATCATTGTTCTAATTCAGTAGGCTCACATGCCATTGACTTTTCCAAGACGGAGGTTCTTTGTAAGCCATCTGGCTTCCATGAGAGATTCGTTCATGAGGCTATCCACATATACAAACACAGAGACAATTTCAACCGAGAAGATGGATTCTATCTTAGCAATCATTGGAAAGATTTGATAAATCATTTCAGTTCTTGATTGATTGTTCACGCTTACAGTGCCTTTCAGACAGCATACATAAAAACAAATTTCGTCTCCCCCCTCCTCTTTTCAAAAAATAGATGGACTAGTCCTGGCAAACTGCCATCGTTGCGCGTGACACAAACGTTATTTTTATATATATAAATAAATATGCCGTTTTCAAAATAAATTTATGCAAACCGACACACCTGATGATGACCGTTTGAGTTATGGTCGAAACGTCGTGAGAATTTTTTATTGTTTTATATATATTTTGTTATTTTGTTGTTTCTCTTCAACGTGACTTTACCGAAAAAACTAAGAATATGAAATCAATTTTTTTTAAGAAAAATATAAATACGAATAAAACTATAGTATGTTTAACACGTAGGCATTCGCTACCAATATTATTCATAATAAAGGTTTTTGGGTTAGAACGCGATCTAACCCAAAAACCTTTATTATGAAAATTATAGTATATATTCTTGGTTCCTTCGGTAAAGTCACGTAGAAGGAAACAATAAAATAATATTTTCGTTAATATTTTTAATATTTGTATTATTTTATTGTTTCCCTTCTACGTGGTGACTTTACCGAAAGAACCAAGAATATGAATCCCTGCAGTCACGAAAGCTTTAAATCAAACTATAGTATATATTTTTCGATTTAAAGCTTTCGTGACTGCAAGGATTCATCTTCTTTGGTTCTTTCGGTAGTCACGTAAAATGAGAATAAAATAATAAATTAATAAAATTCAATATCACAATAAAATTCTCACGACGTTTCGGCCACAACACAAGTGGCCTTCATCAGCGCTGTCCTCCAGACAGTCTCGTCCCTTCACCTGATGAAGGCCACTTGTGTTGTGGCCGAAACGTCGTGAGAATTTTATTGTGTTATTTTATTTTATTATTTTATAGTATATATATTTTTTTAACTTTAACAGGATTAAAGCCCACTGAGGTATTAACGTGTATTAAAGCGGATTGACTAAGACTGATGCTGCCGCTGGTGATATCTTTAAATAGATCTATTTAAAATTAAAAAATGTTATTTTTAGTTACGAAGACCCAATTGCCCCCCCCCCTCTTTCCTAGGCAACCGCAGGCGGTGCCAGAGCCCCCCGCTACGGCGCGACCGTCCAGGCAAGCCGCTAGGCATTGAGGCGCCCGCCAAGGCCGCACTAGGCCCCCCCCGCCCCATACGCAACTCCCATAACGGCCTCCACTGCTGGATGGAATTCCTCCCTACAAATCAATCGATTTAATTTCAATCTCATCAAAGTTTCTCTCTCATCGGCGTCATTCGTCAAATCCACGCGGTCAAAAATCCCCACATTTTTTGTTGTTGTTGTATCGTACACAAAAAAAGACGTTTCAGTTCTCCATAAGCCTACACAGACAATCGTCCCCTCTATCGCTCTATCTCTCTCGAGCGGCAATTTAACTTTATAACTCGACACAACATTGTCCCCCGCCTCCCCCCTCTTAAGTTGCCTTTTTCAAGTTGCGACGCCGTAAAAGTCGTCGCGGGACATTCAAAACGACGGGACGTCCCTCGGCCAGCGCGCTTTCAGCTGGCTGTGAAGAAATGCGCGCACGCCACGACACAACTCGCCACGCAGACCCTCACCTTTATCGAGTCCAAGTATTAAAATTGTTTAGAATCTTCACCTCTTTGCCTTCGGACTTACATCGCCGTCCACAGGAACCCCAACACCACCACCACCAGCACCACCACGCCACGCTGTCCGCGGCGGTTAACGGGAAATTGTATTTATTTTGTCTACAACACGAATTCAATTCCTCCACGCACGGACAGCTTTACAACAGGACGTCTGTCCTCCACATTGTACGTGATAGAACTCAGGACGGTGAGAGGTTCGACTTTGTGCACCGCCTCTCGTTGAAGGAGGCCCGCCGCTAACTCTCTCCGCTTCGCCGCCACTGGGCAACGGTTTGGAGGCCGTGGAAAAGGGGGCGGAGCCGCCGCCGCCGCCGCCGCGCCGCTCACAACAACGCGCGGAGCTCGGGGCGAATAAAACGCACGAGACGGATAAAACGCACGAGACGGTTTCGGTTTAGTTTTTCAGTTCAGTTTATTTTAGGTATAGCCCTGTGAGCCATTCGGCTCTTGAATCGGGCGCGACTGCAACAAACAAAAAAAACAAAAACACGAACAATAAAAAAAGCATCTTAAAGTGACTGCGTGTGTGACTGTGCAAACAGAAAATCCATGAAAAAAACAGCAAAAAATATTCCTGAAAAAAAGCACCGTACACCACCAACGCTGTGTGCAAAAAATCCCAGTGGGATGCAAGTCAAACAACAACCACAAGAAAACTTAGATTAAGGCCAGCAGTCTAACTCCGTACTACAACAAAACAAACATGTCCAAACCAAAAAAACGTTTTCGAAATCACCAAAAAAATGGGCAATCGTTGAAGCTACGGACCGGATTTGTCACTGTGGTGTCCGTTCCATTTGGAGCACTGGCGGAGAGAATGTTAACTACCTCGCCCGGTGTGCAGGAGGTTCGTGGGTTCGATCCAGAACCCTTGGTGACGCCTGCTGCTGTAGATTTGGAGTGTTGTTATATTTTCAAACTTTGATACTGGCAAAAAAGGTCCCATGCTGAATATTTGGAGTTTGCGTGTCTCTCTCTCTCTCTTCCATCATCATCACGGTGGCTAGGAGATGTTAACTACCTCGCTTAATATACAGGAGGTCGTGGGTTCGATCCCTGCTGTATATTTGGAGTTTGCGTGTCTCTCTCATCATCATCACGGTGACTAAGAGATGTTAAATACCTCGCCTGGTATGCAGGAGTTCGTGGGTTCGATCCCTGCTGAATATTTGGAGTTTGCGTGTCTCTCTCTCTATTCCATCATCATTACGGTAGCTAGGAGATGTTAACTACCTCGCCTAGTATACAGGAGGTCGTGGGTTTGATCCCTGCTGTATATTTGGAGTTTGCGTGTCTCTCTCTCTCTCTCTTTCATCATCATCACGGTGGCTAGGAGATGTTAACTACCTCGCCTAGTATACATGAGGTCATGGATTCGATCCCTGCTGCATATTTGGAGTTTGCGTGTCTCTCTTTCTCTTCCATCATCATCATCATCACGGTAGCTAGGAGATGTTAACTACCTCGCCTATTATACAGGAGGTCGTGGGTTCGATCCCTGCTGTATATTTGGAGTTTGCGTGTTTCTCTCTCATCATCACGGTGACTAAGAGATGTTAAATACCTCGCCTGGTATGCAGAATGTCGTGGGTTCGATCCCTGCTGAATATTTGGAGTTTGCGTGTCTCTCTCTCTTCCATCATCACGGTAGCTAGGAGATGTTAACTACCTCGCCTGGTATGCAGGTGGTCGTGGGTTCGATCCCGACCCCTGACACCTGCTGCTGTATATTTGGAGTTTGTGTCTCTCTCTCTCTCCCTGTGGTGAGATGTTAACTACCTCGCCTGGTATGCAGGAGGTCGTGGGTTCACCTCTCACCCTGACGCCTGCTACTGTACATTTGGAGTGTGCGTGTCTCTCTCTCTCCCTGTGGTGAGATGTTAACTACCTCGCCTGGTATACAGGTGGGCGTGGGTTCGATCCCGACCCCTGACGACTTCTGCTGCTGTATATTTGGAGTTTGCGTGTGTCTCTCTCCCCGTGTTTATTCCCCTCCACATTTTAGAATCAACATCATCACCACGTGTTTCTAGTCGTTCGGCTACTGTCATCCATTTCCACGTGATCATGATGATGATTTCGATTTAAAGCTTTCGTGACTGCAAGGATTCATCTTCTTTGGTTCTTTCGGTAAAGTCACCACGTAGAATGAGAATAAAATAATAAATTGATAAAATAAAATAACACAATAATATTCTCACGACGTTTCGGCCACACCACAAGCGAAGAAGGCCACTTGTGTTGTGGCCGAAACGTCGTGAGAATATTATTGTGTTATTTTATTTTATCAATTTATTATTTTATTCTCATTCTACGTGACTTTACCGAAAGAACCAAAGAACATGATGATGATGATAAGCCATTTGGTTGACCTGCTATCATTTGTGATAGCCAGGTCGCTTCTGACAAAATAGCTGCATATAACTCAGCGGCGCCTTGCCTGCTGAAAAAAAAATGCGTGTTTAAATAGTTTCGTTTATTTTTCCATTAAGTAAAGCTCTTTTGTAAAGAGCGACTCAGCCGGAAGACAACATCGAAGCGCTCCACATCAACCGCCTCTTTTGGACCCGGGTCACACTTTGCAAATGAGACCTCTTCTCCTGCTGATGGAGCCTACAATAACGTCTCGTCAAGGGAGCGTAAAGCATCATCACGCGAACTCCGCTCATCATCCTCGCAGCAGCAGCGGCGGCGGCGGGGGCGGCTCTTGGTTCAACCGTCGAACAAAGGCATCGTCGTTCATCATCAGCAGCATCGCGCAGCGCTTTCAGATGCTGCTCCTGCTTCTGCGGCCGTCTGGAACGCTCTCTTCCTACCGATACGAGGAAGCCAGTGGGAGTTGTGATGCACTTTCAAATCGAGATTGACAAACTAATTTATTGAGAACTGCTTGTCGTTGTTATTATTAGTTTGTTTTCCTTCCCCCACCCCCCTCCCCCAGCACCTCCGATTAGCACGTACGGTGCGAAAAAAGTTCAACGTGCACACATTGAAACCAATAGACTCACAAAGAAACCCATAGACTCATCACACAGAGAGCCATGGACTCACACAGAGACCCACAGACTCATCACACAGAGAGCCATGGACTCACACAGAGACCCATAGACTCATCACACAGAGACCCATAGTCTCACACAGAGACCCACAAACTCATCATACAGAGAGCCATAGTCTCACACAGAGACCCATAGATTCATCACACAGAGAGCCATGGACTCACACAGAGACCCATAGACTCATCACACAGAGACCCATAGTCTCATACAGAGACCCACAGACTCATCATACAGAGAGCCATAGTCTCACACAGAGACCCATAGACTCATCATGCAGAGACCCATGGACTCACACAGAGACCCATGGACTCACACAGAGACCCACAGACTCATCATGCAGAGACCCACAGATTCATCACACAGAGACCCATGGACTCACACACTGCATCGAGCACTTTCAGATGCTGTTGCTTCTGCGGCCGTCTGGAACGCTCTTTTCCTTGCGATACGAGGAAGCCACTGGGAGCTGTGATGCATTTTTAAATCATCATCTCGATTGACAAATTCATTTATTTAGAACTGCTTGTTGTTATGATTTGTTTGTTGTCTTCTCCCTCACTCCCCTCCAATTAACACGGTTGGCTACGTACGGTGCGAAAAAAGTTCAGCATAGATACATCAAATCGAATTGCGAACTGAAACCATCTTGGCGAGTGAGTTTCAATGTAGATCGTCACCTAGTCGCTAGGGCGCAGTATAATACCATCATAAGGACACTAAGAATTGACGTTTTACCCCTCTCTGGCAATGAAACAAGGAGTTGTGTTTAGATGTTCAAACACCGAATGGAAAGCAAGTTACTGCATTAACCACGCGCGGATTCTTGCGATGAACATGCAAACAGAACATGGCTCTGATACTATACGAGGCATTGCCTTTGAGACTGATTGGCCTACACCAGAGAGACAACAGCAGACTTACTCTTTGGTTCTTTCGGTAAAGTCACGTAGAAAGAAAATAAATTAAAGAATAATTGCGAATGTTTGTTTTCTCATTCATCCGTACCTGATGATGGTTGCTTGTGTTGCAATCGAAACGTCGTGTGCTATTATTATTTAATTTCTTTCTACGTGACTTTACCGCAAGAACCAACGAGTAATCCCTGCAGTCACGAAAGCTTCGAATCTAGTTTTAGCAGCAGACTTATTTAGGGCCTCGTCTCACCAGCAGCCAGTGTCAGGCCAGACAACGACGCCAAAAGGCGAACAGCACAATGTCAATGCCACACGGAGCAGAGCGTTGAAAGCTCGTGGTGAGCAGCTACATCGTGTGATACCTCTTTTCCTGCCAGCATCAAAGTATGAAGAAATGAAGAATATTACTCTTTGGTTTCTTTCGGCAAAGTCACGTAGATAGAAAATTAATAGATCACGACGCTGGTGTCGCGCCCGAAACGTCGTGTTTTTATTTATTTTATTTTAAACCTACGTGACTTTACCGAAAGAACCAAAGAGTAATTTCTTACTAATTACTCGAATTGTAAATGTTGCGGTGGGTTTACTCTCCAACACACAGCCGGTTAGTGCTGAACTCGTAACGAATTGGCCACGTTCTGTTCACGTGCAAAACCCCCTTACTAATTGGCCGTGTGTGTTGGGTGTTGCTGGGTTTAACAACACCTTTTTATTTATGCGATCTAACCCAACATAAACACTCTATTATATTGTTGGTTCTTTCGGTAAAGTCACGTTGAAGGGAAACAATAAAATAATAAAATATATAAAACAATAAAATTCTCACGACGTTTCGACTGCAACAAAAGCAGTCATCATCAGGTGTGAAAACCAACGGCAAGAACATTTGAAAGAAGTGGCGGTTTGTAGTTATTTATTTTTAAACGTTAGCGCCACGGATAGCGATTTGACAGTTTGTTTAGATGGACGAGTCCATCTATGTTCGGAAAAGAGGAGGGGGGAGACGAAAAATTAATGTATGCTGTCTGAAAGCCACCGTAAGCGTGAACAATCAATTAAGAACCGAAATGGTTTATCAAAACCGCGCATGGACGCGAACACAAAACACGCTCCACCCTCCTCTTCACACTCACAAAGACCATACGACACAGTTTATTCCCCTACTAGCTATTTTATTTACCGCGAGTAACCCGTTAAACTACGCATGATTGTGTGGGTCAGTGGATGCCAGCCTATTCCCCCTGGGCTCCTAGGCTCAATTTATCCTGCAGAGGTGGTTTTTCCAGTGGCTCGTTTTCTGTCTGAAATCCTGCGGCCTTTCACTGGAAAAACCACCTCTGCGGTACAAAATTCTACTTACCTGGTATCAACAATCAAGGGTATTTCCCTGTCCCCAGACGACCTGCTTGTCAGTTTTGATGTAGTTTCCTTTTTCACCAACGTTCCTGTACCTGACACCATCGCAATCATTGAAGACTTCATTCATCAACGACTAAACACTGAGGTACCCCTCCTGGTGAGACACTGCTTAACCAATACATACTTCACTTGCAATGGAACTTTCTACAAACAAACTGAGGGCACCCCAATGGGCTCCCCCTATCTCTGGTTATAGCCAACATTTTCATGGAGAAATTTGAGACTGATGCCATCCAGACTGCCACTCTGCGCCCAACCTTATGGAAGAGGTACGTGGATGACACTTTTGTCATCTGGCCACATGGCCGGCCTGCTTTAGACCGATTCTTCGACCATATAAATTCCATACACCCAGCCATCATATTTACCATGGAAGTCGGAAAAGATGGCAAGCTACCTTTTTTGGATGTCCTAATTAAAAAGAGACCTGATGGTTCAATGAGCCACTCTGTCTACAGGAAAGCTACAGTACCCTGGTGTCTACAAACTAAGTTGCCTCTGTGGTAGTAGTTACATTGGAGAAACCAAACGACATGTCTCGGACCACATTCGTGAACACAAAGCAGACCTTAAACACGGTAGGACCAACACCTCGGCCGTGGCAGATCACTGTTATAATTCAGTAGGCTCACATGACATTGACTTCTCCATGACAGAGGTTCTTTGCAAGCCATCTGGCTACCATGAGAGATTCGTTCATGAGGCTATTCACATATACAAACACAGAGACGATTTCAACCGAGAAGATGGATTCTGGCTTAGTAACCATTGGAAAGACGTTATAAACCATTTAGGTTCTTGATTGATTGCTTTACGATGACTTTCAGACCGCAGTCCATTCGCTGGCACTGCCTCTTAATACCTTTCACACGACGGTCAATGGTATGGTTTATAGCATGTTGTATAATAATAAATAGTATAACAGTGTAATGTTTAACATCATTAATAAGGCAATATATAGTATCGTAATTGTATAGTGAATATACAGCAGTGTGGTATACAGTAGGGTTGGTAGAATAATACATAGTGTAATATTACAAGTCTAATATTTTATAGTCTAAAGTATAGGGTAGTGTATAGTAACGCATTGTATTATTCAAGGGTGGGGTTTGTCTATGGCAGTGTATATTACGGTGTATAGTCGTGTAATGTAGAAAAAAGTTAAGTTGGAGACATATCAATATAATGCATAATGTTAGAGCTTACATTGGGCTGTGTATACGATATTATACAATGTTGTTTAGATTGGAAGGTATAACATTGTAATGTATAGTAGTCTAGTTTATAGCATAGTTGTAACGCAACACAGGACAGAGCAGCGCATCGTGGCTGTTTCTCTCTCTCCCACCTCCTCCGTTCCGAGCATAGATGGACTTGTCCGTCTGAACAAAGCTCGTCGCTTTCCGTGGTGCTAACGTTGAGAAGAAAAAATAAACCGCCACTTGTTTCGACAGAATTGTAATGTATAACGACTTATTGTTAGTAGCTCAGCTGATTGGAGAGTATATTGAGTTTATTGATAACATTGATGTAGTTTATATTTTAGTTTTTTATCAGTTTACTATATGGTATTCATTATATAATGTAGTGTATACCCAGTTACTTTATGTTAATAGCTCAACTTATTGAAGAATATATTGAGTACATTTATTATATTGATCAGTTTAACATGTAGGCTTTCGCGACCAATATTATTCATAATAACGGTTTTTGGATTAGATCGCGTTTATTTATAAATGTGTCGTAACCCTCCACCACCCGACACGGCCAATCAGCAAAAAAATTGTCACGTTAACAAAAAGACAAATAATTCACTACTTTAGCCCACCGGTGTGTTGAAGAGTGAATCCACATTTACAGTTTGAGTACGACGTTTCGCTGCTGGATGTATTTACCAGCGAAACGTCGTACTCAAACTGTAAATGTGGATTCACTCTTCAACACACCGGTGGGCTAAAGTAGTGAATTATTTGTCTTTTTGTTAACGTGACACTTTTTTTGCTGATTGGCTGTGTCGGGTGGTGGAGGGTTACGACACATTTATAAATAAACGCGGTCTAACCCAAAAACCTTTATTATGAATATTATATTGATGTAGTTTATACTTAGTTCTTTCACATCGGCTTATTGTATGATAGTTGGGTAGTTGCAGTTCTTTAGCGTCAATATACTAAATGCCTCTGTTGATATGTAAACTCTGACTTTAACATAGCTACTTCTGTGACCAGTTACATGCTAATCCCTCACACTAACATCATGCTAATCTCCCAGTTACATGCTAATTTCTGACTTTAACACCCTGCTAATCCAACACATTTACACAGCTATTTCAATGCTAAATTCTTCTGTTGATATGTAAACTCCTTTGTCAAGGCGCTCTGCTCCTCCCACCCAGCTTAAAAGACGCTGCCAAGCTTAGCAGTGTTCATTGAAGCGCTGTCATCCCGACAGTTCTGTTCCTTCACCTGAAGAAGGCTACTTGTGTTATGTCCGATACGTCGTGAGAATTTTATTTTATTATGTTTTATTTTTATTATTTTATTTCCATTCTACGTGACTTTACCGAAAGAACCAAGAAGATGAATCCCTGCAGTCACGAAAGCTTTAAATCGAAATCTATGGGCAGTCTTGAGTTTATGGCCAGTGTTGAGTCTATGGGCAGTGTTGAGTCTATGGGCAGTGTTGAGTCTATGGTGCAGTGTTGAGTCTATGGTGTAGTGTTGAGTCTATGGGCAGTTTTGAGTCTATTGGGCAGTGTTGAGTCTATGGTGCAGTGTTGAGTCTATGGTGCAGTGTTGAGTCTATGGTGCAGTGTTGAGTCTATGGGCAGTGTTGAGTCTATTGGGCCTTGTTGAGTCTATGGTGCAGTGTTGAGTCTATCGGTAGTGTTGAGTCTATGGGAAGTGTTGAGTCTATGGGCAGTGTTGAGTCTATGGGCAGTGTTGAGTCTATGGTGCAGTGTTGAGTCTATGGTGCAGTGTTGCGTCTATGGGCAGTGTTGAGTCTATGGGCAGTGTTGAGTCTATGGTGCAGTGTTGAGTCTATGGGCAGTATTGAGTCTATGGTGCAGTGTTGAGTCTATCGGTAGTGTTGAGTCTATGGGTAGTGTTGAGTCTATGGGCAGTGTTGAGTCTATGGTGCAGTGTTGAGTCTATGGGCAGTGTTGAGTCTATGGTGCAGTGTTGAGTCTATGGTGCAGTGTTGAGTCTATTGGTAGTGTTGAGTCTATGGGTAGTGTTGAGTCTATGGGCAGTGTTGAGTCTATGGTGCAGTGTTGAGTCTATCGGTAGTGTTGAGTCTATGGTGCAGTGTTGAGTCTATGGTGCAGTGTTGGGTCTATGGTGCAGTGTTGAGTCTATGGGCAGTGTTGAGTCTATGGTGCAGTGTTGAGTCTATGGGCAGTGTTGAGTCTATGGGCAGTGTTGAGTCTATGGGCAGTGTTGAGTCTATGGTGCAGTGTTGAGTCTATGGTGCAGTGTTGAGTCTATGGTGCAGTGTTGAGTCTATCGGCAGTGTTGCACTTCTTTCGCGTCGTACGTAGCCAACCGCGCTAATCTGGAGATGCGGGGGGGGGGGACATCGAACTAAACACTCACGACAAAGCACGTGACATGGGAAGCTTTACTGGGACTCGGGAGAACAAAGGCAGTACGCGTTCTCTCTACTCCCCCCCCAAAAAAAAACCCACGACTCATAAATAATAAGTTAATAAACAACCACCCCCAACAAAAAAATGGAACATTTAATTTATTTAACGAATAATAATCGATTCTTCTAACAAAATCGTCACAATCGAATCGTCACGAGGGATTAATCCGAACGCCCTCCTCTGTTTAACATCCTGTGAAAAACAATTCACTTGGAGGAGGATTATTCCACCACCCACCCACCCACCCCCTTCCCACAACATTACTCTTATTATTACGTCAATAATCATAAATTATTTTTATTTTTTTAAGCCACACACACCACACAAAAAAACACTTTTCCCGTAATTGTAATATTGTTCTTTTCGCCAATGCGCTCATTTGTTTAGGAAAGCCTTGCCTGTGGCGGGGTCTCTCCGGAGGGACTTGAGGGGGGGCTGGGGGGGGCTGGGTGGGGGGCCTTGGTGGGGGGCCTGGTGGGGGGCCTGGTGGGAGGCCTGGGTGGTACACGATGGGTGGGGGAGGGGGTTGGCTCGGACCTAGCAACCCCTCGACCTCGCCACCACCCCACCCCTCCTCCACCCCACCCCAAGGCCCGGCCGCCTTTGTCTCCCGAGTGGTGATGGTTCGCATGAGTTTGACAGAACCGCCGTCCTCTTTAGACGGGGGGGAGGGCGTGGACCCTCAGAGTTCTGTGCACGCAGTGTGGGGCGACTCGATAGGTCGTGAGATGTTAACTACCTCACCTGGTTTGCAGGGGCCCGTGGGATCGATTCCGACCCATGACGACTGCTGTATGAGAGAATGGGTTTATCCCCTTTTTTATGGCAACAAAACAGGTGTTAAGATGTTCAAACAACAAACCTTTTACAAGCAATCATGTCTGCATGAACCACAATACTTGTGGTCAGAATGCACACAGAAAACATACTCTGACAATATATGCATTGTCTGTGAAACTGCTGTATATTCGGAGTTTGCGTATCTTTCTCTCTCCCCGTGATGAAATGTTAACTACCTCGCCTGGTATGCAGGAGGTCGTGGGTTCACCTCTGACCCTGACACCTGCTGCTGTATATTTGGAGTCTGCGTGTCTCTCTTCTCTCCCTGTGGTGAGATGTTAACTACCTCGCCTGGTATACAGGAGGTCGTGGGTTCGATCCCGAACCCCTGACGACGCCTGCTGCTGCTGTATAATTGGAGTTTGCTGTGTCCCTCTCTCTCTCTCTCCCTGGTCGCGTGGATTTTTCTCCAGGGTCCTCCGGTTTGTTTCCCCCTCTACATTTAGAATCAACAACACCACGCGTTTAGAGTGCTGTGTTTGGCTGGTGTACATTTCCACACGGTAACGGTGATGACATTAAGCCCACTTTGTTGAGCTATCATTGGTGACATCCAGTGCCGCGTCTGAAAAAGAGCCACTGTATATGTAGCTCAGCGGGGCCTTACCTGGTTCAAATGAAAACTTAGTTTTTAGAGAGAGACACGCAGCAGCAGGCGTCGTCAGGGTCGGCATCAAACCCACAACCTCCTGTATACCAGGCGAGGTAGTTAACATCTCACCACGGGGAGAGAGAGACACGAAAACTCCAAATATACAGCAGCAGGCGTCAGGGTCAGAGGTGAACCCACGACCTCCTGTATACCAGGCGAGGTAGTTAACATCTCACCACAGGGAGAGAGAGACACACAAACTCCAAATATACAGCAGCAGGCGTCAGGGTCAAGACTGAATCCACGACCTCCTGTATACCAGGCGAGGTAGTTAACATCTCACCACGCGGAAAGAGAGAGAGACACGCAAACTCCAAATATACAGCAGCAGCAGGCGTCAGGGTCAGGATTGAACCCACGACCTCCTGTATAGCAGGCGAGGTAGTTAACATCTCACCACGGGGAGAGAGAGAGAGACACACAAACTCTATCTACGGGGCTTTACCGAAAGACCTATAGAATATGTATAGCAGTTGTCAGGGTTCGGAATCGAACCCACGGGTCCCCGCATACCAGGCGAGGTAGTTAACATCTCACTAACCACCGAGTCGCCCCACACTGCGTGCAAACCACTCTGAGATTCTATCAAACTCATGTGAACCATCACCACTGGGGAGACAAAGGCGGCCGGGCATTGGGGTGGGGTGGAGGAGGGGTGGGGTGGGGGTGGCGAGGCCGGGGGGGTTGCTGGGTCCGAGCCACGCCCACACCCACCCACCTGCCCCCCCACCCATCGTGTACCAGAATCAGAACATTGACTTGAAGCTTTCGTGACTGCAGGAATTCATTTCCTTTTGGGGTCTTTCAGTAAAGTCACGAACGTTTTCTGTGTTGCGTGCATTTATGTTGTGTGTTATTTTCTTTGAACCTATCTACTTGACTTTACCGAAAGACCCAAAGAATACACGATCAGAACGTTTACTCATCCTGCATGAGGAATCCGATGCGCCACGAAGCTCTTCCACCACGCGTGTCCAGGCTCGACGGGGGGGGGGGGAGGGGGTCACCTGTGTGTGTGTTTTGTTGTTGTTGTTGTTGTGTCCCTGGACGGCTCTGCCGGAATAAGCCCCCCCCCCCTCATAAATGACCGGATTTGAGTCGATTTCCTCCAGCGCACGATGGTGGGGTGGGTCAGCTCTGCCCGCTGCGGGAACAATGGAGCCTCCGCCCCTGTCGCCCCCCTCCGCCCCCCCCCCCCCCAATTGCCATTCCCAGCATTCAACACAAGGGGGTTGGTGGATGACACGGGGACGGGAGAAGCGTGTTCTCACGCTCTGCTCACCAATGTCTCCCTCCCTGTCTGTCTCGCTGTCTCGCTGTCTCACACTCTCATCTCGCTCGCTCGCTCACTACACATTGTTCCTTGCGACTCCACTCAACCTGCTCGACTCACTCACTCGGCCAAGCGTGCATTTAGGGTGTCACGGTGGCTAGGAGATGTTAACCACCTCGCCTGGTATACAGGAGGCCGTGGGTTCAATCCTGACCCTGACGCCTGCTGCTGTATATTTGGAGTTTGCGTGTCTCTCTCCGTGGTGAGATGTTAACCACCTCGCCTGGTATACAGGAGGTCGTGGGTTCAATCTTGACCCTGACGCCTGCTGCTGTATAATTGGAGTCTGCGTATCTCTCTCTCTCTCTCTCCCCGTTGTGGTCGCGTGGATCTTTTTCTCCAGGGTCCTCCGATCTTTCCCCCCACATTTAGAATCAACGTCACGCGTTTAGAGTATTCGGCTGCTGCTGCTGCTGCACATTTCCAAGTGGTGAGCCACTTGCTTGAGCTATCATTTTTGATGGCCAGGTCGCATCTGAAAAGGAGCTGCTATTGCTTTCCTTGGTCAAATAAACATAAATAGTTTAGTCTTAGTTTTTATGGTGACAAAATCTGCAGGAATTTATGTACTTAAATTTTGACCTGAAACATTATAGACCGCCAGTACACTAATTCCGATTAAGAACCAGGCTACATTCTACATTAGTGTTTTTATGTGTTTTATTCACTTTATTTTATATTCACTTCATTTACTTATTTTTCTATCTACGTGACTTTACCGAAAGAACCAAAGAATTTGAATTGATGTACTTATCCGAGTAATCGAGGTTAATTTATTTATAGTGATTTGTTTACCTTTCCCATACGTTCCACTCCCTATATTGTTTTTTTTTAATTGATTGTTGATGTTGTAACTTTTTGACCCTGTGCCTCTAACTGGACAACTGTGATTCTAAAAAAGAGCCTTATATCTCATCGGATTTCTCCAGCATGAATAATATGTATTTTTATGATCTTTGCAGTTCGCAAGCATTTGGTTTAAGTCAGCTTGACTCTGCTGATGAAATGAACCACAATACCTGAAACCCATGGACTCACACACAGAGACCCATAGACTCACACATAGACCCATAGTCTCATCGCACAGAGACCCACGGACTCACACAGAGACCCATGGACTCACACAGAGACCCAAGGACTCACACAGAGACCCATGACTCACACAAAGACCCACGGACTCACACAGAAACCCACGGACTCACACAGAGACCCACGGACTCACACAGAGACCCACAGACTCATCTCACAGAGACCCATGGACTCACACAGAGACCCATGGACTCACACAGAGACCCACAGTCTCATCACACAGAGACCCATGGACTCACACAGAAACCCATGGACTCACACAGAGAGCCATAGACTCACACACTGCATTGCGCACTTTCAGATGCTGTTGCTTCTGCGGCCGTCTGGAACGCTCTCTTCCTTCCAATACGAGGAAGCCACTGGGAGCTGTGATGCACTTTTAATTCATCATCGTCTAGATTGACAAACTCATTTCTTTCGCACTGCTTTTGTGTTTAGTTTGTTGTCTTTCCCCCGCACCTCCGATTTAGTTACGGTTGGCTACGTACGGTGCGAAAGAAGTTCCAACATACGGTGCACATATATACAGCCGCAAACTCACCACCACCATCACCACTCACCCACCCACTCAACCACCCGCTTCCCACACTGCATGTCACAACCACACACACCCACCCAGTCACTCACCCAAAAGACAAAGATCCCCCGTGTAGCCTCTAACAGATTGTCGGGGCAAGTGCTGTTAGCGTTTAGCAGCAGTGCCTACGAAGGAGACAAAGACAAAGATCCCCCGTGTAGCCTCTAACAGACTGCCGGGGCAAGTGCCGTTAGCGAGTAGCAGCAGCTGGCACTGTGGCACACGAGAGGGGGTGGTTGGTGGACAGCACCACACCCCAGCCACCCCCACAGCCCACGACTCACAACCTCCCGTTTCCACCCCCCCCCCCCCCAACGTCTTGTAACCCTCAGCGAGAGTGAGGGTGAGGGTTGGGTGGGTGGAGCGGGGCGGGGGGGGGGGTTGAGTTACATCCATCCAGGATCCATCTCTGGGCGTCGCTGCGACGTCTTTCGGCGTCAGGACATCGTCGAGGTTGGAGACGGTGGGCAGCGCTGCTGTAGCGGCAGCCTCTGGCACGTGAAGCACCTCCGACTTAGGCGCTGGTTTTTGGGCTACGTACGGCGCGAACGAGGTACAACGTTTCGCACGTACGGGCCACTCCAGCAGCCGTTACTTGAATTTCGGTCGGACCTTACAGCTGCGCGCTTGTAACAGAGCGCAGCCTCTGGTGACAGCTTTTGGAGAGACGCTACAACAGCCCGTGGACACAGCCAGCAGCAACTACAGCGGGACCTACAGACGTGACTTTATCCAACCTCTGGCACAGCAAGCAGCGGCAGCAGCCGCTGACACAGCCACCAAAGCAGCGTCTGACACAGCGACCATAGCAGCCTCTGCTACAGCAACTACAGCAAGAACTATATGAGCTTCTGACACAGCAAGCGGCAAATGCAGCCTCTTCTGATAAAGCGACTATAGCAGCCTTTACCACAGCACACGTCCGATAGCAGCATCTGACACAGCGACCGTAGCAGCATTCTGATACAGCAACTACTACAGCAGGAACTTCAGCAGGAACTTTACGTGCTTCTGACACAGCAAGCGGCAACTGCAGCCTCTTCTGGCACAGCAGCCATAGCAGCGTCTGACACAGCGACCATAGCAGTCTCTCCTACAGCAAGCGGCTATAGCAGCTTCTGCAGGAGCGACAACTACAGCAAGAACTTCAGCAAGAACCATAGCAGCGTCTGACACAGTCACCATAGCCTCCTCTGCCACAGCGAGCAGCTACACTGTCACGTGACAGCTACCTGTGATGGTGGTGATGGAGGTGGTGTGCAGTTCGCTCCGTCGTTGCTTCTAGCGCTCCTTTACTTAACCCCTCGAGGTGAGTGCGGAGTCGTTGTGGAAATTCCACATTCCCATGGCGGGGGTGGCGGGGTTGGGCGGTTCAGACGTGTCCGTAAGACGATCACTGTTTTGTGGTGCCCACACAGGCGTTGGTGCCTCTTATCGACCCCCGCGGGGATGATGGGCTGAACCAACCACCCCCCCCCCCCCATAGTATCATCATCATCGCCACTACCAACACCATCGCCATCATCATCTCCATCATCATCTTCATCATCATGCGTTTAATTAAATTCAGTAAGATTCAAAAATGTTTAAAAAAATACTTTGGGAAAGAGACGGTGACGGGAGGAGGGAATTTATTCCAAAGTGGAGCGGTGCAAGAGAAGAGGCGGTGTGGTGAGCGGGTGGGTGAGCGAGTGGGTGAGTGGCTGGGTGGGTGAGCGAGTGGGTGAGTGGCTGGGGGGGTGAGCGAGTGGGTGAGTGGGTGGGTGGGTGAGGGAGTAGTTGAGTGAGTGAGTGGATGGGTGAGTGGCTGAGGGAGTGGATAAGTGGGTGGGTGAGTGAGTGGGTGAGTGGCTGGGTGAGTGGGTGAGTGAGTGGATGGGTGGATGACTAAGTCAGTGATTGGTGAATGAGGTAGTGACTGGGTGGGTGAGCGAGTGGGTGAGTGAGTGGGTGGGTGAAGGAGTGGGTGAATAGGTGGGTGAGGGAGTGGATAAGTGGGTGGGTGGGTTAGTGGGTGGAGTGGATAATTGGGTGGATGGGTGAGTCAATGGGTGAGTGGATGGGTGATTGATAGCAGGTCTCTCTCCGAATCAGTCGGGCGGCATTATATTTTCATCGGTTGCGTAATACTCCTATGTGGAAGCTACCTGGACTGTCGCTTCACAAAGATACTTCGGGTCTTCTCGGCCACAGGAATGCCCTCCCTTTCTCTACGCTTGCGAAACGTGCAGCCCTCGAAATTATCATTTGTGCCGATTTAAAACATTCAGGCTGGCCTGCCTACGATCCATCCTGGGTTTAACCAGCAGGCTGGATTGTGTGAGGATCTCACAAATCCTTGAAAGACCTGGACACAGTCACATCGGTGAGCTCCTCGGGCAGGCAAAGGCTGCGTTGGCTGGGACATGGGGCCCGCATGCCGAACCACCGCATGCCCAAACAGATTTTGTTTGATTTTTTACTTAAAACTTTCGTGACTGCAGGAATTTATATTCTTGGTTCTTTCGGTAAAGTCACGTAAATAGAAAACAAAAAAATATATATATAAAATAAAATGAAAATAATTATTTAAAAAGTAAAGATATATTTTTTTACTTTTTATAATTGTAATTTTCCATCATTAGACCTCCTTTGCCAGTACCAAAATGTAATAATAGGGTTTTCCCCCTTTTTTTCTGGCAACAAAACTGAAACCTTTTTTTTACGAGGATTCATGTCTGCATTAACCACAATACCTGCAATCAAAATGCAAACACAAACATACTATGATAATATATGCATTGTCCTTGAAACTAATTGGTCCAAACCAAGGGACGGCTTTGTAATTTTATTTTAGAATTTGTATTTTATTGTAATTTTTTGTTTTCTATTTACGTGACTTTACCCAAAGAACCAAGAAAATAGATTTCGTTTGGTCGGATAGAAGGGGGAGCTAAACGGGCGCGGCACGGGCTCGAGAGGAGGTGGAGCAGATGCGATACGGGAAGATGTGGAGCTGAGTGGACTTGTACCAGCGGTGACAAGAACGGCCTCGATGGGGAAGGCTCGT
Organism: Petromyzon marinus; assembly: GCF_048934315.1. Lineage (NCBI taxonomy): Eukaryota > Metazoa > Chordata > Hyperoartia > Petromyzontiformes > Petromyzontidae > Petromyzon > Petromyzon marinus. The sequence goes on along the minus strand of NC_133667.1, from coordinate 16,481,251 downwards.
GAAGGACGGTACTGGTCTGTTGGAGGCAGTCGATTATCTGAACCTGTCCTGGGCATCGCCTAGGTCGACTCAGCCTCAAATGAGTACCTGGTGCGGTGTGTAAACATCGCCACTACGGAGACAAAGGCGGTCGGGCGTGCTGTTGGCCACCCACCCCCTCGTGTGCCTTTACGGCCTTCATAGGTGCTCGCTAACAGCACTTGCCCCAACAGTCTGTTAAAGCTATACGGGCGATCTTTGTCTTTTGGGTGGGTGAGTGAGTATGTGGTTGTGACATGCAGTGTGGAGTGCGGGTTGTTCAGTAAGTGGGTTTGTCAGTGATTCCGTGGGTGAGTGAGTGAGGAGGTGAATGAGTGAGTGGGTGAGTGTGTGGGTGAGTGAGTGGGTGGGTGAGTGAGTGGGTGAGTGGGTGAGTGAGTGGGTGGGTGAGTGAGTAGGTGAGTGGGTGAGTGAGTGGGTGGGTGGGTGAGTGAGTGGGTGAGTGGGTGAGTGAGTGGTTGTGTAAGTGGGTGCGTGAATGGGTGAGTGAGCGGGTGAGTGAGTCAGTGGGTGAGTGAGTGAGTAGGTGAATGAGTGAGTGGGTGAATGAGTGAGTGAGTGGGTGAGTGAGTGAGTGTGTGGGTGAGTGAGTGGGTGAGTGAGTGGTTGTGTAAGTGGGTGCGTGAATGGGTGAGTGAGCGGGTGAGTGAGTCAGTGGGTGAGTGAGTGAGTAGGTGAATGAGTGAGTGAGTGGGTGAATGAGTGAGTGAGTGGGTGAGTGCGTGAGTGTGTGGGTGAGTGAGTGGGTGAGTGAGTGGTTGTGTAAGTGGGTGCGTGAATGGGTGAGTGAGCGGGTGAGTGAGTCAGTGGGTGAGTGAGTGAGTGGGTGAGTGAGTGGGTGAATGAGTGAGTGAGTGGGTGAGTGAGTGTGTGGGTGAGTGGGTGAGTGAGTGGTTGTGTAAGTTGGTGCGTGAATGGGTGAGTGAGCGGGTGAGTGAGTGAGTGGGTGGGTGAGTGAGTGGGTGGGTGAGTGGGTGGGTGAGTGAGTGGGTGGGTGAGTGAGTGTGTAGGTGAGTGGGTGAGTGAGTGTGTAAATGAGTGGGTGAGTGGGTGGGTGAGTGAGTGAGTGGGTGAGTGAGTGAGTAAGTGGGTACGTGAGTGGGTGAGTAAGCGGGTGAGTGGGTGGGTGAGTGTGTAGGTGAGTGAGTGTATATATGAGTGGGTGTGTGGATGAGTGAGTGAGTGGGTGAGTGAATGGGGAGTGGGTGGGTGAGTGAATGGGTGAGTTAGTGAGTGAGTGGGTGAGTGAATGGATGAACGAGTGTGCGGTTGTGTCATGCAGTGTGGTGGTGGTCAGTGGTGGCTGTGGACACAACACAGGTGAAGGAGGAATCACCGAGTTCACGGGAACAGCATACAAGGTAACAGTCGTAGCAGCGATGAATGAGTGACAGTGATAACGATCATGGTGATGCTGTTCATCTAATAAGAATTGTTCTCCCCTCCCCCAGCCGCGTAACCGCCAAGGCTTTCGAGAGTCGGAGTTGCGCTAACTCACCTGCGTGGCCACATCAACCTCCCCTGCAAACCCTCTCGCCGTGCCCACAACCCGGCTCGACCCACAGGCCCGGGCGCTCAACGCGGACGAAAGAATGCCGAGGCAGAAGCGGTGAGTGACAAAGATCCCCCGTGTAGCCTCTAACAGACTGTCGGGGCAAGTGCTGTTAGCGAGTAGCAGCAGCGACTATGAAGGAGACAAAGACAAAGACGCCCCATGTAAACTCTAACAGACTGTTGGGGCAAGTGCTGTTAGCGAGTAGCAGCAGCGCCTATGAAGGAGACAAAGACAAAGATCCCCCGTGTAGCCTCTAACAGACTGCTGGGGCAAATGCTGCTAGCGAGTAGCAGCGCCTATGAAGGAGACAAAGACAAAGATCCCCCGTGTAGCCTCTAACAGAATGTCGGGGCAAGTGCTGTTCGCGAGTAACACCTATGAAGGCCGGCACCGTGACACACGCGGGGGGTGGGGGGGGGGGGTGGTGGCGCAGCATCACCAACGACCGGCCGCCTTTGTCTCCCCCGTGGCTGATATTTTAATGCATCGCACCAGGTACTCATTTGAGGCTGAGTCGACCCAGGAGAGGCTCTGCACCGGTTCAGAGAATCGTCACTGGCGGGACAGACCCAGGTGGTGCCATGGGTTGACCGACTGAGATGACTGGCAGATGACTGGGACGCCACGGTGGCTAGGAGATGTTGACTACCTCGCCGGGTGTACATGAGGTCGTGGGTTTGATCCCGACCCTGATGACGCCTGCTGCTGCTATATATTTGAAGTCTGCGTGTCTCTCTCATCATCATCATCACGGTGGCCAGGAGATGTTGACTACCTCGCCTGGTGTACAGGAGGTCGTGGGTTCGATCCCGACCCTGACGACGCCTGCTGCTGTATATTTGGAGTTTGCGTGTTTCTCTCATCATCATCACGATGGCTAGGAGATGTTGACTACCTCGCCTGGTGTACGTGAGGTCGTGGGTTTGATCCCGACCCTGACGACGCCTGCTGCTGTATATTTGGAGTTTGCGTGTCTCTCTTTCTCTCACTGTGGTCGCGTGGATTTTTCTTCAGGATCTTCATTTGTTCTTCCTTCCCCATTTTAAATCAACGTCACGCATTTATCGTTTTTGGCTGCTATAAAATGTCCACGTGATGATGACGACGATGACGGTAAGCCCACCTCGTTGAGCTATCGTTTGTGATAGCCAGGTCGCTGCTGAACAAAAAAATGCTTTCTGTATAGCAGCTCAGCGGGGCCTTATCTGGATTAATAAAAAAACAGAAGAAGATGATGCCCTTACTCAGTGTTTCTTGATTTTAACTGCAGCTTTGTACCCCTTTGGTTCTCGATCTTTAAACACATTCTAATATCGTGAGACGAAGTTAGTTGTAACTTAAGTTGCCCGTGCTTTCGATTATTTACATTCTAGAGAGAGGGGGGAAAAAATCTGACCACGTCTCGCCACCCCCCCCCCCCCCCCCCCCCAGCTAAACAACAAGCGCCGCTCTCCACTATTCACGTACAATGCGCTCCCTTACAATGCGCGTGACGTCACGCCCCCCCCCCCCACCACGCCCCCGCCCCCTAGGGACACGTGTAGCACAGAACAATCGAGCAGGGAGAGCCAAGTGTGAGTCACATTCCCACGTTTGACCCGCGCGTGCCATGGGGAGGGAGGGGTGTCAAGGTCGCGTAAGAGGCTCGTGAAAGGACGCTACTACCTGGGCAGTGCCAGGCTAGGTGCACCTTGAGGCTACTGGTCAGTTGGAGGCAGTTCCACCCCCCCGCCTCCAATCTCCATCAGCAGAGGAGCGACTGCTCACAACAACGAGCGGAGCGCCGGGCGGATCAAACGCGACAAGTTGGCACAGTAGGGAGTACAGGTGGTGCATCTGCCAGCCATCTCGGTCAGTCAACCCATGGCACCTGCTGGGTCTGTCCCGTGACCTCATCCTGCACCCAGCCTGGCACAGCAGCACAAACCATGGCACCTGGGGCTGTCCCGTGACCTCCTGCCAGCAACGAGCCATCGACACTTCATGTGGCCCCGACAGTCTGTTAGAGGCTACACGGGGGATCTTTGTCTTTGTCTCCATCGTAGGTGCCGCCGCTACTCGCTAACAGCACTTGCCCCAGCAGTCTGTTAGAGGCTACACGGGGGATCTTTGTCTTTGTCTCCATTGTAGGTGCCGGCGCTACTCGCTAACAGCACTTACCCCAAGCAGCCTGTTAGAGGCTACACGGGGGATTTTTGTCTTTGTCTCCATCGTAGGTGCCGCCGCTACTCGCTAACAGCACTTGCCCCAACAGTCTGTTAGAGGCTACACGGGGGATCTTTGTCTTTGTTGGGGAGGGGGGGCGGCTATGAGGATTAGAGGTTGGGGCAGGAGGGGTGGTAGGGACGGTGGTGGCGTGGAGGTGAGGATGACATGACGACATTGATGATGACGATGATGTTGGTGATAATGATGACCTCCTGTATACCAAGCGAGTTAGTTAACATCTCCTAGCTACCGTGATGATGATGATGAGAGAGAGAGAGAGGGAGACACGCAGACTCCAAATATACAGCAGCAGCAGGCGTCGTCAGGGTCGGGATCGAACCCACGACATCCTGCACACCAGGCGAGGTAGTCAACATCTCCTAGCCACCGTGGCGCCCCTACACAAGTGCGGCCCTCCTCTCCCGTTGTTAACGAGCAGTGCCCCCAGTGCTCTGGGCTGCGAAGGTATCAGCCTCTGGATGGCAGTACAGAAATCTGATAATTAAATCCATCTGTGCGGCGGTTTGAGTGTCGCGCCTTTGGGGGGAGGGGTGGTTGGGGGGGGGTTCTCCTTCCGGGCCCCCCACCACCCCCGGGATCTCTGTTCGTCCCAGCAAAGATCGATTACGATCTGTGGAGGTGGTGGTGATGGTGGTGGTGGGGTAAAATGTGGGTACTCCCAGCGGGCGTCGTAACGACATTGTAAGCTGGGGGGGGGGGGGGGGGAGGTGCGGTTTGTACGACATTTGGTGAGAGCTATCTTTTGTGAAGAAGAGCGACTATATAGCAGCTCAGCGAGGCCTTGGCTGGCAACATAGAAGTAGTTTATGGAGTATTTGGCTGCTGATTTAAATGTCCACACGATGAGGATGATGATCAGCCACTTTCGTTGAGCTATCATTTGTGATGGCCAGGAACGCCTCTGGAGAAGCGATACTATATACCAGCTCAGCGGGGCCTTACACCTGGTTAAATAAAAAAATAGCTTAATTTTTTTACCGTTTAATTTTATTATTGGATGCTAAAAAAATATTTAATTTAGCTTAAAATTTGTACCGTTAAGTTGTATTATTGGATGCTTCGGTGGGGAGATGTTAACTACCTAGACCCGTGGTTATTAACCTTTTCGTTCAGCCTGCATGCCATTTGGTTCTCATTCGTTAACAATAACAAAATGTAACAATGTTAATAACTACTTCGGGGTTGATGAACCAAAGTAAAATTGAATATTGACTTAAAGCTTTCGTGACTGCAGGAATTCATATTCTTTGGGTCTTTCGCTAAAGTCACGTAGAAAGGTTCAAAGAAAATAACAAAAAATAGCAAAACAATTGACAAAAATGAAAAATTAATTATTTTCTTTGAACCTATCTACGTGACTTCACCGAAAGACCCAAGGAATAGAAAGTAAAGTTGTAACTCACCTTGCCCGTGCTGAATTTGTGTTGTCGATAAAAAAAATTATGTTTTCACCTTCTTACAAAACAATCTGCCCGTGTCTCGCACGCGCGCCCCCAAGAAAGGGAATCTCGCACCCCCCGAAGCACTGCTCGAGATCATAAGCCGCCAACCTCGTTGAGCTACATCTGTGGCCACGTGGCCTCTGAAAAAGAGTCACGTGGCCTCTGAAAAACAGTCACGTGGCCTCTGAAAAAGAGTCACGTGGCCTCTGAAAAAGAGTCACGAGGCCTCTGAAAAAGAGTCACGTGGCTCATTGGAGCCTTACCAGGTTTAAAATATTAAATCGTTTTCGTTTTTTTGAGTTTTACTCTCGGGGGGGGGGGGGGGGGTCTCGTGGCGGCTGTTTCCATTGGAGGCTCCTTCAGCCAGCAGTGAAGTGAGCAAAGCAGTTGCAGGGCTGCGCCTTCGTCTTTGAACGTGTTTTCGGTGGTTGTTGTTGTTATGAAACGCGGCGTGGATTCCCATGGGAACTTCTGGGCCCATTGTCTCGTGAGGGCGAGGGGTATTATGGGTAGGAAATGTGTGGGGGGGGGGGGGTCGGTTTATGTGTGTGTGGGGGGGTGGGTTGATGTGTGTGGGTGTGTGCCTTTCGCGGTGTGTAAACTACGCCACGAGGGAGACAAAGGCGGCCGGGCGTGCGTGGTGCTGGCACACCCACAACCCCTTCGCGTGCCGTGCGTGCAGGCCATCGTAGGTGCTCGCTAACAGCACTTGCCCCGACAGTCCGTTAGAGGCTACACGGGGGATCTTTATCTTTGTCTCCTTCATAGGCGCTGCTGCTACTCGCTAACAGCACTTTCCCCGACAGTCTGTTAGAGGCTACACGGGGGATCTTTGTCTTTGTCTCCTTCATAGGTGCTGCTACTACTCGCTAACAGCACTTGCCCCGACAGTCTGTTAGAGGCTACACGGGGGATCTTTGTCTTTGTCTCCTTCATAGGCGCTGCTGCTACACGCTAACAGCACTTGCCCCAACAGTTTGTTAAGGATATACGGGGTGGATCTTTGTGTTTGTGTTGGGAGCGGTGGCGCAGTGGTTAGCACTGCACTACCGCTATCAACACGGCAGTGAATCGAGTTCGATTCCCACTCACGATGACCCAATATCAGTGGCGAATAATTAAACCGGTCGTGGGTCTCCCTTAGGTCAACTCAGCCTTAAAAAAACGAGTACCTGGTGCGATGTGTAAAAAAAACATCGACACTGGGGAGACAAAGGCGGTCGGGCGTGGTGCTGGCCACCCACCCTCTCGCGTGCCGTGCCGGCCTTCATAGGTGCTGCTGCTACTCGCTAACAGCACTTGCCACAACAGCCCGTTAGAGGCTACACGGGGGATCTTTGTCTTTGCGGGGTGGGTGGGTGGGGGTCAGAGTTACCATTTCCCGTGCTCTCTATCAGCTTCCAGCATCTGGTCACACCACGCCCTTAGGGTCTGCACTGAGCGGTGTAAAGGCGGGGTGGGGGGGTGGGGGTGGGTGGTGAGGGGGGGCATTCATCCAGCAGTGGATAGATCATGGCTTCAGCTTAATTATCCAGAAGAGCGTCACCTGGGTGACGCAGCAGTTGTTTGAGATGTTAACCACCTCGCCTGGTATACAGGAAGTCGTGGGTTCAATCCTGACCCTGACGTCTGCTGCTGTATATTTGGAGTTTGCGTCTCTCTCTCTCCGCGGTCACTGCGTGGATTTGTCTCCGGGTCCTCCCGGCATTTCCCCCTCTACATTTAGAATCATGTCACGCGTTTAGAGTATTTGGGCTGCTAAACATTTCCACGTGACGACGATAATGATGATAAGCCCACTTCGTTGAGCTGATATCATTTGCGATGGCCAGGTGGATTCTGAAATAAAGAGCGTATTGACATCTCAGTGGGTCCTTACGTGATACAGTTTAAAAAAAACATTTGTTTAGGATAGGTTTTCCCCTTTTTTCTGGCAATACAACAGATGTTAAGATACTCTTTGGTTCTTTCGAAAAAATGTCACGTAGGTAGAAGAAGAAAAATAAGAATAGATCAGGACGTTCCGATCGCCACACAAGCAACCGTCTTCAGGTGTGACGATCGAAACGTCCTGATCTATTATTATTTTTCTACCTACGTGATTTTACCGAAATAACCAAAGAGTGTGAATTCCTGCAGTCACGAAAGCTTCAAATCAATGTGTTGAGATGTTAAAACACCAAACTGAAACCTTTCACAAGGAATCATGTTGCCAGAGAAAAAAGGGGAAAACCCCATTCTCACATTTTGGTCCTGGCAAAGAAGGTCCCATGATAAAAATTAGTTCAGTCTAAAAAAAAATGTTGAGTTAACAAGAAATTGTTCGGTAAAAAAGAAAACAGTTGAGTTAACAAAAAAATCAGCCGATTTAATGTTCGTTGGCTGGGCGGGAGCGGATAATTTATGTCAGCCGGCCAAATAACTCCAAACGCGTGGCGTTTGGAGGGGAAAACCCTGGAGGGCCCCCTAGAGCAGCGGTCCCCAACCTTTTTGGCATCAGGGATCGGTTTCGTAGAAGACAATTTTTTCACGGACCGGGGTGGGGGGCTCATCATTGGGTCTTTCCCCCTTTTCAAAGAAGCTCTCCAACGACGTTTGTTTTTTTTACTCATCGTGGCTACTAGAGGGTTAGAGCTTGTGGGCTTCATACCAACACTGTGACTGAGACAAGTGCACAGTGCGGGAAAGAGGCGCGGACGGAAGTGGTAAATAACTAAATAATAGGGGCGGGTTCCACGCGCGGACTCACCGCTCTCACCTCCTCCTGCTGTTCGGCCCGGTTCCTAACAGGCTACGGACCGGTACCGGTCTGCGACCCCTGCCCTAGAGGATTAATCCCCGCGTCGTGTGTGTGGTGACGAGACGCGGCCACCAGATGGCAGCAGAGCAACTTAGCATCGCCACGTGGTGAAGCTGCTGCTGCTGTTGTTGTTAATGCTGTTGCCGCTGTTACAGCCGCTGCTGTTGCTGCTGCTGCTGTTTCTGCTAATGCACCTGCTGCTGCACCTGCTGCTGCACCTGCTGCTGCAGCAGCTGCAACAGCTGCTGAAGATCCTGCAGCTGCTGCTGCTTTTGCAGCTGCTGTTACTTTTGTTGTTGCTGCTTCTGTTGCTGTTCCAGCTGCTGTTGCTGCTGTAGATGCTGCTAATACTGCTGCTGTTCCTGCTGCTGCTACTGTTGCAGCTGCTGATGTTGCTGCAGCTGTTGTTGCAGCTGTTGCTGTTTCTGCAGCCGTCGCTGCTGTTTCTGCAGCTGCTGATACTGTAGCTACTGTTGCGTTGGCAACAACACTGCACCATAGACTCAACACTGCACCATAGACTCAACACTGCACCATAGACTCAACACTGCACCATAGATTTAACACTGCACCATAGACTCAACACTGCCCAAAGACTCAACACTGCACCATAGACTCAACACTGCCCATAGACTCAACACTGCCCATAGACTCAACACTGCACCATAGACTCAACACTGCACCATAGACTCAACACTGCCCATAGACTCAACACTGCACCATAGACTCAGCACTGCCCATAGACTCAACACTGCACCATAGACTCAACACTGCACAATAGACTCAACACTGCACCATAGACTCAACACTGCACCATAGACTCAACACTGCCCATAGACTCAACACTGCACCATAGACTCAACACTGCCCGTAGACTCAGCACTGCACCATAGACTCAACACTGCACCATAGACTCAACACTGCACCATAGATTTAACACTGCACAATAGACTCAGCACTGCCCATAGACTCAAGACTGCACCATAGACTCAACACTGCACCATAGACTCAACACTGCCCATAGACTCAACACTGCACCATAGACTCAACACTGCACCATAGACTCAACACTGCACCATAGACTCAACACTGTACCATAGACTCAACACTGCCCGTAGACTCAACACTGCACAATAGACTCAACACTGCACCATAGACTCAACACTGCACCATAGACTCAACACTGCACCATAGACTCAACACTGCCCGTAGACTCAACACTGCACAATAGACTCAACACTGCCCATAGACTCAACACTGCCCATAGACTCAACACTGCCCATAGACTCAACACTGCACAATAGACTCAACACTGCACCATAGACTCAACACTGCCCATAGACTCAACACTGCCCATAGACTCAACACTGCCCGTAGACTCAACACTGCACAATAGACTCAACACTGCCCGTAGACTCAACACTGCCCGTAGACTCAACACTGCACCATAGACTCAACACTGCCCATAGACTCTATGGTGCAGTGTTGAGTCTGCACCATAGACTCAACACTGCACCATAGACTCAACACTGCACCATAGACTCAACACTGCACCATAGACTCAACACTGCCCCTAGACTCAACACTGCACCATGAACTCAACACTGCACCATAGATTTAACACTGCAACACTTTGTTGTTGTAAGGTTCTGACCCCGTGCCCCTACTGGACGTCTGTGGTAAAAAAAAAGAGCTTTACATCTCATCGGATTCCTCCTCCAGTATCAGTGTTCAACAAATATTCGCCTGATTTTGACATTCGACGTTTAACTTTGGTCGGGGCCACGTGCTCTGGTACTTTTCGTCCCCTGTCAATCACCTCTCGCACAGGCCCCTCCCCCTTCGCTCCAAGCCCCTCCCCGAACCCCTTATCGGCACCGCCTATTATATATAAGCCCCGCCCCCCATCTCTTCTTTCTCCTCCTCCCCCGCAAAGTCTCCCGCCACGGGGCTGTGTGCGAGGCGTGGGGGGTAGAAGAAGTTCGAGCGGCGAACGCGAAAGAGCACTCACGGCGGACTTTTGAGGATTTTTTCCCGCTTATCTGTGGCGCGGGTGAGAAAGAGAGAGAGGAGGAGGAGGAAGAAGAAGGAGGGGACGCGCGCGGGGTGCGGGTTAACTTAAAAATATAAAATTAATAACGCGACGAATAAAAGCGCCGCGAATTAAACGACAACAACAAAAAAATGCCTCGAAATCGCGGTGCGTGAGGGGAAAATTATGCGAAAACTCCGCGGGGAGGTTTCGCACGATTTAGCCGTGAGGGAAGAAGACGTGGGTGGGTGGGTGGTGGTGGTGGTAGCTGTTGTTGCTGCCGCTGCTGTTGTTGCTGTTGCAAGTTCGCGGCAATTTTGAACGCGAGGTGTTTGGGCCCCTTCGGAGTGGAGAGCCATGCGATAAGAAGATGGCGGCGGTGGTGGTGGTGAGCGGAGACCGCGGTGGTGGTGGTAGCTGTGGTGGTGGTAGCTGTGGTGGCTGTGGTGGTCGTGGTAGCTGTGGTGGTGATAGCGGTGGTGGCTGTAGTAGCAGTGGTGGTAGCTGTAGTAGCAGTGGTGGTGGTAGCGGTGGTGGGGGTGGTGGTAGCGGTGGTAGCTGTGGTGGCGGTAGCGGTGGTGGCTGTGGTGGTGGTGGTGCTATCGCGACGCCGAGAACAACAACATCGCTGCCACTGCCGGCTACGGTTGTCCGTAAAGATGAAGACGACGACGAAGATGATGACGATGAAGAAGAGGATGATGATGAGCGGCGGCTGAGGGCGGCTGCTGCTGATGATGAGGAGACTTTGGATTTGAGAGCTGTGGAGAGAGACGCATTGCCCGACACCAGGTAATCAAATCTCGTCACAAAGTTGAGTCAAGCGTCGTCGTGATAATGAGGATAACGCAAGTTTGCAGTAAATGGAAGTAATCTTGATTTGAAGCTTTCGTGATCATTATTTTTTCTACCTGCGTGACTTTACCGAAAGAACCAAAGAGTATAAATAGTAGTAGTTAATAATGGCAAAGTTTAAGAACGCCTCCATGCGTCGTTTGGCTGAGGCGAGGCAGCGCCGAAACCTCCGGGTTTCGGAAGCCGCTTGAGTTTGAAAAATAAAATTACTTACTTAAAGTTGAATAAAAGTGCGTTTTGTTTGTTCGTCTCGTTGAGCAGCACTGTCAGCGTGTTTTCCGCTGAACTTGCCGCGATTTCAATGACAAACTTTTAAGTGGTTCACACCCCCCCCCCTCCAATAAGTAAAAATAATAACACGGGAAAGACTTTACATCCAGCGGTGAATCGAACATGACCAACGTTGCCGTTGTTGCCACTTTAAAATATCGTGTATTAGTGTCTCTCCCCGCTCTTGACTTGTGTCTCCCGCAATGTTTTAATTTCAAATGATTTAAGCGTCGTTATAATTGTTACCATGATATTGATACAATCACGCGAGCGAGTTAATAGGGTGCAATTTAGAACGTCGGTGCCTGGGATTCATTGAGGGCCCCCCCCTGTTTGACACCTGGAGAGATGAAGTTGTCTGACCATAGCGAGGTTTATGATAGAAGTCGCCTGTCGAGTCCTGTTAGCGAGTAGCAGCACCTTGAAGGCCAGCACGGCACACGAGGGTTGTGGTGGTGGGTGGGCCAGCACCATGCCCGGCCGCCTTCGTCTCCCCGGTTTGCGATGTTTGCTACACACCGCACCGGGTATATTCGTTTGAGGCCGAGTCGACCTAGGTGGGAGGCCCGGAGCCGGTTCAGATAATCCTCACTGGGTGGTGTTGGGCTAGAATCGCAATCGGGTCGCCAGGTTCGTAGCGCTAACCGCTGCACCACCGCTCCTCACTAACTCGTGTAGATGCACGCACACACGTGCTTTATCTTCATTTGAATCGGCGCTCCCAACGTCACGTGCGATTTGTTTACCGATTAATCAGGCACGTGGTGATTGGTCACGACGTAATTTGTGTTCAGAAGGAGGCGAACTATGTCACATTAGAACTGGAGGGGGAGGGTGGAGGCCTTCATCCAGCAGTAGATCGATCAAGGCCGATGCTGGTGGTGATCTTATGCTGTGCGGCCGTACGTTACGCGTGTAGAGTTTGTGCGTGTGCCTCGTCACCTGCCCTTGTGTTTGGTGTTGTGTTTCGGTGTCGTCTGCATTGTTTTATGCACCGTGTATGGTGCTGTGTTTACTCTCCCAGTGAATTGTGATGATGATGTTATTATTGCTCCACTTGTTTACCAAAGAAAGACACCGCTGACTCTTTTTTTTCAGTAGGGTCCTGACAAGTTTATTTGGCGCCGCGGTGGCTAGGAGATGTTGACTACATCGCCTGGTATGCAGGAGGTCGCGGGTTCTATCCCGACCTTGACGCCTGCCTGAAGTTCGCGTGTCTCTCAATCTCTCCCCGTGGTCGTGTGGATTTATCTCCGGGTCCTGCGGTTTTGCCCTCCACATATAGTAACGTGTCTAGATTATTTGGAATTATTTTGCCCCTGTGGATTTCCACATGCTGAGCCACTTAGTTGAGCTATTATTTGTGGGCAGGTCGCTTCTGAAAAATAAGCTAATGGCTTGGTGGACATTCCCTTGTAAGATAAAAAAAAATAGTTTCGTTTTACTTCTACATATTTTTAAAGTGATTTATTTACCTTGCCTATAATTTGCACTCCTATTTTGTTTTTGTGTTACTTGTTATTGTAACGTTCTGGCCCCCGTGCCCCTACTGGACATCTGTTGGCAATTTGTGGTCAAATAAGCTTTATAGCTCATCGGATTTCCTCCAGCATCGATAAATACTGTATTCTGATTCCAATTATGAGGACGGCGGCGGAGCTTGATCCGCTAGTCACGCGGAACGTCGTAATAAAATTAGCGGGACACACTAGGAGCGCGAGGCAATTATTTGCACGCAATTAGCGAGTTGCCACGCGGGTCACACGCAAGCAAGCGTGTGTGCGTGCATGTGACACGCGTCTGTGAATGCGCTCGTTTGTGTCCTAAAATGTACACAGCAAACTCGATTACCAATGATGGGCAGGATGGCCGCAGACAATTCAAAATCGCAGATAATACAAAAATATGACCATTTCCACGGATCTCCGTGCCGAAAACTAGCGATTGACAGATTGATGGTGCGCTCCCACGCAGAAGACTCGGCCAACTCGGCAGACAGCGGAGCCACAGCCAATCAGCATCAATCAAACTCTGCCCCACTGTTGTAAAGATATTGCAACTACTGTACTGTAGTGGCGATCGTGTAGATTTCGGATTAACTGGAGCAACACATTTGTTTGGTTTAAGCACCGTGTGACTCCTACCAAGCATTTCCAAAAGAATAACCACGTTGTATAACTGTTTTGAGGTTATTAATTTGGGCTAAAGGGAAAATCATCGAGTTATTAATTCATGTCAAAATCTCAGGTTCCGCGGTTAATCCACAAATCAGATCAACTGCGCGCGGATAACAGATAATCTACCGTGTATGCACGCAAAAAGTAAAATTGTGCGGTGGTAAATCTCCTGCGGGAAATTTCTTTATCGGGCTGCTAGCGTGCGCGGGTGCAAAAATGCGATGTGGGAATGCATGCCGACTTAAAAAACTAACAAGCATTCCCCCAGCATGCATTGTGGAGCTAAACCCCCAAATCGCTTGTGTTTTCAGAGGGATTAGAAAAAAATGCTGTTAACTTTAAACTTTGTTTTACTTCACCAGGTAAGGCCCCACTTAGCTGTGCAGTAACTCTTTTTCAGGAGCGACCTGGCCATCACAAATTAAAGCTCAACGAGGTGGCTTATTAAAATTGATAGCAGCCAAAGAGTCTAAACACGTGCTTCGAAGTGTGGAGGGAATAATCGGAGGACCCTGAGAAAAATCCGCGTGACCACGGGGAGAGAGACACGCAAAGTCCAAATATATACAGCAGGCGTCGTCAGGATCCGGGATCGAACCCGCGAACCTCCTGTATACCAGGAAAGGTAGTTAACACCTCGCCACCGTGGTGGCAGGATTAATTTATCGAAACGCTTCTGTGTACATGGGACAGTTCACTCGTGTGTGCCGCTTTTCTGAAGGCCAAGGAGTGAGCGTATGGAGTCTGGGGCGGCATTCGGTCAAGCATTTTACGCGCGTGTCATAATCCTTGGCCCGCACCGTACTGTAAAACCCAGCAACGCGTTGCCTCCCAACGTTATCTATTGCGCGAACCCACGCCTCTAAAAGAGACGCGGCGCGTAATTCACGTCGAGCTGCGCGACCGTTGAGTCCACGAATTCCATGCAATAACTCCACCGGTGCCCCCCCCCCTCGACTCTGACCCCCTGCGACACGAAACCCCCCATCTCGAACACGATCCTGTAATCTCCTCGACCACACCAAGGTTGTTGTGCGAGCTCGACTATTTGGCCAGTTATACATTTCCACGTGGCAGTGGTGGTGGTGGTGATGATGATGATGATGATAAGCCCACTTCATTGGCGCTGTCATTTGCGTGATAGCCAAGTCGCTTCTGAAAAAAGAGCTCTATGTAGCAGCTCGGTGGGCCTTAACTGGTAAAATAAAACTACAGTGGATTATTGTTTGTGGAGTATGTGGCTGCTATTAATGTCCACGCGACGATGATAAGCCCACTTCGTTTAGCTATCATTGGCGTGATAGCCACGTAGCTTCTGAAAAAGAGCTTTATGTAGCAGCTCGGTGGGCCTTGACAAATTTGTGCCAGCCCTCACACTGATGATGTCTTCCAGAACACCGCACTACGCGATCATCTGCGACGCCACCGCTCGTTTGTTGGGAGGCGCGTGGTCGGGGAGGGATTATGGGGGTGGGGGGACGGGGGGGGGGGGGTGAGGGGTCATGGGTAGGGGCCCCGCGGGTCCTCGAGGGGCTGTGTGCGGCCGTGGGCTGCCAAGTGGGCCCTTGTGATAGCGTCGGCGCCTCCTTCACTTCTAGAGCATCCTGGCACGGAGCCCAGGGGGAGGGCCACGGTGCACGCTGCGCGTTTGGGCTACGCGTTGTCGTCGTCGTCGTATATGCTGTTTATTGATGTTGTTGTTGTCGTCATTCTTGTCGTGAGCGACCAATGACTCGTTGTGGCCCCAAGCCGTCGATGTTGCTGATGTTGTTGTCGTGAGCGACCGACGACGCATTGTGGCCCCCAGCCGTCGTCGTTGAAAGCAACAACAAAAACGAGCAGATTTGCCCGACGTCCGACGAGTGGAACGGGACGAAAGCGATTACATTTTAAAGAAGCACACTCCCACAGGCTTTTTTGCGGTCTCTTCATGGACCGAACAGTTCCCCTGTCTGTTGCCCCCCCCTGCCCTCCCAGAGATGTAAAGTTTTTGAGCTGTAATGATTCGCTGTTATCTCTGTGAGAATCCCTTGTTGGATTTTTGCCTTCGGAGCATTCATCTTGTGGTTTGTTTTTTTGTTTCCCCCAGGCACTGAGAGTACAATAAATTAATATAGCGGTGGCGAGATGTTAACTCCCTCGCCTGGTACGCAGGAGGTCGTGCGTTCGATCCCCACCCCTGGCGACGCCTGCTGTATTTTTGGAGTTTGCGTGTCTCTCTCCCCGTGGTGGTCGCGTGGATTTTTCTCCGGTCCTCCGGTTTTTCCCTCCGTATTGAGAATCAAGGTAACGCGGCTGCTGCTATAAATTTCCACACGATGATGACGATAAGCCACTTCGTTGAGCTATCATTTGTGATAGCCAGGTCGCTTCTGAAAAAGAGCTACTATGTAGCTCAATAGTTGAGTTGGTAGTTTAACAAAAATCACTTGAAATTAACCAGAACCTGCCTCGTATTTTTGTGCCGATTTCCCCCCGCCCCGGACTCTTTGCAGAGATTTTGACGGGGGTGGTGGGGGGGTAGTGGGTGGTGGGGTGGTGGTAGGGGGGTTGTGATGTGGCGGTGGGGATTGTGGGGGGTGGCAGTGCCAGGGCGTCCATGCTACTCGGCCCAAGTGTGTGGTGGGACAGCCATGCGAATCCGAACAAGGGCCAGCGTGCAGGGCGGAGTGCTCCACTCATCTCTCTGCTTTCACCAGCAGGGTCATTCCCTGAGGCTAATGAATTGGCGCGGCGTTAACATGGCGAGTGGGGGCACGGTGGGGGGAGACAGGCTTTTGACATGGGCAGGGGGGTAGGGAAATCTAGAGATTTGCAGCCCCCCCCCTTTTTACAAAGGTATTAATGTTCGGGGTTAACCCCCCACAACCCCTGTGGAATTTGCAATAAGGCTGTCCCCACCCCCTGCCCGCTCCATCCACTGTGACAATGCGGTTTGTTTGTGGCTGGAAAGGGGGGGGGGGGTCGGGTGGAGAGCGCCCCCCACTTCGTGAATGGAATGCCGGTGGCTCAGCGTGCTCCTTGGCTTACACGGCACTCGTGCCGGATCCATGGACGCTTTGACGCGTTGCGTCGGTGAAGCGGCGGCGGTATAGGTGGTGGTGGTGGTACCGGTGGTGTTGGTGGTGGCAGCGGTGTTGGTGGTGGAAGCGGTGTCGGTGGTGGTGGCAGCAGTGGCAGTGGTGCAAGAAGGGATCGACGTGGAGTGCAGATTTGAACGTTTATTGCGTGTACGTTGAACTTCTTTCGCACTATGTGTAGCCAAACGTGCCAATCGGAGGTGCGGGCCGGGGGTGGGGAAGGATGCAACTAAATTCACAAAGCAACTTTGCCGAATCGGCAAAGGTACCCAGTAATGAATGTGACCTCAGTTTGCTTCTTGTCGCACGCTCCGAAGAGACATACATACAGTGAGGGGAAAAAAGTATTTGATCCCCTGCTGATTTTGTACGTTTGCCCACTGACAAAGAAATGATCAGTCTATCATTTTAATGGTAGGTTTATTTGAACAGTGAGAGACAGAATAACAACAAAAAAATCCAGAAAATCGCATGTCATGTTATAAATTGATTTGCATTTTAATGAGGGAAATAAGTATTTGACCCCCTCTCAATCAGATTTCTGGCTCCCAGGTGTCTTTTATACAGGTAACGAGCTGAGATTAGGAGCACACTCTTAAAGGGAGTGCTCCTAATCTCAGCTTGTTAGCTGTATTAAAGACACCTGTCCACAGAAGCAACCAATCAATCAGATTCCAAACTCTCCCCACCATGGCCAAGACCAAAGAGCTCTCCAAGGATGTCAGGGACAAGATTGCAGACCTACACAAGGCTGGAATGGGCTACAAGACCATTGCCAAGCAGCTTGGTGAGAAGGGTACAACAGTTGGTGCGATTATTCGCAAATAGAAGAAACACAAGAGAACTGTCAATCTCCCTCGGCCTGGGGCTCCATGCAAGATCTCACCTCGTAGAGTTGCAATGATCATGAGAACGGTGAGGAATCATCCCAGAACTGCACGGGAAGATCTTGTTAATGATCTCAAGGCAGCTGGGATCATAGTCACCAAGAAAACAATTGGTAACACACTACGCCGTGAAGGACTGAAATTCTGCAGCGCCCGCAAGGTCCCCCTGCTCAAGAAATCACATATACATGCCCGTCTGAAGTTTGCCAATGAACATCTGAATGATTCAGAGGACAACTGGGTGAAAGTGTTGTGGTCAGATGAGACCAAAATGGTGCTCTTTGGCATCAACTCAACTCGCCGTGTTTGGAGGAGGAGGAATGCTGCCTATGACCCCAAGAACACCATCCCCACCGTCAAACATGGAGGTGGAAACATTATGCTTTGGGGGTGTTTTTCTGCTAAGGGGACAGGACAACTTCACCGCATCAAAGGGACGATGGACGGGGCCATGTACCGTCAAATCTTGGGTGAGAACCTCCTTCCCTCAGCCAGGGCATTGAAAATGGGTCGTGGATGGGTATTCCAGCATGACAATGACCCAAAACACACGGCCAAGGCAACAAAGGAGTGGCTCAAGAAGAAGCACATTAAGGTCCTGGAGTGAACTTTATGTAGCTCGTTTTCAGGAGCGACCTGGCCATCGCAAATAATAGTACAAAGTGGCTTATTGTGTGGACATTTATGACAGCCAAATATTTTACACGCGCGTTGATTCTAAATTTGGAGGAAAAAACCGGAGGACCCGGAGAAAAATCCATGCGACCACCACGGGAAGAGAGACACGCAAACTCAACTATACGGCAGGCATCAGGCTCGGGATCGAACCCACGACCTCCTGTGTACCAGGCGAGGTAATTAACTTCTTGCCACGGGGGGGGGGGGGGGAGCGAAAGAGACACGCAAACTCCAAATATACAGCAAGCGTTGGGTCGGGATTGAACCCATGAACTCCTCCACACTCGATGATGTAGCCACCATGGCAAGATGTTAGTTTTTTTGTTGTCCCCCCGCACCTCCAATGAGCACGGTTGGCTACGTGCGGTGGTGCGATTGAAGTTCCCCATACGTACGGACCAGTGTCACGTGCCCGCGCTGTTTTCTTCCTGCTAGTCCGCTCACATATATTTATATATATTGCAAGTAAATTAGATCTCGTGACTCGATTTTTATTTCGCGAAATCTAACCGTGAGAGAGGCCACGGGCCCCTCCGGGGGGCTGCGAAGTACAGTGGCGCCGCAGTTTCAAATTTCAGTGGCAAAAACACGAAGAACAAAAAAAACTCCCCACAAAAAAAACACAACGCCGCATTGTCCCAGCGTCCCGAGCCTCGCTCTCGCACGGTCCGCGTCCGGCGAAAACGGCCGAGAGCGGGGCATACGTACGTATGTACGTGTGTGTGTGTGAACTTCTTTTGCACCGTATGTCGCCAACCGTGCTAATCAGATGTGCTGGGGGGGGGGGGGGGGGGGGCAAAAAAGTAGACGCAAAAAGCATTTCTAAAGAAATGGGTTTGTGTGCGAGTCTCTGGGTCCCTGTGCGAGTCTGTGGGTCTACGTGCGAGCCTATGGGTCTCTGTGCGAGTCTTATGCACTGTATGTATGTTTGAGGCGGGGTATGGACAACAACCTAAACACAAAATAAAATCACTTTTAAAGAAGTTAGTTTTCAATCTAGATGTAAGGACAACGCTACGTTCGAGACGACCGCATTGCGTGGAGGAGGCGGAGGAGGAGTGAGAAAGTGAAACGGGAGACGCCGCGCCGGCATGGCTGTGGCGAGCGTGGGCGTGCGTCTCCCGCCCCTCCAACCCCGTAGGGCTTCGTCCTCCAACCGGAGTTCCCACGGCGTGAGATCGCCTCACGTCTCTCTCCGCGCGACGGCTCTCGCCCAAGGGATGAGCCTTGGCCCCCCCCCCCCTTCCATTTTTCTTCCTCAGCGGGGTTTCCTGCTGGGTTTTCCCGCAGTCGGGGGTCCGACGCTCGCTCTGTGCAATTCCAATTGGAGTAATTGGTGCCGCGGTGGCTAGGAGATGTTAACTGCCTCGCGTGGTATACAGGAGATCGTGGGTTCGATCCAGACTCTGGAGCCCGCTGTATATTTGGAGTTTTCATGTCTCTCTCTCTCCACGTGGTCGTGTGGATTTTTCTGCGGGTCCTCAGGTTGTTCCCTCCGTGTGTTTTAGAGTATTTGGCTGCTAGAAATTTCCACGTGGTTAAGCCACTTCGTTGAGCTATCACTTGTGATGGCCAGGTCGCTTATGAAAAAGATCTCTCTATATTGCAGATCAGTGGGGGCCTTACCTGGTAAAAGAAAATATATTTTTAGAATGAACATGATTTGCCTTTTATTGTCTGAAAACTTCTTGAAATTAAAACCCAATGCAGCAGCCCTACTACGACTCTACCGGTTAAATAAAGTAAAGAAAAAGAAATACTGTGGGTGTGTTTAAAAACAAGAGTCTTTAAATTCAGTGAGGCTTTTCTGAGTAAAAAAAGCACATGCGTGTGTGTGTGTAAGATAGAAACACGGTAGCGGTTAGCGCGACGCTGTGTTACGAACCCGGCGAGCCGAGTTCGCTTCCCGCTCATGGCCACCAACACCAGTGACAATTGTCTGAACCGGTCTTGGGCCTCCCCTAGGTCGACTCAACCTCGTAAGTACCTGGTGCGGTGTGTAAACATTGCCAGTAAGGGAGACAACGGCGGTCGGGCGTGGTGCTGGCCACCCACCCACTCCACCCATTCCCTCGTGCCGTTCCGGCCTTAATAGGTGCTGCTCGCTAACAGCACTTGCCCTTTACAGTCTGCTAAGGCTATACGGGGGATCTTTGTATATAAACACTCGGTAGTCTAAATTTCGCTCAGAGGGCTTCCTACGGGGTTGATTTCACTCAGACCTGTGCTTATAGCTACCGTATATGCCCAATCATAAGATGCTCCGGAAAGAAAGATGCACCCAAAACATTTGGGCAAAGACTCGCACACACGCTTATCTTATAATCCAGAGAATATGGTATAA
The DNA here is from genome assembly GCF_048934315.1 of Petromyzon marinus. Taxonomy (NCBI): domain Eukaryota; kingdom Metazoa; phylum Chordata; class Hyperoartia; order Petromyzontiformes; family Petromyzontidae; genus Petromyzon; species Petromyzon marinus. The sequence continues at coordinate 16,460,863 of NC_133667.1, read as the reverse complement.
CGTAGAAACCCCTCTTAACTACGGGAATTGGTTCCACGAAACTGGCCGTGAAGTGATTTGGTCGGTAAACGAGTATAGGAAATACGCGTTAAAGGCTTAATTCGTTCCCGATCCCATCAAGAGTTACCATTTTTCACCCAAATAACGGACTTTATCATATTTAAACAATATATATTAATACATAAAAATACTAACAATTTTATAAAACATGTAACATTAAATAAAACGCCGTTAATCAATGCATTAATTCATATTTACTGTACCTACAACAGCCCGTTAACAGGGGGGGAAATGGTCGTTAAGTGAACACATTGGGCTCTATGGAGGCACTACACTACTATACACTACACTACTATAGACTACTACACACTAGACTACTACACACTAGACTACTACACACTAAACTACCAAACACTAGACTACTACATACTATACACTACGCTGCTATACACTACTCTACACTAGACTAAACACTACACATTGGGCTCTATGGTGGCCCGTCGTTAAGCGATTAGTCGTTAACAGGGGTGGTCGTTCACAAGAGCTCCTCTGTATTTCACTCGCAGGTCTTCCCAATGAGAAAAAACAAAAATTTAACTCCGAGATCTGGTTTAGGTTTCAATGAGAGGGCTTTCCTCTGGCATGGTTATCGGTCGCAGATATTCCCGTGGGAGCCGGTGGGACAAGCCTTACTCCTGGATCGGTTAAACCTTACTCATTGCGTCCTCCCCGCGGGATTGTTGTTTCCCGCGGGTATTCCCGCGCGTTCGGCTTTCCGTAAAGCCTCTTCCCAATTGATGGAACGTCGCTTGCAGGCCTCTCTCCACAGCGGTGTTCTTCATCGCAAGGTCACCGCGGTCAGTGGGCCACTGGCGGGCCTCCCTGGTGGCCTCGTAGTGCGGCCCCCCCCCATGACGCGCGCCCCCTCCCCCCATGACGCGTGCCCCCTACCCCCATGACGCGCGCCCCCCCCCCATGACGTGCGCCCCCCCCACGTGACGCGCGGCCTCCCGACAATACACAAACTGTGTAAGCGCCCCCCGTTGTGTCATCGTGCTGCTGTCAAACCCCAACAATGTTTTTCATAAGTCATCATCGCACACTGATGATGTATTATCGGCTAAAGTGCCCCCCCCCCCCATCTGAAATGAGTGAAGAACCACAGCTCCACGTATTTAAACTCTGAGGCCTTGCCCCGTGACATTCTATTTCACGTGGAGATCCTCCACGCATCGGGTTAGCGAGCGGGCCGAGGGCCACGGACGGACTGGCCCCACGTGTCGTCGTCGGTCGTGGCTGCGCACATCTGTCGTCTGGAGAGGGTTCTGTCGCGGCTGATGCAACCCTCCCACGCGAACTCCCCGTCCCAGCGGTCGGTCGAACGCATCTGGGTCCCATGTGCGTGAGGGTGGGGGGGGGCAAAGCGTTGCCGTCCCGGGTTTGGTAGTGTAGGAGCCCCCCCACGTTTTTGCATTCGCCCGTTGGCGCGTTCGGATCGCGACGGGGACTTTTGGTTTCCTCGCTCGATCGATCGCTCGCGAGCGGGGTGCGAATTGAGAAAGTGGGGACGTTCCCTCGATTTGCGTGCATTTTTTTTGTCGATGGTAAAATGTTTCAGCATCGGCACGTTTGGCCAATACCGGTGTGTTGTGTTGGAGGGTAAATTCGCAACATTTATTACAATTCTGAACGAATAAACTAGTTTACTAATTGGCTGTGTCGGGTGGTGGTAGCGGCGGGTTTAACGACACTTTATACTCACGCGATTTAACCAAACAAAATCTCTTGTGGATAACATTGGTTGCGACAACACTGCTACTATGTGTTAAACTGGACATTTACAGCAGCCAAATACTCTAAATGTGTGACATGGATTCTAAACGTGGAGTGAAAAACCAGAGGGTCCCCGGAGAAAAAAAACACGGAAAGAGAGAGACGCAAACTCCAAATATACAGCAGGCATCGTCGGGTCGGCATTGACCATCACGACTGCCTGTATACCAGGCGAGGTAGTTAACATCTCACCACGGGTCGAGAGAGAGAGCCACGCAAACTCCAATTATACAGCAAGCATCGTCAGGGTTCGGCATCGACCATCATAACCGCCTTTATACTAGGCGAGATAGTTAACATCTCACCACGGGGAGAGAGAGAGACACGCAAACTCCAAATATACAGCAGGCATCGTCATTGGTTGGCATCGACCACCACGACCACCTGTATACCAGGCGACGTAGTTAACATCTCCTAGCCACTGGGGCGCCCCCTAAAATTACATCGACGCGACGAGCGGAGTGGCATCTTCTTGCTTTTTGCCCGAACGCGCGTGGCGGTGGCAGCTGGGGGTGGCGGGCCGTGTTTTCCCCCCGAGCCCACTCTTGTCGTTGGGCGTGCGAGCCGACCTGAGGATTTATTGCTGTAGTCACGCTTGTGATTTTTGCACACAGCGTTTTAATACGTTTTCTTTGTGTGGAATATTTGCTGGTTAAATTCCAGGATGTTTCTGTTGCGCGTCGTCGCTTTGGGATGTTCTGTGTTCATATTTTGTTTGTTGCGGTTGCACCCGACTTAAGAGCCGCATGGCTCACAGGGCTATACCTAATAAATGAAACTTGAAACTAGTTGGCGGCGCAGAGCGGAGAGGATTAACGAGCGACGATCAATTAGCGCGGCTCGCCTATCGGCGCGCGGCTTAGGAATTCGGCTGGCACACCAGGAACCGTGAGCCCCCCCTCCCTCATCTCCCCGGTGGCGGAGATGTTAACGGCCTCGCCTGGTGCGCAGGAGGTCGTTGGGTCCGACCGCGACCCGAGCCATTTCAGCTGCGTTGGGCGTATTTGAGCGATTTGTGCCGGTGCCAGGCGCCTGCCCCAGTTGCAAATAAATCAACTCTGGCTGCAGTAACTCGACCAAAGTGAAACCATACGTACACATGTGACGGGCGATCCTGGGGTGGGTGGGGAGTGGGGGGGGGGGGAATGAGTTACGGAAATTATTATTACCGTCGATATATTCGCTATGAACCTCAGCCGGTGATGGCGGGACGGGGGGGTGGGATCGTTCACAGAGCACGGAGAAGGCTGTCGATCGCCATTCATTGCTGCATTTCAGCTGCTGGGAAAACAGTCTCGAACCCTGTTCCCCCACCCCCCTGCCCTCCAACCCGCCACGCCCCCCCCCGAATTATAATTATTTAGGCAAGCCACCTTCTCCTCTCTCCTTACTTTTGCCCTGAACTTATTCTAAAGGACTATTGCGAACGAGTGACCTTCCATTTGGATGGCGAACTCCACTCACTCCTCTCTCTGTATCACGTAGTGAAACTACGCACCCGAGCGTGAGACTTCCCCCCCCCAGTCATAGTTATGGGGGGGTCGATGATTGCCACGTGGAGCATTGTGTGAGTGCTGCATCAAATTTGTGCAAAGTTGAACCGAGATTGACACCCACCCCCCCCTCCACTTCAATAAACTTCCCCTGTACTTGAAGCAGACCCTTCTTTAACCTCCTTCCGTTCCTCTCTTAAAGCCTCGCCTCTTGCCCATCGCACCGTACGTAGCCGACCGCGTCAAATGGAGGTGCCGGGGGGGGGGGGGGTAGGACAACAAACTAACCGCGTGAAAATCGGTTCTTAAAAAAGTGATTTTGTCAATCTAGATGATGTAAAAGTACACCATAGCTCCCAGTGGCTTCCTAACATCGAAAGTCAAGAGCGTTCCAGACGGCCGCAGAAACGCATCTGAAAGCGCCGCCCGACGCGGCTGACTGCCTTTTGTTCCTTTTGGCCAGGCGCGAGGTAGTCAACATCTCCTCGGCACCGCTATGGTGAGAGCGTGGCGGCGGTGGTGACCTTCGTTGCCGATTCGTTGCCGATCGTTAGCGCTCGTCAGCTCGCAGCTCTCAGGTCGAGCGATTCACACTCTCCCCCCCCCCCTCGTGTTTGTCTTCACTGTTGACTTCGTCCCGATGCCCTGCCACGGCAACCGCTCCACAAGCGCCAAGCTCGTGGCTCCTTGACAATGCCCGCCCCCCCCCCCCAATATTTATTATTTATTATCACCACCACCACACACTCGTTCACCCAGAGAAATGTACGTACGTTTGCTATGTTGACCTTCTTTGGCACCGTACATACGTAGCAGGTGACTGCTGTTCGTCAGAGGTGCGGAGGGGAAGGACGATAAACGAAATGCAAAAAGCTGTTCTGAAGAGATGGGTCTCTGTGTGAGTCTATGGGTCGCTGTGTGAAGCTATGGGTCTTTGTGCGAGTCTATGCCAATGTCACCCGAAGGACACGCGCGCAAATGAGACGATATGCGTGTGTGTATGAGTAACTTCTTCCGCGCCGTACGTAGCCAACCGCGCGAATCGGAGGTGCGTGGGGAAAGGACAACAAACGATGGGTCTCTGTGTGGATCTATGGGTCCCTGTGTGAGTCTACGGGTCTCTTTGTGAGTCTACGGGTCTCTGTGTGAATCCATAGATCTCTGCTTATGTATGTTGAACTTATTTCGCGCCATACGTAGCCATCCGTGCTAAAACCGGGAAGTGCGGGAATCCGCGTGTCAGCAGATTGGCGGCGTCGACGGCCAGCGCGTGTGCGTGGCATCGGCCTCTGCGCCCTTCACGCACCCGTGACCCTGTCGGCTCTTAAGTACACCGTACGGTCACGTTTCCCTGTGCGTGCGTGCGCGCCCGCGGTTGTTTTAGCGTCCCAGACTCGTTTGAGCCGTAACACAAACATCGAGCCGGGGCCCGCAGCGAATGGGCGGTCGCCACATCTGGAGCATTTAAAGAATAAACTCTTGCCAATGTACGGGTGGAGGATGCGTGAGTCTGTGGGTCTCCGTGCGAGTCTGTGGGTCTCCGTGCGAGTCTGTGGGGCTCCGTGCGAGTCTGTGGGGCTCCGTGCGAGTCTGTGGGGCTCCGTGCGAGTCTGTGGGGCTCCGTGCGAGTCTGTGGGGCTCCGTGCGAGTCTGTGGGGCTCCGTGCGAGTCTGTGGGGCTCCGTGCGAGTCTGTGGGGCTCTGTGTGAGTCTGTGGGTCTCTTCCCCACAAAGTGGCTGCTCATTTTAACCACTGGAGCAATGGATGGGTCTGAGTCCAACCCCCTAGCCAGGATATGCACTGGCAGACCTTTGCGATCGTGAGGCCCGGCTTCGCTTTACCGCCCATGCCACCTGGCCCAAACGATCCCCGTTAGGCCACCCACCGTTTATAACCTGGCCACTCAGCAGCAACAACAACAACCACAGCGCACCCATCCGTGCTCTGCGAATGTATTGAACTAAAGGCTAAACTATTTTTATTTTACCAGGTAGGGCCCCAACTGAACTGCTATGCCGAGCTCTTTTTCGGAAGCGACCTGACCTATCGCCAAGTGATAGCTCAACGAAGTGGCCTTATCACGTGGAAATTTATAGCCGTGGCCAAATGCTCTAAAACGTTTGTTTTATTCTAAATGTGGAGGGAAAAAACAGGGGTAAAAATCCACGCAACCACGGGGAAAGAGAGAGACACGCAAACCCACGAACTCCTGCATACAAGGTGAGGTAGTTAACATCTCCTAGCCACCGTGATGATCTGAGAGAGCCACGTAAACTCCAAATATACAGCAGGCATTGTTAAGGTTGGAATCGAACCAACGACCTCCTGCATACCAAGCGAGGTAGTTAACATCTAGCCACCGTGGCGCCCCCACCGCGTATTGATTGGGTGTGCGGTCTGCCGGTCAATTGGCCGGTCGATTGGCCGGTCGATTGGCCGGTTGGTTTATTCGTTCCTGGAGGGAGTGACGTCCGGGTCGCCGAGTTACTCGGAGCTTGGCGCGGCAGCCCTGCCAGTCTGTGCTGCCCGCTGTTGCTTCCGTTGGCATTGACTATGGGGGGGTGGGCGGGAGGGGGCCAGCGTATCTTGGCGCGAGCGGCTTAGCGGTTGGAATCCGATGGGGGGGGGGGGGGGGGGTGGGGAACCGCAAAGTTGCGCGCTTTGATAAACTCGCGCTCGACGGCGCTGGATTAAGTCCTCGCCGCATCGCTGGCTGGTGGTGAGGTGTGTGTGTGTTCGCCATGTGTGCGGCACACGGAGGGGTGCCAATGTCACCCGAAGGGCACACTCGCAAATGAGACTATATGCGTGTGTGTATGATGAACTTCTTCCGCGCCGCACGTAGCCAACCACGTGAATCGGATGTGCGTGGGGGAAGGACAACAAACTATATGGATCTGTGCGAGTCTATGGGTCTCTGTGCGAGTCTATGGGTTTCTGTGTGAGTCTATGGGTCTCTGAGAGTCTATGGGTCTCTGTGCGAGTCTATGGGTCTATATGCGAGTCTATGGGTCTCTGTGCGAGTCTATGGGTCTCCGTGCGAATCTATGGGTCTCCGTGCGAGTCTGTGCGAGTCTCAGAGTCTATGGGTCTCTGAGAGTCTATGGGTCTCTGAGAGTATGGGTCTCTGTGCGAGTCTATGGGTCTCTGTGTGAGTCTGTGGGTCTTTGTGCGAGTCTGAGTCTCTTGAGTCTATGGGTCTCTGAGAGTATGGGTCTCTGTGCGAGTCTATGGGTCTCTGTGCGAGTCTACGGGTCTCTGCATGTGTATATGTATTTTGAACTTATTTTGCACCGTATGTAGCCAACCCTGCTCAGAGGTACGCTAATATCCTTTTGAGTTGTCGACTGGTCCATTATTGCTCCCTCCTCCCGCATCGAGGATTCGGTCTACCAGACATGGACCGTTCCGTCTCATCCGCTACACCGTGTTCAGCCGCCCCACTTCGATTAGCACAGTTCGCTACGCACTGTGTGAAAGAAGTTCAACATCCATACAAGCTGCCCATGGATTCAACACTGCCCATAGAATCAACACTGCACTTCCGATTAGCAGAATTAGCTACGTAGGGTGCGAAAGAAGTTCAACGTACATATGTACGTACACTGCAGGTCACGACAAAAGGACAAAGACGAAGGTCTCCCCCCCCCCCCTTTTTATAGCCTTTAACAACAGACCGTAGGGCAAGTGCTGTCAGCGAGCCTATCCGTCAAGGCCGGCACGGTGCACAGGGAGAGCGTTGTTGCCACCACCGTGACCGGTCACCTTTGTCTCCCTAGCGCCGAAGTTTACGCACACCACCCCACCTACTCAGTTTAGGCCGAATCATCCTCGGGGGAGGCCCGATGATGCCTGCGAGTGGAAATCTGACTCGAGGTCGCCAGGTTTCCGTGCACTGCCACACTTCCCACAAATAAACATGCTCCGGTTGTGGCATTGCTGCAAGACGCGCGCCGTGGGTTGCAGGTGTTGTGGGTGGGTGGGGGTCAACTACCCCACACAGGGACAACGGGACACAACGTGGCTGACCCCTCCCCTCAGCAGCGCCGGGCGGTCACCCAGCCTGGCCGGCACTCAGAGCGGCGCATCTAATTTTTGACGCTGGCTTTAGAGGTTTCACGAGTTCACGTAGCTGGCGGATTACTCGCGATGCCCCTTCCCCCCCCCCCCCTGATTGCCCCCCCCCTCTCCACCTCTCATGCAACGCCATGGCAATCGCGCCCACGGTCTCCTCCACGTCCTGTTTTCATTTCCAAGCTCCTGTGTTTTTTATTTGAGTGTAAAACACAAAAAAGGGGTGAAATCGCACAGCCATGCAATTGAAACTAGAAACTAAACGATTTTTTGTATTTTATCAGGTGGAAGGACCCACCATCACCGAGCCGTACAGCTCTTGTTCAGAAGCGACCTGGCCATCACAAATCTTATCCCAACGAAGTGGGCTAATCATCACCATCATCATCATCACGTGGGAATTTATAGCTACAGCCAAGTACTCTTAAACGCTTGATGTTGATTCTGAATGTGGAGACGAAAAACCGGGAGGACCCGGAGAAAAGTCCACGCGGCCACTGGGAGAGAGGGACAGAGAGAGCGAGAGAGAGACTCAAACCCCAAATAATACAACAGGCGTCATGGTCGGGATCGAACGCACGTCCTCCTGCATACCAGGCGAGGTAGTTAACATCTCCTAGCCACCGTGGCGCCCCTTGCTCGCTCGCACCACTGCTGGTGGGACGGGCCTCTGATAGAACGAGCTGCAGAGAGGAGTGGTTTTGTCTATTTTTCTCACGCTGGACCCGAGAATCCACACTCCACCACACGCAAACTTTGCCGATTGATCCGACTGCGGTGTGGACAGAGGGTGGTGGGGGGGGGATGTTAACAACGTTGCCCCCGTTTATCGTTTCGACCGCCGCGCGCGCCAATCTCCGAGTCCTGTGGGCTCAACGCGACGGGAAAAGCGGATGCTCAACTTAATTGCATAAAAGCCGGGCGATTATGCCATTCAAACAGATTGACTTTATCTGGCGGTGGCGTCGGTGCAGTGGTTAGCACCGCCCGCGTTATCAGAATCGGAGTCTCCATTTATCCTGGAGGAATCCAGTAAGTTATGGATCGACAACGACACCGTTGCAGCAACTATTGCTGCAACGATCGCCTGCGTCGGCAAATCGCCCTTGTGCAGCGTGACCTCCACTCCCCTCCCTCCCTTCCTCCCCTCCACTCCCTCCCTCACATCGCACTCAAAACTCTCCATTATGCCGGCGCCTGGCGATGGAAGTTTACTTTTTTAAAGTGCCTTTGTCGGGGGCCCGAGTCTCCACCCCCCCCACTCCCTGTAATCCTAACGGCGGGGCCATTTACCCGTCGCCACCACCGCCACCACTACGTTCTTACCATAGCGGTGATGAGATGTTAAATGCCTCGCCTGGTATGCAGGAAGTCGTGGGTTAAATCCCGGCCCTGACGATGTCTGCTGTATATTTGGAGTTTGCGTGTGGATTTTTTTTCTCCGGGTCCTCCGGTTTTTCCTCATAATCAACATCACGCGTTTAGAGTATTTGGCTGCTGCTATAAATTTCCCACGTGATGATGATAATGATAAGCCCACTTCCTCGTTGAGCTATCATTTGTGATAGCCCGGTCGCTTCTGAAAGAGAGACACATACAGCAGCTTAGTTGGGCCTTACCTGGGTTTAACACGTAGGCTTTTGCGACCAATATTATTCATAATAAAGGTTTTTGGGTTAGATCGCGTTTATTTATAAATGTGTCGTAACCCTCCACCACCCGACACGGCCAATCAGCAAAAAAAAGTGTCACGTTGACAAAAGACAAATAATTCACTACTTTAGCCCACCGGTGTGTTGAAGAGTGAATCCACATTTACAGTTTGAGTACGACGTTTCGCTGGTAAATACATCCAGCATCATCGGGCAATTCACCAGAATGGTAAAGCCCTCGCTTGCTCCCGGTTTTATATAGAGCAGCAGGGTGACGTCATCACTTAACTCATATCAGGTGCAGTGATTAGAGGCGGGGGGGGGGGGGGGTATTGTAATTATATAATCGATTAGTAATCAGGCATTGGTTAAGATTAGTAATGAGTTGTAGATTAGTAATTCTTTAAATAAAAATGTAATGTGTATTATTTAATAATACGCTTCCAGGCCGCACTAAGCCGGTAGCTGTCAGAGCGATTGAAGTTATTCTTGTTCCTCTCAATTTCAATGGATTCTCTAATTAGTCTTTGCCAGTAATAATTAGTTTTACACACCACTGCAACATTGTCAAAATCAATTGAGTGTCCTTGTTGACAAGCATGTTCTGCCACTGCCGACAGTTGTGTTTGAGATAATTTAATATTTCTCTGATGTTCTTTTAGTCTTACGCTGATGTTACGTCCCGTCTGCCCAATGTAGCAGCTGCCACATGAACAATTAATCCGATATACACCTTCTGTTGATAGTTTAGGTAATGCGTCTTTAGTGCAAGATACTAGTTTTTGAATTTTGTGTACTGTACCAAATTTTACTGTAATGTTTTGCTTTTGCAAAACACGGGCTAATTTGTCAGTTACTCCTGAGATATATGGAATTTTTATTGTTTTAACAATCTGGTCGCTTTCAGCAGTATTGCTTTGCGATCGTGATTTGGCATTCAGTGCTCTGTTAATTTGAGCATTATTGTAGCCATTCTGTCGTAGTGCGTCTTTAACGTGTTTAATCTCTCTCACTAGACTCTCACCATCTGACACTGTTTTAGCCCGATGTATGAGCGTCTTGATAAGAGAGGATTTCTGAGCTGGATGATGATGTGATTCTGCATTCAGATAGGCATCAGTGTGCGTTTGCTTTCTGTAAACGCTGTGTGTTATTTTACCGTTTAGGCCATGTCCAAGCAAAATATCTAGGAATGGGAGTGTGTTATTCACCTCCATATCCATGGTGAACTGGATGGCCGGGTTTTGTGCATTGAGATGATTTAGAAAATCATTAAGTGTATCTTTACCATGTGGCCAGACAACCAAAGTGTCATCCACATATCTAAACCAAAAGGATGGTTTTAATGTGCTCGAGGCAAGTGCTCTTATTTCAAAGTTTTCCATGTACAAATTTGCTATAGCAGGGGATAAAGGAGAACCCATTGCTGCTCCTTCCTTTTGTTTAAAGAAATCCCCTCTCCATAAGAAGTAAGTGTTATTTAAACAATGGCCAGCAAGTTTCGGAATATCTTTTGGTATCAAGTAATTTAAGCGATTCGTCCACTGGAACCTTAGTGAATAGAGAAATCACATCAAAACTTACCAGAATATCATCAGGAGTAAGTTTAATATCTTTAATCACATTCACAAGATGTTCTGAATTTATTTTATAGCTGCCCCCCACCCTCCTGTCCGTGTTTGCCCGGCGCGGCCACGTGATTTATCGCCGATGCAGAGCGGTGCCCACGGTTGGTGGGGCGAGTGGACAGCCCCCCCCCCCCCCTCTCTTCCACCCACCACGCCCCCCGGGCCTGCTCCCATGACACCATCGGGCTCGGCCTTACTGACCTGTGAAGCCCCTCGATGGGGAACGAGAGGGCCGAGCGGTGCCCCGGATAGGTCCGAGGCTCCGGCATTATTCGACCCCCCTCGTTTAACTCCACGAGCCGGGATTTTTTTTTTGTTGTCGCCTCTCCGGTCACCACCCCGAGGTGGCCATCCTTGTGGTGTTTTTTTTTTCTTCGTGTGTGGTGGTTCCGGTTTCTTTACGTGGCCAAATGGCAGTGAATACGGTGCCACGTGGCTCGTCGAAAACGGGCACCCAGTTCTGTATAGTCAGTGGCGGCAAGATTATCGCCGTGAATTTTTTCGTTTTGAGTACACTGAATAATCCAACCGGTAATGGGTATCCATTGTAATTTATATGAATACATTGACCCCCCCCCCTCCATCTTCGCACCTGATTGGCTCACGAGTGAGGACATCACATTTATCCCCCTCCCCCCCCGTCTATTGAAGATCGAATATCTCCACAACTCTGGCTGGTTGTAATTTTCAGAGGAACGTCATGGCAACTGGAATTGTAAATGTTGTAGTGGGTTTACTCTGCAACACGCAACCGGCTAGTGCTGAACGAGTAATCGCAATGGCACGTTTTGTTTACGTGACCAAACCCCTTAATAATTGGCTGGATCAGGTGGTGGTGGCAGTGTTTAACGATGCGTTTATATTTATGCGATCTAATCCAAAAAAACCTCCTGTGGATAATATTGGTCGCGAAAGCCCTACCACCGCTACGTGTTAAACTGATTTTTGTTTTACGCAGCGTTGCTCTCGATGACCGACGTAACGAAAATGCGCACGTTAATTAGCGGTGCATTTAACGTGCGTGCATGTTAAATGCACAACAATACCTCGCCGGTGATCTCGTCAAGGAAGATGAACCACCATCGCGCAAACCGCGGTTGTCCTCGTGGCAGCGGCGGCTTTTGGCATGGCCGTCGAACGAAGATGATCGGCGCATCGTGCGGCGCTTTCAGATGCACTTCTGCGGCCGTCTGGAACGTCGCTCTTCCTTCTGATATCTGGAAGCCACTGGGAGCTACGCAGTGTTAAATCATCTCGCTTGAAAACTCATTTCTTTAGAATTGCTTTTCGAGTTTAGTTTGTTGGCCTTCACCCGCACCTCCGACTCAGGCACAGTTGGCTACGTCCAGTGCGTATGTATGTATGTTAAGTTCAACATAAATACATACATAGACTCGCACAGAGATCCATAGACTCACGCAGAGACCCATAGACTCACGCAGAGACCCATAGACTCACATAGAGACCCACAGACTCGTAAGTAACCTTGGCTGTACGTACGTACAACACATTCAGTGACACTGACTCGTCTTATAACGCCCCCCCCTTCGCAAAGGTCATGCCTACGACCCCACGCGGCATGCGCCAATTTTCACATTGTTATCGGGCCAAATTATTTGAGTGAAGAGGCCATTGAGACTCCTGCAAAGACAAGTCCAAAAGTTCCCTCGCCCGTATAGCCTTGACGGACTGTCGGGGCAAGTGCTGTTGTGAAGCACTCTGCTTGTTTTGGTTTAGGGTGGGATGGAGGAGGAAATGGGAGATGGGGGGGCATGGCGCCGCCCGGCTTGGTATCTTACCGAGGGAGTATTTTAGTTTTTTGCTTTGCATCATTTTCACTGCCAAAGCTCGGCATCAAAGGAGTGCCGCTGGTGCTGCACGCCTTCCCCCCTTCCCTTTTGAACCTTGAGAGAGAGAGAGGGGGAAAAAAACCACGGAGCGAGGGAGCAGCGTGACCTCGCGCTCCTCTCTCTGTCTCTCCCTCTGCCGCAAAGCGCTTTTTGTGCACAACAGAAGGTTTATTTTGGTGGGTTAGATCGCGGAAATATACAGGGTGCTTCAAAAAAAATGTGAACGCTTCCGAGAATTTGCAACAATACCACAAGAGAAATGTGCCTCCCGGCTCGGGAGACCACCTGGAGAAGATTCCGGGCTTGTGTTGACAATGTTGGCGAACAAGTGGAGACTCGCTTTTGGAAGCTATTAACATTACATTTGTTATGTTACAGTATGTTATCCGTTCCTTTTCCATTAAAAACGATAGTCCCATATCGGTGTTTATATTTTTTTGAAGCACCCTCTATAAATGTGTCGTCAAACCCTCCACCACCACCGCCCGGCACGACACAATCAGTAAAGGTTTTGTCACGTAAACAGAGCGTGCCAATTAGTTTACTGGCTCAGCTCATGGCGAAGAGAAAGGCGGACAGTGGCACGCGTGATGGGCGCGCTCCCGGGCCACGCTCCCAGCAGCGGCTGGCGGGGCCATTTGTGAGGTGGCCGAGGGAGCCGATGGAGGGAGCCGCGGGAGCCGACGGGGCCGGGGGAGCCGGGGGAGCCGGGGGGGGGCAACGGGGCCGGGGGGGCCGACGGAGCTGGGGGGGGGGCGACAGAGCCAGGGGGGGGGCGACAGAGCTAGGGGGGGGCCGACGGAGCCTGGGGGGGGGGGTGGGGCGACGGAGCCGAGGGGGGGGTGGACGGAGCCGGGGGGGGGGGCGACGGAGCCGGAGGGGGGAGCGACGGAGGTGGGGGGGGGGCCGACGGAGCCGGCGGGGGGGGGGCCGACGGAGCCGGCGGGGGGGGGGCCGACGGAGCTGGGGGGGGGAGCGACGGAGCCGGGGGGGGGGAGCGGCGGATGCGGGGGGGGGGGCGACGGAGTTGAGGGGGGGGGGCGACGGAGCCGGGGGGGGCCGACGGCGCAAGCAGAGGGAGCCGACACTGACTCCCTCACACATCATACACTGACTCACTCACACATCATACACTGACTCACTCACACATCATACACTGACTCACTCACACATCATACACTGACTCCCTCACACATCATACACTGACTCACTCACACATCATACACTGACTCACTCACACATCATACACTGACTCACTCACACATCATACACTGACTCACTCACACATCATACACTGACTCCCTCACACATCATACACTGACTCCCTCACACATCATACACTGACTCACTCACACATCATACACTGACTCAATCACACATCATACACTGACTCACTCACACATCATACACTGACTCCCTCACACATCATACACTGACTCCCTCACACATCATACACTGACTCCCTCACACATCATACACTGACTCACTCACACATCATACACTGACTCACTCACACATCATACACTGACTCACTCACACATCATACACTGACTCACTCACACATCATACACTGACTCACTCACACATCATACACTGACTCCCTCACACATCATACACTGACTCCCTCACACATCATACACTGACTCACTCACACATCATACACTGACTCAATCACACATCATACACTGACTCACTCACACATCATACACTGACTCCCTCACACATCATACACTGACTCCCTCACACATCATACACTGACTCACTCACACATCATACACTGACTCAATCACACATCATACACTGACTCACTCACACATCATACACTGACTCCCTCACACATCATACACTGACTCCCTCACACATCATACACTGACTCCCTCACACATCATACACTGACTCAATCACACATCATACACTGACTCACTCACACATCATACACTGACTCCCTCACACATCATACACTGACTCCCTCACACATCATACACTGACTCACTCACACATCATACACTGACTCAATCACACATCATACACTGACTCACTCACACATCATACACTGACTCCCTCACACATCATACACTGACTCCCTCACACATCATACACTGACTCACTCACACATCATACACTGACTCACTCACACATCATACACTGACTCACTCACACATCATACACTGACTCAATCACACATCATACACTGACTCACTCACACATCATACACCGACTCCCTCACACATCATACACTGACTCAATCACACATCATACACTGACTCACTCACACATCATACACTGACTCACTCACACATCATACACTGACTCACTCACACACCATGCACTGACTCACTCACACCATGCACTGACTCACTCACACATCATACACTGACTCACTCACACCATGCACTGACTCACTCACACCATGCACTAACTCACTCACACATCATGCACTGACTAACTCACACATCATACACTGACTCACTCACACCATGCACTGACTCACTCACACACCATGCACTGACTCACTCACACATCATACACTGACTCACTCACACACCATGCACTGACTCACTCACACCATGCACTGACTCACTCACACCATGCACTGACTCACTCACACATTGTGCACTGACTCACTCACACCATACACTGACTCACTCACACATCATACACTGACTTTCTCATACATCATACACTGACTCACTCACACATCATACACTGACTCACTCACACCATGCACTGACTCACTCACACCATGCACTGACTCACTCACACATTGTGCACTGACTCACTCACACCATACACTGACTCACTCACACATCATACACTGACTTTCTCATACATCATACACTGACTCACTCACACATCATACACTGACTCACTCACACCATGAACTGACTCACTCACACCATGCACTGACTCACTCACACATCATACACTGACTCACTCATCATGCACTGACTCCCTCACACATCGTGCACTGACTCACTCACACATCATGCACTGACTCACTCACACATCATACACTGACTCACTCGCACACCATGCACTGACTCACTCGCACACCATGCACTGACTCACTCGCACACCATGCACTGACTCACTCACACATCATACACTGACTCACTCACACATCATGCACTAACTCACTCACACCATGCACTAACTCACTCACACCATGCACTGACTCACTCGCACATCATGCACTAACTCACGCACACATCATGCACTGACTCCCTCACACACCATGCACTGACTCACTCACACCATGCACTAACTCACTCACACCATGCACTGACTCACTCGCACATCATGCACTGACTCACTCACACATCATACACTGACTCACTCACACATCATACACTGACTCGCACCATGCACTGACTCACACATCATACACTGACTCACTCACACACCATGCACTGACTCACTCGCACACCATGCACTGACTCACTCGCACACCATGCACTGACTCACTCACACATCATACACTGACTCACTCACACATCATGCACTAACTCACTCACACCATGCACTAACTCACTCACACCATGCACTGACTCACTCGCACATCATGCACTAACTCACGCACACATCATGCACTGACTCCCTCACACACCATGCACTGACTCACTCACACCATGCACTAACTCACTCACACCATGCACTGACTCACTCGCACATCATGCACTGACTCACTCACACATCATACACTGACTCACTCACACATCATACACTGACTCGCACCATGCACTGACTCACACATCATACACTGACTCACTCACACCATACACTGACTCACTCACACATCATACACTGACTCACTCACACCATACACTGACTCACTCACACCATGCACTGACTCACTCACACATCATGCACTGACTCACTCACACAATGCACTGACTCACTCACACATCATACACTGACTCACTCACACCATGCAATGACTCACACATCATGCACTGACTCACTCACATCATACACTGACTCACACATCATACACTGACTCACTCACACCATGCAATGACTCACACATCATGCACTGACTCACTCACATCATACACTCACTCACACATCATACACTGACTCGCTCATCTTGCGCTTACTCACTCGCACATCATACACTCGCACAACCACTGACCCATTCACTCATCATACACAGGTTCACTCATCGTGTGCTAGCTCACTCGCACATCATACGCTGACTCACACATCGTGCGCTGACTCGCACATCATACACTCACCCACGCTGCTGCTGACTCACTCACACATCATACACTGGGAGTGTCGTGCCAGCTATGGCTGCAGTTTTTTGTCATACGTGTTATGTATATCGTTTATTGTAAAATTTAAAATCACAGTTCCTATGATTACTGTTGTTACATTATTTTTGTAGCTTTATTTTGGTCTGGTTGTGGTGTAATAGTTTTCTGCAATGTAGATTCATATTTTGTTTGTTGCGGTTGCACCCGACTTAAGAGCCGCATGGTACACAGGGCTATACCTAATAAATGAAACTTGAAACTTGAAACACACACCGGTTGTTTATTACCGCACCTCCGATTTAGCCCGATTGGCTACGTACGGTGCCAATCAAGGTCAACGTACAGATGTGTACATACTGCCTATCGACTCAACACTGCCCATGGACTCAACACTGCCCATAGACTCAACACTGCCCATAGACTCGACACTGCCCATAGACTCCGCACTGCCCATGGACTCAGCACTGCCCATGGATTCAACACTGCCCATAGACTCAACACTGCCAATAGACTCAACACTGCACCTCCGATTAGCGCGGTTGGCTATGCACGGTGTGAACCAAGTTCAACGTACAGATGTACATTAACCTTACCAAAATCCTATGCGCTATCAGCTTCGTGCACAACGGACAATTATTCCCGTTGTGTCATTGTAAAACCAGAGTGATTAAACGTTTAAACAACGTTCAGGCTTTTTCCGGCACTAATATTACGTATGCGTGTTGAACTTCGTATGTATGTATGTACGTATGTTGAACTTCTTTAGCACCATACGTAGCCAACAACGCTAATCGGAGGTGCGAGTGAAGGACGACAAACTAACACGCACACAAAAGCACAACAATTGGAGGCGTTAAGATGTTCCAACGCCAAATAGACACACCTTTTATGAGGCATCGTCAAGTCTGCATTAATCACACATTGTGCTCGTGGTAAAACGTGCAAGATAAAAAAAAACGCTTTTATTTAATAATAATAAGAATAACAATGCGTGCATTGTCCTTGAAACTGATTGGCCTCTGCACCAGCGACGGGGCCTCCTTCATGGCCTCGTCCTCTATACCGGCGTTAGACCGGAGGACAGTGGCAAACGGCGAAACAGCGCAAAAGGGAGGCAGTGAGAATGTCGGAGCATTGATTTATCGGGTTGGGCAGTTCATAAGGGGGTCCCGTAGACGTGGAGTCAGTCTCCGTGTTGCCGTCATCGCGGTGTAAAATTGGCAGGACGTTGGAAAATTACCGCCGCTTTCACTACATTGGGTAAAAGCTGCTTGCGGTTGTTGTGTGTTCAACCTGTTGTCCTTCCCCACTCCCCCGACACCTCCAACTTTAGGCATGGTCGGCTGCGTGCGGTGCTACGTAAGAAGCTGAACGTTCATGCATGTACATAGACGCTCACATAGATCCATAGACTCTCACAGAGACCCATATACTATCATAGACACCCATAGAGTCACACAGAGACCCATAGACTCACACAGAGACCCATAGACTCGCACAGAGACCCATAGACTCGCACAGAGACCCATAGACTCACACAGATACCCATAGACTCACACAGATACCCATAGACTCGCACAAAGACCCATAGACTCACACAGAGACCCATAGACTCACACAGAGACCCATTGACTCGCACAGAGACCCATAGACTCGCACAAAGACCCATAGACTCACACAGAGACCCATTGACTCGCACAGAGATCCATAGACTCGCACAGAGACCCATAGACTCACACAGATACCCATAGACTCACACAAAGACCCATAGACTCACACAGAGACCCATAGACTCACACAGAGACCCATTGACTCGCACAGAGACCCATTGACTCGCACAGAGACCCATAGACTCACACAGAGACCCATAGACTCGCACAAAGACCCATAGACTCACACAGAGACCCGTAGACTCAGAACTGCTTTATGTGTTTAGTTTGTTGCCCTTTCCACCCGCAGCTCCGATTTTAGGCATGGCCAGCTACGTACGGTGGTGCAACGTACATGCACGTGCATAGACTCGCACGGAGATCCTTAGACTCACCACCACCCAACACTGCCAATTAGATGAGGTTTTGTGGGCTGAAGTAGTCACTAATTGGTACGTTTTTGTTTACATGACAAACCTTAATAATGTATCTTCTTTGGTTCTTTCGGTAAAGTCACGTAGAATGAGAATAAAATAATAAATTGATAAAATAAAATAACACAATAATATTCTCACGACGTTTCGGCCACAACACAAGCGGCCTTCATCAGGTGAAGGGGGCGAGACTGTCTGGTAGGACAGCGCTGGAGTGAGAGAGCCACGTTCAGATCACGGCTTTTAAGCCTCAAAACCATCACCTTACCCTACATTGCAGGGGTCACTAAAAAGATCTCCAAAATCCTGAATAAACACAAGATCCAGGTCCGATTCAACACAGTACACAAAATCCGTGATTTAGTTCCATCTGTAAAAGATGCTCTTCCAGACATACAGTACCCGGGCGTTTACAAACTAAAGTGCCTCTGTGGTAGTAGCTACATTGGAGAAACCAAAAGACATATCTCGGACCGCATCCGCGAACATAAAGCAGACTTGAAACACGGTAAGACGAACTCCTCTGCCGTGGCAGATCACTGTTACAATTCAGTGGGCTCACATGACATTGACTTATCCAAGACGGAGGTTCTTTGCAAACCAAATGGCTACCATGAGAGATTCGTTCATGAGGCCATTCACATATACAAGCACAGAGACAATTTCAACCGAGAAGATGGATTCAGGCTTAGTAACCACTGGAAAGATGTGTTAAATCATTTCTGTTCTTAATTAATTGTAATTTTACGATGACCTTCAGACCGCAGCTCTTTCGCCAGCATTGCCTCTTAATACCTCTCACACCACGGTTAATGGTATGGTTTACAACATGGAGTATACTAGGGCTTCGCAGCTGTCTCTCTCCCCCTCCTCTGTTCCGACCATGGACGAACTCGTCCGTCTGAACGGGGCCCGTAGCTATCCGTGGTACGGAAATTTGAGGCTTAAAAGCCGTGATCTGAACGTGGCTCTCTCACTCCAGCGCTGTCCTACCAGACAGTCTCGCCCCCTTCACCTGATGAAGGCCGCTTGTGTTGTGGCCGAAACGTCGTGAGAATATTATTGTGTTATTTTATTTTATCAATTTATTATTTTATTCTCATTCTACGTGACTTTACCGAAAGAACCAAAGAAGATGAATCATTGCAGTCACGAAAGCTTTAAATCGAAACTTAATAATGTAATTGAGGTCGGGTGGTGGCGGCGGTGTTAACGACACATATATTTACGCGATCTAAAAAAAAAACACTTCATCATGGACATTACTCCACGTAGCAATTATCGCCCCCTACCGGCAGGCCATTACCCATCGACGAGGCGGGCGTTAAGCCACCTTGTTGCCGCACAGGGACAGCTGCCCAATAGGGGGGGGGGGGGGGGGGTTGGGTGGTGACGCTTGTGCTCGGAAACGTTTCACTACGCGATACATAGAGGTGAGAGAGAGTTAAAGTATAAGTATGAATCGGTGGGGGGTGGGGGTCGCGTATGAGCAGGTCCGTGTACTCTTGAGACCTTACTGCATAATACCGTGTCAACCCGTACGGATTAGCCCGTATTTTTGTGCAGGGAAATTGAGTTTTCTGGTCCATACGGTGTACAGCCGTTTCAATACGGGCGATAACAAAATAATACGGGCAAATTTAAAAAAAACTTGCTTAACCCTTCGTAATGTTCTGTGTTTATTGTTGTACATTTACAACACGAGTGTGTGCATCCACATATCAAGCAAGCGGCAGCATCAGCATGCAAGATCACAGACGGCAGCATGATAAGACTTTTTGTTTCGTAACATAATTTGTGTCTTTGTGTGTCTCCCTCGTGATGGGACTTTTTGGGATGAACGTTCAGATTTATAACGTCACAGAGTGACCAATAAGGCCTGAATTGCTCTGTAATATGGTAGGCACTGATAAGGGGCTGACAGGTATGTAGTAGTGTCGTGTATAGCAGGAGTCCCCAACCCCCGGGCCGCGGACCGGCACCGGTCCATGGCCTGTTAGGAACCGGGCCGCACAGCAGGAGGTGAGCAGTGAGTCCGCACGTGGCCCGCCCATTATTTTATTTACCACTTCCGTCTGCGCCTGACTAGTAAGGCCTTAATTGGTCTGTAATACGGTAGGCACTGATCAGGGGTTGTGACAGGTTTGTAGTATTGAGGGGGGGGGGGCACTACCGTGCGTCGTCGGCCTGGGGTGTGGTCTGGGGGACTTTTCTTGCCTCCCGTTTTGCTGCATAGCCCCAAGGGTTTGGGGGCATTTGTGAACTTGCAAGATTTGAACTTATATATTTAAGTCCGCTTTCAAAACCCATCCCTTTAAAGTGGCCCTTCCCTCTTTAGTTTGGTCGGTTGCCCCTGGTGCTGTTTTTGTTTCCTGCTTTCTATGCATTGCGCACTGGGATCCTAGGATAGAATGCCGCTTTGTTCATTTGAATTTTTATAATAATGAATATACTTACTCTAGTTTACGTATGTATTTTTTGAGTGACTTGCTTACCATCCCTATGCTTTGCACTCCTCGTCGTGGTTTTCTGTATTGTTCTTTGTTGTTATAACTTGCGGCACTTCCCCCCCCCCCCCCAATACTGGGACATCTGGGACAAAGAGCTTCATAGCTCATCGGAGTTCTCCAGGATTAATAAATAATATTATTTGGCCATCACAAATGACAGGGTGTCATCATCGTGTGGAAATGTATAGCGGGAGCACAAAAATACTCTTCGACGCATGATGTTGTTTCTAAAATGTGGACGGGGAAAAAAACATAAGGAGGACCCGGAGAAAAATGGACATGACCACAGAGAAAGAGAGACGCTAACTCAAAATAGACGGCAATCATTGTCAGTGTCAGGATTGAAACCACAGACCTCCTCTATACCGGGCGAGGTAGTTAACATCTCCTCGCCACCGTGATGATGAGAGAGAGAGACACGCCAACTCCAAATATACAGCAGGCATCATCAGGGTCGGGATTGAAACCACGGACCTGTATACCAGGCGAGGTAGTTAACATTTCCTAGCCACCGTGATGATCATTATGAGACCACCTTTGCCAGTAGCAAGATATAGTAATAGGTTTTTACCCTTTTATCTGGCACCAAAACTGACACCTTTATACAAGGGATCATGTTTGCAATAACCACAACACAAGCAGTCAAAATGCAAACAAAAAGAAACAACTGATAATGATATGCACTGTCCTTGAAATTGATTGGTCCACACCCGAGACGGCGTCATCTGGTCCAACACCAGTGGAGACTGGGCTCTAAGAGAAGCCGTCTCGGGTGTGGACCAATCAATTTCAAGGACAGTGCATATCATTATCAGAGTTGTCTCTTTTTATTTGCATTTTGACTGCTTGTGTTGTGGTTATTGCAAACATGATCCCTTGTATAAAGGTGTCAGTTTTGGTGCCAGATAAAAGGGTAAAAACCTATTACTACACCGTGATGATGGTGATGGGAGAGAGAGAGACACGTAAACTTCAAATCTACAGCAGGCGTCAGGGTCGAGATCAAAACCACAGACGACCTGTATACCAGGCGGGGCGGTTAACATCTCCTAGTCACCACGATATGGGGTTGGCAGGGGGTGGGCAAGCCGGTTTGGTTTTTAATGAGAGCGCCCCTCTCCTCTCGTTGGTTGTTCACGCAGGAGCTCGGCGGAGGCCAACAAGGAGACGCCCAAGGGCCTGCCGAAGATGGAGGAGCGGCCGGAGGACCGGCTCATCCGAGAGAAGCTCAAGAGCACCTGCATGCCGTCGTGGAAGCACGAGTGGCTCGAGAAGAAGGGCAAGAGGGGGCCCATGGTGAGGCAGAGAGACGGAGTGAGGGAGATGCTGGAGACGTTGGCGTCGCTAATTTATAAATATATTTTCTTATATATATGTTTTTGACATTTTGTATTCCCTTCCGCCCGACGGAAGGTTCCCCACATGGTGGGTACCGAGGATTCCTCCCCCCCCTCCACCTATACATGGGAGGGAGATGGAGAGAGTGGGAGAGTAGGAGATTCTGGAGAGTGCAAGAGAGAGAGATCGGGACAGGGTGAGAGATCGGGAGAGTGGGAGAGAGCGTAGAGAGTGGGAGAGAGTGTAGAGAGTGGGAGAGAGCGTAGAGAGTGGGGTATCGGGAGAGAGGGAGAAGTTGGGAGAGTGGGAGAGAGCGTAGAGAGTGTAGAGAGTGGGAGAGAGCGTAGAGAGTGGGGTATCGGGAGAGAGGGAGAAGTTGGGAGAGTGTGGGATCGGGAGAGATCGGGAGTTCGAGAGAGAGCGAAGGGTCAGAGAGCCTTTCGGCCGTTTTGCCGTGCTGGGGATGCGACGTGCCACGATCGCGGTGTGGGGATGGTGGAGGAAGGACAAGAGCAGATTGAAGAGAGAGAGGGGGAGGGGGAAGGGAGGGGGGAAGAGCCGAGTTGCTGATGGTATGAGGGGAGAGGAGGGGCTGGTGGGATGGGAGGGGGTGGCAGCGGGGGGGGGCACGCCGGTATTGTCGCCGTGTGACCTGCCGCGCCTCCTGCTGAAAGGGATTCTTTGCGCGCTCCGTGGCGATGACTGCTGCGCGATTGAATTTCGACCGCTAATTTGACGGCCTACACACCAGGCCCCGTCCGAGGTAGCGGCCCGGCAAACAAAAGTTGGCGACCTCCAAACCTCCCGCCCCCCCCTGCCCCCACAACCGATCCGCTTGGCGATTAGCGCGGTTGGCTACGTATGGTGCGAAAGAAGTTCTACATACGCACTGCCCACAGGCTCAACACTGCCCATAGACTCAACACTACACCAAAGACTCAACACTGCTCATAGACTCAACACTGCCCATAGACTCAACACTGCCCATAGACTCAACACTGCCCATAGACTCAACACTGCCCATAGACTCAACACTGCCCATAGACTCAACACTGCCCATAGACTCAACACTGCCCATAGACTCAGCACTGCCCATAGACTCAGCACTGCCCATAGACTCAACACTGCCCATAGACTCAGCACTGCCCATAGACTCAGCACTGCCCATAGACTCAACACTGCACCATAGACTCAACACTGCCCATAGACTCAACACTGCCCATAGACTCAACACTGCACCTCTGATTAGCGCAGTTGGCTATTTACGGTTCGAAAGAAGTCCAATTGCGTAGGAAATCGTGTTTCCTTTTTGTTGCGTTTGGGGTACCCGGATCGTAAGTAAGCAAAGGTTGCCCGTAGTAGAATACTGTGATGATGCAAGGCTGTGATGATGCAAGGCAGTGATGAGACGGAAACTGGCGCTATTTTAGACACACATGTAGTAGTAGGATGGGCAACAACAACAGGAAAATTAAAAGTGGGTTGTTGTTGGGGAAAAATGGAAGTAACCGGAAAGAGAGTAAGACCTCTAATAGAGAACGACTTGACAACGATGACATCGAAAGAGTTTGGTGCCAGACAAGATGTGGCCACTATTTGATGCATATTTGCACTACTAGATACAGAGAGAGAAAAGTAGTGGGAAAATGTGCGGTTTGTCCGATTTGCGGATTAACCGCGGCACCTGAGATTTTGACAAATTAATAACTCATGGATTTTCTCTTTAGCCCAATTTATTAGCCTAAAAACAGTTTTACGACATTGTTATTCTTTTGGAAATGTTCATTACGAGTGCTTAAACCGAACAAATGTGTTGCTCCGGTTAATCCGAAATCCACGTAATTGCCTCTTCAGTAAAGTAGTTGCCATATCTTTACAATAGTGGGGCGGAGTTTCATTGTTGATTGGCTGTAGCTCCGCTGTCCGCCTGGTGGGCCGAGTCTCCTGTGCGGCAGGACCAAAGTGTTATCGCTGAGCACGCGCCTCGTCGATCGGTCCATAGTTAGTTTGCGGCACAGAAATCTGTGGAAAATGGTCGTATTTTTTTTATTATCCGTCCTCCCCGTCATGAGTGCGGATAATCGAGAGTCTGCTCGATATTTTTTTTACTTTTAAGGCCACGCAGTGCTGTTGACAGATGCGTTGGGAGTTGGTTTTGTTACTTGCGCACCACTGCCAAATGCAGCGGCGGCAGCAGCAGTAGCGGCAGCATCATCACCAAAAAACTTGTAATGGAATGGTGTCTAATAGTCTACCAACTGCTTGGGCATCCCTATCCAAGCTTAACAACTGTTGTGTCTCTTATAAGATGACAATGAACTATGAAAACTATTTTGAAATGCAAAGCGCGCTTTGTAATTTCCTCCAACGTTCGACTTTGTTTCCCATTCTGTCTCTCACGGTGCTCGCACGCACGCACGCCCTCACGCACTCGCTTGCACTAACCCACTCACTCACGCACTCACTCACGCACTCACGTACGCACTCACGTACGCACTCGCGCACGCACGCTCAGGTGGTGAAGCCGCCGGCTGCGTTGGAGCCGTCCAGGGGTGCCGAGGGGCGGACGGACGGCAAGGCGGAGCGAAGGAAGCGCAGCCCCTCGCCGTGCTCCACCAACGGGGCCTGCGGTGGCGGCGCCGGCGGCAGCAGCAGCCGGCCCGCACTGTCTCCTGGCGAGCGTAAGCGCCGTACGTCGCCCGCGCCGGTGAGTCGTTCGCATTGCTGGTA
Organism: Petromyzon marinus; assembly: GCF_048934315.1. Taxonomy (NCBI): domain Eukaryota; kingdom Metazoa; phylum Chordata; class Hyperoartia; order Petromyzontiformes; family Petromyzontidae; genus Petromyzon; species Petromyzon marinus. Next base: position 16,435,416 of record NC_133667.1, on the reverse strand, counting down.
TTTGCCGATACCAAGAAGGATTATATATATAAAAGGGAAATTTGTGAATGTGTGTCTGTTCAAAATGTTTAGCATACTTCCCGACATGTAACAAACTTGAAATTTGGCATGTGGGTAGCTTCCAGACGGTATACGATAAAAAAGTATAAAAATAGACTTTTGTATTTTGTGGGGGTGGGGGGGGCGCAATAATGGATATATTTAGCACGGCAAGTGAGCGGGGACGTCACATCTGTGATGTCACCCACATGTGGCAGCGTCACGCAGTGTGCCTGCTGACGTCACGCATCCCCACCCTCCGCATAGGCCGTGTATTAATCCAAGACAAGAATCCAAGTCTCGGGCAAAGCCGGGTAGTTAAAGCTAGTAAATAAATATAATGAGCGTTGAGCTTCGTTGGCACTGTACATACGTAGCCGACCGTGGTAATCGGAAAGTGCAGGGGAAGGACGACAACACTAAACGCGCACGAAAATAAAAATATCGACGATCAATTTGGATCGCGCCGTGATACGGCGTACGCACGCACAGCGGCGAGGGTCGGTGAATCAACCACGCAAATGTCACGACTCTCCCCTATTGGAATCAGAATTTTTATTGCAGGCTGGAGGATGAATCCGGTGAGCTATGGAGCTCCTTTCCCCACATACGTCTCGTAGGGGCATGGGGTCAGAAAGTTCGCCTGTATCGGCAATCGCCCTTGCCTAGCGTCACCTCTTCTAACTATGTGCCCTCCCCCTCTTCTGCCTCCCTCTCCTCCACTCCCGCCACTCCCTCTTCTCTCCTCTTTCCGCTCCGCTCCCTTCCCCTCCCCTTCTACCCCGCCGGTGCTGCTGCCGGTGTTGCCGTCGCCGCTCGGCGCCGCTCGGCGCTGCCCGCGTGCGATCAGAGCGGACGGGTGACCCCTCCGCGGCGCGCCCCCTCTCCCGACGGGCTGTCCCCCTACGGCCCCGAGGAGACGCAGCGGCGAGTCAGCATGGTGATGCGCGCCCGCCTCTACCTGCTGCAGCAGATCGGACCCAACTCGTTCCTCATCGGCGGGGACTCTCCCGACAACAAATTCCGCGTCTTCATTGGCCCCCAGGTGCGCCCGGATATACGGACGTTGAGGGCGGTGAGGGGGGGGGGGGGGGGGGGCTGGTGGTTGGGGAGCGGTGGTGCGACGGTTAATGCCTGCTACGCTACGAACCCGGCGAAACGAGTTTGATTTCAGCTCACGGCAAACCGACACCGGTGACGATGAACTGAACTGGTCCTGAGCCTCCCCCCCTGGGTCGACTCGGCCTCAAATGAATACCGGGTGCGGTATGTGTAGTTAACATCGCCGCTGGGGAGACAAAGGCGGCCGGGCGTGGTGCTGGCCACCCCCCTCGCGTGCCATGACGGCCTTCATAGGTGCTGCTACTCGCTAACAGCACTTGCCCCAACAGTCTGTTAAGGCCACACGGGCGATCTTTGTCTTTGTGGCTGTGTGTATATGCACGTATGTTGAACTTCTTTCGCGCCACCGTATGTAGCCAACCGTGCCTAACTCAGGTGTGCGGGGCGGGGGGTGGGGACAGCAAAAACTGAAATCCAGTTCTAAAGAAATGACATTGCACAGCTCCCAGTAGCTCCCAGTATCGGAAGGAGAAAAGCGTTCCCAGAAGTTCAGCTCGGCGGGCCTTAACCTGGTCAAATTAAACTAGTTGATAGTTTTAACAGTTTGGTTTACCTGCGCCTCTTCCGCTGCCCTGCCCTCCCTTGCCCGGCCCTCCCCTGCGTTGCCCTGCCCGGCCCTCCCTTGCCCTGCCCTCCCCGCGCCCTCCCGTAGACGTGCAGCTGCGGCCGTGGCACCTTCTGCGTGCACGTGCTGTTCGTCATGCTCCGGGTGTTCCAGGTGGAGGCCACCGACCCCATGCTGTGGCGCAAAACACTCAAGAACTTTGAGGTGGGTCTGGCGGGGGGGGCGGGGGGGGGCGGAGGGGGGGGGGGTGGAACGGGGAAGGGGACGGGGGGAGGATTGGCAAGCGAGGAGAGCCGGGGACGGCGAGTCCGGCCGCTTCACCGCCGCGACGGGTGGTGTTGTGGTGGTGTTCGGGTGGTTGTGTTTGGGTGGTTGTGGTGGTGGTGTTGTTGTTGTGGTGGTGTTGTCGTGTGGTAGCGGTGTTGTTGTGACGATTATTTGAACCGGTCCTGGGCCTCCCCTAGGTCGACTCAGCCTCAAAGGAGTACCTGGTGCGATGTGTAAACATCGTCACTAGGGAGACAAACGCAGCCGGGCGTGGTGCTGGCCACCCACCCCTTCGTGTGCCGTGCCGGCCTTCATAGGCGCTCGCTAACAGCACTTGCCTCTACAGTCTATTAAAGCTATACGGGGGGTCTTTTTCTTTTGTATATGTGTCTATGCTAGGGGGCACAGGTGGTGCATCGGGCCAGTCATCTCAGTCCGTCAACCCGTGGCACCACCTGGCTCTGTCCCGTGACCTCCTGCTGTGGTGACGTCACCATCACTTCGTGGCGGCTGTTGTTGTATACGTGTATTGCTTGTGTGCGCGTATGTACGAGCGCGCGTGTGTGTGTGTGTGTCCACCCCCACCCCACCCCCCGTGTCACCGCGCAGGTTGAGAGCCTCTTCCAGAAGTACCACACGCGGCGCAGCTCGCGCATCAAGGCGCCGTCCCGCAGCGCCATCCAGAGGATGGTGGGGCGCATGAGCACCTCGCAGGCCGCCTCCTCGTCCGCCGCGGCCAACGCGCAGGTGCTGGCCGGCGCCGACGCCAGGTAAACGTCCGCCCGCTCGCCCGCCCGCCCGGCCGACCGGTAGCGCCCGCCTCGACTCGCTCGCCCCCCTTCGTTCGGTCTCCCTATCGTTCTATTTGACCGCTCGACTGCCCATGCCCCCTGTCGCAGGTCACTTGGTCGTGCGTACGCTCGCCCGCTCGCTCATCCGTTCGCTCGGCCGCCCGATCGTACGCTCGCTCAGTGGCCCGATGACTCGGTTCTCAAGCTCGCTCACTCACTCGACCGTTTACACACTAGCTGGACCGCTCATCGCTCACCAGCTCACTCGCCGACCCGCTCGCCCGATCGCTCTGTTTGCCCGCTCGACTGCTCGTGCCCCCTGTCGCACGCTCGGGCGCCAGGTCACTCGCCCGCACGTACTCTCGATCGCTCAGTCGCATACGCGCCCACTCGGCCACAAGATCGACCGCTCATCGCGCACCCACCCAATCGACCCACCAAAGCACTTGCCCACTCGCTCATCTGATCACTCAGCCGCCCGATCGCATGCACCCTCGCACGCTCGCTCGGTGGCCCCCGATCGCTCGGTCGCATGCTCTCCCACCAACCCACTCCCTCGACCGCGTACCCGCTAGCTCGACCGCTCCATCGCCCACCAGCCCGCCCCACCCACTCGCCAACCCGCTCAACCGACCCCCTCGTCTCACCGTCTCGCCCCAACCTGCACGCTTGCTTTCGACGCGAGTGTATTTTTGTTCTGGAGGGTGGCCCGATGGCGAAGGTTGACCGTGTGGCCCCTGGCAGCAAGGACGAGGCGGAGGAGCAGACGTGCCCCATCTGCCTGCTCGAGATGCTGGACGAGGAGAGCCTCACCGTGTGCGAGGACGGCTGCCGAAACAAACTACACCACCACTGCATGTCCATCTGTGAGTGCTTGGTGGGTGGGGGTGGAAGTGGGGAGGTGGGGGGCAAGGGTGGGGGGTGGAGACGGCAGGGGTCAGAGTTGAGTAGCGGAGGCACAGTGGCTAAGAGATGTTAACTACTTACTACAAGAGATCGTGGGTTCGATCCCGACCCTGACGCCTGCTGTATATTTGGAGTTTCCGTCTCTCTCTCTTTCCCCGTGGTCCCGTGGATTTTTCCCCCGGGTTCTCCGGTTTTTCCCTCCACATTTTGAATCGACGTCACGCGTTTAGAGTATTTTGGCTGACAAAAATGTCCACGTGACGATGATAAGCCCCACTTCGTTGAGCTCTCATTTGTGATAGCCAGGTCGCTTCTGAAAAAGAGCTATATGATCCTTATGGCGGTACCCAGGGGTACCAAATGATACAAAACGGCCGAGGCAATAAAATATTTTATTTCTGGGACACTATTTTTTCCAGGGGTGTACTTAACTCCGCGGGTAATATTATTACCCGGCAATCACGAGGGAGATCAGCTCAGAGATCGACGACCCGATTCAGCAAGCAGTCCCTACCCGCTCGAACAAATGCCAGCTTGTTTCGATTGACGCGACGGTGGATCCGGACACCGAAGGCGAAACCTGGGCGTCCCAAGAAGAAAACGGGCGTCGCTCCGGGGCAGAAATCGATCCTGTCCTTCTTTGCCAAACATTAGCATAAAAAAATCCATTATCGCGAAATTAAACTTTGAATGGTGCGTCGTGTACAGCTCGTCGAGATGAGTCGATTGCCGCATCGCCGACCATCAACAGACTAAAAACGACTGCATCACGGACATTGTGCGAGAGCCGGGGTCCTATGGTACCCCTTTTACCGCCATTAGGTTCATATGTAGCAGCTCAATGGGGCCTTACCTGGTCAAATAATAAATAGTTTAGTTAATTCGATTTTAGTCAACGAAGCAGATCAGAATCTTTATTTAGACTGCAGGAGGAATCCGATGTGCTATGAAGCTCTTTTTACAGACCTCCAGTAGGGAATAATGAGAATTAACATGACGGTGATGACGGCTGCGGTGACGGTGGTGATAATCATAATAATAATGGCATCACAAGGACCGATACAACATTAACTGCAAGCGGTAGATCATGGATTCTGATCTGTTCGCACGGATTTCGAGCGGTCTCCACGAGTCCGGCGACCTAAGGGGAAGAGATAAGACCTAAGAGCAGACGGTGGGATAATATTTTCTCGCAAACAGTACTTGCCCCCAAGAATCTTTGTCTTTGTCTCCTTCATAGCTGCTGCTACTCGCTCGGAGCACTTGTCCCAACTGTCTGTTAGAGGCTACACGAGGGATCTTTGTCTCCTTCATAGGTGCTGCTACTCGCTAAGAGCATTTGCCCCAACAGTCCGTTAAAGGCTACGCGGGGGATCTTTGTCTTGCGTTGCGTGTGCGTGCGTGCAGGGGCAGAGGAGTGCCGCAGGAGCCGCGAGACGCTCATCTGCCCTCTCTGCCGCTCCAAGTGGCGCTCCCACGAGTTTCACAGGTAACCGCATTAACCTGGCAAACAACTTTAATATCAGGATGGCAAGATATTGACTACCTCGCCTGGTATACAGGAGGTCGTGGGTTCGATCCCGACACGGACACCTGCTGTATATTTGGAGTTTGCGTGTCTCTCTCTCTCGCTCCCCATGGTCGCGTTAATTTTTGCACGCTCGCCCACTCGCTCGCCTGACCACACGGTCGCCCGGTCGCCACAATGGCTCTGTCGCCACGATCACTCTGTTGCATACTCACCCACTCCCTCGACCATTTACCCACTAGCCCGACGGCTCCGTCGCTCGCCCACCCACCCACACACCCACTCCTATATCGCCGGCGCCCTTTATATCTGCACCTTCGCTCCCCCCCCCTCTACCCCCCCCCCCCTCCTTGTCCGTCGTGCAGTTATGAAGGCGCGAGCTCGGTCGACACCCAGCCGCAGGCCCAGGTGCAGGCGCCGCCACCACAGTCCCCGCACGGCGCCACCGCTGCCGCCAACAACCGGCAGATGGACAACGAGGCGGCGCTGCTCCACTACGGCGCCCAGCCCATCCCCGTGGCGTACCGCGGCATCGCCGAGCCCTGGAGCCAGGTACGGCGCCGGAGCCAAACCCGCCACCGCCTCCTCCCCCGGTGGCCTCGTTCGGGATTAGGGCGCCGGCTTGGTGCCGTCGTGCGTGCGTGCGTCACGTGACGTGGCACCTGTGAGCGCGCGCGTGTGTGCGCGCGACATGGCACCGTTGAACGCGCGCGCGAGCGTTGAGGAACGTGGGACCATCGCGCTCGTGCGTGCGTGCGTCGAGTGACGCGACTCCGTCGTGCGTGCTGGGCGCAGGTGTTTGGCGTGGAGCTGGTGAGCTGCCTCTTCTCGCGCCACTGGAACATCCGCGAGATGGCCATGCGCCGCCTCTCCCACGACGTCACCGGCTCGCTGCTCCTCGCCAACGGGGAACTGCGCGGCGCAGCCGCCACCGCCGCCGCCGACGGCGGCGGCGGTGGCGGCGGTGGCGCCACCGGCGGCGCCGCCGCTTCGGGTGCCGGCGGGGGAGGAGCGGGAGGAGGGGGAGCGGAGGGCGGCCCCCCCCGGGACGGGCCGTCGGACCGCTCGGCGGGGGCCGTGATGGAGTGCTGCTGCAGCGTGCTGTCCATGGTGTGCGCCGACCCCGTCTACAGGGTCTATGTGGCCGCGCTGGTGAGGACAGCAGTGGGCGGTTGGGGGTGACGGAGAGCGGTGGCGCAGCGAATAACGCGCCGCGCTACGAACCTGGCGGCCTGATTTTGGGGGGGGGGGGTGGGGGTGGGGGAGGAGTGGTGGTTGGAAGAGGTGGGCGGAAGAGGTGGGCAGGAAGAGGTGATGACATTTCGCTTTGGGTTTTAAAACGCGAATCCGGAGCACAGCGTTTTGACGTCAAGGCCAACGCCTAAAAAAAACGTTTTATTTTACGAGGCGGTAAGGCCCCCACCGAGCTGTATAGAAGTGACCTGGCCATCGCAAAGTATAGCTCAACCAAGTGGCTTATCATCATGCCGCTGGAGCTAAGCACTTGTAATCATCTAGATTGACAATCCTATTCCTTCAAAGCGGCCGGGCGGGCGTGGGTGCCGGCCACCCACCCCCTCGTGTGCCTTCATTGGTGGTGCTGCTGTTGCTACTCCCCAAACAGCACTTGCCCCTACAGCCCGTTACAGGCTACGGGGGCGGGGGATCTTTGTCTTTGGTGGTGTTGGTGGCGGTGGTGTTGGTGGCGGTGGCGGTGGCGGTGTTGGTGCTCGGGGTCAATTCGGCGGCGTGCGGCTATCGAGTGAGGGTTCAAACCCCCGCGCGCACGCGCTTATCTCAAGCCATGGCCACACAGCAACAGCCCGTTAAGGGTGGTGACTGGGTGGAGAGGGGGAGCGGGGGTGGGGTGGGATCTTTGTCGTTGTATAAACACAGTGCGGTTCCCACCCCCCCCTGCGCGGCTTGTTTACTTTATGTACTCCCACAGGAAGTATCGGCAGTTTTGTTTCTGCGTGGCCTGAGCCCACGCACGGCACGGCCCGGCGAGCGAGCCAGCGCGCCGCTTTTGTTCCAAAATCCTTGGGAAACTGTAATGCGCTGTACAAACCCCTCCACCGCCCTTTGTGTCGCCCCGCCAACTGCGCTCTCTCTCTCGCTCGTTCTTGCTCTCTCGTGCTCCCTTCCTTGCGCTCGCTGTGCTTGTCCTCTTTTTCTCCCTCGCTCTCCCTCGCTCTCACCCTTGCCCTCCCTCGCTCTCCCTTTCCCCATATCTTTATTGCTTTCCCTCACTCTCTTGGCTACACTCTTTCTTGCTCTCTCCCTCTTCCTCTCTTTTTCGTTTTTGCTCTCTCGCTCTCTTTCCTGCCCTCTCTCCCTCTCTCTCTCTCCTCCCCTTGTCCCTCTCTCGCTTTCTTGTACTCTCTCTGCTCTTTCTCTCCGGCTGGCTCTTCTCCCTTTCTCACTGCACACCGCAGCTTGCCAAGCACTCCTCTAGCCTGGCTGGTAGCACTCTCCCCCCCCCCCCTCTCGACTCCGGCTGTCACGGCAGTCCACCACGATGGCGGGACGTAACATTCCTCCGAAAGCTTTCAAGACAGGAGCGATTGTTTCAGAGGGGGTCATCGTGGGGGCGTAGTGTGGTCGACCAAAGGAATTATTTATTCACCTTGATAAATTGCCATGGTGTTTGTTAAAACTAAACTAAACAATTTTTATTTTACCATGGCACAGCCCATCGAGCTATAGAACTATTTTTCAGAAGCAACCTGGCCACAGATGATAGCTTAACGAAGTGGGCTTATTATCATCGCGTGGAAATTTACAGCGGCAGCCAAATACTCTAACCTCATGACGTTGATTCGAAATGTCGAGGGAAAAAAAACCGGGAGGACTCGGAGAAAAATAGAGGCGACCACGGGGAGAGAGAGAGACACACACAAACTCCAAATATACAGCAGACGTCAGGGTTGGGATCGAACCAACGACCTCCTGCATACCAGGCGAGGAGGTTAACATCTCCTAGCCACCATGATGATGATTAGAGAGAGAGAGACACGCAAACTCCAAATATAGAGCAGGCATCGTCAGGGTCGTGATCGAACTCACGACCTCCTGCAGACCAGGCGATGGAGTTCACATCTCCCAGCCACCATGATGATGATTAGAGAGAGAGAGACACGCAAACTCCAAATATAGAGCAGGCATCGTCAGGGTCGTGATCGAACTCACGACCTCCTGCAGACCAGGCGATGGAGTTCACATCTCCCAGCCACCGTGATAATGATGAGAGAGAGACACGCAAACTCCAAATATGCGTCGGCAGGGTCGGGATCGAACCCACGACCTCCTGTATACCAGGCGATGGAGTTCACATCTCCTAGCCACCGTGGCGCTCCACATAGCTAAGTTAATCCAGGACTTCTGGGCCACTTCCACCACAACAATAGCAGCAACACAATGCAGCGGAGGGCTGATTGAGGTAGGGGGGTAATAAGGAACAAACAAAATCTGAGAATAAAAAAAAGTGCGTTATAATTTGAACCGGATAACAAAAAAAACGAAATTTGCGCACACAAAACACAATGGCACAACAATGCTGCCCCCCCCCCCCATTGTGTTTCACGGTCAGTGTTTTATTCAGGCCGCCTGTGTAGCCTCGAGATCGTTGTATGTGTGTATGTTGTACTTCTTTCGCATTGTACGTAGCCAACTGCGCTAATCGGAGGTGCAATGTTGAGTCTATGGGCAGTGTTGAGTCCATAGGCAGTGCTGAGTCCATGGGCAGTGCTGAGTCCATGGGTAGGCAGTGTCGAGTCTATAGGCAGTGTTGGGTCCATGGGCAGTGTTGAGCCTATGGTGCAGTGCTGAGTCTATGGTGCAGCGTTGAGTCTCGGGGCAGTGTTGGGTCCATGGGCAGTGCTGAGTCCATGGGCAGTGTGGAGTCTATGGGCAGTGTTGAGTCTATAGGCATTGTCGAGTCTATGGGCAGTGTTGAGTCTATTGACAGTGTTGAGTCCATGGGCAGTGTTGAGTCCATGGGCAGTGTTGAGTCGATAGGCAGTATGTACACATCTGTACGTTGACCTTGATTCGCACCGTACGTAGCCAATCGGGCTAAATCGGAGGTGTGGTAATACACAACCGGTGTGTGTGCGGGGAGAAGGACAACAAACAAAACTCAAAAAGCAGTTCTAAAGAAGTGAGTGTGTCAATCTAGATGATGATTTAAAAGTGCGTAGCTCTCAGTGGCTTTCAAATATCGGAAGGAAGAACGTTCCAGACGTCCGTGGTGCGTTGAACATCTTTGTTCAATGGCCAGCTTAAAGCCGCTGCTGCTGCTGTGAGGATGACCGGAGTTTGCATGATAGTTTATGCTCTGACGAGATCAGGGAGGGAGTGTGGTTCAGATGGGCGACGTTTTGGGTGATGGCCCTTTTTCAGGCCCTTTTTCAGGCCAGCCGTTTGAACTAAAAGTATAAACTATTTTTATTTGACCAGGTAAGGCCCACTGAGCTATACAGCAGCTCTTTTGCAGAAGCGACCTGGCTATCACAGATGATGATAGCTCAACGAAGCGGCACATCACTTGGAAATTTATCGCAGCAGCCAAATACTCGAAACGCGCCACGTCGATTCTAAACGTGGAGGGGGAAAAACCGGAGGGCCCGGAGAAAAATCCACGCGACCACCACGGGGAGAGAGGGAGAGACATGCAAACTCCAAATACGCAGCGTATATTTAAACAAATAAATAGCAGCCGGTCGTGGCGTTGGGCCTTCATTCGGCGCTTTCCCCACACCCGTGCCCCCCTCTCTGCGCGCGTGCACAGAAAACGCTGCGCGCCATGCTGGTGTACTCCTTCTGCCAGAGCCTGGCGGAGCGAGCGCGTCTCCAGAGGCTGCTGAGGCCCGTGGTGGAGGCCCTACTGGTCAAGTGCGCCGACTCGCACAGGTGGGAGTGGGGAGAGGGGGACAATCGCAGCGCGACTACCGCTCGGGTAGAGACAAAGGTGGCCCAGGGCACGGCGCCGGCCAACCCACCAGCGCCCCTCTCGTGCGCTACCTGTGGCGGCCGCAGGCGCTGCTGCTCGCTGACGGCGCTTGCCTCGAACGTATCCGTCAAGGCCTTGTCTTGTGTGTGCGTGCGTGTGTGTGCGTGCGTGTGTGCGTGTGTGCGTGCGTGCGTGTGTGTGTGTGTGTGTGCGTGCGTGTGTGTGTGCGTGTGCGCGTGGTGCAGTCGGACGAGCCAGCTGTCCATCTCAAGCCTCCTGGAGCTCTGCAAGGGACAGGCCGGGGAGCTGGCAGTGGGCAGGGAGCTGCTCAACTCCGGTAGGGATGGGGGAGGGGACTCTCGTCGTGGTGTTGCGTGTCAGGTCACGCCGTGTCTCGTCACGTGACAGGTCAAGTCGAGTGACAAGTCTTGTCTCGTCGTGCCCCCCCCCTTCACTCCCCCAGTGTCGCTGGGCCTCGGAGGCCTGGACTTTGTGCTCGGCTGCATCCTGGGCGCCCAGACCTACTACGCCAACTGGCAGGCACTGCTCGGACGCCTTTGCTTCATCGACCGCCTGCTGCTCGAGTTCCCCACCGAGTTCTACCCCCACGTGCTCGCAGAGGGCGAGGGGGGCGCAGAGGGCATCGCCCTGGACAGGTCAGGAGGGGGGGGGGACGGGTGTGGGTGGGTGGGTGGGTGGGTGGGTGGGTGCTGTGTCATCTCAAGTCAGTCAACCCCATGGCACCTGCTGGGTCTGTCCCGTGACCCACTGCGAGGAGGCGATATTTAACGCGACAGCCTCAAAGTGCGCCTGGCCTGTCACGGGGGAGGGGGGGGGGGGCCCCCGTGGTGATATCACCATCGCTTAGTGGCAAATGACGGGTTGCTGGTGTTGGCGTGCACGGTATTGGTCAGCGTGCCGCGCTACGAACTCCCGCGACCCGATTTCGATTCCCGCTCACGGCCAACAACAACCGTTGACGATTATCTGAACCGGTCCTGGGCCTCCCCTAGGTCGACTCGGCCTCAAATGGGTAACCTGGTGCGGTAAGTAAACATCGCCGCTGGGGAGACAAAGGCGGCCGGGCGTGGTGCTGGCCACCCACCCCTTCCGTGTGCCGTGCCGGCCTTCATTGGTGCTCGCTTAACAGCACTTGCCCCAACAGTCTGTAAAAGGCTATAAGGGGGATAATTGTTTGTTTTGGGGGTGGAGTGGGGGGGGTGTAGTGCATCGCCTTGGACAAGTCAGAGGGGGGGAGGTGGGAGGGAGGTGATGTGGGTGGGGGGCAGGGGGTAGATTTTGGGAGGTGGGGGGGGGTGCTGAGGGCATTGCCCTGTACAGGTCAGAGTGCGAGGGAAGGAGCGGTGGGAAGGGGGGGGGAGCGCTGTCCGTTTCCTGAGTTAACGAAGGCACCACCCCCCTCCCCCCCCTACTCCGCAGGTATGACAAGCTGCTGTCCCTGCTGAACTTCACGCTGAAGTCGCTGGACAGCTCCCACTCGGTGGTGGGCAAGGTGTCGGGCCGCGTCGTGCTGGGCGCCGCCCGCATGGTGGCGCAGGTGCCCCACGTCTACCAGCGGCTCGTCGAGATGCTCGGCGAGACGGGCAGCCACCCACACCAGCACCAGCAGCAGCAGCAGCAACAGGGCCAGCAGCAGCAGCAGCAGCAGCACGTTCACTACCACCCGCAGCTCCAGCTGCAGATGCAGCAGCCGTTCTTCCAGCTGCACAACGCGCCGCCGCACCACCACGACGCGAGCACGGCGCGCCTGCAGCGCCGGCTGCTGAGCCTGGCCGAGGAGATGGGCGTCCTCGACTGCATACAGGTGCGTGCGTGCGTGCGTGTGTGCGTGCGTGCGTGCCTGTACAGGTAAGATTTCCATTGGTGAGCTCCTCCGGCAGGCAAGGCCGCGTTGGCTGGGTCATGTAGCACCGCATGCCCAGCCCACCGCATGCCCCAAGCAGCTTCTCTTTGGCCGCATAGAGGGGGCTAAACGTTGCACGGCATGGGCTGGAGAACAGATGGAGCTGGTGCGGTACGGGAGGACGCGGAGCCGAGTGGACTTGCCGAAGACTGGTACTAGAGGTGTCAAGATCGGCGTCCGTGGAGGAGGCCGACCTTGGCAGCCAAACCATGGCACCTGCCGGGTCTGTCCCGAGACCTCCTGTCAGCGAACCTTCGACACTTCACGTGTCACTTCATGGCGAATGGCGGGTGTTGGTGCAGGATTTGCCCCGGCAGTCTGTTTATGCTGCTCCACAGGGGGTGGGTGGGGCAGGGGGAAGATTTCCGATTTCTCCAGGATAAATTAAATATTCGGATTTTTATTTGCGATGTCGTTGGCCGAACAGGACGCGTCGCGAGCGCCACCAGATTAATGACCCTCCTCCTCCACCGCCCACCCCCTCTTACCGCCCCCCCGCAGGGTCGTGACGACGCGGGCGACGGGCGATTCGAAGGCTTCGTCGAGCCGTCGGCCCCCCACAACTCCCCCGCGGGCACCGCCCGCTCCACCCCCATCGCCTCCCTCCGCAGCGGCGGGGGGGCGGCGGCGGTGGGGGGCCTCCCCCCACCGCCGCCGCCTCCTCCTCCCGCGCCTTTCGCGCCGGAGGCGGCCTCCGGGCTGCTCTTTTACGACACGGCCGTGGCCGCGGCGTCGGGCGCCGTCACCAGGAATGCCGCGGTTGCTTCGGCGTCATCGGCGGCGGCGGCGGCGGCGGCGGCGGCGTCCGCCCCCCGGGCCTCCCCCAAAGACGGCAAAGCGGCGAGCGCCGCGCGGGACGGGAAGCCCGGCGCGCCGGGCGCGGCGCAGGCGCCGGTCGCCATCGCCGCGGCCGGCGCCGACGCACCGGCCTTGGCGAGCGCCGCGGGGCAGCCGTCGTCCGTCGCGGCGGGTGGCGTCCCCAAGACTCATCAGCCGCTCGTAGCGGCGGGAGCAGCAGGTGGCGCTAGCGCTCCGTGCGGTTACTCCGGCCAGCACGGCACGAGGACTCAACCGCAGCAGCTGCAGCAGCAGCAGCAGCACGTGGATAGGAGCCACGGCCCGCTCGCAAAGACGGACAGGTCTGCCGGCGCCGTGCTACCACCGGCGCCCGGCGACGCTCACTGCGGCCCTGCGTCGGCGAGAAACAAGCCGGCGGCAGTGGCGACGCCGTCAGTCAAGCACGACGGCGGCGGCGCAACAGCAGCAGCGGCGGCGTCGTACCCGAGCCTGGTGCAGTTTGCCGAAACCGGCGGCGGCGGCGGCGGCGGCGGAGGAGCCGACGAGAAAGGCGCTGGCTCAGCCAGGCCGGCCGCCGACTGGCACGGTGGCTCGCAGGCGGCGGGTGAGACGAGGGGGCGGGCGCCGGGCGCTGGCAAGCAGACGGCGGCGGCGGCGGCATCGTCGGGGTGGAAGGACGTCGGCAGGCCGGGAGCGGCGCCGGGCGCCAGGCCCCAGCCGCCGCCCCTCGCCGTGAAGCCGCACGTGGAGCGCGGCTCCCCCGAGCGGCAGAAGAGGCCGAGTGCGTCGCAGCACCGGCAACAGCAGCCGCAGAGCCAGGGGGGCGCCAGCGGCACCGCTCACCGGGTGGCGTCGGTGGCGCCGCCCGCCGCCAAAGAGGAACGACCGGGCGAGCCGGAGGGCCACGGCAGGGACTCGCGATCGGCGCCGGTGCTGGAGACCGCGTCCCGGCAGGCATCCGGGCGCAAGTGCAAAGACCGCGGCGGCAAACACAGGGACCCGAAGCAGCCTGCGGGCAAGGAGCCCCGTGGCGCCGGCGTCACCGGCGCCGGTGGCGGCGTCGGTTCGTGGCTGCAGAATGGTGTCAGCGGGACGTCGCCGGGGCAGGGACGGGTGCAGCGGAGCGACGACGACGACGGTGGGGAGCAGGAGGAGGAGGACTCTCTGCCGGAGACGGTGTGCTTGGGCGCCGGCGACGGTCGTCACGGCGTGACGTTCCACTCCGAGGTCGCCATGACGATGAGCCCGGACGGGGGGGCGGAGCCGGGAGACTCGTACCGCGAGGAGGTGAGGCCGGTTAAACGGTTCGTCATTGCGGAATATTTACCGTGGGGACCACAAATAAATAATATAAAACACGCGAACTCCACTAACTCAGACTGTGGAACAGGGGGAGATCACACAAACTCCACTCGCTCTCACCCGGCAGAACGGGGGGAGATCACACAAACTCCACTCACTCACTCTGTAGAACAGGGGGAGATCACACAAACTCCACTCACTCTGTAGAACAGGGGGAGATCACACAAACTCCACTCACTCACTCTGCAGAACAGGGGGAGATCACACAAACTCCACTCGCTCTCACCCGGCAGAACGGGGGGGAGATCACACAAACTCCACTCACTCTCACCTGGAAGAACAGGGGGGGAAATCACACAAACTCCACTCACTCTCACCCAGCAGAACAGGGGGAGATCACACAAACAAACTCCACTCACTCTCACCCGGCAGAACGGGGGGAGATGGTACTCTCTCCCGCATGGCCTTGTGGGAGTGTCGATACCGATAAAGTTTATTTATTTTAGTTTTTTTTCCAGTTTAGTTTTGACGATGTACACGTTTTGATTATTTACATGCACGATTGAAAACTGATTTGTAAAGAAACGAGCTTTCGACCTGGATGATTCAACCGTGCATAGCTCCCAGTGGCTTCCTGACATCGGAAGGAAGAGCGTTCCAGACGGCCGCAGAAGCGCATCTTGAAAGCGCGCGAGGCGGCGACCCGTTTTTGTTTGATGGCTGACGATTACGACGATGATGGCAACGACGATGGCGACGACGATGATGGCGACGACGATGATGGCGACGATGTGGCGCAGGTGGAACGGGACCAGCTGTGCAAGGAGAAGGTGGAGCAGGAGGAGGAGGAGGCGCTGGCGATCGTCATGGCCATGTCGGCGTCGCAGGACGCGCTGCCAGTCATCCCGCAGCTGCGGCCCGTGGGCACCCTCGACATCATCCTCGTGCAGACCGAGGTGTGGGCAACTCCCTCCTCCACCTCACCCCCCCTCCCCCCCCAACGCGATGGATACCAGCCACTTCGTCAAGCTATCGTTTGTCATTGGGCCAGATCGCTTATGGGAGGGGAAAAAAATAGAGCTACATTATAGCAGCTCAATGGGGCCTTACCTGGCCGAAACCAAAAACCCCTAAATTCATTTTAAACACCCGCTTACCGAAATGCCTCGCCGATGTTGTGCCGTTCCCATGGCCACCGGCGCTCGTTCGGCTCGTGAACAGCGCCGGCTAAGGGCGCGCTTGCAAACGTTTTTTGAGTCGCGTCGCGTTTGCGTGCTTGGCTACGTACGGTGCGCGACAAAAGTTCAACATTCACAACGACAACAATCCCCCGTGTAGCCTCTAGCAGACTGTCGGGGCAAGTGCTGTTAGCGAGTAGCAGCAGCAGCACCTATGAAGGAGACAAAGACAAAGATCCCCCGTGTAGCCTCTAGCAGACTGTCGGGGCAAGTGCTGTTAGCGAGTAGCGACAGCACCTACGAAGGAGACAAAGACAAAGATCCCCCGTGTAGCCTCTAGCAGACTGTCGGGGCAAGTGCTGTTAGTGAGTAGCAGCAGCAGCACCTACGAAGGAGACAAAGACAAAGATCCCCCGTGTAGCCTCTAGCAGACTGTCGGGGCAAGTGCTGTTAGCAAGTAGCGACAGCACCTACGAAGGAGACAAAGACAAAAATCCCCCATGTAGCCTCTAGCAGACTGTCGGGGCAAGTGCTGTTAGCGAGTAGCAGCACCTACGAAGGAGACAAAGACAAAGATCCCCCGTGTAGCCTCTAGCAGACTGTCGGGGCAAGTGCTGTTAGCGAGTAGCAGCAGCAGCACCTACGAAGGAGACAAAGACAAAGATCCCCCGTGTAGCCTCTAGCAGACTGTCGGGGCAAGTGCTGTTAGCGAGTAGCAGCAGCAGCATCTACGAAGGAGACAAAGACAAAGATCCCCCGTGTAGCCTCTAGCAGACTGCCGGGGCAAGTGCCGTTAGCGAGTAGCAGCAGCAGCACCTATGAAGGAGACAAAGACAAAGATCCCCCGTGTAGCCTCTAGCAGACTGTCGGGGCAAGTGCTGTTAGCGAGTAGCGACAGCACCTACGAAGGAGACAAAGACAAAGATCCCCCGTGTAGCCTCTAGCAGACTGTCGGGGCAAGTGCTGTTAGCGAGTAGCAGCAGCAGCATCTACGAAGGAGACAAAGACAAAGATCCCCCGTGTAGCCTCTAGCAGACTGTCGGGGCAAGTGCTGTTAGCGAGTAGCGACAGCACCTACGAAGGAGACAAAGACAAAGATCCCCCGTGTAGCCTCTAGCAGACTGTCGGGGCAAGTGCTGTTAGCGAGTAGCGACAGCACCTACGAAGGAGACAAAGACAAAGATCCCCCGTGTAGCCTCTAACAGACTGTTGGGGCAAGTGCTGTTAGCAAGCATCTGAGGGCCGGCACTGTGGCACACGAGGGGGTGGGTGGCCAGCACCACGCCCGGCCGCTTTTGTCTCCCTAGTCGCGATGTTTACTACACACCGTACCAGGTACTCATTTGAGGCCGACTCGACCTAGGGGAGGCTCAGGATGAGTTCAGATAATCGCCACTGGTGTTGGCCGTGAGCGGGAATGGAACTCGGGTCGCTGGGTTCGTGGCGCAGGGCGCTTAACCACTCCACCACCGCTCCCCACATTACACACGTACACACGTACACACACACACGTACACACAGCAGGGGATGGAGAAGATCCCAGGCCATGGCAAGGCCCGGCAGCCGTACCGGGAGGGCGCCGAGTGGTTCAAGGGCCAGCAGATCGGCATGGGGGCCTTCTCCTCCTGCTTCCAGGCACAGGACGTTGACACCGGCACGCTCATGGCGGTCAAACAGGTACACAGGGCGACGATGATAATGGTGGTGACGATGGAGATGACGACGATGATAATGGTGGTGACGATGAGGATAACGATGATGAGCGCTGTGGACGCACGTGGTGTAGCGCAGGTGGAGCGGCACCAGCCGTTCAAGGAGTGCTGTGAGAGACTCGCGCACACGCAGATACAAGTTCCGCTCCCCGTATACCCTTAACGGACTGTTAAGTAAAGCGCCATGAGAGACGCATGCATACACACACACACGCGCCCCGGATGGCCTTAACAGTGGCAGGTGACGTAACTGCGCAGCACTGCCTTCATTTGGTGCCGTTATCTTCATATTTTATCACTCCGATTAGCACAGTCGGCCTGCGTACGGCGCAAAAGAAGTTCAACGCACCTTACGTACGTACGTACGCGTGCCAGGTGACGTACGTGCGCAACACGGCGTCGGAGCAGGAGGAGGTGGTGCAAACGCTGCGCGAGGAGATCCGCCTCATGAGCCGGCTGGACCACCCCCACATTGTGCGCATGCTGGGTGCCACGTGCGAGAAGAGCAACTACAACCTCTTCATCGAGTGGATGGCCGGTGGGTAGCACTTGAAAGAAAATATATATATATAGATCAACCAATGCTACCCCAGATAAAAGGCACAGCTCTACTGAGCTGCCGCTATCGCGACTTACGAACGTTCAGAGATGCTAACAAATCCTGGTCCGTGTGTGCAGTTGCCTGTTCGGAACCGAGAGATGTAAGCTGAACCGCCGGTGCAATAGGTGTGGCGGTGGTGGTTGTTGTTCGGTGTCATTACCCAGCATTCCTGCCTTGGGGCCACCGCCATCGTCTATTGTTGATGTGTTGTGTTGTGGCTCTTCACCAACATCATCAACCACCGTCGTGTCTCAGAAGCGTGACAGTGGTGAAAGTGTTGAGGGTGGTAGTAAGAAGAGCCAGTGGCATCTACGTCTACAGAAGATTATGCAACTTTTAAAGAGAGACGCGCAAGCTTCAAATATACAGCAGGCATTGTCAGGGTCGGGATCGATACCCGCAACCCCCTGCGTACCAGGCGAGGTTGTCAACATCTCCGAACCACCCCTTGGACTCGCACACCGCGTCACGCGGTGCTTTCAGATGCGCTTCTGCGGCCGTCTGGAACGCTCTTCCTTCCGACATTAGGAAGCCACCGAGAGCTATGCCACTTTTAAATCATCATCTAGATTGACAACCTCATTTCTTTAGAGGTGCTTTTTGTGTTTAGTTTGTTGGCCTCCCCCCCTCGCACCCCTCGATCAGCACCGTTGGCTACGTACGGTGCGAAAGAAGTTCAACATGCGTACACACATGCAACACGCATGGCTCCGTACTGCGTCACCGTTCCGGTAAGCTATGCGAAGCGCCTCCAGTGAAGGGCGCGCTCTCTACATAGAAACATAAAATCGGATGAGATTAACGCGATCTAAAACTGATCGTGAATAAGAAACGACGAGTGGCGGTTGCCCCGTATGACCCCTGTGACCCCCCCCACCCCCGCACGTCCGTTGGGGCATCGCAGGTGGCTCGGTGGCTCACCTGCTCAACAAGTACGGCCCCTTCAAGGAGCCCGTGCTGCTCAACTACGTGGAGCAGCTGCTGCGGGGCCTCTCCTACATCCACGAGAACCTCATCATCCACCGAGACATCAAAGGTGCCCCTCCCCACCCCCCCATCACTCATCCCCCCCATTCCCATCACCTGGCTGCCCCCCTCATCCCCCCCAACACCCCTCCCCCAAACCACCCCCTCCTCCATTTCCATCTCCCCCATCACTCATCCCCACCACCCATCCCCCGGCTCCCCCCTCATTGCCACCACCATCGCTTCCCCCCCCCTCATCCCCCCCACCCTCATCCCCCATCTCCCCCCACCCATCCATCCACCCCACCCTGCCCCACAGCTGAAATTAGGCCGCTTGGTAAGACAACAATAATTTGGTTTAATTTGTTATTTTTTTAAGTGATTTGTTTTCATTTCCTACACTTTGCACTCCCCTAAAGTGTTTTTTTTTTGTAATTGTTTGTTGTTATAATGTTCTGACCCCCGTGCCCCCCCAACTGGACAAGGAAAATAGCTTCACAGCACATCGGATTCCTCCTACAGAATAAAATAATTATTAAAAATTTGGACCCACACTTGCCGTGCTGACCCCTTGACCTGCTGCCGCCTCCCCCCCTTTGACCTACGACCTCTCCTCAACCCCCCCCACGTAGGAGCCAACCTGCTGATCGACAGCACGGGCCAGCGGCTGAGGATTGCAGACTTTGGGGCTGCAGCCCGCCTTGCGTCCAAGGGGACGGGTGCCGGGGAGTTTCAGGGACAGCTGCTGGGCACCATCGCCTTCATGGCGCCAGAGGTAGCGGCCACACACTCAACTCAACTACGATTAAACTGAAGCTGTTGAACTAAAACTAAACTGTTTACTTTACCAGGGCCCCACTGAGAACTGCTACATAGTGGCTCTTTTTTTCAGAAGCGACCTGGCTATCACAAATGATGGCTCCAACGAAGTGGAAATTTATAGTTGCAGCCAAATCCTCCACAACGCGTGATGTCGATTCCTAAATGTGGAGGGGGAAAACCGGAGGACACGGATAAAAATCCACGCGACCACCAGGGGCAGAGAGAGAGAGAGACACGCAAACACCAAATATACAGCAGCAGGCATCGTCCGAGTCTGGATCGAACCCAAGACCTCCTGTATACCAGGCGAGGTAGTTAACATCTCCGAGCCACCGTGAGTGATGATGATGATGAGAGAGACACGCAAACACCAAACATACAGCAGGCATCGTCCGGGTCTGGATCGAACCCACGACCTCCTGTATACCAGGCGAGGTAGTTAACGTCTCCGAGCCACCCTCGCACTGCCACAGGGGGGCGCCGGAACACCGAACCGGACGGGCTGGCCCCACGTTTTCCTGTCTGCAACGCTGCTAAAGCGCTTTGAACAACATTTTTTATTTATGTATTTACCTATGTGTACCGTACCATTGTCAACCGCGCTAATCGGAGGTTGTGGCGGGGGGGGTGGGAACAACGAAAGACAGTGGTGTGCATGCATAATGTATGTTGGTTGCCCTATGACTAATAACCCAACCGTTAATGGATATCCATTGTCATTTATAGGTGTACATTAACCAGCTCCTCTCTGGCCTTCACACCTGATTGGTTCACAAGTGACGACATCACATTTGTCCCCCCCCCCCCCCCGTCCATTTAAGAACGAAACAAGAGGAGGATTTCTCCACAACTCTGGCCGTCGCCTGATGCTGCTGCCCGTTGTAATTACTGTCGAAATGTCACGCCAACTCGAATTGTAAATGCTGCGGTGGCTTTAGCTCCCCGACAAAGAAAATAAGTTCTACATGCCTACTTTGTTTCCTTGCCCCCTCCGCTGCTCTCCCCCCACCACCCCACCCACCGTGCAGGTGCTGCGTGGGCAGCAGTATGGGCGCAGCTGCGACGTGTGGAGCGTGGGCTGCGTCGTCATCGAGATGTCGGGAGCCAAGCCTCCTTGGAATGCCGAGAAGCACTCCAACCACCTGGCTCTCATCTTCAAGGTGAGGGGGAGGACAGGGGAGTGAGTGAGTGAGGGAGGGAGCCAACTCCCCCCCCCCCCCCCCCCGCTGCACGTTGCGTACACAAAGACAAAGACCCCCCACCCTGTGTATAGCCTTGACCAGACTGTTGGGGCGAGTGCTGTTAGCGAGCAGCACCTATTGAAGGCCGGCCACGGCACACGCGAGGGGGTGGGTGGGTGGGTAGCCGGCACCATCGCCTTTGCCCCTCACCCCAGTGGCGATGTTTACTACGCACCGCACCGGGTACTCATGTGAGGCCGAGTCGACCTAGGGGAGGCCCAGGACCGGTTCAGATAATCGTCACCGGCGTCGGTGGTGGCCGTGAGCGGGAATCAAACTCGGGGGGGGGGGGGGCGCGGGGTTGGTAGCTGCGCCGCCGCTAACCGCGGCGCCGCCGCTCCCCACCCTTACCCCACCGCAGATCGCGAGCGCATCCACGCCGCCCGCCATCCCGGCCCACCTGTCTCCTGGCCTGCGCGACATCGCGCTGCGCTGCCTGGAGATCCAGCCGCTGGACCGGCCACCCACTCGGGAGCTGCTCAAGCACCCGGTCTTCCGGTCGTGGTGACCGCTCACCAGCACCATCCTCACTCGGGCACCCGGTCTCTTCTGGACGTGGTGACCACTCGCCATCACCATCCTGACTTAAGCATCTGGTCTCTTCTGGACATGGTGACCGCTCACCAGCACCATCCTCACTCAGGCACCCGGTCTCTTCTGGACGTGGTGACCGCTCACCAGCACCACCACCACCAGCACCACCACCCCCCTCACTGAAGCACCCAGTCAGGCAAGGGGGGGGGGGGGGGCGGTGCCCACCGTTCACCTTTGACCCCCGACACTGCCTGCCCAGCGGTCCTGCTTGCTTGGCTGCCTGCCCGTCTCAGATGCAGGAGCCAGTGGCTTTCCCAGTACACTACCTCACACATCTTCTCTCTGGCGGTCTCACTCTCTTTTGCCCTCATTCGAGGACAAAAGGTGAGCGGTCCGTGTTTTTAGTGTCCTGTGAAGAGAGAAAAAAAAATCAACGTGTCAATATTCGATTTGTCCTTTTAAAAAAAAGATGCTTTGCCCATTCATGTTGACGTCGGTTTGCCAGAGTTTTGTTTCACTCTGGAGGACACGGGAGCGATGCCCAGCTGATCTGAGAGAACAGCTCTGGGTCGTTCAGTCGTCTGAGGTTTTTTTTTTATCTGCCTGATGACACTGGGCCGGGGAGGAGGCGGGGGGGGGGGGTTGGAGGCATCTTGACAAACATGAAACAAAAAGATGCGTCGCGTGAAATTTCCGTTTTTTTTTTTAGCCGCGACCTAAATCGAACTTTGTAAATTCTGAGAAAACTGAACGAGGAGGGGGAAACTTTTCTTCCCCACCTCGTCACGGTCGCTTCCCTGGCGCAGCGTGAGATGGAGAGAGAGGTGGGGGGGGGGGGAAATCGTTAAATATTTCGGAGAAACTCTGCGTGACTGCCGAAAGCGATTATTTTATTTACTTTTTAAACGAGTGTTTGCCCGTAGTTTTATCGGAGGTGTGCCTTGACCTCGACGAACTCAGCCTCAGCCCTCTCCCGCAGCAGCCTCTTTGGGCGAGGCGGTCCACCAACCCTCGCTGCCTCCTCCACAGGTGCCCGGGTCACAGGCACCCACGTGCAGGGCTTTACAGATACACCACTCCCCTCCCCCCCCCCCCCCCCCCCCGATTCACTTTCGCCGTTCTTTCAGTGAATCCATTCCGCCGTTGGCTCTGGGGAACCGGTGTCAGGAAGGCATCCGGTCGTTGATCAGCTTTGCACCTTTGCAGTCATAAAATCTTTTTTATTAGAAATATTATATTCTTGGTTCTTTCGGTAAAGTCACGTAGAAGGGAAACAATAAAATAAAAAAAATATATATAAAACAATAAAATTCTCACGACGTTTCGACTGCAACACAAGCAATCATCACCTGAGAATTTTATTGTTTTATATATTTATTTATTATTAAATTTATTGTTTCCCTTCTACGTGATTTTACCGAAAGAACCAAGAATATGAATCCCTGCAGTCACGAAAGCTTTAAATCAAAATAAATATTATATTTACACTGCAGGAGGAATCCGATGAGCTATGAAGCTCTTTTTGTCACAGATGCCCAGTTCGAGGGGGCGCGGGGTAAGAGCGTCACAACAGCAAACAGTACAAGGGAAGCAAATCACCTAAACAAAGACAAAGACAACACTAAACCATCCCCATCCTACCAGGGAAAGCCCACTGAGGCATTAACTTATTTTTCAGAAGCGACCCGGCCATCGAAAATAATAGTCACTCAACAAAGTGGCCCATCGTTTGGACATTTATAGCACCTACGTTGAAGACAGAGAGCGAGAGAGACAGTCTCTTAGCAAAGGTTGCAGAGGTTCCCGTTGGCTATGATTTTTTTTCATTCTAGAGACGGGGGGGGGGGGGGGTCCACCTCCATCCTCCCGAGCCTTCGCGTCGTTTTCAGGGCGAGCGAGGTTCTCTCCGTGCGTGGCTCTCGGCTGTTGGGGGGCCAGACCCCCCACCGTGTTGGCGTTTGTAAAGTGCATTTTATATACACACACAAACACACGATTGTACCGCTTTCTTTTTAAAGCTTCTGCATTAAGAAAAAGGGCTAGAATTTAAATCTATGCAATTGCGCGAATGGACTTCACCCTCCTCAAGCAATAGTGACGAACCCTTAACTGTCGAGAGAGCAATGTCTTTTCTCCATCACGAGCGTTTGTTAAGGGATCCTCCAAGCGGGAGGAGGGCAACTACCGAGATCTGCGAGACCTTTGCTAGAGGTTCTTTCGCGGCCAGTCGCTGTAAACCTTTACGGGTTTGGCCAGGATTTGGCTAATGTTCACCGGATGATTAAACCAGGGGGGAGCTGAGGTTTGTCAGCGACGCCCCAAACGAGCGGCAATTATTTTCCGAGCAAGGGAGGCAACAAAACCACGGTCGGCTTCCACGGAACGTCCGTCACCATGAGCGACTGGCGCTCGCTCCGGATCCTTGGTGATCACGTGAAGTGTCATCAAGGAGGCGCTCCGTATCCTTGGTGATCACGTGAAGTGTCTCAAGGAGGCGCTCCGTATCCTTGGTGATCACGTGAAGTGCCTCAATGAAGCGCTGCGTATCCTTGGTGATCACGTGAAGTGTCTCAAGGAAGCGCTGCGTATCCTTGGTGGTCACGTGAAGTGTCATCAAGGAGGCGCTCCGTATCCTTGGTGATCACGTCAAGTGTCATCAAGGAGGCGCTCCGTATCCTTGGTGATCACGTCAAGTGTCTCAAGGTAGCGCTACGTATCCTTGGTGATCACGTGAAGTGTCATCAAGGAAGCGCTCCGTATCCTTGGTGATCACGTGAAGTGTCATCAAGGAAGCGCTCCGTATCCTTGGTGATCACGTGAAGTGTCTCAAGGTAGCGCTCCGTATCCTTGGTGGTCACATGAAGTGTCATCAAGGAGGCGCTCCGTATCCTTGGTGATCACGTGAAGTGTCATCAAGGAAGCGCTCCGTATCCTTGGTGATCACGTGAAGTGTCATCAAGGAAGCGCTCCGTATCCTTGGTGATCACGTGAAGTGTCATCAAGGAGGCGCTCCGTATCCTTGGTGATCACGTGAAGTGTCTCAAGGTAGCGCTCCGTATCCTTGGTGATCACGTGAAGTGTCATCAAGGTAGCGCTCCGTATCCTTGGTGGTCACGTGAAGTGTCTCAAGGTAGCGCTCCGTATCCTTGGTGATCACGTGAAGTGTCATCAAGGTAGCGCTCCGTATCCTTGGTGGTCACGTGAAGTGTCATCAAGGAGGCGCTCCGTATCCTTGGTGATCACGTGAAGTGTCATCAAGGTAGCGCTCCGTATCCTTGGTGGTCACGTGAAGTGTCATCAAGGAGGCGCTCCGTATCCTTGGTGATCACGTGAAGTGTCATCAAGGAAGCGCTCCGTATCCTTGGTGATCACGTGAAGTGTCTCAAGGAGGCGCTCCGTATCTTTGGTGATCACGTGAAGTGTCTCAAGGAAGCGCTCCATATCCTTGGTGGTCACGTGAAGTGTCATCAAGGAGGCGCTCCGTATCCTTGGTGATCACGTGAAGTGTCTCAAGGTAGCGCTCCGTATCCTTGGTGGTCACGTGAAGTGTCTCAAGGAGGCGCTCCGTATCCTTGGTGGTCACGTGAGGTGTCTCAAGGTAGCGCTCCGTATCCTTGGTGATCACGTGAAGTGTCATCAAGGAGGCGCTCCGTATCCTTGGTGATCACGTGAAGTGTCATCAAGGAAGCGCTCCGTATCCTTGGTGATCACGTGAAGTGTCTTAAGGTAGCGCTCCGTATCCTTGGTGGTCACGTGAAGTGTCATCAAGGTAGCGCTCCGTATCCTTGGTGATCACGTGAAGTGTCTCAAGGTAGCGCTCCGTATCCTTGGTGATCACGTGAAGTGTCTCAAGGTAGCGCTCCGTATCCTTGGTGATCACGTGAAGTGTCTCAAGGTAGCGCTCTGTATCCTTGGTGATCACGTGAAGTGTCTCAAGGTAGCGCTCCGTATCCTTGGTGATCACGTGAAGTGTCTCAAGGTAGTGCTCCGTATCCTTGGTGATCACGTGAAGTGTCTCAAGGAAGCGCTCCGTATTCTTGGTGATCACGTGAAGTGTCTCAAGGAGGCGCTCCGTATTCTTGGTGATCACGTGAAGTGTCTCAAGGAGGCGCTCCGTATCCTTGGTGATCACGTGAAGTGTCTCCAGGAAGTGCTCCGTATCCTTGGTGATCACGTGAAGTGTCATCAAGGAAGCGCTCCGTATCCTTGGTGATCACGTGTGTCTCCAGGAAGCGCTCCGTATCCTTGGTGATCACGTGAAGTGTCATCAAGGTAGCGCTCCGTATCCTTGGTGATCACGTGAAGTGTCTCAAGGTGGCGCTCCGTATCCTTGGTGATCACGTGAAGTGTCTCAAGGAAGCGCTCCGTATCCTTGGTGATCACGTGAAGTGTCATCAAGGTAGCGCTCCGTATCCTTGGTGATCACGTGAAGTGTCATCAAGGTAGCGCTCCGTATCCTTGGTGGTCACGTGAAGTGTCATCAAGGAGGTGCTCCGTATCCTTGGTGGTCACGTGAAGTGTCATCATGGAGGTGCTCCGTATCCTTGGTGGTCACGTGAAGTGTCATCAAGGAGGCGCTTCGTATCCTTGGTGATCACGTGAAGTGTCTCAAGGTAGCGCTCCGTATCCTTGGTGGTCACGTGAAGTGTCATCAAGGTAGCAGTCTGGACGAGAGACGTTCCATTTAAGCGTCGTGGCGATGTACGCCCGGGCCGCCACGGAACATTCCTCTGCCCCTCTGTTCCACATCGAAGCACTTTTGAAAATCGGCGTCTTCTCGGCGTTGCTGGAGTTTGTGTCGCGGTCCGCTTTGTTCGTCCGCGAAACCCGCCGTCGCCGTCTTGTTGGCGGGTAGGAAGTTTCGCGTCCCCAAATTCCAGCGGGGGTTTGTCCCGTTGGAGCGCCTACGGTGATGTTGGTGAGAGAAAAACAGAAATGCTTTAATTCACGTCGCGTCGCGGCTACCGCAACTGAGCGGCCCGCCGTTTCGTCTCTCAGCTCCACGTTCGTCGCCCCCCCCCCAACAACCCCCCATTCCAAACTTACGCGACTAGAGAGACGGGACAGCGAGCGGCGCAGGGCTTCTAGGCTAGCAGCGTCGAGATATAGGTCGCATAATACAGATTTGGTTTTTTTTGGGGTTCGATCGCGTAAATATAAATGTGTCGTTAAACCCGCCACCACCCGACACGGCCAATTGGTAAGGTTTGGCACGTGAAACAGAACGTGCCAATTCGTCGCGTGTGGTGTGTTGCGTGGTGTGTGAGCGGTGTCGTGTGTGTGTGTGTGTGCTGGGTTTAACGACACGCACTCTTTGGTTCAGTCGGCAAAAGTCACGGAGGTAGAAATAAAATTTAAAAAAATCGCGACGTTTCGATCGCAACACGAGCAATACGCGAGCACTTCTTTCTTGCTGTGGCTGTTCCACCCGATGAAGGTCGCTTGTGTTGCGACCGGAACGTCGTGATTTGTTTAATTCTATTTCTACCTGTGTGACCTTACCGAAAGAGCCAAAGAGTACGTTGTGGGTTATCTGGTTTGCACTCTTCTCTCCAACGCGCGTGTGCGTCTGTCGTCACTGTAATCGAAGTGGTTTTGAGTTTCGCGCCCTTGGCGTCGTCTTTGCTTTCCTCCGCTGTTTCGTCCGCCGATTATTATCGCAGTAGTCGGCATAGTCGTCGGCGTCGTCACGATGACCACGGTCGCTAGTAGCGTCCGCGTTTCCCCCTGCGGTAGATTGTTTTTGTTTGTTTCACCATCGATGCATCCACATGCCCCCCCCCCGCCCCGCCCCCCCCGGCCAGAAATTATAAATCGATGGGGAACTCAACAACTCCCGAACCCCCCCCCACACCCGCGCCCCCCCCCACCCCCCCCCCCCTTCTGTTGGAGTCTCAATATCTCCGTTCACGCGGTTTAAGGTTTGCAGGAGTGGTTTTTAGCGTTTAAGTTTTTCTTTCCAGCCGAGTGTTGTACGTGTCGTCGACCCCCCCCCCCACTCCCTATGCCAAGCGTGGGGAGGTGCGGGCGAGGGGGGGAGGAGGGGGAGCCCCCCCCCATCTCTGTGTTGCGCGTCTCTGAAGCTACCTCGCCATTTGTCGCGCGCGAGTTTGTTACCAAAGTTTTCTCTGGACATTCCCACGCCCCCCATTGCCCTTCCCCCCCCCCCCATCTCTCACCTCCCCCTCCCATCTCTCACCTCCCTCCCCCCATTTCTACCCCCTCATTCCCTCCCCCCATCCCCCCCACCCTTCGCACCCGCCCCCCCCCCCCACAACTTCCATCACGTGCTGATCGTCGCCAGCGACGTCACAGTAGCGTCGACGTTTCTGTCCCCACCCCGTTTGACCGTGACGTCATTAACCCCTCCTATATACACGCGCGCCTATTATATATAAACCACCTTGCTGGTTGTCGTGTTTTTATACAGCGTATATACTGTATATTATTATATATTATAAGACAAAAAAATCGTAACTTTTTGCAATCGGTTTTCTCCCTACGCTAAGAGAGTACAAAAGTCATTTAAAAAAATATTTCAGTAAATGTCCTTTTTACAGATTTGTATACTCTTTAAAAAAAATGAACACACCCGCCACACATACACACAGACACACCTTGTTCCACCTGTGACTTTGTAATAAAAAAATATATAAACATCGAGACGATGTTCGGGTTTGTTCCGATTGGATTGCCTGGCCAGCAGCGGCAGCAGACGCCACATAATCCATAAGGGGTTTTTTTTTTGGCAGGGGGGTTTATTAGTTGGCCTAAGTATAAATGTGCGTCGTTAAACATCACCCCAGCCACCGGACCACAGCCAATTAGTTAAACGCAACATGCCCCATGAGTTACGAGTTCAGCACTCCACCCTTCGTGTGTTGGAGAGTAATCCCACAAACTCTGTAGCGGCCTTCCTCTCCAACACGCTGGTGGTGCTAAACTCGTAACTCGTTTGGCCACGATTTGTTTACGTGACAAACCTCGCCCACCCCCCTCTTTAACTTATTGGCTGTGTCGGGGTGGTGGCGGGTTTAACGACGCACACATTTATATTTACGCGATCTGATAGTAGTCACGAAAGCCTGTTGCTGCTGCTGCTACGACGCGTTGTTAAACCGTGCTGCCCCCGTTGCTTTACCGTAACAAGAAGTTGTTGAATTTCGATTTAAAGCTTTCGTGACTGCAAGGGTTCATCCTCTTTGGTTCTTTCTGTAAAGTCACCACCACGTAGAATGACAATAAAATAATAAAATAAAACTATAAAATTCTCACGACGTTTCGGCCACAACACAAAGCTGCCTTCTTCAGGTTAAAGGAACAAACCTGTCGGGACGTCAGCGCTACAATGAACGCTGCTAAGATTCGCAGCGTCTTTTAAGCTGGTTGAGAGAAGTGAGAATTTTATTTTTTTATTTTATGATTTTTTTCTCATTCTACGTGGTGACTTTACCGAAAGAACCAAAGAAGACGAAGTTGTTGTTTAACACGACAACGCGTACCACGTGATGTACCACCACCACCACCACCACGCCAGGTAGTTATCACATGCATTGTACACTACCGAATGCTATTCTGTTATTAGTTCCGCACTCATAACACGGCAGCAGCGGCGGCGGCGGCTTTCGGCTCCGGCCGTCGAACGCAGACGGTGGTCACCGCATCGTCCTCGCGCGACGCGTTCAGATGCGCTTTTCCGCGTCCGTCTGGAACACTCTCTTCGTTCCGCGACCAATATTAGTCGTAATAAACTGGGCGTAGGCCCCGGGGCCGGCCCAGGCAGGAGAACGCTGGCGAGAGTCCGTGTATAGTAATGTATGGTATCGTATATAGTGTGTTGTAGTGTGTTGCAGTGTGTAGTAGTGTATCGTAATGTATAGTATCGTGTATAGTGTGTTGTAGTGTGTAGTGCAGTGTATAGTAGTGTATAGTAATGTATGGTATCGTGTATAGTAGTGTGTTGTAGTGTGTAGTGCAGTGTATAGTAGTGTGTAGTAATGTATAGTATCGTGTATAGTAGTGTGTTGTAGTGTGTAGTGCAGTGTGTAGTAGTGTATAGTAGTGTGTAGTATAGTGTGTAGTAGTGTATAGTAGTGTATAGTAATGTATAGTATCGTGTATAGCATAGAGTATAGTAGTGTATTGTAGTGTGTAGTAGTGTATAGTAATGTATAGTATCGTGTATAGTAGTGTGTTGTAGTGTGTAGTGCAGTGTGTAGTAGTGTATAGTAGTGTGTAGTATAGTGTGTAGTAGTGTATAGTAGTGTATAGTAATGTATAGTATCGTGTATAGCATAGAGTATAGTAGTGTATTGTAGTGTGTAGTAGTGTATAGTAATGTATGGTATCGTGTATTGTAGTGTGTAGTATAGTGTGTAGTAGTGTATTGTAGTGTGTAGCAGTGTATAGTAATGTATAGTATAGTACTATATAGTGTAGTGTATAGTAATGTATAGTACTATATAGTGTAGTGTATAGTAATGTATAGTATAGTACTATATAGTGTAGTGTATAGTATAGTACTATATAGTGTAGTGTATAATATAGTGTAGTACTATATAGTGTAGTGTATAGTAGTGTAGTGCTGGAGTCAGTCGCCAGGGAAAGAGAGGTGTGGAGCGCCACCACCGTCACTTGACGTCAAGAAGCCTCGGGAAGAAACGTGAATGGCGTGAAATTCGGTTTGTGACAAAAATTAACAATGTCACGGGGAACACGGGGCGAGCGAAGTCTCTGTGTGTGTGCAACCACCACCACCACTTTCAAAATTACTGTCGTGTCTACAATTTAACCGACGTCAGATCGGACTCCCTGCACCACCCCCACCACCCCCCTCGCTCTGCCCTCGTCCCAGCCCCCGCCCGACCGACCGTGGTCCGAGAGGTCCATTTCACGTCTTGGTCGTAAGCAGAGAGACCGCAGCGCGGGTGACAGAGAGAGTTTACCGTGCGAGCGAGCGAGCTGGCGGGGGGGTCAGGGTTCAGACTGCGGCGCGTGTACACACACCACACAACACACATACCACACCGCACACAACACACAACACACATACCACACCGCACACAACACACAACACACACCACTCACACCACTCACACACCGCACACACCACACACACCATACCACACACACGACACACACAACACACACCACACAACACACATACCACACCGCACACACCACACAACACACACCACTCACACACCGCACACACCACACACACCACACACACCACTCACACACCGCACACACCATACCACACACCACACACACCATACCACACACCACTCACACCGCACACACCACACACACCATACCACACACACCGCACACACACCACACACCGCTCACACACCACACAGACCACACACCGCTCACACACCACAGACCACACACCACACATACCACACACCACACGACACACACACCACACACCGCTCACACACCACACACCACGCAGACCACACACACCACAACGCTCACACCACGCAGACCACACACCACACCACCACACACACCATACCACACACACACACCATACCACACACACCATACCACACCACACACCATACAGACCACACCACCATACCACACACACCACCACACCACCACACACCACACACACCATACCACACACCATACCACACACCACACACCACACATACCACACACACCACACACACCACACCACCACACACACCACCACACACCACCACCACACACACCATACAGACCACACTCGGGGGAGAGAGGGAGAGACACGGAGACATCGGAATCACGATTTGTATTTACCCTGGAGAAACCCGATGAGCTATGAAGCTCTTTTTCACATGTGCCCAGTCCACAGAGAAGATGTAACGAGACGGAGACACCGCCTCGAAAACAAACAGCGCAATTCGAGTGTCAGTTCCACTTAATCCACCCCCCCCCCCCCCGACGGCCGTCTTTGTCTCCCCAGTGTTGATGTTTTACACAGCGGGTCCTTGAGTGCTGGGTAGTGTTCAGAGTGCGAGAGATGGATAGACCACCTTTACAACACCACAATTCAAGCGTAAATTCCACTTGCATTAAACTGTGGTTTATGTATTTTTTAGCAGGTGTAGCAGCTCTTTTTTAGAAGCGACATGGCTTCCGCAAATGATAGCTCAACGAAGTGGGATTATCATCATCGCCGCGTGCAAATTTATAGCAGCAGCAGCCAAATAACTCTACAGCGAGTGACGTCGATTATAAATGTGGAGGGCAAAACCGGAGGAGCCCGGAGAAAAATCCACACGACCACGGTAAGAGAGAGACACACGCAAACTCCAAATATACAGCAGCAGGCATCGTCAGGGGTCAGGATCGAACCCACGACCTCATGTATACCAGGCAAGGTGGTTAACATCTCCTAGCCACCGAATTGAGAGCGAGAGACACGCACACTCCAAATGTACGGCAGGCGTCAGGTTCGGGATTGAACCCACGACCTCCTGTATAGCAGGCGAGGTAGTTAACATCTCACCACGGAGAGAGACACGCAAACTCCAAATATACAGCAGCAGGCGTCAGGGTCAGAGGTGAACCCACGACCTCCTGTACACCAGGCGAGGTAGTTAACATCTCACTACAGGGAGAGAGAGACACGCAAACTCCAAATATACAGCAGCAGGCGTCAAGGTCAGGAGTGAACCCACGACCTCCTGTACACCAGGCGAGGTGGTTAACATCTCACCATGTGGAGGGGGAGAGAGATACGCAAACTCCAAATGTACAACAGGCATCAGGGTCGGGAGTGAACCCACGACCTCCTGTATACCAGGCGAGGTAGTTAACATCTCACCATGGGGGGGGGGGAGGAGAGAGACACGCAAACTCCAAATATACAGCAGCAGGCGTCAGGGTCAGAGGTGAACCCACGACCTCCTGTATACCAGGCGAGGTGGTTAACATTTCACTACAGGGAGAGAGAGACACGCAAACTCCAAATATACAGCAGCAGGCGTCAGGGTCAGGAGTGAACCCACGACCTCCTGTATACCAGGCGAGGTGGTTAACATCTCACTACAGGGAGAGAGAGACACGCAAACTCCAAATATACAGCAGCAGGCGTCAGGGTCAGGAGTGAACCCACGACCTTCTGTATACCAGGCGAGGTGGTTAACATCTCACCATGGGGAGGGGGAGAGAGACACGCAAACTCCAAATGTACAACAGGCGTCAGGATCGGGATTGAACCCACGACCTCCTGTACACCAGGCGAGGTAGTCAACATCTCCTAGCCTCCGCGGCGCCCCTGAGTCCACACCTTCCCCGACTCCTGAGACTCGGTGAGACTGTTCCAGGTGAACACACGGTGAACAGGTTTCCGTCGTCATCACGGCGCTCGTGCCAGGCTATGTGCACTTTTTTAGGCCGTCGTGTGAAGTGTCGAAGGCTCGCCGCTGCCAGGAGGTCACGGGAACCGACCCTGCAGGTGCCATGGGGTTGGTTGACTGACCGAGATGACCGACAGATGCACCAGCGGTGCCAGGCTAGGTGCAGGAGGTCACGGGAGAGAGCCAGATGCCCATGGGATTGACCGACTGAGATGACCGGCAGATACACCAGCGGTGCCAGGCTAGGTGCAGGAGGTCACGGGAGAGAGCCAGATGCCCATGGGATTGACCGACTGAGATGACCGACAGATGCACCAGCATCTGCCGGTCATCTCGCTGCGCTTTTAGCCACCCCCCGTCACCTCCGCTCGTTGTTGTGAGCAGTCGCAGCACGGAGGCGCGGGGGGAAACAGCAAGGAACCCAACGTCGGCGTGACGTCCAGAGCGGAGACGGGGGCGACTTCCTCCGCCCTTCTCCTCCGCCTCGCCGCCAAATCAGATTTAACTTCAAGGAGGGGAGAATGTCTAGTTTTGTTTTTGCCCCCCCCCCCTCCCAAATCAAATGCTGCATCAAATGTAAACTACTACGACGAGGATGACAAGATCATCATAGCTTCAGCCACGGCAGAGAAATTCACAATTTGTGGCAGACCGTGTCGATCCCTAAACCTCACTGGTCCCAAGGTCCGCGGTGCTCCCACGTGGACGGTGGGAGGAGGGGTCGGGTCGAGTTTAAAAGCAGACGAAGGGGAAAAGCCATTGGGGGTTTGTGTTGTTGTTTTTGTTTCTTTGACCGAAATAGTTGAGGGAGAGGCGGCATCACGCAGAGCAAGGGCTCCTCGTCCACAATCGTAGCGGGTATACAGGGCAGATGGACACCGCACATTCTGATTCGCATCAAAAATAAAATAATTCCGAGAGAGCGGCATCACGCAGAGGTGGGCAGCCAGAGAGACGCGTGAACGTGATGATGTTGTTGTTGTAGTTGACTTTTGTTTATCTCAGAAAGCCTCACTCCGTCTCTTGGCTATGTTCAGGGGGCGCCACGGGTGGCTAGGAGATGTTGACTCCCTCGCCTGGTGTACAGGAGGTCGTGGGTTCGATCCCGACCCTGACGACGCCTGCTGCTGCTGTATATGTGGAGTTTGCGTGTCTCTCTCATCATCATCATCATCACAGTAGCTAGGAGATGTTGACTACCTCGCCTGGTGTACAGGAGGTCGTGGGTTCGATCCCGACCCTGACGACGCCTGCTGCTGCTGTATATTTGGAGTTTGCGTGTCTCTCTCTCCACGTGGTGG
The DNA here is from genome assembly GCF_048934315.1 of Petromyzon marinus. Lineage (NCBI taxonomy): Eukaryota > Metazoa > Chordata > Hyperoartia > Petromyzontiformes > Petromyzontidae > Petromyzon > Petromyzon marinus. Next base: position 16,401,511 of record NC_133667.1, on the reverse strand, counting down.
TCGCGTGGATTTTTCTCCGGGTCCTCTCGCTGTTTTCCTTCCACGTTCAGAATCGACGTCGTGCGTTTAGAGAGTTATTTGGCCGCTCTTAAATTGTCCACGTGACGGCGAACATGCGAAGCCACCACGAGCTTCGTCAAGCTATCATTTGTTTTCATCTTCTTTGGTTCTTTCGGTAAAGTCACGTAGAATGAGAATAAAATAATAAAATAAAACAATAAAATTTTATTCTCATTCTACGTGACTTTACCGAAAGAACCAAAGAAGATGAATCCTTGCAGTCACGAAAGCTTTAAATCAAAATCTATCATTTGTTGTTGTAACGTTCTGACCCCGTGCCCCCTACTTGCACCATCCGTGAAATAATAAGTAATATTTTAAAAAAAAACTTTTTTTTAAACACGCTTTTATGAAATGTACCAGTAATGGCAGAACTCCACCACTCCAGGAAGTGGCCCCGAAGCTTGCCACAACGTAAGGGGGGCCGTGGGCAATTACAGCCAACGTCAGTTTACCGTGGACAATTAGACCCAAGCCGAAACATAACGTATAAAAAATAATGTAAAAAAAAATCATATTTAATGATAGAATATAGTATTGTCATCAGTATGACATAAGTATACCGAGTTTGCAGTCGATACCACATTGGGAAGTGGGTTAAAATTGAGTTACAAGATTTGAGTTAAAAGAAAGCGTTTAAAAAAGCTTCATAGCGCATCGGCTTCCCTCCTCCCGCAGCAGCAGCAGCGGACAAAAAGTTAAACTTCGAACGATTCTGCCACGCGTTCTGAGCGTGACGCGGGCAGGATCCCACAACCTCAATCTCGCAGGGCGCCCTCTGACCCCCAGCAACGTCACAGGGCCAGCGAGTTAATCCTCTTGCGGTGACTCAGAGACACGAGTGGTACCCCCCCGCCGCCCACCACCATACAAAGACAAAGAGCCCCCGTGTAAACTTGATTTGGCGCTTTCAAACTTGATTTGGCCCTTTCGTGTAGCCTCTAACAGTGTCGGGGCAAGTGTTGTTAGCGAGTAGCAGCAGCGACTATGAAGGAGACAAAGATCCCCCGTGTAGCCTCTAACAGACTGTAGGGGCAGGTGCTGTTTGCCAGCACCACGCACGCCCAGCCGCCTTTATCTCCCTCTTGGCGATCTTCACACACCCTATCAGGTACTCATTTAAGGCCGAGTTGACCTAGGGGAGTCCCAGGAAGGGTTCAGATAATTGTCGCTGGTGTTGGCCCGGAGCGAGAATCGAACCCACCCACGACCCATCACCACCACCCCCATCCCCGGGTTCGTACCGCGACGCGCTAACCACTGCGCCACCGCTCCCCCACACGGTCCGATACCCCTTCCCCCAGAACCCCCTCCACCACCCACGTGGGTGGCTTTGGGGGCCACACAGCACTGCCCAAATCCTGAGTTCATACCCCCCCCCCGAGCCTCCGAGTCGAGCAATTGAATTTTGTTTCGCAATTGATTTGTAAGAATGCCAGGTCCGAGAATGGAATTACCCGATGTCAATTTGGTCATGCCCCGCCTAACTTATCTTATTCCGGTGGTGTATCATGTCCCCCCCCCCCCCCCGCACTGGTGTTGAGTCATTAAGCGTGGAAATTCCACGTTTACATGGCAGGGCCGAGTCCATCCGTCGTGTAACGCCCGGAATGACAAGCGACGTTGGAAGGCTTGGTGGCGGGTTTTTTTTCATTTCTCAAAAACAGGCGACTTCATTTATTTCCCCTTGTAAGATGGGTGCTGATGAAAACACACAGGACCGGTTTTGACATTCAGTCTCTCATCAGCAACAGTCACGTGTTTAAAGCTGGACGCGAATCTGAACGAAGCACACCACAAGACCACCAGTGGAGCTTCGTCCTTGCTGTTGCAGTCTCTGAATGAAACTAAAACGGTGGCTCACACCCGTGGCTTCACTCTCCACGTGTTCACTCTGTTGGGTGCAGACCATTCCAGTGAAGACAAAAACCTCCGCCCCCCGTATAGCCTTGTCAGACTGTTGGGGGCAACCACGCCCGGCCGCCTTTGTCTCCCCCAGTGACGATGTTTACTACACACCCTCCCAGGTACTCATTTGAGGCCGAGTCGACCTAGGGGAGGCCCAGGACCGGTACAAATATTCGCCACTGTTGTTGGTCGTGAGAGGCAATGGAACTCGGGTCGCCGGGTTCGTAGCGCAGTGGGCTAACCACTACACCACCACTCCCCACCATTTTACAGAAACCCACCGCGCACACATTTCTACAAACTCAACAAATGTTTGATGTTACCAGGTGCCTAGGCCCCCACTGAGTTATGTAGTAGCTCTTCTTTAGAAGCGACCTGGCCTTCACAAATGCTAGCTCGACAAAGTGGTCAGCCGAGCACTCGAAATGCGTGGTGTTTCGAAAGCGTGGAGGGGAAAACCGCGCGACCACCACTGAGAGAGAGAGAGAGCAAGAGAACTCCAAATACACAGCAGCAGGCATCGTCAGGGGTTGGGATCGAACCCACGACCTCCTGCGTATCGGGCGAGGTAGTCAACATCTCCTCGCCACCGCGGCACCCCCACCTCTCGTCCCCTCCACCTTCCCTCCTCTCCGCGTCGCTAACCATTCCCACATCTTCATCATCATCCAATCATCATTCAGTGAAGCTTCGCGCACCTGGCATCTCCAAACAAGCAGCCGTGGGTGACCTCCGTTGTCCGGCTCCGCTCGCCTCCAGTAGCGAGATGCCCCCCACCATCCCCCCACCATCCCCCCACCCTCTACCCACTCCCCCTCCACCCCACCCCCTCGGCCCCCACCCTCCACCACCCCTACCCCCCAAAATCTATGAAAAGTTGAAAGGCCCCAATTTAGTTGAATTGACCATGGCCGCGATGAGAAAGTGCGAGGGCTAATTTACGTGGCGGTGCAACTTGCCAATTAGAGGGGTGTATTTGCCCCCCCCCTCACCCCCCTCACCTCCCCCCCCCCCGTGGCAATTAACGAGCGGCAGGTGCGGCGGACCAAGTGGGATGCGTGGCCCCGCGGTCGTGAGAGACAGAGAGAGAGACGGGGAGGGAGATGGAGAGAGATGGGGAGAGAGATGATGGAGAGTGAGAGATGGAGGTGGGGAGAGAGATGGGGAGAGAGAGATGATGGAGAGAGATGATGGAGAGTGAGAGATGGAGGTGGGGAGAGAGATGGGGAGAGAGAGATGATGGAGAGAGATGATGGAGAGTGAGAGATGGAGGTGGGGAGAGAGATGGAGAGAGATGATGGAGAGAGATGATGGAGAGTGAGAGATGGAGGTGGGGAGAGAGATGATGGAGAGAGAGATGATGGAGAGAGATGATGGAGAGTGAGAGATGGAGGTGGGGAGAGAGATGGGGAGAGAGATTATGGAGAGTGAGAGATGGAGGGGGAGATGGAGAGAGATGATGGAGAGAGAGATGATGGAGAGAGATGATGGAGAGTGAGAGATGGAGAGAGATGATGGAGAGAGAAGATGGAGAGAGATGATGGAGAGTGAGAGATGGAGAGAGATGGGGAGAGAGATGGGGAGAGAGATGATGGAGAGATGATGGAGAGATGATGGAGGGTGAGAGATGGAGATGGGGAGAGAGATGGGGAGAGAGATGATGGAGAGTGAGAGATGGACATGGGGAGAGAGATGGGGAAAGAGATTATGGAGATTTAAAGATGGAGGGGGAGATGGAGAGAGAGATGGAGAGAGATGATGGAGAGAGATGATGGAGAGTGAGAGATGGACATGGGGAGAGAGATGGGGAGAGAGATTATGGAGAGTGAGAGATGAACATGGGGAGAGAGATGGGGAAAGAGATTATGGAGATTGAAAGATGGAGGGGGAGATGGCGAGAGATAGATGGAGAGAGATGATGGAGAGAGAGATAGAGAGAGATGGAGAGAGAGATGGAGAGAGAGATGGAGAGAGAGAGAGAGATGGAGAGAGAGAGAGATGGAGAGAGAGATGATGGAGAGAGAGATGGAGAGAGAGATGGAGAGAGAGATGGAGAGAGAGAGATGGAGAGAGAGAGAGATGGAGAGAGAGAGAGATGGAGAGAGATGATGGAGAGAGATGATGGAGAGAGATGGAGAGAGAGAGATGGAGAGAGAGAGATGATGGAGAGAGATATGGAGAGAGATGGAGAGAGATGATGGAGATGATGGCGAGAGACGGTGAGGGGTTTTCTTCACTGGCGAGGTGAGAAGCTGGTCTCTCGATCTGTGTGTGACAGATGATGACTTGTGTACGTCAGTGGGGCACGTATTTGGGGAGCAGTGGCGCAGTGGTTAGCGCTATGCACTCGAGGAACCGAGTTCGATTCTCACATCACGGTCCACACCGGTGACGATTATCTGAACCGGTCCCGGGCCCCTCCCCTAGGTCCACTCGGCCTCAAATGAGTATACAACAGTGTTGGTGCAAGTGCTGTTAGCGAGGGGGTGCGGTGGCCAGCAACCACGCACGCCCGGCCGCCTTTGTCTCCCCAGTGACGATGTTTACACACTGCACCAGGAACTCATTTGAGCCTGAGTCGACCTAGGAGAGTCCCAGTACCGCTTCAGATAATCGTCACCGCTGTTGGTGGCCGTGAGCCAACAGCGGTGACGATTTTTTTACCGTTTGGCCGTGTCGGGTGGCGGAGGGTTACGACACATTCATAAATAACGCGATCTCACCCAAAAACCTTGATGATGCAATGTAACGTGAACAGCTTCAAAGAGTCAAAGGGGGTCTCCCGCTTGTCCGTCATCGTAGTCAACGCGTGGCCTGGGAATCTTCTCGAGGTGATCTCCAGAGGCCTGGAGGGGCACAATCTTCTTCTACTTCTTGTTGCAAATTCTCTGAAAGTGTGAAAAAACCCATTGTTTTAAAGCACCCTGAATAAAATGTGTCGTCAAACCCACCACCACCACCCACCCACCAACCACCACCACCACCCACCACCACCACCACCCACCCACCCACCAACCACCACCACCACCCACCCACCAACCACCCACCCACCAACCACCACCACCCACCCACCAACCACCACCACCACCCACCCACCAACCACCACCGCCAACCGCCGGACGAGACGAATTTAAAGTCAGATTTCTCTCGTCACGTGGACACCAATCGACGACCAATGAGTTGACTGGTTGAGCGCTAACCGGCTGCGGTGTGTCGGAGAGTTCAGCCGCAAGGACATTTTCACAATTCCAGCAACTGCGGTAACAACAACAGCAGCAGCAAGGGGCCGTCCATAAATGACGTCACGCGATTTTTTTTGGACGATTTTTTACCCCCCCCCCCACCTCGTCACACGGCGTCACAAAAAGTCAGACCCCCCCTCAAATATGACGTCACAAAGCTCTGCCCCCCCCCCCCCAAACAAAAATAAAACATGCTTCAAATCGCTTTAAACTATTGTCATTGTAGTGCGTATTTAATGTGGCGCTGCACTCTGATGTTGTGGGAGAAAACATTTATTAAAACGTCTATTTAATTAAGTAGAACGTGTTGTCTATATTTATTTAAAGTTGCGCATTTTGACGTGACGTCACATTTCTCAACCCCCCCCCCCTCGTCACAAATGTCTGACCCCCCCCCCCCCCAGGTGCATGACGTCATTTATGGACAGCCCCAAACAACCGCCTTCAGGGCGATTTGCCAGAGTCAAATCCCTCCTGTGGAGAAGTCCTAAACAACCCCAGCCATCCGTTACCCACCCCCACCCCCCACTAACCAACCCCACCACCTTTCACTAACAGCTTTGGTTACCAAACAAACGTCCTAGTTTTTATTTTTATACCGCAGATGTCGCCACCACCACCACCAGCAGCAGCATCAGCGGCCACTGCGCATCGTGGCATGAAGCCGAGAAGCGAGCTGCCTAATAAAGACGTCTCTCTCTCTCTCTTGAACGGTTTTATTTAAAACTTCACTCCTGTTTGTCGTGGTCAAATCTTGTCATCAACATTTGGTGACCCTCTGCTGGACATCTGTTAAGGAGAGCCCTCGTAGCTGATCGCATTCCCCCAGGGATAAATAAATGAAAGACGTTGACGATTCCGAAATGTCATCAGACCCCTCCCTGCCTCAACAACAACAACAACATCGTTACCACGATGTTGTTGTGGAACATCGTTACCACGATGTTGTTGTTGTGGAACATCGTTACCACGATGTTGTTGTTGTTGTGGAGGCATCGTTACCACGATGTTGTTGTTGTGGAACATCGTTACCACGATGTTGTTGTTGTGGAACATCGTTACCACGATGTTGTTGTTGTGGAACATCGTTACCACGATGTTGTTGTTGTGGAACATCGTTACCACGATGTTGTTGTTGTTGTGGAGGCATCGTTACCACGATGTTGTTGTTGTGGCATCGTTACCACGATGTTGTTGTGGAACATCGTTACGATGATGTTGTTGTTGTTGTGGAACATCGTTACGACGATGTTGTTGTTGTTGTGGAACATCGTTACGACGATGTTGTTGTTGTGGAACATCGTTACCACGATATTGTGGTTGTTGTTGTTGTGGAATATCGTTACGACGTTGTTGTTGTTGTGGAACATCGTGGGTCATACGGCACGTTTCATGGGGGGCCTTCCGTTCAACCCCTCCATTGTGCAAATTCACTTCTTCCAAGGCCGTAGCCATGGAGTCAACATTGGGGGTGGGGGGGGGGCAAATCTTCCAGGGTGTCTGGGGGGTCCCAACCCATAAAAATATCTACATTTAAAAACTCATTTCCTGCCTAGAATAGTTAAATATTCACTAACACTTGAGATGGACTTTTAATCTATTTTTTATTTTTGTTTACATTGCTCCGTGTTCACTTTTTTTTACCATTTCTTGATTCACCGTATGTAATGGCAGAGATTAGGGATTAATAAAGTACAACCATAACCACAATCATTTAAACAGAAATCTATGCATTGATTTAGATGAAGACAAGTCCAGATATGTGACCAAGGTTTAGCAAATTGTTGTTTTTATTTACCGTGCATAGCAATTGTTTTTTTAAAATAACAATATATTGGGGGGGGGGGCATTTTGAGCATATTTGAATATTGGGGGGGGGGGATGTCCCCCCCACAATATATATTATAATTACGGCCTTGACTTGTCAGTAGTCCAACCTACTGGGGCCTTCTGGCCCAATGCTACGACGCAGCAGAGCTTTTGCTTAAACCGAGCAAAGATTTTTGGAATGGTTTCGGCCGTCTGGGTCTCGTCATCAGCAGCAGTCAGGCTTGTGAGGCGATGTTGTTGTTGTTGTCCCGCCTCCCCGGCACCTCCAGTGAGCGCGGTTGGCTACGTTGGGTGCGAACGAAGTTCAACATACAACACTGCCTAAAACACCCACGTCCCTATTGACATGGGCACTACCATCTACAGTCCAGGGGTGGGGAGCGTCCGGCCCGCGGGCCGTATGAGCCCCGCGAAATCTTTTGGTCTCTGGCCCTGCCAAGGCAACTGCAGGCGGGACTCGAAATTCAATAAATCTAGGAGAGCAAACCTGGAAAAGCAGTTGCGAGTAGCAACATCGTGAATACCAGCTAAGATCATCAATACCAGCTAACATAATCAATACCAGCTAACATCATCAATACCAGCTAACATCGTCAATACCAGCTAACATCATCAATACCAGCTAACATCACCAATACCAACTAACATCATCAATACCAGCTAACATCATCAATACCAGCTAACATCCCCAATACCAGCTAACATCATCAATACCAGCTAACATCATCAATACCAGCTAACATCATCAATACCAGCTAACATCACCAATACCAGCTAACATCATCAATACCAGCTAACATCGTCAATACCAGCTAACATCATCAATACCAGCTAACATCATCAATACCAGCTAACATCACCAATACCAGCTAACATCGTCAATACCAGCTAACATCATCAATACCAGCTAACATCATCAATACCAGCTAACATCACCAATACCAGCTAACATCATCAATACCAGCTAACATCGTCAATACCAGCTAACATCATCAATACCAGCTAACATCACCAATACCAGCTAACATCGTCAATACCAGCTAACATCATCAATACCAGCTAACATCATCAATACCAGCTAACATCGTCAATACCAGCTAACATCACCAATACCAGCTAACATCATCAATACCAGCTAACATCATCAATACCAGTTAACATCCCCAATACCAGCTAACATCATCAATACCAGCTAACATCATCAATACCAGCTAACATCGTCCATACCAGCTAACATCGTCCATACCAGCTAACATCATCAATACCAGCTAACATCATCAATACCAGCTAACATCACCAATACCAGCTAACATCATCAATACCAGCTAACATCATCAATACCAGCTAACATCGTCAATACCAGCTAACATCATCAATACCAGCTAACATCATCAATACCAGCTAACATCATCAATACCAGCTAACATCGTCCATACCAGCTAACATCGTCCATACCAGCTAACATCATCAATACCAGCTAACATCATCAATACCAGCTAACATCACCAATACCAGCTAACATCATCAATACCAGCTAACATCGTCAATACCAGCTAACATCATCAATACCAGCTAACATCACCAATACCAGCTAACATCATCAATACCAGCTAACATCGTCAATACCAGCTAACATCATCAATACCAGCTAACATCACCAATACCAGCTAACATCATCAATACCAGCTAACATCGTCAATACCAGCTAACATCATCAATACCAGCTAACATCACCAATACCAGCTAACATCATCAATACCAGCTAACATCGTCAATACCAGCTAACATCGTCAATACCAGCTAACATCGTCAATACCAGCTAACATCATCAATACCAGCTAACATCATCAATACCAGCTAACATCATCAATACCAGCTAACATCATCAATACCAGCTAACATCATCAATACCAGCTAACATCGTCAATACCAGCTAACATCATCAATACCAGCTAACATCATCAATACCAGCTAACATCATCAATACCAGCTAACATCATCAATACCAGCTAACATCGTCAATACCAGCTAACATCATCAATACCAGCTAACATCATCAATACCAGCTAACATCATCAATACCAGCTAACATCATCAATACCAGCTAACATCATCAATACCAGCTAACATCGTCAATACCAGCTAACATCACCAATACCAGCTAACATCATCAATACCAGCTAACATCATCAATACCAGCTAACATCATCAATACCAGCTAACATCACCAATACCAGCTAACATCGTCAATACCAGCTAACATCATCAATACCAGCTAACATCATCAATACCAGCTAACATCGTCAATACCAGCTAACATCATCAATACCAGCTAACATCATCAATACCAGCTAACATCACCAATACCAGCTAACATCATCAATACCAGCTAACATCGTCAATACCAGCTAACATCATCAATACCAGCTAACATCACCAATACCAGCTAACATCGTCAATACCAGCTAACATCATCAATACCAGCTAACATCATCAATACCAGCTAACATCGTCAATACCAGCTAACATCACCAATACCAGCTAACATCATCAATACCAGCTAACATCATCAATACCAGTTAACATCCCCAATACCAGCTAACATCATCAATACCAGCTAACATCGTCAATACCAGCTAACATCGTCAATACCAGCTAACATCATCAATACCAGCTAACATCATCAATACCAGCTAACATCATCAATACCAGCTAACATCATCAATACCAGCTAACATCATCAATACCAGCTAACATCGTCAATACCAGCTAACATCATCAATACCAGCTAACATCATCAATACCAGCTAACATCATCAATACCAGCTAACATCATCAATACCAGCTAACATCGTCAATACCAGCTAACATCATCAATACCAGCTAACATCATCAATACCAGCTAACATCATCAATACCAGCTAACATCATCAATACCAGCTAACATCATCAATACCAGCTAACATCATCAATACCAGCTAACATCGTCAATACCAGCTAACATCACCAATACCAGCTAACATCATCAATACCAGCTAACATCATCAATACCAGCTAACATCATCAATACCAGCTAACATCACCAATACCAGCTAACATCGTCAATACCAGCTAACATCATCAATACCAGCTAACATCATCAATACCAGCTAACATCGTCAATACCAGCTAACATCATCAATACCAGCTAACATCATCAATACCAGCTAACATCACCAATACCAGCTAACATCATCAATACCAGCTAACATCGTCAATACCAGCTAACATCATCAATACCAGCTAACATCACCAATACCAGCTAACATCATCAATACCAGCTAACATCATCAATACCAGCTAACATCGTCAATATCAGCTAACATCACCAATACCAGCTAACATCATCAATACCAGCTAACATCATCAATACCAGTTAACATCCCCAATACCAGCTAACATCATCAATACCAGCTAACATCATCAATACCAGCTAACATCGTCCATACCAGCTAACATCATCAATACCAGCTAACATCGTCAATACCAGCTAACATTATCAATACCAGCTAACATCATCAATACCAGCTAACATCATCAATACCAGCTAACATCGTCCATACCAGCTAACATCGTCCATACCAGCTAACATCATCAATACCAGCTAACATCATCAATACCAGCTAACATCACCAATACCAGCTAACATCATCAATACCAGCTAACATCGTCAATACCAGCTAACATCATCAATACCAGCTAACATCACCAATACCAGCTAACATCATCAATACCAGCTAACATCGTCAATACCAGCTAACATCATCAATACCAGCTAACATCACCAATACCAGCTAACATCATCAATACCAGCTAACATCGTCAATACCAGCTAACATCATCAATACCAGCTAACATCACCAATACCAGCTAACATCATCAATACCAGCTAACATCACCAATACCAGCTAACATCATCAATACCAGCTAACATCGTCAATACCAGCTAACATCGTCAATACCAGCTAACATCATCAATACCAGCTAACATCATCAATACCAGCTAACATCATCAATACCAGCTAACATCATCAATACCAGCTAACATCGTCAATACCAGCTAACATCATCAATACCAGCTAACATCATCAATACCAGCTAACATCATCAATACCAGCTAACATCGTCAATACCAGCTAACATCACCAATACCAGCTAACATCATCAATACCAGCTAACATCATCAATACCAGCTAACATCATCAATACCAGCTAACATCGTCAATACCAGCTAACATCGTCAATACCAGCTAACATCATCAATACCAGCTAACATCATCAATACCAGCTAACATCATCAATACCAGCTAACATCATCAATACCAGCTAACATCACCAATACCAGCTAACATCATCAATACCAGCTAACATCGTCAATACCAGCTAACATCATCAATACCAGCTAACATCACCAATACCAGCTAACATCGTCAATACCAGCTAACATCATCAATACCAGCTAACATCATCAATACCAGCTAACATCGTCAATACCAGCTAACATCACCAATACCAGCTAACATCATCAATACCAGCTAACATCATCAATCCCAGTTAACATCCCCAATACCAGCTAACATCATCAATACCAGCTAACATCATCAATACCAGCTAACATCGTCCATACCAGCTAACATCATCCATACCAGCTAACATCATCAATACCAGCTAACATCACCAATACCAGCTAACATCATCAATACCAGCTAACATCACCAATACCAGCTAACATCATCAATACCAGCTAACATCGTCAATACCAGCTAACATCATCAATACCAGCTAACATCACCAATACCAGCTAACATCATCAATACCAGCTAACATCGTCAATACCAGCTAACATCATCAATACCAGCTAACATCACCAATACCAGCTAACATCATCAATACCAGCTAACATCACCAATACCAGCTAACATCATCAATACCAGCTAACATCGTCAATACCAGCTAACATCGTCAATACCAGCTAACATCGTCAATACCAGCTAACATCATCAATACCAGCTAACATCATCAATACCAGCTAACATCATCAATACCAGCTAACATCATCAATACCAGCTAACATCGTCAATACCAGCTAACATCATCAATACCAGCTAACATCATCAATACCAGCTAACATCATCAATACCAGCTAACATCATCAATACCAGCTAACATCGTCAATACCAGCTAACATCGTCAATACCAGCTAACATCATCAATACCAGCTAACATCATCAATACCAGCTAACATCATCAATACCAGCTAACATCATCAATACCAGCTAACATCGTCAATACCAGCTAACATCGTCAATACCAGCTAACATCATCAATACCAGCTAACATCATCAATACCATCTAACATCATCAACACCAGCTAACATCGTCAATACCAGCTAACATCACCAATACCAGCTAACATCATCAATACCAGCTAACATCATCAATACCAGCTAACATCATCAATACCAGCTAACATCGTCAATACCAGCTAACATCGTCAATACCAGCTAACATCGTCAATACCAGCTAACATCATCAATACCAGCTAACATCACCAATACCAGCTAACATCATCAATACCAGCTAACATCATCAATACCAGCTAACATCATCAATACCAGCTAACATCATCAATACCAGCTAACATCATCAATACCAGCTAACATCGTCAATACCAGCTAACATCATCAATACCAGCTAACATCATCAATACCAGCTAACATCACCAATACCAGCTAACATCATCAATACCAGCTAACATCGTCAATACCAGCTAACATCATCAATACCAGCTAACATCATCAATACCAGCTAACATCATCAATACCAGCTAACATCATCAATACCAGCTAACATCATCAATACCAGCTAACATCATCAATACCAGCTAACATCATCAATACCAGCTAACATCAATACCAGCTAACATCACCAATACCAGCTAACATCATCAATACCAGCTAACATCACCAATACCAGCTAACATCATCAATACCAGCTAACATCACCAATACCAGCTAACATCACCAATACCAGCTAACATCACCACAGGCCTCACCAAAGAGAAGCAGTTCCAGCCATCGCATTCGGGGTGAGTTAATTAAATGTTTGACCAAATATAACAAGGCTAATTTTTTAAGTTAATAATTTTGTATGGCCCCCGAATGATGTTATATAAATATCCAAATGGCCCTTGGCAGAAAAAAGGTTCCCCATCCCTAGTCTACATAGTGGTGTCTGTGGGGAGACTGAACATGTCTGTGTGTGTGTGTGGGGTGGGGGGGCAGGCATCTATGACGTCTCCTGGCCAATCCCCAATTGGCGGAGCCAGGAGATTGAATCTCTACCCTCGGGGCTCCTACAGAAACAACGAATAGCCACTTCGTTTGGCCACGTGGAATGTTCGAACGCTCACTGTGGAGGAGAGGCTGCTACTCCTCTGTCGGGAGCTGGACCGGTACCGCCTGGATCTCTGTGGCATTCAGGAGGTCCGGTGGACTGGTTCTGGCTCCTGCCACCATGGGGAGTGGACAGTCCTCTACTCGGGGCAGCAGACTGTCAAACAACAGGGAGTGGCTCTTCTTTTGAACAAAAGAATGAAAGGAGCGTAGGAGCGTGGCGGTGAGGTGTGGGAAGCTGTAAGCCCCAGGCGACTTAGGGCTCACCTTCCCATCAATCGGAGGTGAGGATCGGTGGTCGTGGTTACATATGCCCCCACCAAAGACGAAGATCCGTGGAGGGATGCAGGCAAAGCCGATGAGTCAGATGCCTTCTATGACCTCCTGTCACAGGTGCTGGCTAAAGTGGCCCCTCGGGATAGAGTCATCTTGTTGGGTGACTTCAATGCCCGAGTTGGTCATGATGCTGGCACCTGGTCTGGAGTGATTGGAGGGCATGGGCCGGATCAGCTCAATAACAACGGTAGGAGGCTGCTAGATTTTTGTGCAGCCCATGGGCTTGTAATTACCACCACGCTGTTCCGGCATCGGCGCATCCACACATCATGGATGCATGCCGGGTCCAAGCAAGAACATCTGCTGGACTACATAGTGACGGACCAGCGGATGCGAACCCATGTCCTTGTCACCAGGACCTACCGTGGAGCTGATCTGCCCTCTGACCATCGACTTGTCATCTGTAAGATGCGCCTGCCATTCTTCCGCTCCGGTGGTGGGTGTACACCCAGGACCCCATTCCAACCAAAAGTGGCCTGGTCTCAGTTATCTGATGAAAGTTGCAAGCGAGAATTTCATCATCGCCTGCGGCTGGGGTTGGCATCGTCCCCCACTTCTCCTGATGTCGAGGGTAAATGGGCGAGGTTTAGGACTGTGACTCATGCAGCTGCAATGGCTGCTTTGGGTACGCGGTCCAGACCTCCCCAGAGACCCTGGCTGACAGAGGAGGTGTTCAGGCTGGCTGAGAAAAAGCGACAGGCCCACTGTCATCGGCTACAGAATCCCACGTCAGAGAATGAGGAGGCTTACCGCAGCCTTCGCTCGGAGGTTCGGAGAGCCGTGAGGCGCTGCAAGGATGGGTGGTGGTCGCGGGTTGCTGAGGAGATGGAGTCTGCCTCAGTGGCCCACGATCACAAATCTCTATTTAACTTCATCAAAAAAATAACCTGCAGCGCCACACCTATTACCATCATTAGGGGAAAAAACGGTGATCCAATCTCCGACCCCCACGAACAGGTTGGCAGATTTGCTGAGCATTTCTGTGAGGTCCTGGGCGAGGGAAAATCCCTCAGCCAGGAAAACATCGTGGCACAAAGTGAGGATGACCCTGCTGAGGCTGCGGTGCCTCAAATATTGGAAGAAGTCACCGCCTGTGAGTGGCTGGCTGAAGTGCCATCTGTTGAGGAAGTACTGAAGACGATCCGGAGTCTGAGACCAGGAAAGGCAGCGGGCAGAGATGATCTCCCAAGCGAAATGCTGAGGGAGGGTGGCGTTTGTGCACAGACTGCCCTATATGACATCATAACAACAGTCTGGACCACTGGACGGGTTTCGCAGGATTGGAAGTATGCCCTGGTGGTGCCCCTCTTTAAGAAGGGGGACCGCACAGACTGTAACAACTACAGGGGCATCTCACTCCTCAGTGTGCCGGGAAAGGTCCTGGCAAGGATTATTCAACATCGCCTTGCCAGGCACGCTGAGGAGAGGCTTGCGGAGCCCCAATGCGGTTTCAGGAATGGGCGGTCCTGCACAGATGCCATATTTTCTGTCCGTCTGCTACAGCAGAGGTGTAGGGAATTCCAGCAAGACCTACATCTCTGCTTTATTGACCTGGTCAAGGCCTATGATACCATCAGTAGGCCTGGGCTCTGGGTTGTTCTTCGTGCTTTTGGAGTACCTGACCCTCTGCTCACGATCATTAAGGACCTTCATGATGGTGAGCAGGCCCGGGCAAAACTACGTGGCCAGGAGTCCGAGCCATTCCCTGTGCACCTTGGGGTGCGACAGGGATGTCCTCTGGCTCCCACATTATTTAACATATTTTGACCACGTAGTTCGTGAAGCCTTCAATAACTGTACCGGGGGAATCTCCATATGGTACAGATATAATGGTAGGCTGATCGATGCCCAGGTGCGGTCAAGGGATGGCTCCCTATTTTCAACCACGTTATGTATGCCGATGATTTGGTAATAGCTGCTCATTCAGAGGAGGAGTTGGAGACGCTGCTGCTGAGACTGGAGCGTGCCACTAAGAGATGGGGCCTTACCATCAGCCCCACCAAAACTAAGCACCTGCCTGGGTATTTTGTACCATTGGACACTCCACCCCCACAACTCCCAATCGGTGATGGGGCAGTTGTGGAGAGAGTGGAGAGTTTCCCATACCTGGGCAGTGTGCTTATGACCGGCTCCAGTTTAACAGCAGAATCAGTCGAGCGGCAATATCTTTTCATCAGTTGCGTAACGCTGTGTGGAAGCTACCTGGTCTGTCGCTCCGCACTAAGCTTCAGGTCTTCTCGGCCACGGTCATTCCCTCCCTTCTCTACGCTTGCGAAACGTGGACCCCCCTAATGGAACATCTTCGCCGGTTAGAAACATTTAGGCTGGCCTGCCTACAATCCATCCTGGGTTTAACCAGACTGGATTGTGAGGAACTCACAAATCCTTGAAAGATCTGGGCAAGGTCCCATCGGTGAGCTCCTCCGGCGGGCAAGGCTGCGATGGCTGGGTCATGTAGCCCGCATGCCCAGCCACCGCATGCCGAAACAGCTTTTGTTCGGCCGGATCGAGGGGGCTAAACGGGCGCGGCACGGGCTAGAGAAGAGATGGAGTGATGTGGTACAGGAGGACGTGGAGCTGAGTGGATTTGCTGATGACTGGTACCAGCGGTGTCAAGATCGGCCTCTGTGGAGGAGGCTCGTGAAGGACGCTACTGGGCAGTTGGAGGCAGTCGCCCTCCAACAACAACGGAGGGCGGAGGAGCGACGCTCACAACAACGAGCGGAGCGCCGGGTGGCTAGGGCACAGCAGGTTGGCACAGTAGGGGGCACAGGTGGTGCATCAGCCAGTCATCTCAGTCATCTCAGTCAGTCGACCCGTGGCACCTGGGTCTGCCCCGTGACCTCCTGCCAGCGGGCGTTCGACACTTCACGTGGCCTCAAGGTGCACATGGCCTGGCACAAGCGTCGTGGTGACGTCACCGCCACTTAGTGGCGAATGGCAGTTGTTGGTGGGGAGCGGTGTTGCAGCGGTTAGCGCTACGCCGCGCTACGAACCTTGGCTAACCGAGTTCGTATCCTTCTCACGGCCAACGCCAGTGCCGATTTTCTGCACCGGTCCTGGACCTCCCCCTACGTCGACTCAGCCTAAAATGAGTACCTGGTGCGGTGTGGAGTAAACATCGCCACTGGGGAGACAAAGGCGGCCCAGACGTGGTGCTGGCCACCCACCCCCTCATGTGCCGTGCCGGCATTCATAGGTGCTCGCTAACAGCACTTGCCCCTAGTCTGGGAAGGCTACACAGGGAATCTTTGTCTTTGTGCACAAGATCGGCCTCTGTGGAGGAGGCTTGTGAAGGACGCTATTAGGCAGTGCCAGGCTAGGTGCACAGTGAGGCGACTGGGAAGTTGGGATGCAGTCTGCCAGTCATCTAAGTGGGTCCAACCCATGGCACGCGCTGGCTCTGTCCCGTGACCTCCTGCACCTAGCCTGGCACAGCAGCAGTCCACCCCATGGTACTACCTGGGTCTGTCCCGTGACCTCCTGCACCTAGCCTGGCACAGCTGCAGTCGACCTCCCATGGCACCCGCTGGCTCTGTCCCGTGACCTCCTGCACCTAGCCTGGCACAGCAGCAGTCCACCCCATGGTACTACCTGGGTCTGTCCCGTGACCTCCTGCACCTAGCCTGGCACAGCTGCAGTCGACCTCCCATGGCACCCGCTGGCTCTGTCCCGTGACCTCCTGCACCTAGCCTGGCACAGCTGCAGTCGACCTCCCATGGCACCCGCTGGCTCTGTCCCGTGACCTCCTGCACCTAGCCTGGCACAGCAGCAGTCAACCCATGGCACCTGCTGGCTCTGTCCCGTGACCTCCTGCCGGCAGCGAGCCTTCGACTCTTCTTCACGCGACGACGGCCTTGGCGGAGTGCACCGAGCCTGGCACAAAGTGGCGCGGTGACGTGACTCCCACTTTAAACCGAACTATTTTTAGACTTCTCCACAAAATCTGTCTGTCGCCTGATGAAGCCGGTTGTAATTAATGGCGAAACGTCGTACTCAGATTGTAAATGTTGTGGCTTGGCTCTCCAACACACAACCGGTGTTGCTCTACACTATACACTACACTACATTACTATACACTACTATACACTACACTACTATACACTACACTATACACTACACCACTATACACTACACTACTATACACTACACTACTATACACTTCACTATACACTACACTACTATACACTACACACTACACTACACACTAGTGCTGTATTAGTAACGAATTGGCCACGTTCTATTTACGTGACAACCCTTACTAGTTGGCTGTCTCGGGTGGTGGAGGGTTTTAACGACACAACATTGCTCTATTGACGCGATCTAGCCCTAATAAAAACCCCTCTATGTATTTTTTCGTTTTTCATTGCAGCAGGTAAGACCCACCGAGCGATTTCGCAACTTCTGTTTTCAGATATTCGCTTTCGATTCTTCGGATTTAATTCGATTCGTTTCGTCTCTTTGTACCGCACGCCGCAAAAATGACAAGAAATTGCGAGCGACATCGCTCAGCTTCGAGGTGCGCACGCTTTCCTGAAGACGACGACGAAGACGTCGATGACGAAGACGTCGATGACGACGAAGACGACGATGATGACGAAGACGACGGGAGGACGCGCGAACCGGCGCGAGGCGCGCAAATATGATGCGGTTAAATATTTCAAGAAATATTTAATACAAATTGAGCGTGCGGATTCTTCGCTTCTTCCTCCGCCTCGATATCAAACGCGGGGGGCGCGGGGCGAGGGGGGCGTGAATCACCGCTCCGCCGGTCTCTTGTAACGAAGTCCTGGACGATATGAAAGGGAGTTGGAGGATGATGATGATGGGTTTAATGAGCGTTCAGTGTTCGAGAATAGCAGCGGCAGTGGCAGCAGCTCGCTAACGACTCCCCCCAGGCACCTGCCGCCGCCACTACGGAGCCGTTCTCGGTAATCGACTCAAACTTCCGTGAGCCACCAAACTCCGTGCGGCGCAGAGGGCCACAGGGGAAGAACGGCGGGGGAGGGAGGGGGGGGCCGCTGGGAATTTTTGTTCCGCTGAAAACTCCGCAAAAATCCTCCTCCTGCCGCAGCCGCTGTCGTCGTTCCCCTTAGATCCCTCAGTTGAGTGGCACCGGTAGATCAGTCACCGTTAGATCCGTCACCGTTAGATCCATCACCGTTAGATCCGTCACCGTTAGATCCGTCACCTTCACCGTAAGATCCATCAGCTAAGTGGCACCGTCACCGTTAGATCCGCCACCGTTAGATCCGTCAGCTGAGTGGCACCATCCCATGAGATCCGTCACCGTTAGATCCGTCAGCTGAGTGGCACCAGCACCGTTAGATCCGCCACCGTTAGATCCGTCAGCCGAGTGGCACCATCCCATTAGATCCGCCACCGTTAGATCCGTCAGCTGAGTGGCACCGGCACCGTTAGATCCGCCACCGTTAGATCCGTCAGCTGAGTGGCACCGTCCCATTAGATCTGTCACCGATAGATCCGTTAGCTGAGTGGCACCACCCCATTAGATCTGTCACCGTAAGATCCGTCAGCTGAGTGGCACCATCCCATGAGATCCGTCACCGTTAGATCCGTCAGCTGAGTGGCACCATCCCATTAGATCCGTCACCGTTAGATCCGTCAGCTGAGTGGCACCGTCACCGTTAAATCCGTCCGTTAGATTCGTCACCATTAGATCCATCACCGTAAAATCCGTCAACGTTAGATCTGCCCCCGTTAGATCCGTCCCCGTTAGATCCGTCCCCGTTAGATCCATCACCATTAGATCCGTCCCCGTACACTTGAAAAACAATCATCTAGATTGACAAACTAATTTCTCTAGAACTGCTCGTTTGTTGTTGTTGCGCTTAGTTTGTTGTCCTTCCCCCGCACCTCCGATTAGCACGGTTGGCTACGTACGGTGCGAAAGAAGTTCAACGTACATACAAGAAGGTACCCTCGCCACCCAGCGGCAGCTGTCCCTGCGTGGCACAAGGCGTCTCGGCACCTGGCCTGCACACACGTAGGGGGTATTCGCTCTGACAGCAGTACGGAGGGGCGGTGAGTGGGTGATGATTGCAGCTGGGGTTGAGTAACGCCCCGAGTAACGTCTAACCTTTGGCAGACCTGGGTGGATTGGACAATCGGCGAGACGTTATCGCCCTCTGCCTGGCACACAGCAGGACATGGGTTCGATCCAGACCACGACGCCTGCCGTATATTTGGAATCAGAATGTTTATTCGTGCTGGTGGAATCCGATTACCTGTAAAGCTCTTTTTCACAGATGTCCAGTAGTGGAGTTTGCGTGCCTCTCTCCCCGTGGTCACTGCGTGGATTTTTCTCAAGTTCCTCCGTTTCCCCCCCCCGCACCCCCTCCACATTGAGAATCAACGTCGCCACGCGTTCAAGAGTACATCGCTGCTGCTGCTGTATATTTCCACACGACGACGAAGACGTCAATAAGCCACCCACTTCACGGAACTATTATTTGTGAAAGGCAGGTCGCTTCTGAAAAAAGTGCTACCCTATATAGCAGCTCAATTGTCGGTCCTTACCTGGTAAAATTTATAGAAATGTGCTTATAGAAATGTGTGTGTGTGTTCTAAGTAAATTGTGGGGAGTGGTGGTGTAGCGCTTAGCGCACTGCGCTACGAACCCGGCGACCCGAGTTTGAATGCCGCTCGCGACCAACAACAGTGGCGAATATTGTAACCAGTTCTGGGCCTCCCCTAGGTCGACTCGGCCTCAAATGAGTACCTGGGACGGCGTGTAGCAAACATCGCCACTGGGGAGACGAGGGAGGCTGGGCGTGCATGGTGCTGGCCACCCCATCGTGTACCACAGTGACGGCCTTCATAGCTGCTGCTGCTACTCGCTAACAGCACTTGCCCCGACAGCCTTTTAGAGGCTACACGGGGGATCTTAGTCTTTGTAAATGTCAGCAGTGGTCATTCAGTCACGCCTCTCGGAGGCGTGCAGGGCCCGGGCTTTAAATTCTGGTGCCGACGGAGTCTTACCGAGCGGTGCGTCGCGCCCCCAACCCCCCCTTCGCCACGCGCAAATATTTAGCGGTGGATCTCCGGCGTTCGCTCGTCGCTGGAAGGGGGGGGGGTGGTCGAGGGAACAGACTTGCCGCTGCCGATCATCGTAATCACGGGCACTCCTCTACTTACGAGCGAGTTGCGTTCCAGGAGGTGTCTGTTCGCAAGTCGATTTGTTCGCAAAGGACCTTACTTTACTGCCGTCGGCTCCAAACGTGTTGCACGGCGTGTACACTAAACACGGGGAATGGCTTTAAAAGTTCTAGTCTCCTGCAGATGTAGACGCCACTGACTCTTCTTACTACCGCCCTCAACACTTTCACCACTCGTACGCTTCCGAGTCACGATGGGGCTTGACAATGGTCGTGAACAGCAGAGAGGGAGAGAGCGTCGTAGTGAACCGCAAAGCGACGACACGACAGCACACGATGGCGGTGGCCCAGGCAGAAATGCTGGGAATGCTGGGTAATAAAAACGACCACCACCGCCATCTATTGCACGGGCGGTTGAACTTAAGACGACTCTCGGTCCCGAACAGCTGCAACTGAGCGTACGGACCGAGATTTGTTCTTATCTCTGAAAATCGGAGTAGAGGAGTCCCTGTGATTACAAAGAAAAGTCTGTAAGATGTAAAACGAACGAAAAACAACCAGCCCCCATTTTTCCTTTTACGCACACAAATATATATTGTTTGTTTTCATCATCCCGCAACTTTGCACAGCTTTTCAGAATTTTAGTATTCGCTTGCGACGAGAATTCTCCCGTCTTGTGACGTCATCGTCGTCGTCGCCGTCATCGTCGTTGCCGTCGTCATCGTCATCATCATGGTCATCATCGTCATCATGGTCATCATCATCGTCATGGTCATCATCGTCGTCATGGTCATCATCGTCGTCATCGTCACCATCGTCATTACCATCGTCATCATCATGGCCATCAACGTCATCATGGTCATCGTCATGGTCGTCATCATCGTCGCCGTCATCGTCGCCGTCATCGTCGTCGTCATCATCGTCGTCGTCATCATCATGGTCATCATGGTCATTGTCGTCACCGTTGCCATCGTCATCTCGGCCGCGGCCCCTCTTGGCTCGCTCCTCTTCTTTGGAGATTCCCGCGCAGCATTGTCGCGGCTTTTCCGCCCCCCCCCCCCCACCCCGGTGAATTACAAAAATATCTCGAGCTCTCCGTCTCTCTCTATGTCCGCGTGTCCGTCTCGGCGTCTCTCTTCTCCGTAGATTTCGTAGTAAAGTAGTAATAAAAAAAACGAACGCCAAAAAAATAAACCCGCGAGACACGTCCGTCGGGATTACCACAACAGCCACCACCATCGCGATCGCACGCAACTCCATTAATTAATTCACCCACTCTATCGATTCATTCACGGATTCATTCACAGATTCATTCACGGATTCATTCACGGATTCATTCACGGATTCATTCACGGATTCATTCACTCGCGCGACAACCTCCCGACGCTACCCCGACCCCCCCCCGCCGAGCAGAAAGTTACGCCGATTGTCCGACCGGCACGCTTGATGTGAGGTATGATCCATTATCAACCACAGTAAATCTTCCGTTTTTCTAAAAAGTTAAGGAAAACAAAGTTGCAAAAAGATGTCCAGAGGCTGTCCCGCGGTTCTGTCTTGCAGTTTGCCCACGGGGGGTGCCAGCCTTGCGCCCCCCCCCCCTCCCCCCCCCGGCCAACCTTCGAACGCGACAGGCGCCCACGCCGGGAGACGTTGAGGGCCGAGCGTTCAATCGACGGCGGTGGGCGGAGACTTCCCGCTGGATTCCGAGTTCTCGCATGGCGACGTTGGTGCAAACCATTTTTTCTTTAAAAAAGAAAAATTCTGTACGTTTCGTTTTTTTTCCCCATCTTCACCCCTCCCCTCCCCCCCCTCCGCCCACCGCCCCCTTTCCTCCTCCCTCGCCCGCGGCGCGACTTCCGGACAAAATCTTTGAACCAACGGAGGAGCAAAAGAATATATATAGGGAAATCGAATCTCACACATATGGGTTCCTGGGGCACACCACATAGAGTGGCGGTGGGGGGGGGCGGAGAAGGGCTTCAAGTATTTTCTCGAGATTTATTTTCCTCCGCGGAGTTTTTCGTTTTCCCCATTTCCCGTGCCCATCGTTCCTCGCCACCGCTTCCCGTCGGTTTCGCTTGCCGTCGACGGCAAGGCCCTCGACGGCAAGGCCCTCGCGCTCTCACGTAACCCGCGACGACGGCGGCCGTAGCTGCCACGGCGGCGGCGGCGGCGGCCGTAGCTGCCACGGTGGCGGAGGTCGTAGCCGCGACGGCGGCGCTGATCGTAACCGCGACGACGGCGGTCGTAGACACGGCGACACGGAAGCTGCCCCCCCCCTCCCTCGCTCCCCCCCAGCCTCCCCCATCCTCTCTCGCTCCGAGGGGATCAAGTCGTCGTCGTGGAGACAGACTCTGACGGAGCGGCGGACGTCGGCAAAGTCGTCGAACTTGTCGACGCCGTTGACGATGTCACGGTCCGCGCCGGCGCCGTCCCATCATCATCACCCCCCTCCCGCCGCGCTTCCGTCGCCAAACCCGATGACGCTTCCCCGTCGGCGGGCTTCACCGCGGGCATCTCAACGTCGCCGGGCGAGCGAGCGGCCGTCTCGTCGTCCGCCCCCTCCTCCATCTCCTCTGCCTCCTCCTCTGCCTCCTCCTCATCGCCCTCCTCCATCACCTCCTCCTCCTCCCCCCCCCGCTCCGCCGTCACCGCACCCGCCTCCACCTTGACGTCACCCGTCGAGGCGACGCCCGAAGGTTCGTCCGCGCTCTCGACGGCGGCGGCGGTCGCGGCTGTGGCGGCCGTGGGCAATGCGGTCGAGGCGTCGCGGCCGCGCGCTGCCGTGCCGGTAGCTACGGTGCCGGTAGCTACGGTGCCGGTCCTGTGGTTCGCGGCGACGCCGTTGGTGTAGGCGGTGGTCGTGGTGGCGACGGCGCGGGGCGGTGGTGACGGCGGCGTCTCCTCGTCCGGTCCGGCGTGCGCGTCGGTGCCGTTGTGTGGCGCTGCGGGTGCTGGGCCTGAGACGCACGCACGTGCACACCCACGCACGCACACGCACGCACGCACACGGACCAGGGCGGCGACGTCGGTGAGCGGTGAGTGCGCGGGAGTGCCGAGTGTGAACCGGCCTCACCGCCGGGTTTTTTTTTTGTCGTCATTTTTGTTGCATCGTTAAATATTTCCATTCGCATTCACGATTATTATTCGTATTATGAGTAGTTGTATTATTATTAAATATACAACCGCCAAGGTTTGGGGGCAACCCGTTTGGCGAGCGTGGGCCAGTTATTCGCGAGCGTGAGACGGCTGCTTTGTGCTCGAATCTCCACTCACGTCGAGATCGATTTCGGGTTACCGCGACCCACCCCCCACAAACCCCTCCTGTCGTGTCTGCGTGTCGTGTGTGTGTGTCGTGTCTGTGTGTCATGTGTGTCATGTGTTGTGTTTGTGTGTCGTGTCTGTGTGTTGTGTTTGCGTGTCGTGTCTGTGTATCATGTGTGTCATGTGTTGTGTGTTGTGTTTGGGTGTCGTGTCTGTGTCGTGTTGTTTGTGTGTCATGTTTGTGTGTGGTGTTTGTGTGTCGTGCGTGTCATGTGTGTTGTTTTGCGTGTCGTGTGTGTCATGTGTGGTGTTTGTGTGTGTCGTGTCTGTGTCGTGTTGTTTGCGTGTCGTGTGTGTCCTTGTAATGGTCTTACCCCCAGTGCCTTCAACTGGACATCTGTGAAAAAAAGAGCTTCGAAGCTCATCGGATTCCTCCTACAGTACAAATACAATATTCCGATTCCGATCCCACGCTCGTCATGCTGACCCCTTGACCTGCCGCCCCCACCCCATCCCCCTCTGACCTACGCACTCCCACGTCTGATTATTATACTCCTCACTCGTTTACGACAGCAAAAAAAAAACAACCAACAACAAGCAATCAACAGGCAACCAACAACAAACAACCAACAAGAGACACCAAACAACCAACACCAAACAGGGAACCAACAAACAAACAAACGACAACAAAAATAAATAAATAAAACGCTTGCCGAGGGCTCGCGGCGGCGACGGCGGCGACGTCGACAACGGCGGCAGTGGCAGCAGTGGCGGCGGCGGCGGCGTTGGGGGCGGCGCCAGGCGTGCGTGCACCCGCGGCGGCCCCTCGGCGTCCGGAGGGGCGGCCGGACCCCGCGGTGGGCGACGGCTGCCTCTCGGCCTTGATGACGAGCGAGGGGAAGGCGTAGGGCCCCGACAGCGCGTCCGTGCGCAGCGTGAGCGTGAGCGGCCCCGGCGACGGCAGGCACGTGGCGCCCTCGCACTCGTCCAGCAGCCGGTCCATGTAGTCCCTGGCAACGGGGGGAGGGGCAAAGGGAGGGGAGGGGGGGGTGGCGGCCCAGATTAACCCAGAAGTGACCTGGCTGGCGCTAGTGATAGCTCAACCAAGTGGCTCATCGTGTGGAAATGTACAGCAGTACGTTGATTCTAAATGTGGAGGGTAAAAACCACGCGACCACCACGGGGAGAGAGAGAGACGTCAGCGATCGGAATCGAACCCACGACCTCCTGTACACCAAGTGAGGGAGCGTGAGCGAGCCGGAGAGTGAGTGTTTGAGCGGGTCTGTGGGCGAGTGAGTGAGCCGGCGAGTGAGCTGGTGGGCGAGCGAGTTAGTGGGCCGGCCAACCGGTTGGGCGAGCATGCCGGTGGGCGAGTGAGTGAGAGCGGGTCGGGAGGTGAGCGAGTGGGAAGGTGGGCGAGCGGCCGAGCGGGCGGGTGGACGTGGGGCTCCTCACGTGACGCCGGGGTGCAGGCTGTACTTCTTTTTGCTCAGCCGGTGCTGCCTGGCGAAGAAGTCGTGGCGCTCCGACTTCTTCCACATGTAGTAGAAGGCCACGCACTCGCCCACGGTCCGCGAGCGAACCTGCACCCCGGGGGCACGGGGGTTCACGGCACGGGGGTGGGGGGGGGGGGTTTCAGAGGAGGGGGTTCAAAGGGAGAGGGGTGGGGTTCAGAGGAGGGCGGAGGGGTTCAGGTTCAGAAGAGGCTGCGTCCTGGGCTCTCCAGCCCCATGTAATTGACAGGGGGGGGCTGTGTTGTTGTTGTTGTTGTTGGTCGTCTGGGTGTGCTCGGGGGCTCTTGCTGCTGTTGCGTGCTCCCCGTGCCAGCGCCAGCACGCTCACCTTGTTGAGCTGTATCTGGAAGAAGTCCTTGCCGTACAGACGCAGGCCGTTCTCGAAGTCGCGGCACTCCTCCTCGGTCCAGCCCGTCTCCTCTGCGTGCCACCACCACCACCACCCACCCACCCACCACACAAAGACAAAGACACCCCCCCCCGCCCCGTATAGCCTTAACAGACTGTTGGGGCAAGTGCTGTTAACGAGCAGCAGCGCCTATGAAGGCCGGCATGGCAAGCGAGGGGGGGGGGGGGGAGGTGTATGGCCAGCACCACGCTCGACCGCCTTTGTCTCCCGAGTGACGATGTTTACCACACACCGCACTAGGTACTCATTTGAGGCCGAGCCGACCTAGGGGAGGCCCAGGACCGGTTCAGGTAATCGTCACCGGTGTTGGCCGTGAGCGGCAATCGAACTCGGGTCGCCGGATTCGCGGTGCATCGCGCTACCCGCTACACTACCGCACACAAAGATCCCCCCCCCCCCCGTATAGCTCTAACAGACTGTTGGGGCACAGCACGTGAGGGGGTGGGTGGGTGGCCAACAGCACGCCCGACCGCTGTGCCACCGCCCCTCCCCCCCCCCCCCCACTCACACTGAGATAACCCATACTCACAGAGGATCCCCTACTCACACCGAGACCCTTCACCCAGACCAAGACACCCCTGCTCGCCCTAAGTAACCCTAGGGGGGGCCCCCTAGCTCAGCATGGGAGCCCACCACAACCCCCCCCCCTCCCCCCAACCCCCCCCACCCCCCACCTTTCACGGCGCGCTCGTTGGAGCGCATCTTGGCGAGTGCTCGGCGCGCTTCGTAGTCGCTCCTCATGAGCTCGTACAGAGCCTGGGGGGGGGGGGGCAGACCCGGGGGGATGGGGGGGGAGAGGGGGGAGAGAGGGGGGGAGAGAGGGGGGGAGAGAGGGGGGGAGAGAGGGGGGAGAGGAGGGGGAGAATAGAGGGGGGGAGAGAGGGGGCAGAGGGTGGGCGGGGAGGGAGAAAGGGGAGAGGGGGAAAGGGGGAGAATGGGGGGGTAGAGGGGGGAGAGGGGGCGTGAGTTTAGGGGGTAGAGGGGGGAGAGGGGGTGTGAGTTTAGGGGGTAGAGGGGGGAGAGAGGGCGTGAGTTTAGGGGGGAGAGGGGGGAGAGGGGGTGTGAGTTTAGGGGGGAGAGGGGGGAGAGAGGGCGTGAGTTTAGGGGGTAGAGGGGGCGTGAGTTTAAGGGGTAGCGGGGGGAAAGAGGGCGTGAGTTTAGGGGGTAGAGGGGGTGCAGCCGAGGGGGGACGCCGTAGGGGTGGTGCTCGCCAGGCCATCAGCCTCGTGTGCCACTGTGCCGGACTTCATCATCAGGTGCTGTTGCTCGCTGACAGCACTTGCCCCTACAGCCGGTGTGGGCTATACGGGGGATCTTTGTTTATGTGTGTGTGTGTGTGCGCGTGTCTGTCCCTGCCAGCGGTGAGCCTTCGGCGCTTCACGCGTAACCTCAAAGCGCACCTAGCCTGGCACGAGCGCCGTGGTGACGCCACCGCCACTTAGTGGCGAAAAGCGCTGCTGCTGCTGTTGTTGCTGTACGTGGGCCTGTGCCGTGAGTCTGAGACACACAAAAGATCCCCCTCACATAGCCTGTAACAGACTGTACGGGCAAGTGCTGTTAGTGAGCACCTATGAAGGCCGACAAGACACTCGAGGAGGTGGGTGGCCAGTACAACGCCCGACCGCCTTTGTCTCCCCAGTGACGATGTTTACACAAATCTGAACCAGGTACTAATTTGAGGCCGAGTCGACCCAAGACTGGTTCAGATAATCGTCACCGGTGTCGGTGGCTGTGAGCCGGAAATCGAACTCGAGTCGTCGGGTTCGTAGCGCAGCGCTAACCGCGACACTACCGCTCCCGACGAGCCACCCACACACACACATATATATGCGCACGCACGCACACACACACATGCATCATTGTAATCGTCGCCACCAACACCACCGCCGCCACAACCACGGCGCCCACCTGCTCGCGATCGCGCACGTGGTTGCCCTCAGGGATGGCGTGGAGGCCCCCGCCGCCCCCTCCCCCGACCCCCCCGCCGGGCCCTACAACATCTCCCCCTCCCCCCTCTCCATCGCCTTCTCCCCCTCCCCCAACCCCGTTATCGTCCCCTTCCCCGCCGGGCCTGGCGGCCTCGCGCAGGAATCCCTCGAGCTCGCCGTCGAGCAGCAGCGGGCACGGCCTCCACAGCAGCTGGTCCTCGCCCTCGTACGCTGCGGTGCCACGCAAAGGGGGGGGGGGGGGGTACGGGTTAGGTGATGGTAGTAGTGGGTGTCAGGCTGGCTACTGGGTTAGGTGATGGTAGCATGGGCTGGCGACATGGCTAGTGGGTTAGGTGATGGTAGTAGGGGCTGGCGACATGGCTAGTGGGTGAGGTGATGGTAGTAGTGGGTGTCAAGCTGACTAGTGGGTTAGTGGTTAGTAGCATGGGCTGGCGACATGGCTACTGGGTTAGGTGATAGTAGCATGGGCTGGCGACATGGCTAGTGGGTTAGGTGATGGTAGTAGTGGGTGTCAGGCTGGCTCCTGGGTTAGGTGATAGTAGCATGGGCTGGCGACATGGCTAGTGGGTTAGGTGATGGTAGTAGTGGGTGTCAGGCTGGCTAGTGGGTTAGGTGATGGTAGCATGGGCTGGCGACATGGCTACTGGGTTAGGTGATAGTAGCATGGGCTGGCGACATGGCTACTGGGTTAGGTGATGGTAGTAGTGGGTGTCAGGCTGGCTAGTGGGTTAGGTGATGGTAGCATGGGCTGGCGACATGGCTACTGGGTTAGGTGATGGTAGTAGTGGGTGTCAGGCTGGCTAGTGGGTTAGGTGATGGTAGCATGGGCTGGTGACATGGCTAGTGGGTTAGTGGTTAGTAGCATGGGCTGGAGACATGGCTACTGAGTTAGGTGATGGTAGTAGTGGGTGTCTTGCTGGCTAGTGGTTTAGTGGTTAGTAGCATGGGCTGGCTACATGGCTAGTGGGTTAGGTGATAGTAGCATGGGCTGGCGACATGGCTAGTGGGTTAGGTGATGGTAGTAGGGGCTGGCGACATGGCTAGTGGGTTAGGTGATAGTAGCATGGGCTGGCGACATGGCTAGTGGGTGAGGTGATGGTAGTAGGGGCTGGCTGGCTACTGGGTTAGGTGATGGTAGCATGGGCTGGCGACATGGCTACTGAGTTAGGTGATGGTAGTAGTGGGTGTCTGGCTGGCTAGTGGGTTAGTGGTTAGTACGGTGGGCTTGCGACATGGCTAGTGGGTTAGGTGATGGTAGTAGTGGGTGTCTGGCTGGCTAGTGGGCTAGTGGTTAGTAGTAGTCATGGTAGTGGTTGAGTGGTAGCCACCGCCCTGGTGCATCTCGCCGGTGCCAAGAGGGCCTCACCCTTCTCGCCGTCCTGGTAGCGGCAAATCCCCGTGGGCACCTCGGCCTGGTACATGGAGCCCACCATGATCTCCTGGCACCAGGGCACAGGGGGGGGGGGGGGGAGGAGGCAGAGTCGTGGCAAAACGATGACAACCCTCGATTCATGGGGACTTTTTTTTGCTAGTTTCAAAGTATTAAAAATTATTAATCGGCTTTACCCTTCGTGGCAATACAACACGAGTTGTGTTCAGATGTTCAAACACCAAATAGAGAAACCTTTTGCAAAGAATCAAGCCGGTGTAGGGCCAATCACTTTCAAGCTTGTTAAACCCCCCCCCCACCACAACCGCGAGCTCCTGCCGAGAGAGCCGTCGACACTTTCAATCGACCTCGACGCGCACCGTGCCTGGCGCAAGCGCCGGCGTGACGTCGCCGTGAGGATGACCGCGAACTCCGGTCGACCTCGCAGCGGCGGCAAACTTTTAGGCTCGGCCATCGACCAAAAGACGGCGGTCGCCGCATCGTGCAGCGCTTTCCGGTGCGCTTCTGCGGCCGTCTGGAATGCTCTCTTCCTTCCGGCATTAGGAAGCCACTGGGAGCTACGGCACTTTTAGATCATCATCTAGCTTGGACAAACTGCCCGCCACTCACATTAACATTGGCTGCTGACATTTGGGCTACGCCCATTTCAAACCTTTATAAACAGTTCACCTTTAGAAGCTAACCCCCTCTTTCTGATGACGAACGCTTCTGTTGAGATCGTTAACGTCGTAATCTTTTGTTATTTTATTTGAACCTATCTACGTGACTTTACCGAAAGACCCAAACAATACAAACTGACTTCTCCAAAACTGCTTGTTGTTGTGTTTAGTTTGTTGTCCTTGCCCCCGCAACCTCCGATTAGCACGGTTGGCTACGTACGGTGCGAAAGAAGTTCAACGTGCGTACACTCGTACTGTTGCCGGTTAGCGGCCAACGGCCATTGTCGCTGTCGTCAACTGGACATCTGTGAAACAGAGCTTTACAGCTCATCGGATTCCCCCGGTATAAATACATATTCTCATTGTGTTGTTTGTGTGCGAGGTGATTGGGTAAAATGAACGGACTGACCGCAGCTGGGGTGGGCCGGGGAAGGGGGGGGAACGGGGGCTGCGGGGGAGCCTTCTTACTTTCTTCCAGTCGTCGGACGGCATGTAGTCCTCGTCGTCCTCCGACTCCGAGCTGCCCTTGTCTCCCTCGCCCAGCAGAGCTCGCGCTGCCAACAGCAGCGCAGCGGGAGGAGTGCCGGGGATCGGGGGTGGAGGGGGAGGTGGCGCTGCGCATTACGATTCGCAGTGGACGCTCCGCACAGGACGGTGCATCGGTTCAACCTCGATCACCTCCTCTATGAGTTCGATGACCTATACGACCTCCTCTATGACCCTGATGACCTCCTCTGTGACCTACGCTATGACCTCTATGACACAGCTGGGCAAACCGCCCTTGGGACACGAGAATACATTTTCATTTTCGCTGCAGGGCTGCTCCACAACGAGATTCAACCCCGTACTTGAGCCGTTCTTATTTCCGTCGGACAATCCTAACCATCCACGAGGCGCTATCCGATTCGTCTATTCACAGCTCCGAGATATCCGCACGCAATCCGGATCAAAAGCATTTAAAACTTCTTTAACTATTTTTTTTTATTTTACTAGGTAAGGCCCCACTGAGCTGCTTTCAGAAGCAGGCCTGGCCACATCGTGTGGAAATGTATAGCAGCAGCCAAACAGTTTAAATGCGTGATGTTGATTCTAAATGTGAAGGGAAAAACTGGAGGACCCCGGAGAAAAATCCACGCGACTACCATTGGGAAAGAGAGAGAGACAGACACGCAAACTCCAAATATACAGCAGGCATTGTCAGGGTCAGGGTCGAACCCACTACCTACTACAGTAAAACCTTGGATTGCGAGCATAATTCATTCCGGAAACGTGTTTGTAATCCAAAGCACTCGTATATCAAAGCACTCGTATATCAGTTGTGATCACGTGACGCTCGGCAAACAAAGCTTATACTTACTACTACTCGTATTGCAAGACCCTCGCTCGTTTATCAAATTAATATTGATTTAAAATTTGTGCTCGTTTTGCAAAACACTCGCAGACCAAGTTACTCGCAATTCAAGGTTTTACTGTATATTGATTTGAAGCTTTCGTGACTGCAGGAATCCATATTCTTTGGTTCTTTCGGTGAAGTCACGTAGGTAGAAATTAAACAAAAAATAATAAATCACGACGTTTCGATCGCAACACAAGCGGTCGTCCTCAGGCGGAAAAAAATGATCCAGCAGTGGAACTGCTGAACCAGCAGTTCTACTGCTGGATAATTTTTTCACTGCCTACTCTATACCGGGCGAGGTAGTTAACATCTCCTAGCCAGTGATGATGAGAGAGACGCACGCAAACTCCAAATATACAACAAGCATTGTCAGGGTCAGGATCGAACCCATGACCTCCTGTACACCAGGCGAGGTAGTTAACATCTCAGAGCCACCATGGCACCCCCTGGCAGGACGCTCCTGAAACATGAGCCACGAGACTCAGCGAGGCGCTCTTGGGTAAACAAACAAAACCACCAACAACTACGAGACGAATGACATCAATCAGTCCTAAGTGGCAGTCTCTGCCCATGTCCAGGTGCCGGCAACATCGGCCTGCAACCGTGGCACCCCGTCTGATGTGGCCGCCCCGTCTGATGTGGCCGCCCCGTCTGATGTGGTCGCCCCGTCTGATGTGGTCGCCCCGTCTGATGTGGCCGCCCCGTCTGATGTGGTAGCCCCGTCTGATGTGGTAGCCCCGTCTGATGTGGCCGCCCCATCTGATGTGGCCGCCCCGTTTGATGTGTCCGCCCCATCTGATGTGGCCGCCCCGTCTGATGTGGCCGCCCCATCTGATGTGGCTGCCCCGTTTGATGTGTCCGCCCCATCTGATGTGGCCGCCCCGTCTGATGTGGCCGCCCCATCTGATGTGGCTGCCCCGTTTGATGTGGTAGCCCCGTCTGATGTGGCCGCCCCATCTGATGTGGCCGCCCCGTCTGATGTGGTAGCCCCGTCTGATGTGGCCGCCCCATCTGATGTGGCCGCCCCGTTTGATGGTTGGGGGCGGGGGAGAGGCGCGAACGCCGGGAACCACGTGGCGTCGCCGCTGCACCGGGCCCAGCCAGCTTGGCTGGCCGTACTCACAGCGCAACGTCCGCGTCAGGAGGTCCGGCCGCTCGGCAGAACCGGCAAGGGGCACGAGGTCGTCGGCGGATGACTCTGTCTCCTCGCCCTCCTCCTCCATCTCCTCGCCCTCCTCTCCGGTCCGAGCCGCCGCCACCGCCTCCTCCTCCGCCTTCTCCCCCACGCCGTCAGCTTCCTGCAGGGGCTCCGCCTCTTCTTGCTCTGGCTCCTCCCCATCGACGCTGGGCCCAGCCTCAATGCCCGCCTGCGGGAGGTCAAGAGGACAAAGTGGGGGAGGCGGTGATGGTGTCGCGGTTAGGGCGCTGCGCTACCAACCCGGCTACGACCCGAGATCGATTCCCGATCGCGGCCAACACACCAACACCGGTGACGATTATCTTAACAGGTCCTGGGCCTCCCCGAGGTCGACTCAGCTCCAAAATGAGTACCTGGTGCGGTGTGTAAACATCGCCCAATGGGGAAACAAAGGCGGCTGGGCGTGGTGCTGGCCATTCCAACCCCTCGACGTTCACCAAATAGATTGAACATCTTAACACCTCCTGTTTTATTGCCAGAAAGGGTAAAACCTATTCTTATTTTTCACCATTTTGGATATTGGCAAAACAAAGGTCCCGTCGCTACAACTCCATTGCCATTGCACACAAGTGTGGGGTTCATCTTACTGTCCGGAGCATCTTACGAAGCCAGAGAAGACGCGCCACTCAACAATGACGAAGGAGCCAATTCTTGAGTCGTTACCCGAGATGTTTACGGGGCCCGGCGCGTGCCAAAAACAAAAGAGCACAGTCGAAATTTGCCGGGAATAAATCGGTCCCCACCCTTTTTTTTCTTCTTCACCCCCCAACAGAAAAGTGATTTCAGCCAACACAAGAAAATTTGACCCCAGCGGCATAGAAAGTTCGTGTTGTATAAAAGGGGGTCGTGACCTTTCCGCCGGGTTTCTCCGACGGTTGCTGCTGCTGCTGCGTCGGTCCCTCCTCCTCTTCCCGCTCTTCCCCCTCCTCCCCCTCCTCCTCACCCTCCCCCTCCTCCTCGTGCGCGTCTGTGCCGTTACCCGCCGCGTTGGGCAAGGGGACAGTGCTGCCGTAGCCGTAGAGAACCAGCAGCTGGTCCAGCGGCATCTCCCCCTCCTGCGCGGCAAAGCACGACACGACGGGGCGCGCGGGGCACGCACGCGTCACGCACAACAGCAGCAACCGCCGTCGTTCACCGCCAAGTGGCGGTGACGTCACCACGGCACCTGTGCCAGGCCAAGTGCACTTTGAGGCCATCGGGTGACGTGTCGAAGGCTCGGCTATTGGCAGGGGGTCACGGGACAGACCTACAGGTGCCACGGGTTGACTGACTGAGATGACTGGTGGATGCACCGGCCGTGCTCCCCACTGTGTCAACTTGGCGGTACTTGGCCAGTACACAGCGCACTCACACACACGTGACATATTATACACACGAGCAAACGCACATGGTAGACACACAGCATACATTATACACACGCGTCACATGTGCAGACACACACACACGTGCGGTACAAACAGTGCACAAAAAATACAAACATCCCCCCCATATAGCCATAACAGACTGTTGGGGCAAGTGCCGTTCGCGAGCAGCACCTATGAAGGCCGGCACAGCACACGGTGGGGTGTGTGGCAAACACCACACCCGGCCGCTATTTGTCTCCCGAGTGGCGCTGTTGTCTGAACCGGTCGTGGGCCTCCAGTAGATCGACTCAAACGACTAACTGGTGCGGCGTGTAAACATCGCCGCTCAGGAGACAAAAGTGACCAGGCGTGGTGCTGGCCACCCAAGCCCTCCTCGTGTGCCACAGCGCCGGCCTTCATAGGTGCTGCTGCACGCTAACAGCACTTGCCCCAACAGTCAGTTCGAGGCTACACTGGAGGTGGGGGGGGGGGGAATCTCTATCGTGCCTTCTCCAGGTCGTTGATCTCGGACGTGAAGTCCGTGTCCCCCTCGAGTGCCTCCTCCTCGTCCAGCGTCCTCTCGTTGTCCACGTCGTGCAGCATCATCTCGGCCGTCACCTCGAAGTCGCGGTCCTCCCAGCCCACGCCGGCCGGGGCGACGGCGGCACCGCCAACGCCACCTCCACCGCCGCCTCCACCGCCTGCCAAGGCGCGCGGAAGCGTTCGCCGTCACCACCACCACCGACGACTACCACTAACAACGCGCGAGGGTGATAACACTGCCGTAGCTGTTTCAAAAAAACGACCTGTGTATCAGAAATGGAAATTTATAGCGGCAATCAAATAACTCTAAACACGTGACGTCGATTCTAAATGCGGAGGGGAAAAACCGGAGGATGCGGAGAGAAATCCACACGACCACGGGGAGAGAGAGATGCGAACTCCAAATATACGGCAGGCTTCAAGGTCGGGATCAAACCCAAGACCTCCTGTAGACCAGACGAGGTAGTTAACATCTCCTAGCCACCGTGGCACCCACAACCACTACACACCCCACGGTGATACGACCACCACTCCTGCCACCACTACTGCTAACCACCCCGTTGGTAACGCACGTTATGTCAAAATGTAGACACGCAGTATCCGCCTCCCGCGGTCCATTCTCTAACCAATGAGTCGCAACGCAACGTGCCACGACAGAGACATCAAAGCGGATCCTTCACTCACCGACGGCACGATCGTGAGGGGGGGCGGGGGAGGTGGATTACAAACGTTGAAATAAAAAGCCGTGTGCGCTGCGCGAGCATCATATGGTGCGCTTGGGCTCACCCGAGCTGGCGATCCCATTTGAGCCCTGTCGCAGAAGAAGCACAAACGCAAAACAGAGAGAGACGGAGCAACGTCAGACACAGCACACGCTGATGGCGACATCAGCGTGCCACGACCGCGTGGTGTTATATTGTTATATCATATCACGACGCGGCGCTGCATGCAATGCGACGAAGTGCCACTTCAGCGGAGCGCGTTTTTTTGTTGTTTGTTGCGTATGACGACGCGGGCGTGAATCGGATATCGCGACGCGATCGAGTGAACGGAACTGCAACGCCGTCGTGCGCGGTGGGAATAAGCGGGTTCCAGCGCCTGCACTCCGCGGAGCGCTGTGGCGCGAGGCATCTGGATGCTGCGAGACGCTACCCGCCAGGCGCGCCTCGGTCTCATCGTGTCATCGCGGCGTTGTCGCGTACCGCGCTTTACCCCCCCCTACATTATGTAATCGTATATTAGATGGGGACTCCTCCCCCTCTACTTACGAACATTCGACTTAGGAACTTTCAGGGATACGAATAGACCTGGTCCGTATGTCCAGTTGAATGTTCGGACCGAGAGTCTTAACATCAACCGCCCGCGCAACAGATGGCGGTCGTGGCATCTACATCTGCAGAACGTGAAGAACCAGTGGCACCTACATCTACAGAACGTGAAGAACCAGTGGGATCTACGTCTGCAGGATATTATAAAACATTTAAAGCCATTCCCTGTGTTTAGTGTACATGCCGCACAACATGTATGGCATCGACAGGAGTACTAAGAACAAATCGACTTACGAACGGACCTCTGGAACAAACTCGTTCGTAAGTAGAGGAGCCCCTGTAACACGATTTTTCCTTAATGCGGTGCTTCTCAGGAACGCAACTACTACTGCACTACAGTAGAGAACAGTCTGTACGTACACAATGCAGCCCTTGGTCGATCCACTGCTGCATGAGGCGCTCCCCACGCCGTTCGGGGTCATCGGGCATTATTCAAACAAACTTATTTGGCGAAAGGAGGGGAGCACAATCGTGGGAACGTACAAGTACAGTACAACATGGAAAAGTTAGCTGCAATGCCCTCCTCTGTCCACGGCGTAGCACCGCAGCAGCCTACCTACACCGACGCAATTACATCTGCAACCAAACACTGCAACTTTGCATGCCCGCGATTCAGGTCTGTTCACTTGATAAACTGTGCACACCTGTGGTTATATCAAACCTTTAACTCGCCAATAACCTGTCAATACACACCCAATAGCCTTAGCGATACGAGTACCACTCGTTGAAAACGCAGCTTGACCTGTGCACATCAACGAGTATTTTTTTATTCTACCAGCTAAGGCCCATTGAGCTATACATAGCTCTCTTTCAGACCCAACCTGGGCATCACAAATGGTAAATTGCTCATCACGTGGAAATGTATAGCAGCAGCCAAATAACTAAAAACGCGCAATGTTGATTCTAAATGTGGAGAGTAAAAACCGGAGGACCTGGAGAATAATCCACGCGACCACGGGAAAAGAGAGACAGGCAAACTCCAAATATACAGCAGGCGTCAGGGTCGGGATCAAGCCAACGACCACCTGTAAATCAGGCGAGGTAGTTAACATATCGCCGCCGTGGCACCCCTGTGCTATGCTATATACTGAAAACGCCCTTACCTGTGTGTGCACACCTGTAGCCAAAATACACCCCTCTAAGAGACACCCTTCTAAAAGACACTCAGATCCATCATATTTCGTACATATGTATGTTGAACTTCTTTAACATCGTACGTAGCTGACCGTGCTAATCGGAGGTGCGGGAATGACAACAAACTAAACACAACAATCCATTGTAAATAAATGAGCTTGTAAATCTAAATGATGATTTAAAAGCGCACGGCGCTCAGTGGCTTCGTAATATCGGAAAGAAAGAGCGTTCCAGACGGCTGCAGAAGCGCATCCGAAAGCACCACGCGAGGCGGTGTTGACTCGTCTTTGTTCGATGGCTCCTGTCGTGCTTTTTTGAATTGTTCATTGTCGTAACGCTTTTCATCTTTAACCGCCCATAATCCGAATGCCAATTCACAACTATAAACAGCACACAGATCCAGCAGCATCAACAGCACAAACATTGAACAGGGGTGCAATAAAACCCACAACCATTGAACAAAAAGTAAACTATTAAACTTAAACATTGTTATTCTTGGTACTTTCGGTAAAGTCACGTAGAAGGGAAACAATAAAATACAAATATAAAACAATAAAATTCTCACGACGTTTCGACTGCAACACAAGCAATCATCATCAGGTGTGAAAACCACAGCAAGAAAAACTTTTGAAAAAATAATAAGAAATGTTTCTTGCTGTGGTTTTCACACCTGATGATGATTGCTTGTGTTGCAGTCGAAACGTCATGAGAATTTTATTGTTTTATATTGTTATTATTTTATTGTTTCCCTTCTACGTGACTTTACCGAAAGAACCAAGAATATGAATCCCTGCAGTCACGAAAGCTTTAAATCAAAACTTAAACATTGTTTTTAGTTTACCAGGTAGGGCCACACTGAGACGCTGCATATCTCTTTTTTCAGGAGCGACCCTGGCTATCACAAATGATAGTTCAACAAAGTGGGCTTATCATCACGTGGAAATGTATCGCAGGCAAATACTCTAAACCGCGTGACGTTGAGTCTAAATGTGGAGAGAAAAACCGGAGGATCGGGAGAAAAATTCACGTGACCGCGAGGAGAGAGACAGACGCACGCAAACTTAAAAAATGGAGGCATTGCCAGGGTCGGGTTCGAACCCATCACCTCCTGTATACCAGGCGAGGTAGTTAACATCTCCTAGCCACCGTGGCACCCACGGTAATGAGAACAGTACCACCAACACAATTACACAACAGCACCTGTAACAAGACAATAAGAGTCAATGGAAAAAAAAGCAACAATCAACAACGCGGCACACAATTTATATCACACGGTCCCACGCTGAAAAGAAAACGTCCTATACAGGGGCTCCTCTGCTTACAAACGAGTTAGGTTCCAGAGGTCTGTTCGTCAGTCGATTTGTTCGTAAGTCCGACTTTACTCCCGTCGAATACAAACGTGTTGTACGGCGTGTACACTAAACACGGGGAATGGCTTTATAAGTTGTATAATCTCTCTTCTTTGGTTCTTTCGGTAATGTCACGTAGAATGAGAATAAAATAATAAAATGACACAATAAAATTCGCACGTTTCGAAATTGTATAATCCCCTGTAGACATTTTAGCCACTGGTTCTTCACGTTCTGCAGATGTAGATGCCCCTGGTTCTTCACGTTCTGCAGATGCCACTGGTTCTCCTTGTACTGTTGATGTAGATGCCACCACCGCCATCTGTTGCGTGGAGCCTACGACTCTCGGTTCCGAACAGGCAAATGGACATACGGACAGCTTTGTTCGTATCTCTAAAGGTTCGTAAGTCGAATGTTCGTAAGTAGAGGAGTCCCTGTAAATTCAAATGCGATTCAGATATAGTTTGATTTTATTTGTGTATTAAGAAAAAGTTATTAGTTTACCTTTCATATACTCTGCACTCCTATTGTGTTTTGTAATTGTTTGTCGTGCCGTTCTGACCCCGTACCGCTCCTGCAGTATAAATAAAGATGCTGATAATGATGAATAAACGATGCAACGCCACAAACTTAATTAAGCATCAACTATGCATGACCGCCAATTCCTACAAAAAGCAATAATACCAACACACACACACACCAATCAATGGCAATTAGATATGTATTGGACAAGAGGGCGCATTGTAACTGTGGCGAGATGTTAACTACCTCGCCAGGTGTGCACGATGTCGTGGGTTCGATCCCGACCCAGACGATGCCTGCTGCTGTATATTTGTAGTTTGTGGTTGCGTGGATTTTTCTCTGGGTCCTCCGGTTTTCCCCTCCACATTTAGAATCAATGTCACGCGTTTTGAGTTATTTAGCTGCTGCTATAAATTTCCACGTGATATGCCACTTTGTTGAGCTATCATTTGTGATAGGTCACTTCTGTAAAAAAAGAGCTATATAGCTCAGTGGGGCATTACCTGGAAAAATAACTGTTTACCTTTACGCGAGTATTCCGACTGCTATAAATGTCCACGTGCTGATAATTATAAACCACGCTGGGCTATCATTTGTGAAGCCAGGTCGCTTCTGGTCAAACGCGCTACTATATAGCAGCTTAGTGGGGCCTTACCTGGTAAAATAAATACTCTAGTAGTAGTAAACAGACATCTTAGATTGCTTCCTCTTGGTCGACGTCAAAGTTTGTGCGAACTATTGACAGTGACCTTAAATTTAAGTATTTACGGTCGCACCTCTGGATTAGCATGGTTGGCTACGTACGGTACGAAAGAAGTTCAAAATAATTCAGACTCACACAGAGACCCATAGACTCAAACAGAGATCCAGACTCACACAGAGACCCATAGACTCACACAGAGACCCACAGACTCACACAGAGACCCATAGACTCACACAGAGACCCACAGACTCACAAAGAGATAGAAAGACTCACACAGAGACCCACAGACTCATACAGAGACCCATAGACTCAAGAGACTCACAGACTCATACTCACACAGATAGACCCATTGACTCACACAGAGACCCATAGACTCACACAGAGACCCATAGACTCACAAAGAGATCCATAGACTCACACAGGGACCCACAGACTCATACTCACACAGATAGACCCATTGACTCACACAGAGACCCATAGACTCACACAGAGACCCATAGACTCACAAAGAGATCCATAGACTCACACAGGGACCCACAGACTCATACTCACACAGATAGACCCATAGACTCACCCAGACTCA
This sequence comes from Petromyzon marinus, assembly GCF_048934315.1. Taxonomy (NCBI): domain Eukaryota; kingdom Metazoa; phylum Chordata; class Hyperoartia; order Petromyzontiformes; family Petromyzontidae; genus Petromyzon; species Petromyzon marinus. Next base: position 16,361,299 of record NC_133667.1, on the reverse strand, counting down.
GAGACCCATAGACTCAGAGACCCACAGACTCATACTCACACAGACCCATAGACTCACACAGAGACCCATAGACTCATACAAGAGACCCATAGTTTGTTGTCCTTCCCTCCGCACCTCCGAATCGCAGTTGGCTACGTACGGTGCTAAAGAAGTTCAACATACGTGCATAAATACATGAGAAAAACCACAAACGCAGATTTGTTTTGTTGCAGGAACTTCTAATGCCGTTGTTTGCGTAACGTAGAGGCGTGGTGATTTATGTATAGGGATTGAGGCACACAATACACACCCCTCCGAATATTTTAGTGGAGGAATCCGATGAGCTATAAAGCTCTTCATCCCCCCTCCCCACTCCCCTCCGACCCACGAGCCATCTTCACGGAGCGTAGTCAAACTTGATTTGGAGCTTTCGTGACTGCAGGAATTACTCTTTGGTGATTTCGGTAAAGTCACGTAGATAGAAAAAAAATGAAATAATAGCATACGACGTGTCGATTGCAACACGAGCAATCATCATCGTAGTCAAGTTTAGTTTTAGTTTTAATATTTAGTGCGCGTTGTTATCCTTGTCCCCCTTGCACTCCCGTATCGTTCGCTGCGACGTTCTTAGTCAACCCCCGACTGGAGGTCCGTGCGGAAGGAGGGAGGTGGAGGGGTGGGGTAACTAAAGAGCTTCACGGCGCATCGGATTCCTCGAGATTTCAAATCGGTACTCCAGATTCCGATGTTGTTCATCGGATATTGCTGCCACTGTACCAAAGCAGCAGCAGCAGCGGCGGCGGCGGCATTTAAGTAACAAGTTACACGACAATGTAACGCGTGCGTCAAACTAAATTTCGGATACTTTTTTTCTGAGGGGAATTTGTCTTCTTCTTCTTCTTCCCGCTTCCCCCCAGCGACGCGGGAGCCGAGACCACTCCACCACCCACCCCCCGGGTAGTGTGCGGGTTGGGGAGTTCGGTCACGGACCCGCGGTCGTTCGCTCGTCGAGGAGGATAACAAGAAGCAGCGAGAGAGACGACGACGATGTGAGGGGGGATAGAGATGGAGGGGGTTCGAAGCGCCCAGCAAAAGTCCGCACCGGCGCACTCACACCACCACCAGCAGCAGCAGCACACCGCCTCACCTCCGCCATGTTGGTGACCCCCTTCACCCCGCGCATTGATTCTCCCCCGCCCCCGCTGCTACCGTGGACGCGCATTGGCGGAGGCGGAACCCCCCCCCCTCCCTCATCGCCGCCCTTCCCGATTGGTCGGTTTGGCCGAAGCTCCGCCTTCGCACGCCCCGCTCGGCCAATAGAGAATGGGCGAGGGAGGGGGCGGCGGAGGGGGCTCTCCGGCGCACGTGACCCGGGCAGTCCACCTCCACCCCACCCCGCAACTTCCACCCCCACCCACACCCACCTCACCCCTCCCCTCTAATTCCCACCCCCCCCCACATCCATAGAGGGAAATGTAAATGAGGCGGGTGGACGTGAGTTGCCCGGATGTAGGATGAGTGAGTGGCTCTCACGTGGGTCACGGGTGAGCACGTGGGGAGGGGGGGGCTGTGTGCGCACCTGGGCTGCCCTTAGGTGCACCTGGCCTGGCACAGGCGCCATTGTGACGTCACCGAGTGGCGAATGGCGGCTATTGGTATTGGCGCAGCTAGGTCGACTCAGCCTCAAACGACTACCTGGTGCAGCGGCTGGCGGGGGCCGTTTGTGAGGGAGCCGACGGAGGGAGCCGATGGAGCCGGGGGGGGCCGACGGAGCCGGGGGGGGCGGGGGGGGGCGATGGGGGGGGCGACGGAGCCGGGGGGGGGGCGACGGAGCCGGGGGGGGGGGCAACGGAGCCGGGGGGGGGGCGACGGAGCCGGGGGGGGGGCGACGGAGCCGGGGGGGGGCGACGGAGCTGGGGGGGGGGCGACGGAGCTGGGGGGGGCGACAGAGTCGGGGGGGATGACGGAGCTGGGGTGGGGGGGGGCGACGGAGCCGGGGGGGGCAACGGAGCCGGGGTGGGGGGGCGACGGAGCCGGGGGGGGCAACGGAGCCGGGGGGGGGGGCGACGGAGCTGGGGTGGGGGGGGGCGACAGAGCCGGGGGGGGGGCGACGGCTCGAGCAGAGGGAGCCAACACTGACTTTCTCACACATCATACACTGACTCACTCACACACCATGCACTGACTCACTCACACACCATGCACTGACTCACTCACACATCATACACTAACTCACTCACACACCATGCACTGACTCACTCACACACCATGCACTGACTCACTCACACATCATACACTAACTCACTCACACACCATGCACTGACTCACTCACACATCATACACTGACTCACTCACACACCATGCACTAACTCACTCACACACCATACACTGACTCACTCACACATCATACACTGACTCACTCACACACCATGCACTGACTCACTCACACATCATACACTGACTCACTCACACATCATACACTGACTCACTCACACACCATGCACTGACTCACTCACACACCATGCACTGACTCACTCATACATCATACACTGACTCACTCACACACCATGCACTGACTCACTCACACACCATACACTGACTCACTCACACATCATACACTGACTCACTCACACACCATGCACTGACTCACTCACACATCATACACTGACTCACTCACACATCATACACTGACTCACTCACACACCATGCACTGACTCACTCACACACCATGCACTGACTCACTCATACATCATACACTGACTCACTCACACACCATGCACTGACTCACTCACACATCATACACTGACTCACTCACACATCATGCACTGACTCACTCACACACCATGCACTGACTCACTCACACCATACACTGACTCACTCATACATCATACACTGACTCACTCACACACCATGCACTGACTCACTCACACATCATACACTGACTCACTCACACCATACACTGACTCACTCACACATCATACACTGACTCACTCACACACCATGCACTGACTCACTCACACCATACACTGACTCACTCACACATCATACACTGACTCACTCACACATCATACACTGACTCACTCACACATCATACACTGACTTTCTCATACATCATACACTGACTCACTCACACCATACACTGACTCACTCACACATCATACACTGACTCACACATCATACACTGACTCACTCACACACCATGCACTGACTCAGTCACACATCATACACTGACTCACTCACACATCATACACTGACTCACTCACACATCATACACTGACTGACTCACACATCATACACTGACTCACTCACACACCATGCACTAACTCACTCACACACCATGCACTGACTCACTCACACATCATACACTGACTCACTCACACATCATACACTGACTTTCTCATACATCATACACTGACTCACTCACACCATACACTGACTCACTCACACATCATACACTGACTCACTCACACCATGCACTGACTCGCTCATCATGCGCTTACTCACTCACACATCATACACTGACTCACTCACACATCATACACTGGCTCACTCACACATCATACACTGACTCACACATCATACACTGACTCACTCACACATCATACACTGACTCACTCACACCATACACTGACTCACTCACACATCATACACTGACTCACTCACACACCATGCACTGACTCACACATCATACACTGACTCACTCACACCATACACTGACTCACTCACACATCATACACTCACTCACACATCATACACTGACTCACTCACACCATGCACTGACTCACACATCATACACTGACTCACTCACACATCATACACTGACTCACTCACACATCATACACTGACTCACTCACACCATACACTGACTCACTCACACATCATGCACTGACTCACTCACACATCATACACTGACTCACTCACACATCATGCACTGACTCACTCACACATCATACACTGACTCACTCACACACCATGCACTGACTCACTCACACCATACACTGACTCACTCATACATCATACACTGACTCACTCACACACCATGCACTGACTCACTCACACATCATACACTGACTCACTCACACCATACACTGACTCACTCACACATCATACACTGACTCACTCACACACCATGCACTGACTCACTCACACCATACACTGACTCACTCACACATCATACACTGACTCACTCACACATCATACACTGACTCACTCACACATCATACACTGACTTTCTCATACATCATACACTGACTCACTCACACCATACACTGACTCACACATCATACACTGACTCACTCACACCATACACTGACTCACTCGCACATCATACACTGACTCACACATCATACACTGACTCACTCACACACCATGCACTGACTCAGTCACACATCATACACTGACTCACTCACACATCATACACTGACTCACTCACACATCATACACTGACTGACTCACACATCATACACTGACTCACTCACACACCATGCACTAACTCACTCACACACCATGCACTGACTCACTCACACATCATACACTGACTCACTCACACATCATACACTGACTTTCTCATACATCATACACTGACTCACTCACACCATACACTGACTCACTCACACATCATACACTGACTCACTCACACCATGCACTGACTCGCTCATCATGCGCTTACTCACTCACACATCATACACTGACTCACTCACACATCATACACTGGCTCACTCACACATCATACACTGACTCACACATCATACACTGACTCACTCACACATCATACACTGACTCACTCACACCATACACTGACTCACTCACACATCATACACTGACTCACTCACACACCATGCACTGACTCACACATCATACACTGACTCACTCACACCATACACTGACTCACTCACACATCATACACTGACTCACACATCATACACTGACTCACTCACACACCATGCACTGACTCAGTCACACATCATACACTGACTCACTCACACATCATACACTAACTCACTCACACATCATACACTGACTCACTCACACATCATACACTGACTCACTCACACACCATGCACTAACTCACTCACACACCATGCACTGACTCACTCACACATCATACACTGACTCACTCACACATCATACACTGACTTTCTCATACATCATACACTGACTCACTCACACCATACACTGACTCACTCACACATCATACACTGACTCACTCACACCATGCACTGACTCGCTCATCATGCGCTTACTCACTCACACATCATACACTGACTCACTCACACATCATACACTAACTCACTCACACATCATACACTGACTCACTCACACATCATACACTGACTCACTCACACACCATGCACTAACTCACTCACACACCATGCACTGACTCACTCACACATCATACACTGACTCACTCACACATCATACACTGACTTTCTCATACATCATACACTGACTCACTCACACCATACACTGACTCACTCACACATCATACACTGACTCACTCACACCATGCACTGACTCGCTCATCATGCGCTTACTCACTCACACATCATACACTGACTCACTCACACATCATACACTGACTCACTCACACATCATACACTGGCTCACTCACACATCATACACTGACTCACACATCATACACTGACTCACTCACACATCATACACTGACTCACTCACACCATACACTGACTCACTCACACATCATACACTGACTCACTCACACACCATGCACTGACTCACACATCATACACTGACTCACTCACACCATACACTGACTCACTCACACATCATACACTGACTCACACATCATACACTGACTCACTCACACACCATGCACTGACTCAGTCACACATCATACACTGACTCACTCACACATCATACACTGACTCACTCACACATCATACACTGACTCACTCACACATCATACACTGACTCACTCACACACCATGCACTAACTCACTCACACACCATGCACTGACTCACTCACACATCATACACTGACTCACTCACACATCATACACTGACTTTCTCATACATCATACACTGACTCACTCACACCATACACTGACTCACTCACACATCATACACTGACTCACTCACACCATGCACTGACTCGCTCATCATGCGCTTACTCACTCACACATCATACACTGACTCACTCACACATCATACACTGACTCACTCACACATCATGCACTGACTCACTCACACATCATGCACTGACTCACTCACACCATGCACTGACACACTCACACCATGCACTGACTCACTCACACATCTTGCACTGACTCACTCACACATCATACACTGACTCACTCACACATCATACACTGACTCACTCACACCATGCACTGACTCGCTCATCATGCGCTTACTCACTCACACATCATGCACTGACTCACTCACACATCATACACTGACTCACTCACACATCATGCACTGACTCACTTACACCATGCACTGACACACTCACACCATGCACTGACTCACACAGCTTGCACTGACTCACTCACACATCATACACTGACTCACTCACACATCATACACTTACTCACACATCATACACTGACTCACACACCATGCACTGACTCGCTCATCATGCGCTTACTCACTCACACATCATACACTCGCACAACCACTGACCCATTCACTCATCATACACAGGTTCACTCATCGTGTGCTGGCTCACTCGCACATCATACACTCGCTCACACTGCCGCCTACTCGCTCACACATCATACACTGACTCACTCATCATGCGCTAACACATCGTGCGCCGACTCACACATCATACACTCACTCAACCTAATACTGACTCAATCATCATACGCTGACTCACACATCATACACTGACTCACACATCATACACTCACTCATCATACGCTGACTAACACATCGTGCGCTGACTCACACATCATACACTCACGCTGCTGCTGACTCACTCACACATCATACACTGGGAGTGTCGTGCTGCCAGCTATGGCTGCAGTTTTTTGTCATACGTTTATTGTAAAATTTAAAATCACGGTTCCTATGATTACTGTTGTTACATTTTATTTATAGCTTTATTTTGGTGATTCAAAAACATTTGGTTAATCTAAATTGTCTTATGGTTGTTGTTGTTGGCTTGCACCACATTTATTTTTGCACACAGCGTTTTAATACGTTTTTTTTGCGTGTGGAATATTTGCTGGTTTATTCCAGGATGTTTCTGTTACGCGTTGTCGCTTTAAGATGTTCTGTGTTCAAATTTAGTTTGTTGCGGTTGCACCCGACTTAAGAGCCGCGTGGCTCACAGGGCTACACCTAATAAATAAAACTTGAAACAAGAGAGAGACAAAGGCGGTCGGGCGTTGTGCTGGCCACCCACCCCCCTGGTGTGCCGTGCCGGCCTTCAAAGGTGCTCGCTAACAGCACTTGCCCCAACAGTCTGTCAAGGCTGTACGGGGGGGTCTTTATTGTGTTGCATCTGCAAGTCGTCTCGGTCGGTCAACCCATGGCACCTGCTGGGTCTGTCCCGTGACCTCCTCCTGCCTGCAGCGAGCCTTCGACACTTCACGTGACGGCCTCAACGTGCACGTAGCCTGGTGCGAATGGCGGCTATTGGTGTGTGCACCTGTAGGAGCTTACTACTCGCTAACAGCACTTGCCCCCCATAGCATGTGCAGGCTATACGGGGGGGTCTTTGTCTTTGGGGGCCGTCCTTAAATGACGTCAAGCGATTTTGGACGATTTTTGACCCCCCCCTTCGTCACACGGCTTCACAAAAAGTCAGACCCCCCCCCTCAAATATGACGTCACAAAGCTCTGCCCCCCTCCCCCCCCCAAAATAAAACATGCTTCAAATCGCTTTAAACTATTGTCATTGTAGTGCGTATTTAATGTGGCGCTGCACTCTGATGTTGTAGGAGAAAACATTTATTAAAAAGTCTATATAATTAAGTAGAACGTGTTAATATGTATTTAAAGTTGCACATTTTGATGTGACGTCACATTTCTCAACCCCTCCCCCCCTCGTCACACATCGTCACAAATGTCTGACCCCCCCCCCCCCCAGGTGCGTGACGTCATTTATGTACGGCCCCTTGTGCGTGCCTAGCCTGTGGGTCGACTCAGCCTCAAATTAGTAACGTGGTGCGATGGTGTAAAATCATCGTCACTGGGGAGACAAAGGCGGCCGGGCGTGGTGCTGGCCACCCACCACCCTCTCGTGTGCCGTGCCAGCCTTCATAGGTGCGACTCGCTAACAGGCACTTGCCCCAATAATCTGTTAAGGCTATACGGGGGATCCTTGTTTTGTGCACCTAGCCTGGCACAAGCACCGTGGTGACGTAACCGCCACTTGGTGGCGAATGGCAGCTGTTGTTGTGTATGGCATGGACTTGCAATAAGACCTCTACCAGCGGTGTCAAGATCGGCCTCTGTGGAGGAAGTGGCTCGTGAAGGACGCTACTACTGGGCAGTGCCAGGCTAGGTGCACAGTGAGGCAACTGGGCAGTTGGAGGTAGTCGCCCTCAGCAACAACGGAGAGCAGAGGAGCGACTGCTCACGAGAACGAGCACAGCGCCGGGCGGATAAAACGCAGCGAGTTGGCAGGGAGCACAGCTGGTGGATCTACCAATCGTCTCCGTCAATCAACCCATTGCATCCGGATCTGTTCCGTGACCTCATCCTGCACCTAGCCTGGCACAGCAGCAGTAAACCCATGGCACCTGCTGGGTCTGTCCCGTGACCTCATCCTGCACCTCGCCTCGCAGAGCAGCAGTATACCCATGGCACCCGCAGGGTCTGTCCCGTGACCTCCTCCTGTACCTAGCCTGGCACAGCAGTACAACCCATGGCACCTGGGTCTGTCCCGTGACCTCCTCCTGCACCAAGCCTGGCACAGCAGCAGTCAACCCATGGCATCTGGGTCTGTCCCGTGACCTCCTCCTGTACCTAGCCTGACACAGCAGCAATTAACCCATGGCATCTGGGTCTGTCCCGTGACCTCCTCCTGTACCTAGCCTGGCACAGCAGCAGTCAATCCATGGCACCTGGGTCTGTCCCGTGACCTCCTCCTGTACCTAGCCTGGCACAGCAGTACAACCCATGGCACCTGGGTCTGTCCCGTGACCTCATCCTGCACCTAGCCTCGCACAGCAGCAGTCAACTCATGGCACCTGCTGGGTCTGTCCCGTGACCTCATCCTGCACCTAGCCTGGCACAGCAGCAGCTAACCCATGGCACCTGCTGGGTCTGTCCCGTGACCTCATCCTGCACCTAGCCTGGCACAGCAGCAGCTAGCCCATGGCACCTGGGTCTGTCCCGTGACCTCCTGCCAGCAGCGAGCCTTCGAAACTTCACGTGACGGCCTCAAAGTGCACCTAGCTTGGCACGAGCGCTATGGTGACGTCAATAGAGAATCGCACCTCCAATCAGCACGGTTGACTATGAACGGTGCGAAAGAAGTTCAACTTACAATGGCGGTGGCGTGTTTGTTGCTATGTTTAATGTCTGATCGGTTTATCGACAATTATATTGAATACACTTTATCAGCGCTGTATAGCGTCAATTATCGCCAAGATTAACCTACTTAGTACGTCGATAATTGCTACGTGGAATAAGTTAAATACTCTAACTCCCATATTCACGAACATTCGACTAACGAACTTTCAGAGATACGAACAAACCTGGTCCGTATTTCCAGTTGCCTGTTTAGACCGAGAATCGTAAGTTCAATCGTCGTGCAATAGATGATGGTGGTGGCATCTACATCTGCAGAACGTGAAGAACCAGTGGCACCTACATCTACAGAACATGAAGAACCAGTGGCATCTGCAGAACGTGAATAATCAGTGGCATTTACATCTGCAGAACGTGAGACTCACATAGAGACTCATAGACTCACACACAGACCCGTGGACTCACACCACAAAGACCCATAGACTCATACAGAGACCCATAGACCACAGAGACCCATAGACTCACACCACAGAGACCCATAGACTCACACCACAGAGACCCATAGACTCACACCACAGAGACCCATAGACTCACACCACAGAGACCCATAGACTCACACACAGACCCATAGACTCACACCACAGAAACCCATAGACTCACACCACAGAGACCCATAGACTCACACGACAGAGACTCATAGACTCACACCACAGAGACCCATAGACTCACACAGAGACCCATAGACTCACACCACAGAGACCCATGGACGCACACCACAGAGACCGATAGACTCACACCACAGAGACCCATAGACTCACACCACAGAGACCCATAGACTCACACGACAGAGACCCATAGACTCACACCACAGAGACCCATAGTCTCACACAGAGACCCATAGACTCACACCACAGAGACCCATAGACTCACACCACAGAGACCCATAGACTCACACCACAAACACCCATAGACTCACACAACAGAGACTCATACAACAGAGACTCATAGACACACCACAGATACTCATAGACTCACACCACAGAGATTCATAGACTCACACCACAGAGACCCATAGACTCACACCACAGAGATTCATAGACTCACACCACAGAGATCCATAGACTCACACCACAGAGACCCATAGACTCACACGCAGACCCATGGACTCACACCACAGAGTCCCATAGACTCACACAGATACCAATAGACTCACACCACAGAGACCCATAGACTCACACCACAGAGACCCATAGACTCACACCACAGAGACCCATAGACTCACACCACAGATACCCATAGACTCACACCACAGAGACCCATAGACTCACACCACAGAGACCCATAGACTCACACCACAGAGACCCATAGACTCGCACTACAGAGACCCATAGACTCACACCACAGAGACCCATAGACTCACATCACAGAGACCCATAGACTCACACCACAGAGACCCATAGACTCACACCACAGAGACCCATAGACTCACACCAAAGAGACCCATAGACTCACACCAGAGGTACCCATATAACCTAACTCGTTCGTAAGTAGAGGAGTCCCCAACGCGCGACATTTTGACGCACGTGGTCTGTGCCCCGCCGAGACCAGAGCAATCGATCGCACACCATCCAACCACGGATTAAACTTCCATTGCCGCATATATTTCCTGTAATTAATCGGCAAATAAGCTTGCACGTTTTAAATGTTACCGATTTTGAGGAGGTAAAAGCAGTCGAACAGTTGACAAGTGCTTTAAGCATCGACGAGAAATCAAAGCAGATTAAAAACCTGTAAGGGGCCGCCCATAAATGACGTCACGCGATTTTGGACGATTTTGACTCCACCCCCCCATCGTCACAAGGCGTCACAAAAAGTCAGACCCCCCCCTCAAATATGACGTCACAAAGCTCTGCCCCCTCCCCCCCCCCAAAATAAAACATGCTTCAAATCGCTTTAAGCTATTGTAATTGTAGTGCGTATTTAATGTGGCGCTGCACTCTGATGTAGGAGAAAACATTTATTAAAAAGTATATTTAATTACATAGAACGTGTTGTCTATATTTATTTAATAATAAAGGTTTTTGGGTTAGATCGCGTTATTTATAAATGTGTCGTAACCCTCCACCACCCGACACGACCAATCAGCAAAAAAAGTGTCACGTTGACAAAAGACAAATAGTTCTCCTACAACATCAGAGTGCAGCGCCACATTAAATACGCACTACAATGACAATAGTTTAAAGCGATTTGAAGCATGTTTTATTTTGTTTGCGGGGGGAGGGCGAAGAGCTTTGTGACGTCATATTTGAGGGGGGGGGGCGGGTCTGACTTTTTGTGACGTCGTGTGACGAGGGGGGGGGGGTGGGTAAAAAAATCGTACAAAATCGCGTGACGTCATTTATGGACGGCCCCTTTGTTGCAGGATCATCCGGATCATAAGACGCACCGGGAAAAGAGTGATGCGTCTCTTAACCCCAGACGAATCCAACCCGTTATGGACACTGTGACCACGTGGTCGTTAAAGTTCGAGAAATGTGGCCACAACTACCGAATTGTAGCGAATGATTTGCCGCTGAGTGAGTGAGCAGTGAGTGAGGTCGATGCGCACACCAGTTGTATGTAGTACCTGCACGTCGTTATTGGCACGTAGTTATTAGTCGTTATTGGCACGTAGATATTAGTCGTTATTGGCACGTAGATATTAGTCGTTATTGGCACGTAGATATTAGTCGTTATTGGCACGTAGTTATTAGTCGTTATTGGTACGTCGTTATAAGTACGAAGTAGCCACAGCAGAGCGATTGGGTGGGTGTGTGGGCGAAGTTGTGGATGGGGTGTGTGGGCGAAGTTGTGAGAGGATGGGTGGGGGAAATTGTGGGTGGGTGGGGGAAATTGTGGGTGGGTGGGGGAAATTGTGGGTGGGTGGGGGAAATTGTGAGTGGGTGGGCGAGGTTGTGAGTTGGTGAGCAAAGTTGTGAGTGGGTGGGCGAAGTTGTGGGTGGGTGGGCGAAGTTGTGGGTGGGCGAAGTTGTGGGTGGGCGAAGTTGTGGGTGGGCGAAGTTGTGGGTGGGCGAAGTTGTGGGTGGGCGAAGTTGTAAGTGGGTGGGCAAAGTTGTGAGCGAGTGGGTGAAGTTGTGGGTGGGTGGGTGAAGTTGTGAGTGGGTGGGTGGGCGAAGTCGTGAGTGGGTGGGTGGGCGAAGTCGTGAGTGGGTGGGTGAAGTTGTGGGTGGGTGGCTGAAGTGGGTGGGTGGGTGACGTTGTGGGTGGGTGGGCGGAGTTGTGGGTGGGTGGGCGGAGTATCGTGACGAGTGAAGTTGATTGGTTTCTGTTCAAAAGCAGAGTAGTCGCAATTACTAAATGGATTCATTAATTAAATAACGAACTCGGTTCGTTATTTAATGAGCGTTCACGCGCATTTATTTATTTAATATTATGGTATCTGCTGCTCCCTGTGTCAAAAGGCACGCGTTAAAATAAATGATGATAAGCATCCGCTAAATAAAGAAATGAATAATTACTCTTTGAGTCTTTCGGTAAAGTCACGTAGATAGAAAATAATAAAGTATTAATTATAATTGTGATTTTTTTTCTTATTTTCTTCTTTTTCTATCAACGCGACTTTACCGAAAGACCCATAGAGTATGGATTCCTGCAGTCACGAAAGCTTTAAGTGAACGTGAATAATTACTGATAACAAAAAAAAAAAATGACTTTCGTGACCGCAGTAATTAATTTTCTTGTTTCTTTCGGTAAAGTCGCGTAGATAGGAAACAACAACAAAAAATAACTCAAAATTTAAATAATCAAATTCAAATAATAAAATAATCAAACAAGAAAAATCATAACAATTAAATTTCGATTTAAAGCTTTCGTGACTGCAATGATTAATCTTCTTTGGTTCTTTCGGTAAAGTCACGTAGAATGAGAATAAAATAATAAATTGATAAAATAAAATAACACAATAATATTCTCACGACGTTTCGGCCACAACACAAGCGGCCTTCATCAGGTGAAGGGGCGAGACTGTCTGGTAGGACAGCGCTGGAGTGTTGCCCTACCAGACAATCTCGCCCCTTCACCTGATGAAGGCCGCTTGTGTTGTGGCCGAAACTTCGTGAGAATATTATTGTGTTATTTTATTTTATCAATTTATTATTTTATTCTCATTCTACGTGACTTTACCGAAAGAACCAAAGAAGATGAATCATAACAATTGTCTGTGGGCGGGGCCATCCATCGCGTCGGCATTGCGATTGGACTCGCCTCGCCCGCTCGCCTCTCAGCCCACGTGGTCCCTGAACTGCTGCAGCTGCTGCTATTTCGTCAGGGCTTGTGGCTGTTGTTGTTGCTGGTGGTGCTGTTGCTGGTGGCCGTGCTGTTGCTGGTGGTGCTGTTGCTGGTGGTGCTGTTGCTGCTGCTGGTGGTGCTGTTGCTGCTGTTGGTGGTGTTGCTGCTGTTGTTGTGTTGTCAGGGTTGTGGCTGGCTTTGTACTGCTGCTGTACTGCTGTTGGTGCTGTTGTTGCTGCTGCTGCTGCCTTGTCAAGAGTCTTGGCTGGGTCTCTCCTGCCGTATCGCTGCTGCTGCTACTGCTGTTGTAGTCGCTGGCTGTCGTCTTCGTTGGCGTCGTCTCTGCCAAAGTAATCGCCGGAAGAGCGACGTAAGGAGGGTGGAAGGGTTGGGTGATGGACGAGTGAGTCGGTCGTGATGGTGGTGGTGGTGGTTTATGTAGCCCCCCTTCCCTGCGTGATGTGCAACTATAGAGCGGACGTCTGTACGGTTACCACCACCACCATCATCATCACTTCTTCACTTCATCATAATAATTATATAATAACGATCGTGACATCATCATAACAATCATAGTAACAGTGTTCACATCATAACAATCATCTCTCGGGAATGTTGCTTGCGTGAAGGGCAAATGAAAGGTCGGACATCAACCTACAGTATCATGGTCATTGAACATCGTGGTCATCACCACCTTCACCATCATCACCACCATCACCTTCACTATCACCACCATCACCTTCACTATCATCACCACCATCACCTTCACCATCATCACCACCATCACCTTCACTATCATCACCACCATCACCTTCACCATCATCACCACCATCACCTTCACTATCACCACCTTCACCATCATCACGACCATCACTATCACCACCATCACCTTCACCATCAACACACACAGCACGGTTGGCTACCTACGGTGTTAAAGAAGTCCAACACACAGCACGGTTGGCTACGTACGGTGTGAAAGAAGTTCAGCATACATTGTGTTTACGGATGTTTGTGTACGTCTGCGCGTGCCGGTACATGTGTGTGTGTATATCACGCTCCGCTGCCGCTGTGTTTGGTGTGTGGGACACGTGTGCGTGTGGGACAATCACAAGCGTGGCCAATATCTCAACCGGCCCCGGGCTCTCTCCCCTAGGTCGACTCGGATCTTAAAGGAGTGCCTGATGCGGCGTGTGTACAAGGAAAACCGAACAATTTTTTGACCAGCTGAGGCCCATAACCCCCCTCCCCTCCCGAGCTGTTTGCTGTACAGCTCTCTGTTTTTTTTGTTTCACATTGCGAGCCGGCCATCGCATAATGACAGCTCAACGATGTTGGGGCTCGTCGAATTTACAGCGGCCAAATACTCGAAAAGCACGAGGTCGATTCTCAACGTGGAGGGGGTTGGGGTGTGGGGGGGGGGAAGGTTTAAAACCGGGATGACCCGGCGGAACAAATCCACGCGACCACGGGGAGAGAGGGAGAGACACGCGAACTCAGACTCCGGTGTGCTCGTGCGCGTGCGTGCGCGCGCGTGTCTGAACATCAGCGCTGGCGAGACAAATGCGCCCGGGCGTGTGGCTGTGTTGACCAACCCACCGATCGCGTGACCCATGACCCACGTGTGACATCGTCCCCCCCCCCTTCCCCTTCCGCGTCTCTCCCCACCCCCACGCCAGCATGGGGCTGTTCATGTCGAGAGCCCTGGAGGACAACATGAAGCGGCAGCAGGAGTTCATGCTGCTCAACCAGCGGCTGCAGGTTCCTATCGCTCGCTCCTTGCACCGCCGTCACTCTTCAAAGCAGGCGCCGGTTTTTAGCGGCCGGCGGCTTTCGCGACCGATTTTTAGCGGCAGCGGAGGTGTCTGTTGGGTTCGGATCGCGTGAACGTACCTGCGTCGTTGAAGCCGCCACCACCCGACACGGCCCATCGCTCAGGGTTCGTTCGCGCAAACACAGCGTGCCGATTGGTTTATTTTATTTTTTACTTTTTGCCAGGTGAGGCCTTTCTCAGAAGCGGGCGGCTTGTCGTCATCGACTTATAGCGGCGGCCAAATACACGTGAACGCGTGGTGACGTAGATTATAAATGTGGACTGGGGGGGGGAGCGGAAGTGTGTAGCGGTTGGCGCACTGCACTATGGACCCATCAAACCCGAGGACCGATTTCCCGCTCGGTCAACATCGCTGGTGGTTATCTGAACCCCCCCCACCACCACCTGGGCTTCCCCCTGGGTGACTCGACATTGGAAAATGGTGGTGCGGTGTGTAAACATCGCCACTGGGGAGACAAAGGCGGCCGGGCGTGGTGCTGACCCCCCCGCGTCATCACGTGCCACAGTGCCGGCCTACATAGATGCTGCTACTCGCTAACAGCACTTGTCCCAACAGTGTGTTGTGGCTATACACAAACCTGTCAAGCCCTTATCAGTGCCAACCTTCTTACACACCAATTCACACCTTGTTGGTCACCCCGTAACTAACCCCTTATAAATCTGAACGTTCATCCTACAAAGTCCCATCACAAGGAGATAAACACAAACACACAGACAACATTTTTATTGCCCGCATTGAAACGGCTGCAACGCGGACCTGAAATCTCCATCTCGCTGTAAAAGATTACGGGGTTTAACCGTGTAGCCTGTGGCAGCTACGGAAAACGGGGAGGGTCCTTTGTATCAGAATTAGAATCCTCATTTGGACTGCAGGAATCCGACGGGCTATGGAGTTCTTGATCGCAACCCCATGGCCACCCGCTGGGTCTGTCCCGTGACCTCCTGCCAGCCAGCCCGCCCGCCCGCCAGCCAGCGAGAGCCTTCGACACTTCACGCGACAGCGCTCGGGAGTGCACCTAGCCCGGCACGAGCGCCGCAGCGGCGACGACGCCGCCGCCTGTGCGCGTGGTTGCGCTGACGGCGCTCGCCCCAACAGAGTCTGCGGGCCTACCCGCCTAAGTGGGGCGGCGGTGTCTCCCGTCGTCTGTGCCGCAGATGGAGCGTCAGATGGCCATGCAGAGCCAGATGCAGCAGAGGCAGATGGCCATGCAGCTCGCTGGTTCCCGCGAGTTCTTCAAATACTACGCCTCCTTCTACAGCCTGGCCACCGTCACGCTCACCGCGGGGTGAGACACTGGTGGCCTGGTGGTAGCGGTGGTAGCGGTGGTGCTGGTGGTGATTGTGGTGGTGATTGTGGTGATTGTGGTGGTGATGTTTGATGGTGCTTGTGGTGATGTTTGGTGATGGTTGTTGTGGTGGTGGTGGTGATTGTGCTGATTGTGGTGCTGGGGGTGATTGTGGTGGTGATTGTAGTGGTAGCTGGTGCTGATTGTGGTGGTGCTGGTGGTGATGTTTGCTGGTTGTGGTGGTGTGGGGAGCGGCAGGGCAGCGATTAGCGAACCACGCTAAGATCGTTCGATTGCCTTCTCACGACCAAGAACGGTGGCTGATATCTGAACCGGTCCTGGGCACTTCCCCTAGGTCGACTCGGCCTTAAATGGGGCGTGGTGTTGACCAACCCACCGGCTCGCGTGCCGTGCCGGCCTTCATCATAGGTGCCGCTCGCTAACAGCTCGCGCCCCGAGAGTCCTGTCAAAGGCCACTTGGCGGATCTTTGCCTTTGCATGCCTTTGCATGTAGGCACAAAGACAAAGATCCCCCGTGTAACCTTGACAGGCTGTAGGGGCAAATGCTGTTAGCGAGCACCTATGAAGGCCGGCACGGCACGCAAGGGGGTGGGTGGCCAGCACCACGCCCGACTGCCTTTGTCTCCCCCAGTGGCGATGTTTACACACCGCACCAGGTGCTCATTTGAGGCTGAGTCGACCTACAGTGAGGGAAAAAAGTGTTTGATCCCCTGCTGATTTTGTACGTTTGCCCACTGACAAAGAAATTATCAGTCTTTAATTATTTGAACAGTGAGATACAGAATAACAACGAAAAAATCCAGAAAAACGCATGTCAAAAATGTTATTAATTTATTTGCATTTTAATTAGGGAAATAAGTATTTGACCCCTCTGCAAAACATGACTTAGTACTTGGTGGCAAAACCCTTGTTGGCAATCACAGAGGTCAGACGTTTGTAGTTGGCCACCAGGTTTGCACACATCTCAGGAGGGATTTTGTCCCACTCCTCTTTGCAGATCTCCAAGTAATTACGGTTTCGAGGCTGACGTTTGGCAACTCGAACCTTCAGCTCCCTCCACAGATTTTCTATGGGATTAAGGTCTGGAGACTGGCTAGGCCAATCCAGGACCTTAATGTGCTTTTTTTTAGCCACTCCTTTGTTGCCTTGGCCGTGTGTTTTGGGTCATTGTCATGCTGGAATACCCATCCACGACCCATTTTCAATGCCCTGGCTGAGGGAAGGAGGTTTTCACCCAAGATTTGACGGTACATGGCCCCGTCCATCGTCCCTTTCATGCGGTGAAGTTGTCCTGTCCCCTTAGCAGAAAACACCCCCAAAGCATAATGTTTCCACCTCCATGTTTGACGGTGGGGATGGTGTTCTTGGGGTCATAGGCAGCATTCCTCCTCCTCCAATCACGGTGAGTTGAGTTCATGCCAAAGAGCTCCATTCTGGTCTCATCTGACCACAACACTTTCACCCAGTTGTCCTCTGAATCATTCAGATGTTCATTGGCAAACTTCAGACGGGCATGTATATGTGCTTTCTTTAACAGGGGGACCTTGCGGGCGCTGCAGGATTTCAGTCCTTCACGGCGTAGTGTGTTACCAATTGTTTCCTTGGTGACTATGATCCCAGCTGCCTTGAGATCATTGACAAGATCCTCCCGTGTAGTTCTGGGCTGATTCCTCACCGTTCTCATGATCATTGCAACTCTACGAAGTGAGATCTTGCATGGAACCCCAGGCCGAGGGAGATTGACAGTTCTTTTGTGTTTCTTCCTTTTGCGAATAATCGCACCAACTGTTGTCACCTTCTCACCAAGCTGCTTGGCAATGGTCTTGTAGCCCATTCCAGCCTTGTGTAGGTCTAATATCTTGTCCCTGACATCCTTGGAGAGCTCTTTGGTCTTGGCCATGGTTGAGAGTTTTGAATCTGATTGATTGATTGCTTCTGTGGACAGGTGTCTTTTATACAGGTAACAAGCTGAGATTAGGAGGACTCCCTTTAAGAGTGTGCTCCTAATCTCAGCTCATTACCTGTATAAAAGACACCTGGGAGCCAGAAATCTTTCTTTTTGAGAGGGGGTCAAATACTTATATCCCTCATTAAAATGCAAATCAATTTATAACATTTTCGACATGCGTTTTAATGGATTTTCTTGTTGTTATTCTGTCTCTCACTGTTCAAATAAACCTACCATTAAAATTATAGACTGATCATTTCTTTGTCAGTGGGCAAACGTACAAAATCAGCAGGGGATCAAATACTTTTTTCCCTCACTGTAGATGAGGCCCGGGATCGGTTCAGATAATCGTTACTGGGTGGTGTTGGCCGTGAGCGGGAATCGAACCCGGGTTGCCGGGTTCGTAGCACAGCGTAGCGCTAACCGCTACGCTGCGCTACGAACCCGGGTCGCCGGGTTCGTAGCGCAGCGTAGCGCTAATCCTTACACCACCGCTCCCCACATACGCACACACACACAGACACACACACGCACATGCGTGCGTCCTTGCCGTCCTGCCACCAGGTGCGTCAAAATTGCCACTTGAAAGGGGGTGGGTGGTGGGGGGGGGGGGGGCCTCATTAGCTTTGCAACGGGGCCCCCCTCTAAGTGGGGCCGCGGCAGAGAAAATGACATCGTGAGTAATGGGCACCCGGGTTCGTTACGATACACTGGTGCCCTCTGTGTGGCTGTGTCACTTACGGGCCTGTGTGTGTGTGTACGTGTGTGTACATGTGTGTGTACGTGTGTGGGTGTGTGTATGTGTGTGTGTGTGTGGGTGTGTGTACGTGTGTGTGTATGTGTCTCTGTGCGAGCTGACAGACTTGCACAGAGGCCCATAGACTCACGCAGAGACCCATAGACTCGCACAGAGACCCACAGACTCACAGAGACCCATAGACTTGCACAGAGACCCATAGACTCGCACAGAGACCCATAGACTCACAGAGACCCATAGACTCACACAGAGACCCATAGACTCGCACATAGACCTATAGACTCGAACAGAGACCCATAGACTCGCACAGAGACCCATAGACTCGCACAGAGACCCATAGACTCGCACAGAGACCCATAGACTCGCACAGAGACCCATAGACTCGCACAGAGACCCATAGACTTACACAGAGACCGATAGACTCACGCAGAGACCCATAGACTCGCACAGAGACCCACAGACTCACAGAGACCCATAGACTTGCACAGAGACCCATAGACTCGCACAGAGACCCATAGACTCACAGAGACCCATAGACTCACACAGAGACCCATAGACTCGCACATAGACCTATAGACTCGAACAGAGACCCATAGACTCGCACAGAGACCCATAGACTCGCACAGAGACCCATAGACTCGCACAGAGACCCATAGACTCGCACAGAGACCCATAGACTCGCACAGAGACCCATAGACTTACACAGAGACCGATAGACTCACGCAGAGACCCATAGACTCGCACAGAGGCCCATAGACTCGCACAGAGGCCCATAGACTCACACAGAGACCCATAGACTCACACAGAGACCCATAGACTCGCACATAGACCCATAGACTCGAACAGAGACCCATAGACTCACACAGAGGCTCATAGACTCGCACAGAGACCCAGAGATGAGTCTGCGGTGTAACGCTGCGCCGTGCCATTGCAGCGCCATGCGGAGCAAGCGGCCGGGCCTGCTGGTGCCGCTGGTTCCCCTGGGCTTCGTGTTGGCCTACCAGTATGACCGCGCCTACGGGAGCATGCTGCAGCGCATGAGGGGTACGCACACACACGAACACACGGACACACGGACACAGATACACACAGACATCGACGCACAACAACAACCGCCATTCGCCACTAAGTGGCGGTGACGTCACCACGGCGATTGTGCCAGGCTATGTGCACCCTGAGGCCACGTGAAGTGTCGAACGCCCGTTGGCAGGAGGTCACAGGGCAGACCCAGCAAGTGCCACGGATCGACTGACTGAGACGACTGGCTGATGCACCACCTGTGCCCCCTACTGTGGCAACTTGCTGTGCTTTAGCCACCCGGCGCTCCGCTCGTTGTTGTGAGCGTCGCTCCTCTGCCCTCCGTTGTTGCTGGAGGGCGACTGCCTGCAACTGCCCAGTAGCAGCAGCGTCCTTCATGAGCCTCCTCCACAGAGCCTGATCTTGGCACCGCTGGTATAAGTCATCGGCAAGTCATCTCAGCTCCTCATCCTCCTGTACCACATCACTCCATCTCTTCTCTAGCCTGTGCCGCACCCGTTTAGCCCCCTCCATCCGGCTGAACAAAAGCTGTATAGGCATGCGGTGGCTGGGCATGCGGGCTCCATGACCCAGCCAACGCAGCCTTGCCCGCCGGAGGAGCTCACCGATGGGACCTTGCCCAGATCTTTCAATCCAGTCTGGTTAAATCCAAGATGGATCGTAGACAGGCCAGCCTAAATGTTTCTCACCGGCGAAGATGTTAAATTAGGAGGGTCCACGTTCCGCAAGCATAGAGAAGGGAGGGCATGACTGTGGCCGAGAAGACCTGAAGCTTCTTGCGGAACGCAGACCAGGTAGCTTCCACACAGCGTTATGCAACCGATGAAAAGATAATGCCACTTGACTGATTCGGAGTGAGGTCTCTGCTGTCAAACGGGAGCCGGTCATGAGCACACTGCCCAGGTATGGGAAACTCTCCACTCTCTCCACAACTGGGGTGGAATATCCGATGGTACAAAATACTCAGGCAGGTGTTTAGTTTTGGTGGGGCTGATCGTAAGGCCCCACCTCTTAGTGGAAAGCTCCTCTGTGTGAGCAGCAATTACCAGATCATCGGCATACTTAACAAGTCGATGGTCAGTGGGCAGATCAGCTCCACGGTAGGTCCTGGTGTCAAGGACATGGGCTCGCATCCGCTGGTCCGTCACTATGTAGTCCAGCAGATGTTCTTCCTTGGACCCGGCATGCATCCATGATGTTGTGTGGATGCGCCGATGCCGGAACAGTGTGTTGGCAATTACAAGCCCATGGGCTGCACAAAAATATAGCAGCCTCCTGCCGCTATTGAGCTGATCTGGCCCATGCCTTCCAATCACTCCAGACCAGGTGCCAGCATCATGACCAACTCGGGCATTAAAGTCACCCAACAGGATGACTCTATCCAGAGGGGCCACTTTAGCTAGCACCTGTAACAGGAGGTCATAGAAGGCATCTGACTCATTGGCCTTGCCTGCATCCCTCCACGGATGTTCATCTTCACTGGGGGAATAAGTAACCACAACCACCACTCCTCGCCTCTGGTTATTGGGAAGGCGAGCCCAAAGTAGCTAGGGCTTACAGCTTCCCACAACTCACCGCCACGCTTCCACGCCCCCTTGATTATTTTCTTCAGAAGAAGAGCCACTCGCTGTTGTTTGGCAGTCTCGTGCCCCTAGTAGAGGACTGTCCACCCCTCATGGTGGGAGGAGCCAGAGCCGGTCCACCAGACCTCCTGAATAGCACAGAGATCCAGGCGATGTTTAAACACTACACACAGTTACACGCACACATGGACACAGGCACACACAGTCACTGGCGGATTATTGGGGTTTATTAGTAATAAATCGGCATTTTGCGACCCCCACTGCCACTGTGTAGTATATTATTACGTGCCAGGGACTCTATGAGATGATAGGACAATAGTCTGAGTCCATAATGGGCAATAAGTAACGGCAAAGTGGTTGTAAGTGACTCACAGAATTGTGCGCAGTTGCGTATACAGCACACGACTTCCCTGAAGGCATCAGCACCTTCAGCGAGCACACACGTCGAATAAAAAGCAAGGGACAGGTCCTTACTAACAACTCCTTACTCACTAACAACTCCTTACTAACAACTCCTTACTTACTAACAACTCCTTACTAACAACTCCTTACCAACAACTCCTTACTAACAACTTCTTACTTACTAACAACTCCTTACTTACTAACAACTCCTTACTTACTAACAACTACTTACTAACAACTCCTTGCCCACTAACAACTCCTTACTTACTAACAACTCCTTACTAACAACTCCTTACTAACAACTCCTTACTTACTAACAACTCCTTACTTACTAACAACTCCTTACTTACTAACAACTCCTTACCCATTAACGCCTCCTTACTAACAACTCCTTACTTACTAACAACTCCTTACTCATTAACAACTCCTTACTAACAACTCCTTACTTACTAACAACGCCTTACTAACAACTCCTTACTCACTAACAACTCCTTACTTACTAACAACCCCTTACTTACTAACAACTCCTTACTAACAACTCCTTACTTACTAACAACTCCTTACTAACAACTCCTTGCTAACTACTCCTTACTAACAACTCCTTACTAACAACTCCTTACTTACTAACAACTCCTTACCAACAACTCCTTACTAACAACTCCTTACTTGCTAACAACTCCTTACTAACAACTCCTTACTCATTAACAACTCCTTACTAACAACTCCTTACTTACTAACAACTCCTTGCTAACAACTCCTTACTAACAACTCCTTACTAACAACTCCTCACTAACTACTCCTTACTAACAACTCCTTACTAACAACGCCTTACTTACTAACAACTCCTTACTCATTAACAACTCCTTACTAACAACTCCTTACTTACTAACAACTCCTTACTTACTAACAACTCCTTACTAACAACTCCTTACTTACTAACAACTCCTTACTTACTAACAACTCCTTACTCATTAACAACTCCTTACTAACAACTCCTTACTTACTAACAACTCCTTACTCACTAACAACTCCTTACTTACTAACAACTCCTATAATTTTTAATTGCTGGAGGGGTTGCCCGCCCTACCTGAAAATCCTGGCTCCGCCATTGCACACACTTACACACACATACGGACACACAGTTACACACACATACGGACACACAGATACACACACATACGGACACACAGATACACACACATACGGACACACAGTTACACACACATACGGACACACAGATACACTCACATACGGACACACAGTTACACACACATACGGACACACAGATACACACACATACGGACACACAGTTACACACACATACGGACACACAGATACACACACATACGGACACACAGATACACACACATACGGACACACAGTTACACACACATACGGACACACAGATACACTCACATACGGACACACAGTTACACACACATACGGACACACAGATACACACACATACGGACACACAGATACACACACATACGGACACACAGTTACACACACATACGGACACACAGATACACTCACATACGGACACACAGTTACACACACATACGGACACACAGTTACACACACATACGGACACACAGATACACTCACATACGGACACACAGTTACACACACATACGGACACACAGATACACTCACATACGGACACACAGTTACACACACATACGGACACACAGATACACTCACATACGGACACACAGTTACACACACATACGGACACACAGTTACACACACATACGGACACACAGATACACTCACATACGGACACACAGTTACACACACATACGGACACACAGTTACACACACATACGGACACACAGATACACTCACATACGAAGACACACACACACACACAGGTATGCACACACATAGACACACGGATCCACACACGGCTGCGGACACGCACAGACATACAAAGACAAAGGTCCCCAGTATAGCCTTAACAGACTGTAGGGGCAAGTGCTGTTAGCGAGCACCTATAAAGGCTGGCACGGCACACGAGGGGGTGGGTGGCCAGCACCACGCCGGGCCGCCTTTGTCTCCCCAGTGGCGGTGTTTACTACACACCGCACCGGGTACTCATTTGAGGCCGAGTCGACGTAGGGGAGGCTCAGGACCGGTTCAGATAATCGTCACTGGGTGTTGGCCGTGAGCGGATAATTGAACCCGGTTCACCAGGTCCGTAGCGCAGCGTAGCGCTAACCGCTAGCACTACCGCTCCTCCCACCGGTACACATGCACAGACACAGATACAACACACAGACAAAGATCCCCCCCCATATAGCCTTTCACATACTGTTGGGGCAAGAGCTGTTAGCGAGCACCTACGAAGGCACCACACCAACACAGACGCAGACGCAGGTACGCGCACACGCACACACACACACACGTTGTGGCGATGCTGATTGGCCATGGCGGCTGTGCCCCCCCCCCCCAGACGAAGCCGAGTGGCTCATGGACAAGGACGCCGGACGTCTGCAGCTGCCCCACGGGCTGCCGACCTTCGAGGACGTGGAGAAGTGCCGGCGCGCCAACGCCAAGTTCCCGCCCGCGTCGGGATAAGGCGGCGCCATCGCCCGTTCGTTAGGGGGGGGTCTGCTCGTGAACGCGCGCGGTGCATTGTGGGTGAAGGCGATCGTCGGGTGCGTCGCGTGTGCCCCCTCTCTTGCGCCCCGCGGGGTGAGCGGGCGAGGGCGAGCGGGCGAGTGACTGAGAGATCGAGTCAAGTGGGCGAGCGGGCGCGAGACGGCGGGAGAGTGGGCGAGCGAGCGAGCGAGTGGGCGGTCTTGAACGGGGAAGCTACCTCAGCGAGTCGCCCATCCATCCCTACTCCGGCAAACGTCGCCAGTGAGTGCTGTGTTTTGATCGAGTCCGTCCCTTAACATCGTCACGAGTGGGCCTGTGTGTGTGTGTACGTGTCTCTGTGCGAGCTGGCAGACTTGCACAGAAGCCGATAGACTCACACAGCGACCCATAGACTCACACAGCGATCCATAGACTCACACAGTGACCCATAGACTCACACAGTGACCCATAGACTCACACAGTGACCCATAGACTCACACAGTGACCCATAGACTCATACAGATCCATAGACTCACAAAGAGACCCATAGACTCACACAGAGACCCATAGACTCACACAGTGACCCATAGACTCACACAGTGACCCATAGACTCATACAGATCCATAGACTCGTACCTTCCCCGCCTTCTGGCGCCAGCACGCTGGAGGAGTGCTTGGTTGCAGCAGGATCAGCTGTAGCAGCAGCAGCAGGATCAGATGTAACAGCAGCAGCAGGATAAGCTGTAGCAGCAGCAGCAGGATCAGCTGTAGCAACAGCTGTTAGCAGTCGCTGCAGTATCAGCAGTCGCAGTAAATGTAGGATCGTCTGTAGGATGAGCAGCTGTAGCAGCAGCAGGAGCTGTAGGATGAGCAGCTGTAGCAGCAGCAGCAGCTGTAGCAGCAACTGTAGCAGCAGCAGCTGTAGCAGCAGCAGCTGTAGCAGCAGCTGTAGCAGCAGCAGCTGTAGCAGCAGCAGCTGTAGCAGCTGTAGCAGCAGCAGCTGTAGCAGCAGCTGTAGCAGCAGAAGCTGTAGCAGCAGCTGTAGCAGCTGTAGCAGCAGCAGCAGCTGTAGCAGCAGCTGTAGCAGCTGTAGCAGCAGCAGCAGCTGTAGCAGCAGCAGCTGTAGCAGCAGCAGCTGTAGCAGCTGTAGCAGCAGTAGCAGCTGTAGCAGCAGCTGTAGCAGCAGCTGTAGCAGCTGTAGCAGCAGCTGTAGCAGCAGCTGTAGCAGCAGCTGTAGCAGCTGTAGCAGCAGCAGCAGCAGCAGCTGTAGCAGCAGTAGCAGCAGCAGCTGTAGCAGCAGTAGCAGCTGTAGCAGCAGCAGCTGTAGCAGCAGTAGCAGCTGTAGCAGCAGCAGCAGCTGTAGCAGCAGCTGTAGCAGCAGTAGCAGCTGTAGCAGCAGCTGTAGCAGCAGCTGTAGCAGCAGCAGCAGCAGCCTCTCTCGCGTCCACGCCAGTTGTCTTTCTCCCCGTTGGCCAAACGGCCACCATGTCTAGGACCACAGAGCTCGGGCAAACGGCTGCCTTCCCCAATCGCTCGTCTCTGTTGCTCATCGACCCAGAAAAAGGAGGGGATTTTTGTTGGGCTCCATCCTTTCCAGAGAAAGCGTCGGATTTGAAGTTTAAAAAGTGTGGGGCATGCAGTGCCCCCCCCCCCTCTCCTCCTTCTACCTCTGCCACCGTGAACATCGTGGGGCAACCCCATCCCGTCCATTGCTCAGGTTGTGTCAGCCCCCCCCCCCTCCGCACCCCCCCCCCTGCTTACCCCTCCCCCCTCCGTTTAACCCCCTCTTGCTTACCCCCCCTCCCCTACCCGGGGAAGATGGGGAGGGAGGGAGGGAGTGGTGGCAGCGACCTCCTGACCGCCGTCACGATTGTAAGCGAATCGAGCGTGACACGTCGGTGGGGGTGGGGGTCTGGTGGGGGGGGGGGGGTCTAGTAGGGGGGGGGTGGGGGTCTCGCAGGGGTGGGGGTCTAGTAGGGGGGGGTGGGGGTCTAGTAGGGGGGGGTGGGGGTCTAGTCGGGGCGGGGGGGGGGGTGATGTCGCGCGTTCTCGTCGTCACAATAAACGCGCCCGAGGGAGCTCCGGTCCCGTTGGTTTCCGCGCGTCCTTCCCGGCGTGCGCACGCGCCGCTACTCGGCACGCCCGCAGCGGCTTGCCCTCCGTCGCGCGCAACCGGGTCGCACGGACGTGGCTGTGTGTGCACGTGGCTGTGGGGGCACGTGGCTGTGTGTGCACGTGGCTGTGGGGGCACGTGGCTGTGTGCACGTGGCTGTGTGCACGTGGCTGTGGGGGCACGTGGCTGTGTGTGCACGTGGCTGTGTGTGCACGTGGCTGTGTGCACGTGGCTGTGTGCACGTGGCTGTGGGGGCACGTGGCTGTGTGTGCACGTGGCTGTGGGGGCACGTGGCTGTGTGTGCACGTGGCTGTGGGGGCACGTGGCTGTGTGCACGTGGCTGTGTGCACGTGGCTGTGGGGGCACGTGGCTGTGTGTGCACGTGGCTGTGTGCACGTGGCTGTGTGCGCACGTGGCTGTGTGCACGTGGCTGTGTGCACGTGGCTGTGGGCACGTGGCAGTGTGCACGTGGCTGTGCGCACGTGGCTGTGGGCACGTGGCAATGTGTGCACGTGGCTGTGTGCACGTGGCTGTGTGTGCACGTGGCTGTGCGCACGTGGCTATGCGCACGTGGCTGTGTGCGCACGTAGCTGTGTGCACGTGGCTGTGTGCACGTGGCTGTGTGCACGTGGCTATGTACGCACGCGTGTGTGTGTGTGCGTGCGTGAGTGGGGAGCGGTGGTGTAGCGGTTAGCGCTACGCTGCGCTACGAAACTGGCGACCCGGGTTCGATTCCCGCTCACGGCCAACACTCAGTGACGATTGTCTGAGCCGGTCCTGGGCCTCCCCTCGGTCGACTCAGCCTCAAATGAGTACCTGGTGCGATGTGTGAGCATTTCCACTGGGGAGACAAAGGAGGCCGGGCGTGGTGTTGGCCACCCACCCCCTAGTGTGCCGTACCGGCCTTCATAGGTGCTCGGTAACAGCACTTGCCCCTACAGTCTGTTATAGCCACACGGGAGATCGGACTCTGCCCGTTAAATGTCACGGTTCCCCACCCCGCTACCTCCCCTCCCCAGGTGTCGCACCAACTCTCTCCGCTTGTGTGGAAATGTAAATCACGGCAGCCGAATACTCCAATCACCGTGACGCTGGAGGGGAAAACACCGGAGAAAAATCCACGTGACCACCACACGGAGAGAGAGAGACACGCAAACTCCAAATATACAGCAGCAGGCGTCAGGGTCAGGAGTGAACCCACGACCTCCTGTACACCAGGCGAGGTAGTTAACATCTCACCACAGGGAGAGAGAGAGAGAGACACGCAAACTCCAAATATACAGCAGCAGCAGGCGTCGGGGTCAGGAGTGAACCCACGACCTCCTGTACACCAGGCGAGGTAGTTAACATCTCACCACAGGGAGAGAGAGAGAGAGACACGCAAACTCCAAATATACAGCAGCAGGCGTCAGGGTCAGGAGTGAACCCACGACCTCCTGCATACCAGGCGAGGTGATTAACATCTCACCACAGGGAGAGAGAGACACGCAAACTCCAAATATACAGCAGCAGCAGGCGTCAGGGTCAGGAGTGAACCCACGACCTCCTGTATACGAGGCGAGGTGGTTAACATCTGACCACAGGGAGAGAGAGACACGCAAACTCCAAATATACAGCAGCAGGCGTCAGGGCCAGAGGTGAACCCACGACCTCCTGTACACCAAGCGAGGTAGTTAACATCTCCTAGCCACCGTGATCATGATGGGGCGGGGGTTAAATAGTACGGCGCTCCATCCGCGTGGGGTCGTTAAAGATCCCGCGACGTCAGTCGCAGCTGGCGGGGGGCGCGGGGCTGATCGCCGGTTGTGTGGTAATTTCTTTGGTTGCCCCAACGTGACGATCCCCTCCAGATGTTTGCCGAGTTTGAGTGAGCAACAAAAGTGGATCGTCTGCGAATCCCTCGATTGGAATCGTGCGGCGCGTATCATTGCACTCCCTCCCCGGCTGTCAGCCTGATCGTTGTTGTTGTGTGGTTGTTGTTGTTGTCATTGCTAGCGAAACGTCACGGCAACTCGGATTGTGAACGCTGTGGGTGGGTTTAACTCTCCAGCACAGCAACCGGTGGAGTGCTGAACTCGTAGCGAATTGGGCCACGTTTTGCGTGCGTGACAAACCCCTCTTGCTAATTAGCTATGTCGGGTGGTGGTGGTAGTGGTGGCGCGTGTAACGACACATTTATGCTCACGCAATGTAACCCAAGAAATATCTATTTTGGTAAAAATAAAACAAGACCTTTATGATGGATAATGTTGGTCGGGCGTTAACCCACAAATGTAGGAAAGGTAAGCTCGTCACAATTTTTGTTGTTGTAATAAATGGACGTTTACTTATTATAATTATATTATTATAATCACTGACCCGGCAGCACCCCCACCACCACCACCGTGTAATGACGAGAATCACCGAGCCGTGTTGATTAAATATTCCACGCTGACCTTTGAGCCCGTGTCTAGCGTGTGGTGAGCCCCATCACCACCACCACGCAAAGACAAAGATCCCCCGTGTAGCCTCTAACGGACTGTTGGGGCAAGTGCTGTTAGCGAGTAGCAACCTATGAAGGCCGGCGCTGTGGCACACGAAGGGGTGGGTGGCCAGCACCACGCCCGACCGCCTTTGTCTCCCCGGTGGCGATGTTTACTACACACCGCACCGAGGTACTCATTTGAGGCTGAGTCGACCGGTTCAGACAATCGTCACCCGGCGTTGCTGGCCGTAAGCAGGAATCGAACTCGGTTCATAGCCGGGTTCATTTGCGCAGCCCGCTAACCGCTGCCACTACCTCTCCCCACCATTACCAATCATCACCATCACCACCAGCAACATCACCACCACCACAAGCACCATCACTGCCATCACCACCACCATCACCACTGCCACCATCACCACCACCACCATCACTACCACCGTCACCAGCATCACCACGTGCACCATCACCACTGCCACCATCACCACCGCCACCATCACCACCACCATCATCACTGCCACCATCACCACAACCATCACCACCACCATCACCACCACCAATCACCACCATCAGCACCACCAGCAGCAACACCATCACCACGAGCACCATCACTGCCATCGCCCCCATCACCACTGCCATCGCCCCCATCACCACTGCCACCATCACCACTGCCACCACCACGATCACCACCATCACCGGCAGCACGAACCTCGTGCGTTGTTTACACGCCGCGTGAATGTCACTGAATCGGCAAATACGGAGACGGCAGTGGCTGTCGACCCCCCCGACCCCATGCGCCCCCCCCTCCCTGCGGCCCCCACCCCTGCGGCCCCGCACCCCCGCGCCCCCACCCCCGCCCCCCACACCACCCATGTCGAACGACGATGATCGCTGATTGGGACTCCTCGCATCGACGAGACTCAGAGAATTACATAGAGACCCATAGAATCACAGACTCGCACCGAGACCCACAGAATCACATAGAGACCCATATAATCACAGACTCGCACAGAGACCCACATTATCACATAGAGAACCATAGAATCACAGACTCGCACAGAGACTCAAATAATCACATAGAGACCCATATAATCACAGACTCGCACAGAGAATCAGAGAATTACATAGAGACCCATAGAATCACAGACTCGCACAGAGACTCAAAGAATTAAATGAAGACCCATAGAATCACAGACTCGCACAGAGACTCAGAAAATCACATAGAGACCCATAGAATCACAGATTCGCACAGAGACTCAAAGAATCACATAGAGACCCACAGAATCACAGACTCGCACAGAGACTCAAATAATTACAAAGAGACCCATAGAATCACAGACTCGCACAGAGACTCAAAGAATCACATAGATACCCATAGAATCACAGACTCGCACCGAGACACAGAGAATCACAAAGAGACCCACAGAATCACAGACTCGCACAGAGACTAAAATGATTACATAGAGACCCATAGAATCACAGACTCGCACAGAGACTCAAAGAATGACATAGAGACCCATAGAATCACAGACTCGCACAGAGACCCAAAGAATCATATAGAGACCCATAGAATCACAGACTCGCACAGAGACCCAAAGAATCACATAGAGACCCATAGAATCACAGACTCGCACAGAGACTAAAAAAAAACACATAGAGACCCACAGAATCACAGACTCGCACAGAGACTCAAAGAATCACATAGAGACCCATAGAATCACAGACTCGCACAGAGACACAGAGGATCACATAGAGACCCATAGAATCACAGACTCGCACAGAGACACAGAGAATCACATAGAATCCCATAGAATCACAGACTCGCAGCCTTTGCGATTATCAAATTTCAAAGGCTGCGATTTCTTGCGATTTGAAAAGTCATATTGCTTTATTATTGGAATTGTTTCATTTCGTATTATTATAACTTTATTTATACTCTTTGGTTCTATTCGGTAAAGTCACGTAGGTAAAAAATAAAACAACAAAAATCACGATGTTTCGGCCACAACACAAGCGGCCTTCATCAGGTAAAGGGATCAGGCTGTCTCGAGGACAGCGCTGGAGTGAAACACAGCCACGCTCAGACCGCGGACCTTTAAGCTGTGTCCTGACAAAGGAATTAGCATAAAAATTAGCATTTGATTGGCCGATTTTAGAAAAGAGGTGGTGTACGTGCCGGTGGACTTGCCGTTTGGCGCGGGGGGGGGGGGCGGGGGAGTTTACCTATTGATTATTTATTTAACTTAACAATTGTTATATTCTTAGCTCTTTCGGTAAAGTCACGTTGAAGAGAAACAATAAAATAATAATATATATATAAAACAATACAATTTCTCACGACGTTTATTGTTTTATATATATTTTATTATTTTATTGTTTCCCTTCAACGTGACTTTACCGAAAGAGCTAAGAATATGAATTACTGCAGTCACGAAAGCTTTAAATCAAAATTTAACAATTGTTCTATGTTTGATTGTTCTATTTCAATTAAAACATTATTATAAATACATGTTGCAAGCAATTAATATATTTTAAGTTATCATCCTTGCATTAGAATATATAGAGCAGTTTCATATTTTGATGGTATCACGTGGTAATGCTCCATCATCACATGTTTTAAATGTATTACACAGTGAATATTGAACTGAAGCTTGACTTCAAAAAATTTAATCGCAAATCAAATCGCAATATCTGTCAGAAAAACCGCAATTAGTTTCCCCAAATCGTTCAGCCCTCCACTTGGGAAGCCTCACAATGCACCCAGCCTGGCACAGTTGCCATGGCGACGTCACCACGGGTATTGGTATCGGCACACCTGGGGTTCGCGAACAGCACTTGCCCCAACAGCCTGCTACAGGCTACACGGGGGATCTTTGGGGGGGGGGGGGGCGTTTGTCGTGTGTGTTTGCACCTGGAGAGCGGTGGTGCAGCGGTTAGCGCTACGCGGCGAACCCGGATGAGGCCCGCGTTCGATTCCAGCTCACGGCCACCAACACCGCCAGTGACGATTATTCTGAACCGGGATCAACTCAGCCTCGAATGAGTACCTGGTGCTGTGCGTAACAAACAAAAAAACACATCGCCACTGGGGAGACAAAGGCGGCCGGGCGTGCCGTTATGGCCTTCGTAGGTGCTCGCGAACAGCACTTGCCCCAACAGTCTGTTAAGGCTACACGGGGATCTTTGTATTTGACTTTGTGGAGGGGGGGGGGGCAAGGGAGGAGGAGTGAGGGACAGGGCGGGCGGGGGGATATTCCTGCTGTCTTTATTTTCTTTATTATATATGAACAGATAAGGTGAAAAGAATCCCAAAGCACACAAAAAAGCGGGGCTAATGGGAGACCGGGCGACAGTCGCTGTTGCTTGTTCCATATCGCCCGAGAAAGGTTATCAGAAAACCGACTCTCCCCCCCCCCCTCTCTCTCCCCTTCCCACCTCCCTACATTGTATACCTTCATCCTCCTCCTCGCACCTCTTCCTTTCGAATGCTTCGCGAGTGATGGTAAGTCGTAATTTTCTCCCCCCCCATCCCCACCGCACCTCCGATTATGTTTTAATTTACCAGCTGTGAGACCCCAGTGAGCTGCTGTATGTAGTAGCTATTTTTTTCAGAATAGACCTGATTATCACAAATGAAAGCTGCTCAACGAAGTGGTGGCTTCTCATCATCATCATGTGAACATTTATAGCAGCAGCCAAATATTCGAAACGAGTGACGTCGATTCAAAATGTGGAGGGGAAAAAGCCAAGAGGACCTGGATAAAAACAATATCAACGCAACCATCACGGGGAGAGAGAGAGACGCAAACTCCACATATACAGCAGCAGGTGTCGTCAGGGCCGGGATTGATCCCACGACCTCCTGTACACCAGGCAAGGTAGTTAACATCGCCTAGCCACCGTGATGATGATGATGAGAGAGACACGCAAACTCCACATATACAGCAGCAGCAGGCATCGTCAGGATTCGGAGTGGAACCCACAACCTCCTGTATACCAGGCAAGGTAGTTAACATCTCCTAGTCACCGTGATAATGATGAGAGAGAGACACGCAGACTCTAAATATACAGCAGCAGCAGCAGGCATCGTCAGGGATCGAACGTCAGTTGAATGACGCGGCAGGAAAACCGCCGTGACTCAGCAACTCATCAGGCTGCCAAGTTGCCAGGTAAAGTTGTCACTTACGTTGCCCCCTGGGGGGGGGGCTACGTGCCCCCCCAGAGGGGGGTCTACGTGCACCCCCGGGGGGGGGGGGGCTACGTGCACCCCCAGAGTAATTTGGCTGCTATAAATGTCCACGTGACGATGATGACGAGAATCCCCACCAACGTTGAGCAGCTATCATTTGTGATGGGCAGGTCGCTTCTGAAAAAAATAGTGACTACATGGAGCGGCCTTACACCTGCTGAGTCAAAACACATGCTAGCGCTAATCGGAGGTGCGGGGGAGCTGGGGGATGACGACTCACGATCACTGGCGAAGCATTCAAAAGAGGTGTGAGGAGGAGGAGGAGTATGAAGGTATACGAGGTAAGGAGGTGGGTAGGGGAGAGAGAGGGGGAGAGACAGAGAGCGGGATGAGAGAGAGAGCTGGAGACAGAGAGAGAGGGGGAGAGAGAAAGAGAGAGCGGGAGAGAAAGAGAGAGGTAGACTTGACTTTTAACAACTTTTATTGCCGCCAGCAGCAACAGCACTGGAGGCGACTCCGACACGAAATACACAAAGTCACCAGCAACACAAATAAACAAACACGCTACAAATCCACGCGCTGTGGCGCTAAATGCACCGCGCACAACACAAAATAAAAGTCACGTGGTGGTGGTGGTCATCGCGCTCGCCACGGTGACGAGCGAGCGCTTCAGAAGGTGACCACGTGGGGTGGTGCCGTCCACGCTGGTACAGAGAGGGGCTTGTCCGGCTCCCCAGCGTTCTAAGAAGACGCGCTGCACATCACCGACACGTGTGTGGTACGTGGCGTGCTCCAGCCGGAGCCGCGCCTTGAGCAGGCCCCTGAACACTGGAAGCAGCACAGAGCAGCCGTCAGTGTCACCTTGCAGCATCTTTTTCCTCGTTCTGTACACCGCCAACTTCGCCTGAGCACAGGCGAAGTTGGCGAGGTCATGGCGCTTGTTAGCCAGGTAAGGCACCACCCCATATACGAAGCTGCTGTTGGAGAAGGGCACCCCCAGTTTCCTGAAGATGTCCCCCAAAAGGCGGAACATTGGGTTGAGCCGCTGGCAGCGTAAGTACCGGTGGGACAGATCCTCCCTGGCACCGCAGGAAATGCACCAAGTCTGTTACCCCCGGCGAGATTCGGCTGAGCCACACGGCCGATGGTAACGTGCAGTGTGCCAACCTCCACCGGAGGTCACCGCTA
The DNA here is from genome assembly GCF_048934315.1 of Petromyzon marinus. NCBI lineage: Eukaryota > Metazoa > Chordata > Hyperoartia > Petromyzontiformes > Petromyzontidae > Petromyzon > Petromyzon marinus. The sequence goes on along the minus strand of NC_133667.1, from coordinate 16,326,186 downwards.
AGCGTTTGGCTACGGGAGACTTGTACATTTGTTTCCGCTGGGGGGCGGTCACAATGAGGGGAGAGAAGTGGTCTCTCTATTTTGTGTCCGGTAGGTCGGCCAGGTCCCGGGAATGCAGCGCCTTGACACAGCCACGTGTAGAGCGCTTTGTTTGGGGCGCTCTTCAGGGGCACGTTCCTGCAGCCTCGGAGGTTCAGTAGCTTGCCGGAGTCGCTGTGGCCAGGGGGCTGCGCGCAGGAGAAGCACAACTCCGGGAAGGAGGAGAGGAGGGGGGGGGGCGCCACCATCCCCCGGCGCCTCCAGCTTCAGGCGCAGCTCCTTCATGGCGAGGAGCGACGTCCCGCAGCAGCTTCTCCCCAGCGAGCATGGAGCGGAGTCCCCTAGCGGTGCCGGCGATCTCAGCTGCGGTCTTCCACTTGGGCTCGTTCAGGAACTGCGCGAGGTCGTAGGGCACGCGCGTTCTGCTCCACCCGAAGCTCCGCCACGTGTCCAAGAGACTCTGGTGATAACCTGGCAGGCTCGTGTAGTCGACCAGGCTCAGGCCCATCAGGAAGAGCTCCTTTCCGTACCCCAGGCACCCCCCTCCATTCCTCAGCAGGGCGATGGCCGGCGACTTCGAGCGTAGCTCCTCCCGGTCGTACGGCAGCCGCCTGCCGGCCACGAGCCTGAAGCTCGTGGCCCTGGCGGCGACGTCCACCAGACCCTGGCCACCCTCGCCCACCGGCAGGCAGAGAAAACCCGGCCTGAGCCGGTGCTTCCCATGCCAGATGAAGTGCGCGAGTGAGCGGTTGACTCTGGTGAGTAGCCAAGCAGGAGGCTGAAGGGCCTTGGTCTTGTGCCACAGCACGGATGCTGCTAGGTTGTTAGCGGCGAGCACTCAGCCCCCTGAAGGACATCTGCGGAGCGAGGCGTTCCCATGTCAGTAATTTAGTCTCGATTGTGTCCAGTTGTTCAGAGCGACGTCACGTGGTTTCGCCAGGTAAACCCCCAGGAACTTGACTCCGTCGTCCTGCCAACTGACTCCTCCTGGGAGGAGCACAGAGCGAACGCCGCCTCGCGACCTCAAACACAGAGGGGGCCTCGCACTTGGCCCAGTTGACCCTGGCGGAGGAGGCCTTCTCGTACACCGCCCGGCAGAGCGCGGAGACATAATGCGCGTCGTTGAGCATGACGCATCACGTCGTCGTCTGCGTAAGCCGAGAGCCTGACGACCGCGTTCTCAGACCCCGGGACCTTGAGGCCAGACAGATTTCGTCTGAGGTGACGTAGCAGTGGCTCGATGGACAGGGTGTACAGCTGCCCCGAGAGGAGGCATCCCTGTCTGACCCCCCCGCCCCCCCTCGTCACAGGGAAAGGGGCGCCAAGCCGCTGGTTTATCTTCAAGAGGCTGGACGTGCCCCCGTGTACAGGAGCCTCACGTGCGAGATGAAGGCCTGGCCGAAGCCGAGCGACGTCAGGAGTTTGTCCACGGTACTCGTGGCTCACCCTGTCAAAGGCCTTCTCCTGATCTAAGAAGAGGAGGCCCAAGTCCACGTTGTGCACTTCTGCAAGGGAGATTACTTCTCTGGCCGTACCGATGTTGTCTTATGTGCACCGTCCGGGGATGCAATACGACTGTTCCGGCAGGATCAGCTGACCCAGCACTGTCCTGAGACGCTTTGCCAGCACCTTGGAGAAGATTTTATAGTCGGCGCACAAGGAGGGACACGGGTCGCCAGTTCTCTACGAGGCCCAGGTCCCCCTTCTTGGGCAGTAGGGAGGCCGCCGCTCTCGTGCGGCTCTGTGGGAGTTCACCCTGCTGCAGGATCTCCGTCAACAACAGAGAGCGGGAGAGAGGGAGAGAGAAGGAGAGTGAGGGGGAGACTTTTGACTTTTAAAACAACTTTTATTGCCGCCAGCAGCAACAGCACTGGAGGCGATTCCGATATGAAACACACAAAGTCACTGTAACACAAATAAACAAACACGCTACAAATCGACGTGCTGTGGCGCTAAATGCGCCGCGCACAACACAAAATAAAAGTCACGTGGTGGTGGTCATCGCGCACGCCACGGTGACGAGCGAGCGCTTCAGAAGGTGAACACGTGGGGTGGTGCCGTCCACGCCGGTACAGAGAGGGGCTTGTCCGGCCCCCCAGCGTTCGAAGAAGACGCGCTGCACATCACCGGAATGTGAGAGAGAGAGCGGGAGAGAGAGGGGAATAGAGAGCTGGAAACAGAGAGAGAGAGAGAACGAGAGAGAGAGAACAACTAAAATAGCTCAGTTGGGGGGGGGGGCATTACCCTTACCCTGGTGAAAATTTAGTAAAACATTTTTGTTACGCCGCAGAAATATTCACCCGACAGCGCTACCTCTGGGGGCCAAACTGCCGGCCGGGGACCGCCTTTAGAGATCCGCGGCTCGCTGTTTGGGAGGGGATTTCTTGGTGTGGGGGGGGGGTGAGTGTTTTGTTTGTTTGTGGCGCATATCCCGGTCCCTGTTCAGACATCACAGGGAGGATGAGAGATGAGAGAGAGAGAGAGGAGTTGATGAAAGGGGAAGGAGGAGGTGGTGGTGCTGTCGATTGGGAATTAGCACTCGCACCTGCGTGCGTGCGGCGTAAGAAATCCGGGGCAGCACAAAGCACAGCTCACGTTCCTGAACCGGTTTCTGGGCCCTGCCTCCCCCTAGGTCGACTCAGCCTCAAATGAGGACTGCCATACTCCTCCCGTCCCCCCCCCTAGGTCGACTCAGCCTCAAATGAGGACTGCCATACTCCTCCCGTCCCCCCTAGGTCGACTCAGCCTCAAATGAGTACTGACCCATCCCCCCCCCCCCCGATCGATTCAGCCTCAAATTCGTACTGCCCTGCAAACAGCGCTTTCCCCAACGCTCTTTTAAAGGCTATATGGGTGGGGGGGGGGGGGGAGTGTGTTTGATAGTCATCTCCTGAACCGGCATTGGCAATTCCACGTTCATACGGCGGGGCCAAGTGGATCCCATGGGAAGTCCGTCTGTTGCCCTTCTGTAGAACGTGGGCGCTGTGATATCAGCTGAGTGTGTGGAGGTGGGGGTTTGGGGTATTGGTGGTTGGGTGTGTGGGGGGAGGTGGGGGTTGGGGTATTGGTGGTTGGGTGTGTGTGGGGAGGTGGGGGTTGGGGTATTGGTGGTTGGGTGTGTGGGGGGAGGTGGGGGTTGGGGTATTGGTGGTTGGGTGTGTGGGGGGATGGGGGGTAGAGAGGAGAGGGGGGATATTGGAGGGGGGGGGGGTGAGAGATGATACTAGAAATTGAATACAAAGAGTAAATTCAAATGCGGGATGACATGAACACGAGTAAGGCGAACTTATAAATAGATGCCCCGGGATGAAAGAGAGAGAAAGAGAGTAAGAAAGAATAAGAAGCCGAAACAATAATTAAATTGTTCTGAAAGGTCACGGTGGTAGTTGTATTAGAGATGTGACGCGCGCGTGCATGTTGCGATACGCGCGCAAGCACCGACGCACCGACACACACACACCGACACACACACCGACACACACACCGACACACACACCGACACACACACCGACACACACATACACACGCGCACGCATCACACCAAATAAATAGGGCTGCTCAACGATGGACCGATGTGGCCATTCAGCACCTCCGACCGCGTGGACCTTCGGCGGAACCAGAGCGGACACGGGGCCCGACTGGAGGAGCGGAACCTCGGGAGCGGGAATCGAACCCAGGTCGCCAAACACACACACATACACACACACACATACACACACATATACACACACACACACATACACACACATACACACACATATACACAGACACATATACACACACATATACACACACATATACACACACATATACACACACATACATACACACACAGACAATTAATTACCACGAAACCACGAGTTAAACACACACACATATACACACACACACACATATACACACACATATACACACACACAGACATATACACACATATACACACACACATACACACACATACATACACACATATACACACATATACACACACATATATACACACACACACATACACACACATATACACACACACATATACACACAGACACACATATACACACACATGCACACACAGACATATTCACACATACACACACATAAACACACACATACACACACATACACACACAGACACATACACACAGACACACATACACACAGACACATATACACACAGACACACATATACACACACTCAGACACACATATACACACAGACACACATATACACACACACAGGCACACATATACACACACAGACACACATATACACACACATATACACACATACACACACATACACACATATACACACACACATATATACACACATATACACACACAGACACACATATACACACACAACAACAACAACCGCCATTCGCCACTAAGTGGCGGTGACGTCACCACGACGCTTGTGCCAGGCTATGTGCACCCTGAGGCGACGTGAAGTGTCGAACGCCCGCTGGCAGGAAGTCACGGGGCAGACCCAGGTGCCACGGGTCGACTGACTGAGATGACTGGCTGATGTACCACCTGTGCCCCCTACTGTGCCAACCTGCTGTGCTTTAGCCACCCGGCGCTCCGCTCGTTGTTCTGAGCGTCGCTCCTCCGCCCTCCGTTGTTGTTGGAGGGCGACTGCCTCCAACTGCCCAGTAGCGTCTTTCACGAGCCTCCTCCATAGAGGCCGATCTTGACACCGCTGGTACCAGTCATCGGCAAGTCCACTCAGCTCCACGTCCTCCTTCACCACATCACTCCATCTCTTCTCTAGCCCGTGCCGCGCCCGCTTAGCCCCCTCAATCCGGCCGAACAAAAGCTGTTTCGGCATGCGGTGGCTGGGCATGCGGGCTACATGACCCAGCCATCGCAGCCTTCCCCGCCGGAGGAGCTCACCGATGGGACCTTGCCCAGATCTTTCAAGGATTTGTGAGCTCCTCACACAATCCAGTCTGGTTAAACCCAGGATGGATCGTAGGCAGGCCAGCCAAAATGTTTCTAACCGGCGAAGATGTTCCATTAGGTGGGTCCACGTTTCGCAAGCGTAGAGAAGGGAGGGAATGACCGTGGCCGAGAAGACCTGAAGCTTAGTGCGGAGCGACAGACCAGGTAGCTTCCACATAGCATTACGCAACCGATGAAAAGATTTTGCCGCTCGACTGATTCACACATACACACATGTACACACACAGACACAACAGTTTCGGTGTATTCTGCATAGCGTGTAAAGACCTACACGCCGCGTCTATGTATCTATGTGTGTGTGTTGGCACAGTAGGGGGCACAGGTGGTGCATCAGCCAGTCATCTCAGTCAGTCGACCCGTGGCACCTGGGTCTGCCCCGTGACCTCCTGCCAGCGGGTATTCGACACTTCACGTGGCCTCAAGGTGCACATGGCCTGGCACAAGCGTCGTGGTGACGTCACCGCCACTTAGTGGCGAATGGCGGTTGTTGTTGTTATGTGTGTAGGTGTGTGTGTATCTATGTGTGTGTGTGTAGGTGTGTGTGTATCTATGTGTGTGTGTAGGTGTGTGTGTATCTATGTGTTTGTGTAGGTGTGTGTGTATCTGTATCTGTGTGTGTGTAGGTATGTGTGTATCTATGTGTGTGTGTAGGTGTGTGTGTATCTGTGTGTGTGTAGGTGTGTGTGTATCTATGTGTGTGTGTAGGTGTGTGTGTATCTGTGTGTGTGTAGGTGTGTGTGTATCTATGTGTGTGTGTATCTGTGTGTGTGTGTAAGTGTGTGTGTGTATCTGTGTGTGTGTGTGTAGGTGTGTGTGTATCTGTGTCTGTGTGTGTGTGTAGGTGTGTGTGTATCTGTGTGTGTAGGTGTGTGTGTATCTGTGTGTGTGTGTAGGTGTGTGTGTATCTGTGTGTGTGTAGGTGTGTGTGTGTGTATCTATGTGTGTGTAGGTGTGTGTGTGTATCTGTGTGTGTGTAGGTGTGTGTGTGTATCTGTGTGTGTGTGTAGGTGTGTGTATCTATGTGTGTGTGTGTGTTGAACTTCGTTCGCACCGGACGATAGCCGGCCGTGCTTGTTATATATCGGAGTCGCGCGCTCGCCACTGTTTCGAGAGATGGGTGGGCGACTCTGCTACGTTCCAGTTGTAAAGACGCTTTATTTGTACTCTTTGGTTCTATTGGGTAAAGTCACGTAGGTGAAAATAAAATAACAAAAAATCACGACGTTTCGGCCACAACACAAGCGGCCTTCATCAGGTGAAGGGACGAGACTGTCTGGAGGACAGCGCTGGAGTGGGAGAAGCCACGCTTAGATCACGACCTTTAAGCTTGTGATCGCGGCATCTTTTGAGGAAGGTCAGCGTCTCGATGAGTTGCGACTTCTTGTCCCGTTGTCTGTTAAAAGCTCTAACAGATAGGTGAAAGCCCTCCCTATAGAGGTTATCAATTCTAGATTTAAAGCTTTCGTGACTGCTAGGATCCATACTCTTTGGTTCTATTCTTAAAGGTCGTGATCTAAGCGTGGCTTCTCCCACTCCAGCGCTGTCCTCCAGACAGTCTCGTCCCTTCACCTGATGAAGGCCGCTTGTGTTGTGGGCGAAACGTCGTGATTTTTTGTTATTTTATTTTCACCTACGTGACTTTACCCAATAGAACCAAAGAGTATGGATCCTAGCATTCACGAAAGCTTTAAATCTAGAAACGCTTTATTTGACAAAATAATCTTTAAAAAAAATAGAGACAGAGCGTTGGAAACCAAAACCCTCCCTTGTTGGGAAATAAAATAAATTTAATGTGCGCAAAGGTGCTAGCTTGTTTCGGTCGTGTTGTTTTGGGACATCTGTAAGGGGGGGGGGGGGTGGTGGGGAGAGAGCTTTATAGCTCATCGAATTTCTCCGGTGTAAATATTATCATTACCATTCTGATATTATGCGCTGCTGAGACCAAGACGCCGAGCGGACTTGTATTTTTTTTTAGAAAGAACGCGTGGAGTTAGTTAAACGATGAAACGACAGCGAATTATTATTATCATCTATAGAGGTCGTAATCACCACGTATACGCAACAACAACACCACACACACGTACACAATACGTTGACGCGATACCGTCTATACGATACGCAATGTACGCAACAGGTAAACGCACAACACCCGTGTGACACAGAGTGCACAACACGATGAGTTAGATCAAAAAGACGTGGTGGTGTTAGCGAGCACCTATTAAAGCCTGCGCCCCACGTGTATATCTACACACACGTATACAAAGATAAAGATCCCCCGTATAACCTTTACAGACTGTAGGGGCAAGTGCTGTTAGCGAGCACCTATGAAGGCTGGAACGGTACACGAGGTGGTGGGTGGCAAGCACCACGCCCGACCGCCTTTGTCTCCCCAGTGGCGATGTTTACTACACACCGCACCAGGTACTCATTTGAGGCTGAGTCGACCTAGGGGAGGCCCAGAACCGGTTCAGATAATCGTCACTGGGTGTTGGCCGTGAGCGGGAATCGAACTCGGATCGCCAATCTCATAGCGCAGCGTAGCGCTAACCGCTGCACCACCGCTCCCTACACACACAGACACACAGACACACACGTGTACACACACACACGTGTACACACACATGCATTCTCACGCATACTCGCGCGCGCACACAATTTCCACGTGATGATGATGATGATGAGTCCACACTTCGTTTGAGCAATCATTTGTGATAGTCAGGTGGCTTCTGAAAGAAAGCTCCGACAAATAATATTTCGGTTTATCTCTCCAGGAAAGCCACGCTGAGTCGCCTTGGCACATTTTAAAAGAGGATCCTGCCGCATACCGAAATTCTTTCATTTTTTTAATTCGTGAGATGTTTTCAGCCCATTAGTGACGACGTGTCCCGTGTACTAAACCCCACGCTTCGCGCGACAGAGCAAACACTCCATCCCCGTGCAGATGGGAAACAGATGGCGATTAGTCCAGTATGCTGCACTGCCTTCTCCTGTAAGGGGGGGGGGGTGCGTCTTATAATCCGGAGAATATGGGTACCGGTAATACTCGTGTTAAGGCTGAGTCGACCTGAGGGAGGGTCAGGCACCTCTGTTGAGAGGTTTCCGCTGATGCAAAACGGGTGCCGGGAATCAAACTCGGGTGGGCCCGGTTCGCTGCGTGGTGGTGTGCTAATCACTGCGCCACCGCTATTTCTCTTATCCTCCTACTCCTCCTCCCCACACGCGCATACTCACGCATAACCACACACGCACTCGCACGTACACTCACACATTCACACGCACACACGTACACTCCCACACGTACACTCGCACACGCGTACACACACGCGCACACTCTCACACACTCACACATTCACACAGGCGTGCACGCGTACAGACACACACACACGCGCGCGCGCACCCCACCTTTCACCACAACCCACAGCCACCACCACCACCACCCAACCACCAACCCACCACCAAGCATGCGAACCCAGGTTCGATTCCCGATGCGAGCTCAGAGCCAGCCGCAGCCTCCTGCTCCTCCTCGGCTGATGACCGCCCTGCTGCTGACGACGATGCTGCTGATGAGCGGTGTCGTGGAAGCGTCGTTCGCCTCGCTCCAGCAGCAGCAGCGGGCGAGGCAGCTGGTGGCGGAGCTGGAGGGCTCTCTGGCGGGGACGCTGGAGCTGATGGCTGGTGGCGGGAGCCCGGCGGAACAGCAGCAACAGCAGCATCAGCAGCAGCAGCACAGCGACTACGGGGTCAAGTTGTGCGGCCGGGAGTTCATCCGCGCCGTGATCTACACGTGCGGAGGCTCTCGGTGGAGGAGGGCCAGGCAGCCGTGGGTCGGTGCGGCTGAGAGCTGGGATGGTGAGAGAGACTTTTGACATTTAAACAACTTTTATTGCCGCCGGCAGCAACAGCAATGGAGGCGATTCCGATATGAAACACACAAAGTCACCAGCAACACAAATAAACGAACACGCTATAAATCCACGCGCTGTTGCGCTAAATGCACCGCGCGCAACGCGAAAGAAAAGTCACGTGGTGACGTGGTGACTTCTCTTTCGTGTTGTGCGCGCGAGAGAGATTGCAGAGAGAGAGAGGGGGGGGAGTGCGAGAAGAGAGAAGGTGAGGAGGGAGAGAGTGGGAGAGCGAGGAGGGAGAGAGTGGGAGAGGGTGAGAAAGGGGGAGAGAGTGAATGAGAGACTAGGAGAGAGAGGATGGAGAGTGTGAGAGAGGTGGGAGAGTGCGGAGGGAGAGAGTGAGAGAGAGAGAGGGGAGAGTGAGTGGGAGAGTGCGGAGGGAGAGAGTGGGAGAGGGTGAGAAAGGGGGAGATAGTGAATGAGAGACTAGGAGAGAAGGGATGGAGAGTGTGAGAGAGAGGGGAGAGTGAGTGGGAGAGTGCGGAGGGAGAGAGTGAGAGAGAGACTGAGTGTGAATGTGGAGTTTGGGGAGTTATCCCCACACCCTGTTCTGTTGTCAGTTGTACTCACACTCTCCTTCATAGGCGCTGCTGCTCATGCTGCTCGCTAACAGCACTTGCCCCGACAGTCTGTTAGAGGCTACACGGGGGATCTTTGTCTTTGTCTTCTTCATAGGTGCTGCTGCTCGCTAACAGCACTTGCCCCGACAGTCTGTTAGAGGCTACACGGGGGATCTTTGTCTTTGTTGCGTGGAGTTTATGTGTTCTACCCCTTGTTCTGCAGAGTGCAAAGTGTGTAGAGAGTGTGTGATGTGAGTAAGGGGGTAGTGTGGCCAACACTACGTCCGGCCACCTTTGTCTCCCCAGTGCTGATGTTTACTACACACCGCACCAGGTACTCATTTTAGGCTGAGTCGACCTAGGAGAGGCCCAGGTACTGGTTCACACAATCGTCACCGGTGGTGTTGGCCGTGAACGGGAATCGAACTCGGGTCGCCGGGTTGGTAGCGCAGCTGCGCTCACTGCTGCGCCACCGCCCCCCCGCCCCCCCGCCCCACCCACACCCCCCCCCCCCCACGTACACCAACCACACACACCACACACAGGCGCACGGACATTCACGCGTGGCTTAACATTAATCAACTCCTTTAGGTCAAGGTCAGAGGCGGGCGAGTGACTCACGCAGAGTCCAACGGTGTCCAGCGAGGTTGTCGCGCTCCGGGTCCAAGCCTCGCCTCGGCACGGCCGTGCGTGGGCTCCTTGATGAGCCGCGGCGGGAGAGACGCGAAGGGCAAACACCGCCGAGAGCCTTCAAGCCCCTGGCTCTCTCTGGCTGGCTCTTAGTCGATCTCGTGGGGTTCTATCGCGGCGTCCGCGGTGGGCAGGAGATGTTGACTACCTCGCCTGGTGTACAGGAGGTGCGTGGAGTCTGCGTGTCTCTCTCATCATCATCATCACGGTGGCTAGATGTTGACTACCTCGCCTGGTGTACAGGAGGTCGTGGAGTCTGCGTGTCTCTCTCATCATCATCATCACGGTGGCTATGAGATGTTGACTACCTCGCCTGGTGTACAGGAGGTGCGTGGGTTCGATCCCGACCCTGACGGCTCCTGCTGCTGCTGCTGTATATTTGGAGTCTGCGTCTGTCTCTCTCTCCCCGGGTCCTCCGTTTTCTCCCTCCACACTCAGAACGAACAACATGCGCCTAAAACTATTTGGCTGCTGCTAATGATTCCCACGTGACGATGAGCCCACTTCGATAAACTATCATTCGTGACACAGCCAGCTCTGAAAAAAAGAGCTATATTGCAGCTAAGTGGGGCCTTACCTTTTGAAAATACAATTTTTTTTAAATGGGTTTAGTTAGTTTTAGGGCACTGAACCAAATGTTATTTTAATTATTCTCATAATTAGTTTTAAATAATGGCCGCATCACCGAGGCAGCACCGCTCAGATTCTGGAATTCATTTCCGGTTTTTTTGCCGCCGGCCGTGGTGCTGCTCCTCGCTACTAACAGCACTTGCCTCGACAGGCCGTTTAGAGGCTACACGGGGGATCTTTGTCTTTGTCTACTTCATAGGTGCTCCTGCTGCTCCTCGCTACTAACAGCACTTGCCCCAGCAGTCTGTTAGAGGCTACACGGAGGATATTTGTCTTTGTCTCCTTCATAGGTGCTGCTCCTCGCTACTAACAGCACTTGCCCCGACAGTCTGTGAGAGGCTACACGGGGGATCTTTGTCTTTGTCTCCTTCACAGGCGCTGCTGCTGCTCCTCGCTACTAACAGCACTTGCCTCGACAGGCCGTTTAGAGGCTACACGGGGGATCTTTGTCTTTGTCTACTTCATAGGCGCCGCTACTCGCTAACAGCACTTGCCCCGACAGTCTGTTAGAGGCTACACGGGGGATCTTTGTCTTTGTCTACTTCATAGGTGCTGCTGCTGCTGCTCCTCGCTACTAACAGCACTTGCCCCGAGAGTCTGTGAGAGGCTACACGGGGGATCTTTGTCTTTGTCTCCTTCACAGGCGCTGCTGCTTCTCGCTAACAGCACTTGCCCCGACAGTCTGTTAAGGCGAATGTATTCAAATCTGAACTAAATGCCGATTTATTTGTCCAGGCATAATCTGGAGAGAAAAAGTGCATTCATATCACGGTCCAACCTGGCCCGTAACTTTTTTTGCCACTCCACCACCACCACCCCACCACCACCTCCTGTGAAGGTTCTCATAAATCCGGCGAAATGTTGGGACTGCGGCCTGTGGGGAGGGGGGGGTACGCAACTTATTGCTACTTATTTTCTCTGCGATGTTTTCTCGTCAAGTCCATTTGTCTTCTCTCTCTCGTTATTTACGTCTTCATATTTTTTGGAGTTTTTAATTTCAAGAATAGGTTTTCTCCCCATTTTTTTCTGGCAACTTAACTGAAACCTTTTATTTTTATGTACAAGGAATCACGTTACTGCATTAGCCACAATACTTGTGGTCAGAATGCAAACAAAGCACACGTAGGTGGAAACATTAAATAAAACAAAAAATAATAAATGACGACGTTTCGATCGCAACACAAGCGGTCGTCCTCAGGCGGAACAAATAATCCAGCAAATACACATACTCTGATAATTAAGTTTTAATTTTGTTAAGTAAGTGTGTGGGGGGTGGGGGTGGGTGGATGCGGGTTTATTTGTCTATCGTCTGCGCATGGGGAACTCGGCGTTGTGGGACAGCAATCGCACGAACGACGCTGTCGAAAATGAAATCATCATCATCACCATCATCATCACCATCATCATCACGCAAGTGGGGGCTGCGTCTCTTTGTCGCGTGCTTGTTCCAGGGCTGTCCGACTCTGAGCTGGACCAGGACGAGGGAGTGGCGAGAGAATTGGGGGGGGCTGCCATCACGGGGGGGCCCCCCGAACCCCCCCCGTGGTGGATCTCGTCGCCGTCGATGAGTCGACAGAGGCGAGACTCGGCTGGCGGCATGGGGGGGGGCCCCGGGGGGGTCCCCCAAGCCATGGGGCTGGCGGGGCTCTGCTGCACGTGGGGATGCTCCAAGGGAGACATCAGCACCCTCTGCTGAACATCGGCACCATCGACAGGGACACCATCACCATCGCCATGGATATCACCATCATCACCATGGACACCATCATCATCAACATGGACATCAGCACCCGCTGCTGAACATCGGCACCATCAACATGGACACCATCATCGCCATGGATATCATCATCACCATGGACATCAGCACCCTCTGCTGAACATCGGCACCATCGACAGGGACACCATCATCGCCATGGACACCATCATCACCATGGACATCAGCACCCTCTGCTGAACATCATCACCATCGCCATGGACACCATCATCACCATGGACATCATCACCATCAACATGGACATCAGCACCCTCTGCTGAACATCGTCACCATCGCCATGGACATCATCAACATGGACATCATCACCATGGACATCATCATCATCGTCAGGGACATCATCACCATCACCATAGAGATCTTCATCGTCAGGGACATCATCACCATGGACATCACCACCATCACCATGGACATCATCACCATGGGCATCATCATCGCCAGGGACATCATCAGCACCCTCTGCTGAACATCGTCACCATCGCCATGGACATCATCACCATGGACATCATCACCATCAACATGGACATCGTCACCATCACCATAGACATCATCATCGTCAGGGACATCATCACCATCACCATGGACATCATCATCATCGCCGGGACCATCATCATTACCATGAACATCACCATCATCATGGCTACCACCATCATCATCATCAGGGTCGTCCATAGTAGGGGCCCCGGGGCCAATCTCCACTGTGCCCCCCCCCACCCCCGGACGCCTTCAAACTAAACCGCTCCCCGCCCCCCAAAGCGCCGGGCCCAGGGCAGTCGCCCCGATTCGCCGTCCCCTATCCCTAGGCGACGGCTTTGATGATGCTCATCATCATCATCATCATCCTCCTCCTCCTCGTCATCGTCGTCGTAATCACTCGATATTTGTCGGCTGTGTTTGGAGAGCGGGGGATCTTTGATCGGCTGCCGGCGTCGGGCACTAAAAGCCGCGAGTGTACGAGCGAGGTCACGCGGTTGTATCCGTGGACACTCCTCGAACGAATAAAAATGAACCATATGGCATAAACTGCGTCGCGAAGTCGTTTTACGTCTGTTGAAGGCGAACGACACGGCAATCTATTCCTCTCGGCGAGCTCTACACGATGCGCTAACTAAAACTTTCAAAGTTATGTTCACGACGACGGAAACTTTTGGCAACGGCGTGTGCTCGGTGATGGACGAGAGAGGATCGATGTCTGGTGGGTCGCGGCGTTGATGTGCGCGGTGGGACGGAGTCGCCAACACAAATAAATTGCTCAATTGCGATTTTGACTTCCGTTTATTCGGGAGTCCCGCCATGAGGTTCACTTATTGTCGTTCTCTCCCCAGCCTCCTCCACGCGCCTCACCCGGTCCCCGCTATCTATGATCCTGTGAAGAAGAAGAAGTTTTACCCGGGGTTTTTTTTTGGGGGGTTAAAATAAAACATTCTGAGGACACAAAAAAAACCTACAAGGTGGGGGGGGGGGGGGATGTGTGGCCCTTGCGGAAACATCGGGAGATGTTGACTTCCTCGCCTGGTATGCAGGAGGTCGTGGGTTCGATCCCGACACTGACGATGCCTGCTGCTGCTGTATATTTGGAGTCTGCGTGTCTCTCGCTCTCATCATCATCACAGTGGCTAGGAGATGTTGACTACCTCGCCTGGTATGCAGGAGGTCGTGGGTTCAATCCCGACACTGACGATGCCTGCTGCTGCTGTATATTTGGAGTTTGCGTGTATATCTATAAACAAAGACACAGATCCCCCGTATAGTCTTAACAGACTGTTGGGGCAAGTGCTGTTAGCGCGTAGCAGCAGCAGCGCCTCTGAAGGCCGGCACGGCGCACGAGATGGGGGTGGGTGGCCAGCACCACGCCCGGCCGCCTTTGTCTCCCCTAGCGGCGACGTTCACTACACACCGCAACAGGTTACTCATTTGAGGCTGAGTCGACCTAGGGGATGAGGGCCCAGGAACCGGTTCCAAATAATCGTCACCGTGGTGTTGGCGGCCTTGAGCGGGAATCGAACCCGGGTCGTAGCCAGGTTCACAGCGCAGCGTAGCGCTGCAGGCTACACTACCGCTGCACGCGGCATAAATATTTATATTTTACACACACAGGTGATGTGGTGTGCCGGGAATATGGACGTACCAATCATTCGGCTCTGCAGCTAGGCGATAGACGCGACTGAGGGAGCCAGCCGCGGTCCGCATCAACTAAAACTAAATTATATTTCTAAGTTTACGGGGTCTGTTTTCTCTTTCATTTGTACCTGATGACGATTGCTCGTGTTGCAATCGAAACGTCGCATGCTATTATTTAATTTATTACTTTCTCTTTCTACGTGACTCTTACCGAAAGAACCAGAGAGTAATTCCTGCAGTCACGAAAGCTCCAAATCACGTTTAAAACTACAACTTTTTTACTTGACCAGGTGACCCCCCCCACCACCACTGAGCCGCTACCTGTAAGGGAGTAGCTCTTGTTCAGAAGCGGCCCGGCTATCAGAAATGACAGCTCGGCGGAAATTGGCGGCTCAACGTCGTCGCCGTGTAGATGCTTCTATCGGCGGCCAAATAACTCCACACGCGCGACGTCGATTCGAAGCGTGGAGGGGAAAAACACGGGGAGGACCCCGGAGAGAAATCCACGCGGCGAGAGAGACACGCAGAGTCCACCACATGTACAGGAGGCGTCAGGGTAGTGATCGAACCCACGACCTCCTGTATACCAGGCGAGGTAGTTAACATCTCACCACAGGTAGAGAGAGACACACACAGCCGGTACAATAGTTACGCGTTGCTGACGCTGCTGCTGAGTGAAGTCCTCGTTTAACGCGGTAGACGCGTTCCTGAAAATTGGCGCGTTCAGCGAAAACGATTTCCACCACCACCACTACCAACATCACTACCACCACTACTACCACCATCACTACCACCACCACTACCACCACTACCACCACCACTCCCACCATCACTACCACCACTACCACCATCACTACCACCATCACTACCACCACTACCACCACTACCACCACCACTCCCACCATCACTACCACCACCACTACCACCATCACTACCACCATCACTACCACCACTACCATCACTACCACCATCACTACCACTATCACTACCACTATCACTACCACTATCACTACCACCACTACCACCACTACCACCACCACTACCACCACCACTACCATCACTACCACCATCACTACCACTACCACCATCACTACCACCACTACCACCACTACCACCATCACTACCACCACCACCACCACCACCACAACTACCACCACTACCACCATCACTACCACCATGACTACCACCATCACTACCATCACTACCACCATCACTACCACCACTACCACCATCACTACCACCACTACCACCACCACTACCACCATCACCACCACTATCACCATCACTACCACCATCACTACCACCACCACTACCACCACTACCACCACCACTACCACCATCACTACCACCACTACCACCACAACTACCACCACTACCACCATGACTACCACCATCACTACCACCACCACTACCATCACTACCACCACCACTCCCACCATCACTACCACCACTACCACCACCACTACCACCATCACTACCACCACTACCACCACAACTACCACCACTACCACCATGACTACCACCATCACTACCACCACCACTACCATCACTACCACCATCACTACCACCACTACCACCATCACTACCACCACTACCACCACCACTACCACCACCACCACCATCACTACCACCACTACCACCATCACTACCACCACCACTACCACCACCACTACCACCACTACCACCATCACTACCACCACCACTACCATCACTACCACCACCACTACCACCACTACCACCACTACCACCACCACTACCACCACCACTACCACTACCACCACTACCACCACCACTATCACCATCACTATCACCATCACTACCACCACCACTACCACCACCACTACCACCACCACCACCATCACTACGTCACGTGTCGCCGCACCGCTCAGCCGCGCAGCTCGAGAAAGTAGTTCGTCGTCGAGGCGCTCGTAAAACCGCGTTATAACGGGGGGGGGGGTGGGGGTGTGTTCCGTGTTATAACGGGGGGGTGGGTGTGGGGGTGTGTTCCGTGTTATAACGGGGGGGTGGGTGTGGGGGGTGTTCCGTGTTATAACGGGGGGGTGGGTGTGGGGGTGTGTTCCGTGTTATAACGGGGGGGTGGGTGTGGGGGGTGTTCTGTGTTATAACGGGGGGGGGGGGTGGGGGTGTGTTCCGTGTTATAACGGGGGGGGGGGTGGGGGTGCGTTCCGCGTTATAACGGGGGGGGGAGCATCGAGTTTCCGCGCGGTGCGAAAAGTGTCCCCTATAGGTGGCGGAACCACGTCGTGGCGAAGACGCGTTGGGAGCACGAACACAGGCGAGGAACTCTCTCCACGTGCTTGATGTGGTGTGCCGGGTGCGGGAGGCTCGGCGGGCGGGGGGGGGAGCAGAGGGTGGGGGGCTCTGGGTGGGGGGCAGACCCCCCCACCGCATGAATCATGGTCACCGTCTCATCCCTTCGTAGACGTCTCCTCCTCCTCCTCTGGTTTATTTCTACACGCAGCGAAACCTGGATCCTGCTGCACTTCACCTCGCCAGGGTCGGTCGGTTTCGCTTTGTTGCTCAACAAAAACAATGGATATGGTAATGAATAAATACATCAATCAATACAAAAAAACCCCGACGCAATCGTCCACCCTTAGCGTTCTTTAGAAATGCGTTCTCACTTTGGTGTGCACGTGTTAAGGAGGAATCAAGTTTAATTTGAAGCTTTCGTGACTGCAGGAATCCATACTCTTTGGTTCTTTCGGTAAAGTCACGTAGGTATAAGATAAAATAAATCACGATTTATTTTCTTTTATACCAAAGTATGGAGGAATCAAGTTTGGTTCCACGCGCGCGCATTTGTAGTGGTTAGCGCTACGCTGCGCTATGAACCCAGAGACCCGGGTTCGATTCCCGCTCCCGGCCAACACCCAGTGACGATTGTCTGAACCGGTCCCGGGCCTCCCCTAGGTCGACTGAGCCTCAAATTAGCAACCTGATGCAGTGTTTCAACATCGCCACTGGGGAGACAAAGACGGTCGGGCGTGGTGCTGGCCACCCACCTCCTCGTGTACCGTTCCGGCCTTCATAGGTGCTCGCTAACAGCACTTGCCCCTACAGTCTGTTAAGGCTATACGGGGGATCTTTGTGTTTTTTTGTGTTACCGCTGCGGGTCAGCACTGCGGCGACCCGAGTTCGATTCCCGCTCACGGCCAACACCACCGGTGACGATTATCTGAACCGGTCCTGGGCTTCCCCTAGGTCGTCTCAAACCTTAAATGAGTACTTGGTGCGGTGTGTAGTAAAACATCGCCATTGGGGAGACAAAGGCGGCCGGGCGTGTGCCACAGTGCCGGCATTCACATGTGCTCGCTAACAGCACTTGCCCCAACAGTCTGTTGAGGCTATACGGGGGGGGGGGGGGAGAGGATTTCGTCTTTGTGGTTGGTGGAGCAGAGTGGTGTATCTTTTCATTGATTTCATTTCATGTATTTGGTATAGCCCTGTGAGCCATGCGGCTCTTGACTCGGGTGCAACCGCAACAAACAAAAACATGAACAAGGAACATTTTAAAGTGACTAAGCGCAACAGAAAAATTCAGGAAAAAAACTGCAAAAACCTTTCAGTCATCTCAGTCAGTCAACCCCATGGCACCTGGGTCTGTCCCGTGACCTCCTGCCGACAGCGGGCGTTCAACACTTCACGTGGCCTTAAAGTGCACTTAGCCTGGCACGAGCGCCGTGGTGACGTCATCGTCTCTTAGTGGACAATGACGTGTATCGGTACCGGTGGTACAAAAACGAAAGATTCCCCCGTGTAGCCTCTAACAGACTGTTGGGGCAAGTGCTGTTAGCGAGTAGTAGCTGCACCTATGAAGGAGACAAAGACAAAGATCCCCCGTGTAGCCTCTAACAGACTGTCGGGGCAAGTGCCGTTAGCGAGTAGCAGCAGCGCCTATGAAGGAGACAAAGATCCCCCGTGTAGCCTCTAAAAGACTGTTGGGGCAAATGCTGTTAGCGAGTAGCAGCACCTATGAAGGCCGGCACGGCACACGAGTGCGGGGTTGGGTGGCCAAACACCACGTCCGGCCGCCTTTGTCTCCCCAGTGGCATTCTATACACACCGCACCAGGTACTCAATTGAGGATGAGTCGACCTAGGTGAGGCCAATGATATGTTCAGATAATTTGTCACTGGTGTTGGCCGCGAGCGGGAATCGAACTCGGGTCCGCCGGGTTCGTAGCGCGGCACGCTGTAGCCGCTATACCACAACCGGCGCGCCTGTACTACACCCGCACTTAACCATCGCGGCACACGTACTCTCATACCTGTCAACCCCTTATCAGTGGCCTACCTTATTGCAGACCAATTCAGACATTATTGGTCGCCACTATACACTACACTATACACTACACTACTATACACTACACTAATAAATCTCAACGTCCATCTTTTCCACTACACTACACTACTATACACTACACTAATAAATCTCAACGTCCATCCTTTCCACTATACTATACACTACACTACTATACACTACACTAATACATCTCAACGTCCATCCTTTCCACTACACTATACACTACACTACTATACACTACACTAATAAATCTCAACGTCCATCCTTTCCACTATACACTACACTACTATACACTACACTAATAAATCTCAACGTCCATCCTTTCCACTATACACTACACAACTATACACTACACTAATACATCTCAACGTCCATCCTTTCCACTATACTAGACACTACACTACTATACACTACACTAATACATCTCAACGTCCATCCTTTTCACTACACTATACACTACACTACTATACACTACACTAATAAATCTCAACGTCCATCCTTTCCACTATACACTACACTACTATACACTACACTAATAAATCTCAACGTCCATCCTTTCCACTATACTATACACTACACAACTATACACTACACTAATACATCTCAACGTCCATCCTTTCCACTATACTATACACTACACTACTATACACTACACTAATACATCTCAACGTCCATCCTTTCCACTACAGTATACACTACACTACTATACATACACTAATAAATATTAACTTCTATCTTTTCCACGACACTATACACTACACTACTATACACTACACGAATAAATCTCAACGTCCATCCTTTCCACTACACTATACACTACAGTACTATACACTAAACTACTATACACTACTAAATACCTGCCAATCCTACCTTACTACAGACCAATTCAGATCGTATTTGGTCACCCCGTGCACTTACAAATCTCAACGTTCATCCTACAAAGTCCCACCACAAGGGAGAAACACAGACAGACAGTTTTTTGCCCGTATTGAAACGTCTGCAACGCCGCCGTATGGACCTGAACAACTCAATTTCCCCGTACAAGACTACGGGGTATAAACCGTATGGGTTGACACGGTATGCAACTCTGCTTT
Source organism: Petromyzon marinus (assembly GCF_048934315.1). NCBI lineage: Eukaryota > Metazoa > Chordata > Hyperoartia > Petromyzontiformes > Petromyzontidae > Petromyzon > Petromyzon marinus. The sequence goes on along the minus strand of NC_133667.1, from coordinate 16,306,085 downwards.
TCCACTTGCTGTACAGCATAGCAGGGGTAGCGCTGTCCTCCAGACAGTCTCGTCCCTTCACCTGATGAAGGCCGCTTGTGTTGTGGCCGAAACGTCGTGATTTTTGTTATTTTATTTTTTACCTACGTGACTTTACCCAATAGAACCAAAGAGTATGGATCCTTGCAGTCACAAAAGCTTCAAATCTAGAACAAGGGTAGGGGTTTGGGAGGCTGGTGCAGTTCGCCGGGTCAGCCAGGAGGTGGCGCTGGGCGGTCGAATTCTCGCGCTCACACTGCCACCAAACTTTTAGCATTTGAATCGGTTGGCGGTAGCCCGGGTCACCGCAAAAATATTGGTGGGCCGGGCATAGTTTAAGGTTTGTTTTTTTCTGGGAGCATCGCTGGTACTACCACCCTGTCCTGCCGGAGGGCGACGCTGGGAGCGATGATGACGACGACGACGATGTCGATCCCGCCGGCACGACCGTGACCGCCGGCCGTACCGAGAGAGCGCCTGGTGCGACATTGCCTCCAAGTGGTCTCGCTCACAAAGACAAGGAGGGTGGGCCGCCCCCGTAAGAAGCAGAACGTGCTGGGGAACGACCAGACCGGCATCCTGATGTACTTTCAAAACAAGCGATAAACAGCCGTTGCCACGCACAAATCCCCAGCAGCCCCCCTTTTTTATGGGTGTTTTGCATGTGATTTTTTTATTTCCATATTTGGCGTGCGTATCGGGCTCAGTGACATCTTCCGTCTTCATAGGCCTTCTGGTTTCGGAGTTATGGAGGTTTTGGCACCCCCGGGTCACGATGGTGACCCGGGTCACCGCCAATCGATTCATTATTTTAATGTCGCCAGGCGTAAGACCCCAACTGAGCTGCTTGCTATCGCAGCTCCTTTTCAGAAGCGACCTGGCTATCACAAATGATAGCAGTGGCTTATCATCATCACTACCACCACCATGTGGAAATGTATAGCAGCCAACCACTCTAAAGGCGTGTTTTTAACGTGGAAGGGAAGCTCAACTACCGTATAGTGAACTGCGATAATAGGGTTTTCCCCGTTTATCTGGCGACAAAACAGCTGTGCTAAGAAGTTAAAACACCAAACTGAAACCTTTTTACAAGGAATCATGTCTGCATTAACCACAATGCTTGTGGTCAGAATGCACGCCTTTTGGCGTCTTCTGGTCCAACACCAATGGAGACTAGGCTCTAAGAAAAGCCGTCTCGGGTGTGGACCAATCAAATTCAAGGACAGTGCCAATATTATTATCAGTTGTCTTTTTTGTTTGCATTTTGACTGCTTGTGTTGTGGTTATTGCAAACATGATGCCTTGAATAAAGGTGTCAGTTTTTTGTGCCAGTTAAAAGGGTAAAACCTATTCCTACAAAAAACATACTCTGATAGTATATGCATTGTCCTTGAAACTGATTGGTCCACACCAGAGACATCTTTCTTTTGAGCCTCGTCTCAAACGGTGTTAGAACAGAGGACGCCCAAAGGCGAGGCTCAAAAGAAAGTATACAAGAAACATACTCTTATAATATAATGTAGACATGATTCCTTGTAAAAGGTTTCAGTTTGGTGTTTTAACATCTTAACACCTACATTTTTATTTAAAGCTTTCGTGACTGCAGGGATTCATATTCTTGGTTCTTTCGGTAAAGTCACGTAGAACGGAAACAATAAAATAATAAAAATATAAAACAATACAATTCTCACGACGTTTCGACTGCAACACAAGCAATCATCATCAGGTGTGAAAACCACAGCAAGAAAAATGTAAAAAAGTTTTTCTTTGCAGTCGAAACGTCCTGAGAATGTTATTGTTTTATATTTTTATTATTTTATTGTTTCCCTTCTACGTGACTTTACCGAAAGAACCAACAATATCTTAACACCTGTTTTGTTGCCAGATAAAAGGGGAAAAAACTATTATCATATTTTGGTACTGGCAAAGGAGGTCCCATGATGTATACTAAACATTTTTTTTTATTTTACCAGGTAAGCCCCACTGAGCTGCAATATATAGGAGCTCTCTTGTGATATCCAGGTTGCTTCTGAAAATTAAGTTAATAACCTAAGTGGGGCTTTGTCTCACTGGCGGAGCCAGGGGAGGGGGGGGTGGCACGCGCCCCCCCCCCCAATAATCCGATCGAAATCCATAATTTCGATCGGATCATTGGGGTTTATTTGTAATACATCGGCATTTTACGACCCCCACTGCCACTGTGTAGCATATTATTACGTGCCAGGGACTCTCTGGGATTATAGCACAATAGTCTGAGTCCATAATTGGCAATAAGTAACGGCAAAGCGGTTATAAGTGACTCACAGAATTGTGCGCAGTTGCGAATACAGAGTCCACGACTTCCCTGAAGGCATCAACACCTTCAGCGAGCGCGACGCCGATCACACAACGCGGTTCGAATCCGACCCTCGATCGATGGCTGTGCCATCGCCGCACACGCGTCTAATAAAACACAAGGGACAAGTCCTCACTTACTAACAACTCCTCTATCATTTATATAAAATAATAAAAAATTCTCACGACGTTTCGACCATAACTCAAACGGTCGTCTTCAGGTGTGTTGGTTCGCATAAACACACCTGAAGACGACCGTTTGAGTTATGGTCGAAACGTCGTGAGAATTTTTTTTATTGTTTTATATATATATTTTATTATTTTGTTGTTTCTCTTCAACGTGCCTTTACCGAAAAAACTAAGAATATGAATTACTGCAGTCGCGAAAGCTTTAAATCAAAATTTCCTCTATCATTGTTCATTGCTGGAGGGGTTGCCCCCCCTCCCGACCTGAAAATCCTGGCTCCGCCATTGCAGTTAGTCTGGTTGGACGGGGATGGTTAAGTTTTGTTTAACCCGTGGGCTTTCGCGACCAATATCATCCATAATACAGGGGGGTTTTTGGGGGGGGGGGGGTTATATCGCGAAAATATATTAATGTGTCGTTAAACCCGCCAAATCTGGGTGTCGCCTGATGAAGCCAGTTGCAATTACTGGCGAAACGTCGTACTCAGATTGTAAATGTTGTGGCTTGGCTCTCCAACACACAACCGGTGTACTGTACTAGTATACTACACTATACACTACACTACTATACACTACACTACTATACACAATACACTACACAATACACTACACTATACACTACACTATACACTACACTACTATATACAATACACTACTATACACTACACTGTACACTACATTACTATACACTACATTACTATACACTACACACAATACACTACACTATACACTACTATACACAATACACTACTATACACTACACTATACACTACACGACTATACACAATACACTACTATACACTACACTATACACTACACACTACTGCTGTACTAGTGACGAATTGGCACGTTCTGTTTACGTGACAAGCCTTACTAAATTGTCTGTGTCGGGTGGTGGCGGGTTTAACGACACATTTATATATTTACGCGACCTAAAAAAAAAACTCTATTATGGATAAGTTGCATTTGCACGTGTTCGGTTTATTTGTTTAAATCTTCTGCACTTTGCACTCCTGTCGTTTTTTCGTAACTCTTTGTTGTTGTTGTGACGTTCTGACCCCGTGCCCCTTTATAGCTCATCGGGTTTCCCCCTGCAGTATATAAAAAAACACGAATTTTTTTTATTCTGAAGTGTCGTTGATGGCACGAAGGCGCTCCCTCCTCCCCCACAGAGGCAGCTGGTGCCGGTCATCGGCAAGTTCCATACCGTGCCAACCCATGCGGTCTAACCCCGTATTCCTGCATAGGGAAATTGAGTGTTCAGGTCCATACGACGTACAGCCGTTTCAATAGGGGCATCAAACGAAATGTGTCCATTTGTTTTATGGGGGTTTCCCCCCCCACTCCGCCGTCTTGGAGTTTTGTAAGGATGAACGTTGACATTAGGGGCACGGGGTGAACGAAACGGTCTGAATTGGTCTGTAATAAGGTAGGGGGCACTGATAAGGGGTTGACAGGGATGGTCGGGTTATCGTATCCATTACGTCTTCACGCTTAACATGATGGAATGCATGCGTGGGGTGGGGCGCGGGACTAGAGTGAGAGGGGGCGGAGCTAATTGTGTACGGGGGCGGGGTTAACCAAGGGGGGTGGGCGGGGCTGTATGGGGAGAGGGGAGGGGGGACAGCCACGACTCTCCAAGATGGCCTCCACCTCTCCCCCGCCCCCACTCGCCCCCAGTTTCACACTAGCCCCGCCCCTCGCTGTACATTTCCTCACGCGGATACGCAACCCCCCCCCCACCACCTCCTCAGTCTCGCGCCGCCATTGGCTAACGCCGTTCGTCAACGTCGCTAACCCATTGGTCGCTGGGGGGGAGGGGGGGGGATACCCGTGTGGCGAACTGGGATGGGCCTCTCCGAGCTCGTGCCCGTGCGTGCGCATCCGGACTATGGAATGTGAAGGCTGCTGACGATCGATCCCGCCCCCCGCCACCCTGCATCACCCCTCACTATCCACCCCCCACCATCCCCCCACCATCCCCCCCACCACCCCCCACCCTCACTCACCCACCCCCCACCCACCCTCACCCACCACCACCACCCCCCACCACCACCACCCACTCACCCCCCCCGCTCGCGCCGGGCCTCCATCACGGCGCGAGAGCTCCCCCACCAGCCATGTACTTCGCCGTAGGCAAACCACGGCGGCTTCTCTTCCCCTTCGCCAGCGACGAGAGCCCTCACTTCGTGGCGGCCGACCGCGAGCGGCTGCTGCTGGCCGCGCTGTCACGGTCGCAGCTGTCCGTGTGGTTCGCCAGGGTGAGTTTGATTTTTTTATTTTTTTTTACCTCACTCACCCCGTGCCGGTCGGTCGCCACTCAGACGCCCCGGGTCGGAGTCGCCTTCGTCGGTAGGGGAAACTATCCGAGCGGCGGTAGACGTCGGGAGGGAGGGGATATTTTTTTTTCGCTAGGCCGCACTCGACCTAAAAGTCGATTGTTACCGACTCTTATCGTTGTTGTTATGTCGATGGGTGGGGGTGTTGTTGTTGTTTAAGCGGTTTATGTAACGTGTCGTCGCCGTTACCGACAGATATAAACGATTTATTATTATAACGCGTGTGGTGGAGTTTTGCGTGGAGGAATGACGATGGAACGTCATTTTACGTTAAGCTTACGTAAAACTTTGCGTGATTTCGATCGTCTTGTTTGTGTTGTTGTGTTGTTGTTGTAACAACAACTGCGCTACGCACACCCGGGCGTACCTGCGTTCGATTCCGGCCACACATCATCGGTGGCGCACGATTGTTCGGAGTGACGCTTGTGACCAGCGTGGTGAAGTATGGTCAAACACCCCCTCCTTTCCCCGGTCTCTCCCATTACCGACGAGGCGTGGGTAGCCATTCATCCAGCAGTGGGTCGACAGGGCTGCACATTGCTACATTAATCGAGTCGACCGCGGTATCAACAGTTCAAAGAGTCGCAGGATCGCGAGAGATCCTGCTCCCCGCCTCCATCCAGCAGTGGATTTGACGACGATGATGTCCAAGGCGGCTGTCAATGTGGACGTACTGGTACCCGCCACGATAATGTGGAATTTCCATCGCTGGCCGGCGGCTGCTGACGAAGGCTATAATTGACCCCCCCCCCGCTTCCACCGTCCGTGGTTTTACAAGCCAGAGACTTTAGACAGATACTTTTTTTTGACGATTTACCAACGATGTTGACAACCGGCGATAGTGATGTTGTTGTACTTTACTCCCGTGACGTGTAAAAAAAGCTACTTCACCACGCGCTTAACGTTGATTTAACATGCGAATTCTCTCAGTGGGGCCGGCAGGGTTAGCGTGAGCTCCGTTATAATAATTAGATGTGCATTTACAACGTCCACGTCGTCAATCCACTGCTAGATGAAGGCCTGCCTTCCCCCGCCACACGCTGTGTTCGGCCAAAGGGCGGTTGTGTTTGACCATACTTCACCGCACTGGGCAATGCGCGTTTGTAAACGGATTTGAAAGGGCAAAAGATATTGTCACCCGCCAACCCACTCAATCATCGTGTTGGCTGTGGCCGGGGATCGAACTCAGGCGGTGTGGATGCGACCCATTGCTCCCTCCTGATGATAGATGTACGTTGCAATCGATCGCTGTAATTAGAGGCTCTGATTCGTCGTTGTGCCTTTGTTTAGTTTGACAAGGTTATGTACACAGTTACAGATTGACCGACAGCCTTAACAGGCTGGTAGGGGCAAGTGCTGTTAGCGAGCGCCTATGAAGACTGCCACGGCAAACACGAGGGGGTGGGTGGGTGGCCAGCACCACGCCCGGCCGCCTTTGCCTCCCAAGTGGCGATGTTTGCACACCGCACCCGGTACTAATTTGAGGCCGAGTCGACCTAGGCGGAGGCCCAGGACCGGTTTGGATAATCGTCACCGGTGTTGGTGGCCGTGAGCGGGAATCGAACTCGGGTTGGCCGGGTTTGTGGCACAGCGTAGCGCGAACCACTACGCTACTACTCCCCATATCTGAAAGCATAACACACATATATTGGTCGTCAGTCCAGTGTGGGCAAACGCAGATGCGCAGTGTTGTCAGAAAGCACCTATAAAATATACTTTTCTTTAATTTAACCAGGTGTGTAAGGTCCACTGAGCTACAAAGCTATTAATTCAGAAGCGACCTGGACTTCACAATTGATAGCTCAACCAAGTGGCGTATCATCATCAGCACGTGGAAATGTATAGCAGCCATATACTCTAAGCGCATGAATGTTGATTGTCAATGTGGAGGGGAAAAACCGGAGGACCCGGAGAAGAATCCACGCGACCACGGCGAGAGAGAGAGAGATGCAAATTCCCAATATACAGCAGGCATCAGGGTCGGGATCGAACCCACGACCTCTTGCATGCCAGGCGAGGTAGTTAACATCTCATCACCGTGGCACCTATTTAAGTGAGGCACAGCCATAAATCTGTGTTAGGGAGGGGCGGGTGGGCCGGGGGGTGGACTTCAATGTGCAGTGCTCTTTCCAATAACATCTGATAATCCAGCAACATTTGTTGAACAAGTCTGATGCATCAGCTGACGTTTGTACGTATCCAACCGTGCTCACCGTAGGTGCGGTGAGAAGGATAACAACTAAACACAAAACAGCGGTTGTAGTTTTCAATCGAGTTTTGAGACCCAGAAGGTTGAAACCGGTCCAGCGTTTTCTCTCTTAAACAACACGTGCCATTGAATACTGTATATTGGTCTGGAAAGCCAATCGGCATGGAGTTAAAATATGCTTGTGCAGGCACAGCATGAAGTTCTGGTAATATTTGCATGCATCAATGATGATCCGTGGCAACACAACAAGACAGAGGTCTTCCTTCCTGTGATATTTCCGTGGGCTGTTCTTTAACACAACTTCGGTGATTGTGTGCGTGTGTTTGTATAAGGGGTTGGTGTGATGCAGCAAGAGGTGTCAGAGCGTGGGGGGTGGCGGTGGCGTAGCGGTTCGCACAGCTGCGCTTCCAACCCGGCGGCCCGAGTTCGATTCCTGCTCACACGGCCAACGCCAGTGACGATTGTCTGAACAGATCCTGGGCCCCTCCCCAAGGTCGACTTAACTTCAAATGAGTACCTGGTGCGGTGTGTAAACATCGCCACAGGGGAGACAAAGGTGGCCGGGCGTGGTGCTGGTGCTACCGACCCCCTCGTGTGCCGTGCCGAAATTCGGAGGTTCTCGCTAAACAGCACTTGCCCAACTGTCCTGTGACAGGCTACACGGGGGATCTTTGTCTTTGACGCAGCTAGCAACACAAAACACATACCCGCCTCTGTGCTGCACACGCCTGTGACCAACTCGCTCTGAACGCCGCCCCCCGATCTCGGCACATCTCCGAAGCTAAGCAGGGTCGTGCCCCGGATAGCCCTCGGATGGGCTGCCACACACAACAGGTGGTTATAGGACAACTACGGGGAGGGCTACGTTGTGGACAGCGGTGTGCAGAGGCGTAAAATCCATCGTGCTTCTATGCTCCCCGCTTTCGCTAACCCCCGTAACCATGCGGCATGGCGAAGTATGGTCACGGAAAAAAGCCTCTTGTTCACAAGGGTTGACAAAGGGCTGTGTACGGCTTACTACAACAAACCAATTCATAGTCTTGAGTCGACCCCGGGAAACCCCTGAAAGCAGATCGGCACCAGTTACTCAGAAGAACACAACATTTATTTAGGAAATGCCGTGGCAGCGTTGCATATTCTTCGTTGGCGTAGACTGTCGCGTGTTCAGGCTGGTGGTGTAACTTTCGACGGTTCCTGTGGGGCTGTAGGGACCCAGGCTTCGAGCTACTGAGAGAGAGCGGGCGAGGGGAGACATTGGACAGAGGAGGAGGTGGGGGGGGTCCCCAATTTGTTCTTTGAAACCAGGGTCTTCTTGTCAACCATGGGCACAAACGCTAGTATATACACAGCGAGTAGTCGTTTATCGCCGCTGGTAGTAGTAGTGGATGCGTTCCTGTAAAGTACCGCGTGAAGCGAAAGACGCCTCGAGCGAAACCATAAATGATGTAGTCACGATAAAGTTTGGCGAGATACGATGCACTACCACTACGCTGACCGTGCAGTGCGACGGCGGGACAAGATAACCCCGTATCACTCCGCGTTACCTTATCGCCGTACCGCTCGGCCGTGCAGCTCGAGAAAGCAGTTAGTCGTAGATCGATCGGGAACCGCTTTATAATGGCGGTGCATGTTCTGCGTTGCACGGAAAGTGTTCCCTTTACGGAAGAACGCCGTTATGGCAAAAGCGCGTTGTGTGAATGCGCGGTAAGCGAGGTCTTACCGTACATTAATAAGTAATATTTAAAAATAGTTTTTTTTTTAAAACACGCTTTTATGAAATGTACTAGTAATGGAAGAACTCCACGACTCCAGGAAGTGGTCAGTTGAGGTTGGACAATGAGACCCAAGCCGAAACATAACATGTAATAAAGAATGTTTAAAAAAATGTTTTATGATATAATATAGTATTGTCATCAGTATGACATAAGTATACCGAGTTTGCAGTCGATACCACATTGGGAATTGGGTTAGAATTGAGTTACAAGATTTGAGGATGCAACAACGACAACAACAGAGTGAGTTAAATTAAAGCGTGTGAAAAGAAAACTTACCATATCCGTCAGAAATATTTCTTTATCACGGAAAAAAAAAATGGAATAACCCACACGGCGGTTCTCAAAGCTGTGTGGTTTTTCAGAGGGTAGGTGGAGGGTGGGGGTCCATAAACTTCGGCGTGGGTACCGTGCAGGAGAAAATTTCCAATGGGTCGCAGGGGGAACGTCAGCGCCACGTTGCAGCGACAAAACGCACGAGCACACGGCCTGAAACAAATGCCTTACTAACGCAAAACACACCGATACAAAACGTTAAATTAATGCTTTGATAGCAAAAGACACTAATACACAGCATGAAGCATAATCCCCTTACTAACGCTAGACTAGCTAAAGCGCAACGTGAAAAACATTCCTTCCTAACACACCCAATACACAACGTGAAATGAATGCCTTGCTAACAAAAGACACGCTAATACACAGCATGAAGCAATCATCTTACTAACTAACGCAAGACGCGCTAAAGCACAACGTGAAACGCGTTGCTTTTGCTCGCTCGAATCGGAGTAGCGCACAGCGTGAAACACATGCTTCGACAATAACAGCAGTGGTGGACATGTGATCTCTTTTGTATACTGTGGCCTTCGTAACTCTAGTTGTGTTTTTCGGGCTGCTGGTGGTGCTGAATGTGGGCGACGAACCCCCGAGCAAACGTTTGAGGCAGTGGCTGATTTTCAGCCCCGACCATCGCAAGCAGGGCCTTCTTGTATGTATGTAGCGTATGGTCAACTTCTTTCACACCGTTCGTAGCCAGCTGTGCTTAATCGGAGGCGCGGGGGAAGGACAACAAACTAAACACAAAAAGCAGTTCTAAAGAAATGGGTCTCTATGTGATTCTGGGTTTCTGCGTAAGTCTATGGGTCGCTATGCGAGTCTATGGATCTCTGTGTGAGTCTGTACCGTATGTTGAACTTCTTTCGCACCGTACATAGCCAAGCATGCTTAATCAGAGGCGCAGAGGGACAACAAACTAAGCACAAACAGCATTTTTCGACAGACGCATTTTCAATTCTAGATTATTTGAAAGTGCATAGCTCCAGTGGCTTCCGAATAAAGGAGTTTACGAGGCCTTTTCCTGGATCATCGCTAGACGGATACGATTTTTTTGTTCAATTTATTTCGGCAGCAAGGGCCCAAATGAGCTTGCAGGTTCTATTGTTACTCGGGCAGTCCTGCCGCGGCGCTCAGATGTTTACTACGCGGCACGGATCTTGGATCCTATGAAGAAGAGTTCGATGGTTTTTCTTCCCCCCCCCACCCCCCCCCATATTCCCGCTCTGCTCAAATGTGAGCGTCGGTAACATCGCCCCCCCCCCTCTCGCCACCCCCCCCCCCCCCCCCGTTGCTGGCACTGGCACTGAGCCAGCGGGTGGAAGTTCCACATTCCTGTGGCAGGAGCAGCAGGACAACGTGACATTTATCGGCGTTTTCAACACATTTGCACAAAGGCTGTTATTAGATCGTTGTCGTCGTCGGCAGCAGCAGCCATGGTTCATTCCCTGCTGGATGAATGCCTCTCCAAGCTGTGCGCCATCCGTCAATCACGATTGGGCGTGTGCACACGTGTACAGTATGTTGAACCCAGCGGTGCCAAATCGGAGGTGCGTACAGTGCATGCGCGTTCGACTGTACCAGTTGAGGGAGGACCTTTTGAGCAAATATGTATTTTTTTATCAAGAAGGTCTTATGGGGGTGGGGGAGTGGGGGGGGGGGGACGTTAAGGTTACTGGTGTGATTGGTGGGGGGTGGCTTGTGACGGAGTAGCTGGATTTTTTTAAAGTTTTGGGCTCGAAGGGTGGACGACAAAAAAAAGCCTCTCGCGTGTAGCTGCACGCGCAGTTCGGCATTTTGGCAGAGCGGTGCGTACGCCGTTTCGTGAAAATAAAACCACGGTGGCTAAGAGATGTTGACTACCTCGCCCGGTATACAGGAGGTCGTGGGTTCGATCCCGATCCCTCACGATGCCTGCTGCTGTACATTTGCCGATTGCCTGCCTCATCATCATCACGGTGCCTTGGAGATGTTAACTACCTCGCCCGATATACAGGAGCTCGTGGATTGGATTCCGACCCCTGATGACGCCTGCTGCATATTTGAAGTTTGCATGCGTCTCTCTCCCTCTCATCATCATCACGGTGGCTTGGAGATGTTAACTACCTCGCCAGATATACAGGACGTAGTCGGTTGGATCCTGACCTTGACGACGTATGTGGCTGCTGCTGCTGCTGCTGCAATAAATTTCCACGTGATGATAAGCCCACTTTCTTTCGGGCTATCATTCGCGATGGCCAGGGCGCTTCTGAAAAGGAGCCCTGTAGCTTGGTAGGCCTTACCGGGTATACCTGTACCATGTGTTTATCTTCTGCGGTGAGTGTACGACGTATTTTAAAAAAAAAAAAACAACAGGCGCTGTAAATTAACGCGGAGCCGTACTCGGCGTTTGCCGAGATTCGGCGGTGAACGGACCCCCCCCCCCCCACCCCCTCTCCACACACGCAACCGGCAAACTTACGGACGTCTCCGAAACGTGCGAGGGTTAAGTGAGCTCATTTCAAACTGCTGCCACAACGCTCGTGGCACTCTTCTGAATAGACGCCACTCGACGTGTGGCGGAGGTGTTCAGAGTCTGCCGTAGTTTTTCAACGCGATTGGCACCACCACGGGCTCGCCAGAGCTGCTCTACTCTGCTCTGCTCTCTCTCTCTCTCGCTCTTCAACGCTCCAATCGGTTGGCTACCTTTTATTGGCGGCCTCCTGTTCCCCGCTTTTAAAAGGGAGCACCGGGGATGGAAGCACAAGTCCAGGGCACGGCACCGGAGTACGATAAAAAAATGTTTGTCAACCGTGCCGGCGTGAAAGAAGCACACTCGCAAAGACTAAGGTGCCACCACTCGTGTATCGCACGCGTAGGCTCTGGGGGGGGGGGGGGTCAAGGGCTGTTCACACATGCACGCACATTGTCGTGTACATGCACACGCATTATAACACGAATATATAGAGACCATAACATAACGACAAAGTGGAGGAGGCCCCAGGACAGGTTCGGATTATTGCCCAATAAGCGCGGTTGGTTACGTGCGATGCGAAAGAAGTTTAAGGTGCATACATACGCACCGCATAAACACAGTAGAACCCATCTTGGCGATCACCCCTCTTAACGACGAATCGCTTAACGACGGGCCTCCATAGAGCCCAATGTGTCGTGTATAGTAGTATAGTGTAGTGTATAGTTGTATAGTGTAGTGTATAGTAGTGTAGTGCCTCCATATAGCCCATGGTGTAGTGTATAGTGTAGTGTATAGTAGTGTAGTGCCTCCATAGAGCCCAATGTGTAGTGTATAGTGTAGTGCCTCCATATAGCTCATAGTGTAGTGTATAGTAGTGTAGTGTATAGTAGTGTCGTGTATAGTGCAGTGTATAGTGTAGTCTATAGTAGTATAGTGCCTCCATAGAGCCCATAGTGTAGTGTATAGTGTAGTGTATAGTAGTGTAGTGCCTCCATATAGCCCAGTGTATAGTGTAGTGTATAGTAGTGTAGTGCCTCCATATAGCCCAGTGTATAGAGTAGTGTCTAGTAGTGTAGTGCCTCCATATAGCCCGTAGTGTATAGTGTAGTGTATAGTAGTGTAGTGCCTCCATAGAGCCCAATGTGTCGTGTATAGTGTAGTGTATAGTAGTGTAGTGCCTCCATATAGCCCATAGTGTAGTGTATAGTAGTGTCGTGTATAGTGCAGTGTATAGTGTAGTCTATAGTAGTATAGTGCCTCCATAGAGCCCATAGTGTAGTGTATAGTGTAGTGTATAGTAGTGTAGTGCCTCCATATAGCCCATAGTGTAGTGTATAGTAGTGTAGTGCCTCCATAGAGCCCATAGTGTAGTGTATAGTGTAGTGTATAGTAGTGTAGTGCCTCCATAGAGCCCAATGTGTCGTGTATAGTTCAGTGTATAGTGTAGTGTATAGTGTAGTGTATAGTAGTGTAGTGCCTCCATATAGCCCAGTGTATAGTGTAGTGTATAGTAGTGTAGTGCCTCCATAGACCCCATAGTGTATAGTGTAGTGTATAGTAGTGTAGTGCCTCCATATAGCCCATAGTGTAGTGTATAGTAGTGTCGTGTATAGGGCAGTGTATAGTGTAGTCTATAGTAGTATAGTGCCTCCATAGAGCCCGTAGTGTATAGTGTAGTGTATAGTAGTGTAGTGCCTCCATATAGCCCAGTGTATAGTGTAGTGTATAGTAGTGTAGTGCCTCCATATAGCCCATAGTGTAGTGTATAGTGTAGTGTATAGTAGCGTAGTGCCTCCATATAGCCCATAGTGTAGTGTATAGTGTAGTGTATAGTAGTGTAGTGCCTCCATAGAGCCCATAGTGTATAGTACAGTAATTCTGTTAATGGCGGACTGTTGTAAGTACAATAAATATTGATTAATGTATTGATTAACCACGTTTCTTTTAATATTGTGTTTTATAATGTTGTTAGTTTCTTTATGTATTAATATAAATTGTTTAAATATGATAAATTACGTTTATTGGGTGAAAAAGGGTGATCTTCGATGCTTTTGAAACGAATTAAGCCTTTAACGCATATTTCCTATACTCGCTTAACGACCAAATCACTTTACGACCGGTTTTGTGGAACCAATTACCGTCGTTAAGAGAGGGGGGGGGGGGGGCGTTTACTCTACCGAAGACACAGAGCTGGCACTGCTACAGTGAGGGAAAAAAATTATTTGATCCCCTGCTGATTTTGTACGTTTGCCCACTGACAAAGAAATGATCAGTCTATAATTTTAATGGTAGGTTTATTTGAACAGTGAGAGACAGAATAACAACAAAAAAATCCAGAAAAAACGCATGTCAAAAATGTTATGAATTGATTTACATTTTAATGAGGGATATAAGTATTTGACCCCTCTGCAAAACATGACTTAGTACTTGGTGGCAAAACCCTTGCTGGCAACCACAGAGGTCAGACGTTTCTTGTAATTGGCCACCAGGTTTGCACATATCTCAGGAGGGATTTTGTCCCACTCCTCTTTGCAGATCTTTTCCAAGTCATTAAGGTTTCGAGGCTGACGTTTGGCAACTCGAACCTTCAGCTCCCTCCACAGATTTTCTATGGGATTAAGGTCTGGAGACTGGCTAGGCCACTCCAGGACCTTAATGTGCTTCTTCTTGAGCCACTCCTTTGTTGCCTTGGCCGTGTGTTTTGGGTCATTGTCATGCTGGAATACCCATCCACGACCCATTTTCAATGCCCTGGCTGAGGGAAGGAGGTTCTCACCCAAGATTTGACGGTACATGGCCCCGTCCATCGTCCCTTTGATGCGGTGAAGTTGTCCTGTCCCCTTAGAAAAACACCCCCAAAGCATAATGTTTCCACCTCCATGTTTGACGGTGGGTATGGTGTTCTTGGGGTCATAGGCAGCATTCCTCCTCCAAACACGGCGAGTTGAGTTGATGCCAAAGAGCTCCATTTTGGTCTCATCTGACCACAACACTTTCACCCAGTTGTCTTCTGAATCATTCAGATGTTCAATGGCAAACTTCAGACGGGCATGTATATGTGCTTTCTTGAGCTGGGGGGGACCTTGCGGGCGCTGCAGGATTTCAGTCCTTCACGGCGTAGTGTGTTACCAATTGTTTTCTTGGTGACTATGGTCCCAGCTGCCTTGAGATCATTGACAAGAGCCTCCCGTGTAGTTCTGGGCTGATTCCTCACCGTTCTCATGATAATTGCAACTCCACGAGGTGAGATCTTGCTTGGAGCCCCAGGCCGAGGGAGATTGACAGTTCTTTTGTGTTTCTTCCATTTGCGAATAATCGAACCAACTGTTGTCACCTTCTCATCAAGCTGCTTGGCAATGGTCTTGTAGCCCATTCCAGCCTTGTGTAGGTCTACAATCTTGTCCCTAACATCCTTGGAGAGCTCTTTGGTCTTGGCCATGGTGGAGAGTTTGGAATCTGATTGATCGCTTCTGTGGACAAGTGTCTTTTATACAGGTAACAAGCTGAGATTAGGAACACTCCCTTTAAGAGTGTGCTCCTAATCTCACCTCGTTACCTGTATAAAAGACACCTGGGATCCAGAAATATTTCTGATTGAGAGGGGGTCAAATACTTATTTCCCTCGTTTAAATGCAAATCAATTTATAACATTTTTGACATGCGTTTTTCTGGATTTTTTTGTTATTCTGTCTCTCACTGTTCAAATAAACCTACCATTAAAATTATAGACTGATCGTTTCTTTGTTAATGGGCAAACGTACAAAATCAGCACGGGATCAAATACTTTTTTCCCTCACTGGAAGTAGCTGCATTGAGTTCCCCCCTAGGATCGGTGTCTCTCTTGCCATCTCGGACAAAGTCAGAGTGCCCTCCAGCTGCGATGCACATCGAGGCCGTCGCTGTCGATCACCCATTTCCAACCCTGAGCCGGCGGTGTAAATTCCACGTGCCTATGGCGGAAATAATCCTTTAGGCTTGTGTGAGTTTTATTTGCAAGCGTGACAACCTCGCCAGATGACCTCGGTTTAAAATAGAAAAGAAAGTTACGGAAAATAAATCATAACATTGCCAAGACTCTTAACTCATTGTGTTGACCCTCTCACCCCCCAAATAGCTGGCTTAGCGGTCGAGCGAGCAAGTGGTTCGTGCTTTGGAAGGGTTTGAGTTCAAATCCTGGTTGGGGCTTGGCTCGGCTTATCGTCTATCGGCGGGTCAGAGTGACGAGTCCTCGTGATGACGTTTTGTTTTTTGGTTTAACATGTAGGCTTTTGCGACCAATATTGCCCAAAATATAGTTTTTTTTTGGGTTAGATTACGGCAGCCAGAGTTGTGGAGAAATCCTCCTAAGTTGTAATTACCGGCGACACGTCATGGTACTCGAATTGTAAATGTTGTGGGTTTACTCTCCAACATGCCGGTGGGCCTGTACTAGTCTCGGCGACTATCGCAAATTATAATCCAAGGAAGTGGACTTATCATTGATAGCAGCAGCCAAATACTCTAAACGCATGCCATTGATTCTAAAGGGGGAGGGAAAAACCAGAGGACACGGAGAAATATCCACACGACCACCGGCGGAGAGAGAGAGACACGCAGGCTCCAAATATACAGCAGGCGTTAGGGTTGTGATCGAACCCACGACCTCCTGCATACCTGGTGTGGTAGTTAACAAAGTTAGTGGTGGGAAGTTTGGGTCAGGGCAGCTTTGAGCCACCCAGCAACAACAGACCGGATGCAAATTTGTGATTTGAGGTTTGTGTAATCACAAAACGGAAGTGTGGCCGTTTCCAGTATGAGAATTTAAACCTACGCCGGGGCCGTTCGAGTCTGGTAGAGCGACTCGACGGTCTCTGCCCAGTCACCAGTGACTCGCATTGAGACCCACGAACTCGCATGGAGACCCACGAACTCGCATGGAGACCCACGGACTCGCATTGAGACCCACGGACTCGCATTGAGACCCACGGACTCGCATTGAGACCCACGGACTCGCATTGAGACCCACGGACTCGCATTGAGACCCACGGACTCGCATTTAGACCCACGGACTCGCATTTAGACCCACGGACTCGCATTGAGACCCACGGACTCGCATTTAGACCCACGGACTCGCATTTAGACTCACAGACTCGCATTGAGACCCACGGACTCGCATTGAGACCCACGGACTCGCATTGAGACCCACGGACTCGCATTGAGACCCACGGACTCGCATTGAGACCCAAAGACTCGCATTGAGACCCACGGACTCGCATTTAGTCCCACGGACTCGCATTTAGACCCACGGACTCGCATTGAGACCCACGGACTCGCATTGAGACCCACGGACTCGTATTGAGACCCACGGACTCGCATTGAGACTCACGGACTAGCATTGAGACCCACGGACTCGCATTAAGACCCACGGACTCGCATTTAGACCCACGGACTCGCATGGAGAAACGCGGATTCGCATAGAGATCCGCACGGACTCGCATTGAGACCCACGGACTCGCATGGAGAAACGCGGACTCGCATAGAGATCCGCACGGACTCGCATTGAGACCCACGGACTCGCATGGAGAAACGCGGACTCGCATAGAGATCCGCACGGACTCGCGTTGAGACGCACATACTCGCATAGACCCGTAGTCGTGATTCAATAATAAAAAAAAACCACGATTGGTTTGATTGACAGGCGGCAAACAGCCTCTACAGCACGACGCGTGGCCAAGGTGCAAGAGGCGCCCTCGCCGCGGTTCCGAGATTGGAATTCAGAAGCGGTTCCAACGACGTCTTCTTCCTTTCCCCGCCGGACGTTTGTTTTTCCCCGACACGTGGCAACAAGGTTGCCGCTCCGACGTCCCCCCACCACGCCCCCCTACCCCCCCCCGTCTCGTTGCGCGAGCCGGTTTTGCCGTCGCGCGGCCGCTCGTTGACGAGCCGCGGCCGGTCGCGCAGTTGCCAGAGCGCGCGCGATGAGGCAATTACGCGTGTGTGGCCGGGCGTGGTGCTGGCCACCCACCCCCTCGTGTGCCGTGCTGGCCTTCATAGGCGCCGCTACTCGCCAAAAGCACTTGCCCCAACAGTCTGTTACGATGGCTACACGGGGGATCTTTATCTTTGTCGCAAGTGCTGCCGCTCGCTAGCAGCACTTGCCCGAACAGTCTGTAACAGCTGTACGGGGCAGCTTTGTCGTTTTTTGTTTGGTATCGTGGGGAGCGGCGGCGCAGTGGTTAGTGTCGCCTCGCTACGAACCCAGCATGTACCCGAGTTTGATTCCTGCTCACGGCCAACAAAACAGGGGCCAGTGTCTGAACCGCTCCTGGGCCTCCCCTAGGTCGACTCGGCCTCAAATGAGTGCCTGCTGCACTTGCACCAACAGTCTGTTAAGGCTATACGTGGGTGGAGGGGGGGGGGGTGTCTCTGTCGTTGATTTGTTTGCGAGGTTAAGTGTGATTGTCCATGCGTGTCTGTGCACACGCCAGCCGTTCTTGCTGCTGTCGCTGAGCGTGCATCTGTGACGAGTTAAACGCGAACGAAACTCTCGGGGTTCCCCAGGAATTTCCTTCCCCCATTGTCTAAACCACCCCACACTGAACCCCTGACCCCTCCGTGTTGCATCACAGACACGCAGATGTTGTTCGCGAGTGGCGTTTCAAGGCCGGCACGGCACGCAGCAAGCGGGCGACGTGGCCAGCGTCACTCCCGACCGCCTTTGTCTTCCCCAGTGTGTGCGCATCGAACGAGGGGTACTCATTCAAGGCTGAGTCGACCTAGGGGAGGCCCAGGATCGGTTCAGATAACCGCCACTGTTTGGTGGCCGCATAGAGACCCACGGTTTATGTCGGGTTCGTAGCGTAGCGGCACCAGTCGCCACGATGCCGCCCCTCACAATTCACACACGCGTGCTAAGACAAAGTCCCCCCTTGTGACCTTAACAGACTGTTGGGCCAAGTGCGGTTAGCGAGCAGCAGCTTTGAAGGCCTGCGCGGCACACGAGGGGGTGGGTGGCCAATGCCACACCCATCCACCTTTTTCTCCCTAGAGGCGATGTTTACTACACACCGTACCAGGTAGTCATTTGAGGCTGAGTCGACCTAGGAGGGCCCCAGGACTGGTTCAGATAATCGTCGTTGGCGTTGGCCGCGAGTGGGAATCGAACTCGGGTCTAGTCCAGCGCGCGCTACCGCTCCCCCACACAATAACAACCTCCATCCGCCACTAGGTGGCCGTGACGTCACCACGGCGCCTGTGCCAGGCTAAGTGCACTTTAAGGCACGTGAAGTGTCGGAACGCCTACTGTCGGGAGGTCACGGGACAGACCCAGGTACCATGGGTTGACTGACTGAGATGACTGGAAAATGCACCACTCTACCCCACCAGAGACAAACATCCCCCATATAGCCTTAATAGACTGCTGGAGCAAGTGCTCTTAGTGAGCACCTATGAATGCCGGCGCTGTGGCACACGAGGGGGTTGGGTGTCCAACCCCACGCGTGGCCGCCTTTGTCTCCCTGCTGAGATGACTGGCCGATTGCGCCACCTGTGCCCCTCCACCGCTGTGCCAACGTTGTGTGTGTGCGTTGTGTTTTTTTAGCAGGGGGTCTCCACCCACGCCTGTTCTTTGTTTCCAAAGCGGCGAGTTCCCAAATCCCAGCGCCGGCAAAAAAGAAAAAAGAACGCTCGGCCCCGGCCAAGCGGGTTGAAGGCGCGCGGAAAGTATGCGCGGCAAGAGAAAAAAAAGACAATCCACCCCCCCCCCCCCCAAATTGGCAAGCACCGTGTGTGAACTTGTGTGTGTGTGTGCACGCGCGCATGCACACGACACTCCACGTGGCATCAATGTGCACATAGCCTGGCACAAGCGCCGTGGTGATGTCACCGCCACTTAGTGGCGAATGGCGGTTGTTGTTGCGCGCGCATGCGTGTGTGCGTGTGAACTTGTTTGTTCCCGCGTTGGAATTTGTGCCCGCGTGTGAACTTATTCGTGCGTGTGTGTGTGTGCGTGTGAACTTGTGTGTGTGTGTGTGCGTGTGAACTTGTGTGTGTGTGTGTGTGCGTGTGAACTTGTGTGTGCGTGCGAACTTGTTTGTGTGCGTGCGAACTTGTTTGTGTGCGTGTGCATGTGAACTTGTTTGTGCGCGTGTGTGAACTTGTATGTGTTTGTGAACATGTGTACCTGGAACGGTTGTGTTAACATCGCCACTGAAATGTGGCCGGGCATGGTGCTAGCCACGCACCCACCCACCCCGTTCGCGAGCCACAGTGCCCGGCCTTTGTAGACGCCGCTGCAGCGCTACCGGCACTTAGCCCGACAGTCCGTTAAGGCTACACGGGGGGGGCGGTGGGCGGGGGGGGGCCTTTGCTGTGTGCGTCGCTGTGGATGGGATCGCGTGTCGCGCTGCGTGAAAAATTCACGAGCGGAAAGAACGCACGGGTGAGCTGCGTGGCGCGCTCGCGTACGTACGTACGAGTGTGCGTGCGTGTGTGCACTGCCAGTCGTGGGTGAGCGTTAGCGCAGCGGTTCGCGTGCTACGAACCCGGTGACCCAGTGTTCGATTCTCGCTCACGGTCGTGCGTTGGTGCCAGCCACCCAACCCTTCGTGTGCCGTGCCAGACTTCGTAGGTGCTCGCGAACTGGACTTGCCCCTACGGTCTGTTAAAGGCTATACGGGGGATGTTTGTATCTGTGTGTGTGGCTGAGTCTGAGGAGCGGTGACACAATGGTCGGCAGACTTCTCTACCCGACCCGGCGTCGAGTTCGATTCCCGCTTACGGCCAACACCGGTGATGATTATCTGAACCAGTCTTGGGCTTCCCCTGGATCGACTCGACCTAAAATGGGTACCTGGTGCAATATGTAAAAACATCGCCACTAGGGAGACAAAGGTGGCCGGGCTTGGTTGCGGCCACCCCACCCCCTCGTGTGCCGTGCCGGCCTTAATTGGTGTTCGCTAGCAGCGCTTGCCCCCACAGTCTGGAGTGTCTACAAGGGATCTTTGTCTTCGTGTGAGTGGGTGTGTGCGCGTGAGAGTGCATGTGTTGTGTGTGTTGTGTGTTATTGTGTGGGAATGTGCGAGAGAGCGTTCGTACATCTATGTGAGTGCGTGGCACGTGGGTGTGCGAGTACGTGGAACGTGCGTGTCTCTGTGAGTGAGTGCGTGACACTAAGACCATGGGGAGTCGTGGCGCAGCTGTTAGCGCCCTGCACTATGAAGCCGGCAAACCGAGTTCGATTCCTGCTCACGGCCAACACCAGTGACGATTACCCGAACCGGTCCTGGGCCGACTACCCTAGGTCGACTCATCCTCAAATGAGTACCTAGTGCAATGTGTGAGCATCGCTACTGGGGAGACAAAGGCGGTCGGGCGTGATGCTGGCCAACCACCCCCCCCCCGTGTGCCGTGCCGGCCTTTATAGGTGTTACTCGCGAACAGCACTTGCCCCTACAGCCTATTAAAGGATATACAGGGGATCTTTGCCGTTGCGTGTTTGTGCACATGGAGAGCGGTAGTGCCGTGGTTAGCGCGCACTACACTACTAATCCCGGCAACCCGAGTTCGATTCCTGCTCACGACCAATAACAGCTCGACTTAACCATAAATGAGTATCTGGTGCAGTGTGTAAACATCGGCACCGGACATGGCGTGCTAACAGCACTTGCCCAAACAGTCTGTAAAGACTATGGGGGGGGGGGGGGAGATCCTTGCCTGCGTATTTTTTGGCAGTCTACTTACGTGTGCGTGCCCAACTACAAGCGACCTTGCATGCGTTTGTGCCCATCCGCGCACGCGACAACGTGTACCTGTGCGGATGTGTGCCCGTGAGCTACCCCTTGCGCGTTTTGTGTTTTTAGTTTGTTGTTGCCCTGTCCCCCCCGCACCTCCGATTAGCACGGTTGGCCACGTACGGTGCGGAAGAAGTTCCACAAACACACATGCGTACGTTGCGTTTGCGGATGTTTGTGTACGTGCGTGCGTGTCAGTGCATGTCTGTGCTTGTGCGTGCCTGTGTGTCTGTACGTGTCTGCGTGCGCATGCTTTCATGTGTCTCCCTGCCTCCACTCTTCACCCTCCCTCTCCCCGGCGTTGCGTACGGGAAACTGCTGTGTTTGGGACGAAAAAATTAACTTGAAAAAATGTTTTGCCGACGATCGCGACGATAGCCACGGTGGTTGACGTTGATTAAGTCGCTGATTGCAGAGGCCGGCCCAGGGAGACTTGGGAGGAGTGCTGGTGTTGTGGGGTTCATGATGGTCGTGTTCACAGGGGGGGTACCTCTTGTTTTGTGGGGTTCATGATGGTCGTGTTCACAGGGGGGTCTTTTGTCTTGTGGGGTTCATGATGGTCGTGTTCACAGGGGGGGTGCCTCTTGTCTTGTGGGGTTCATAATGGCCTTGTCACACATTTTAGCCTGGAACTTTGTTGAAAGTTTTAGACGACATCATGGATCACATCTGGTCGGTACAACATCGTTGCGCCACGTCGATATAAACTAAACTCTTTTTGTTGGGAATCGACTTGGCTGTCGCAAATGATAGCTCAATAAAGTGGCCTTTCAAGTGGAAAATTATAGCAGCCAAATACAGTAAATGCTTGACGTTGATTCTAAACGTGGAGGCATCATCGGAGGAGCCGGAGAAAAATCCACGTGACCACGGGGAGAGAGAGACACACATTCCGAATATACTGCAGGAGGCAGGGTTGGGGATCGTACTCACAACCTCCCGCATACCAGGCAAGGTAGTTAATATCTCGCCACCGTGGCGCCCTATTGTATGATGATATTGTCTGCTGATGTCCCTAACGACGTTGCTCTCCTTCCTGTCCCCCCCCCCCACGTCCCCCCCCCCTTGCCCCACAGCCCAGCGTGTTGGTCGTGAGCCGGCGCTCGTCCCTCAAGGCACTCGCTCAGCTGGGCGCATACGAGCGGGCGGCGTGGAAGGTGGACAGCAGCTGCATCGCTGTGACGGTGAGGTCTCGCCGTCATCTATCCACTGCTGCATGAATTCCGCGGCAACTTCCCTCACAGCCTCGGCGAATTCCCTGCGCCCGATTTCCTCCTTCACTGGGACACGCCTGCGGTTATTGTCCTACCCCCTCCCCTACCCCCCCCCGGTACCCCCCTCGCCCCCCCCCCCCCCGTACCCCTATCGTGGCAACGCCAACACGGCCGTGTGGCACGCAGATGTTGATCGCGTGAGAGAAGCATTCCCCCGGTCTCCCTCCACCCGCTTGATTGCCTGCCCAGCCGGCTGGGTAATGGAGCCTGGTGGATGTAGCGTGGTTGGCACTGCGGGGACACAAACTATCATCTATTAAAAGTAAAAACTTTAATCAGGTAAAGGCTGGCTGAGCTATACAGTAGTACCCCCTCTTAACGACGGCAATTGGTTCCACGATACCGGTCGTTAAGCGACTTTGTCGTTAAGCGATTTGGTCGTTATGCGAGCATAGGAAATACGCGTTGAGGGCTAAATTCGTTCCGATAGCATCGAAAGTGACCCGTTTTTCACTCAGAAAAACGTGCTTTATAATATTTAAACAATGGATATTAATGCATAAATATACGAGCAACATTATAAACACGTAATATTAAAAGAAACTTGGTTACAGGTCGTCCTCTGCTTATGATGGAGATGCGTTACGACGACCCCATCGTAAGTCAAAAATATCGTAAGTCGAAGATGGCCCTAGCCTACCCAGGAGCCTTAAAGAATGGTGATAATTTAGCAAAACAGAGCAATTTACAGTACCGTACTGTATAAACTATATACTGTATGTATTTATTAATTACAATACTGTATTGTACAGTAAAATGTAAAGTAAAAAGAAGGGAAATTCTTAGCCTACCGATATGAACTGCAATTTAATAGAAAGTTTTTTTCAGGAAACAATCCTATTTGCTATAAAAACTTTTAACATGCTTTGAAACACAAAAAACACAGGAAAAAATACACGCGCTAACACCGAGACAACTTAACTCTGTCGACCGCTGGTGAGAGTGAGGCATCACCACACAAGGCGGGAGATGCTTACATCACGGCAGCGTCCCAACATACAGTATCGTACCTCGTACGCTGCTGCGTTTGCCTGCCGCGCAAAATTTAAAATATTTTACAATTGTGTCGTATCGCTATCGCCATCGTAAGATCGAAATATCGTAAGTCGGACCATCGTAACTCGGGCACTATCTGTAATCGATGCATTAATTCATGTTTACTGTACCTACCTTCAACAGCCCGTCGTTAACAGGGAATAGTCTGTAAGCGAACACATTGGGCTCTATGGAGGCACTACACCACTATCCACTACACTACACTACTATACACTACACTCCTATAAACTACATTACACACTACACATTGGGCTCTATGGAGGCCCGTCGTTAAGCGATTCGTTGTTAACAGGGTGGTCGTTAAGAGGGGTTCGACCTGACCATAACAAATGATAGCTCAACGAAGTGGCTTATCACGTGGAATTTGTTACTTTTTGACCCCATGCCCCTATTGGAGATCTGTGAAATAGAGCTTTATAGGCTTATCGGATTCCTCCACTATAAGTACATCTTCTGATTCTGAAATTTGTAGCAGCAGCCAAATACTCTAAACGCATCACGTCGAGTCTCATCGTGGAGGGGAAACACTGGAGGACCCGGAGGAAAAAAAATATCCGTGCGACCACGGGAAGCGAGAGAGACACGCAAACTCCTAATATACAGCAGCAGGCATTGTCAGGGTCGGGAGCGAACCCACGACCTTCTGCATACCAAGCGAGGTCGTCAACATCTCCTAGCCACCGTGATGATGATGATGATTAGAGAGAGAGAGAGAGAGACATGCAAACTCAAAATATACAGCAGCAGGCATCGTCAGGGTCGGGATCGAACCCACGACCTCCTGCTTACCAAGCGAGGTAGTCAACATCTCCTAGCCACCGTGATGATGATGATGATGATTAGAGAGAGAGAGAGAGAGACACGCAAACTTCAAAAATACAGCAGCAGGCATCGTCAGGGTCGGGATCGAACCCACGACCTTCTGCATACCAAGCGAGGTCGTCAACATCTCCTAGCCACCGTGATGATGATGATAAGAGAGAGAGAGAGACACGCAAACTCCTAATATACAGCAGCAGGCATCGTCAGGGTCGGGATCGAACCCACGACCTCCTGCATACCAAGCGAGGTAGTCAACATCTAGCCACCGTGATGATGATGATGATTAGAGAGAGAGAGACACGCAAACTCCAAATATACAGCAGCAGGCATCGTCAGGGTCGGGATCGAATCCACGACCTCCTGTACACCAGGCGAGGTAGTAACATCTCCTAGCCACCGCTGCTCCCTGCATCTCGCCACCCACCTCCCCACTCCCACCCCCCGCCGACACCCCCCGCCCACACCCCCTACCCCCCACTGAGTTGCGAAGACATGTGCCAGTGCCCCAGGCGAAATTCCTCTGAAGTAAATATGCTCGCTGTTCTGTTGTACCCGAGCATCGCGTTTAGGTTGCCCTGCGATCCACTTTGTAATCGTATTGCCGTCTCTTGTGTGCTGTGCCGGTATTCCGTCTGTGTGTGTGGTCTGTGTGCTGTGTGTGTGCGCGCTTTGTGTGTGCTCTGCTGCAGACGGGACGGGGCTATGTGCTGCTGTTCGACGTGCTGCTGGTGGGAGGGGAGGAGAACAGCCTCTACCTGGCTGTCGACCACAGGTCTGTGTGTGTGAGCTGAGCGTGTGTGTGTGGTGCAGTGTTTAAAAGCATTGCCATGAGAGAGACAATGGCGGCCAATGTGTGGTGCTGGTCACCCACCCCCTCGTGCCGTGCCGTTCTTCAAAGGTGCTACTTGCTAACGGCACTTGCCCCAACAGTCTGCTAAGCGGGGGTTCTTTGTCTTGTTGTTGCGTGCCCTGAGTGTGTTCCCTGAATGTGTGTTTGTGTATCTGTCTGTGAGTGTGAGGAGCGGTGACACAGTGGTTAGCAGACTTCACTACCAATCCGGTGACCCGAGTCTGATTCCCGCTCACGGCCAACATCGGTGACGATACATTTTCTGAGCCTGGGGCCTCCCCTAGGTCGACTCAGCCTCAATGAGTACCTGGTGTGATGTGTAAACATCGCCATGGCGGGGGGAGACATCGGGTGGCCGGGCGTGATGTTGGCCACCCACCCCGTCGTGTGCCGTGCCGTTCTTCATAGGTGCTACTCGCTAACAGCACTTGCCCCAACAGTCTGTTAAAGGCTATACGGTGGGAACCTTTGTCTTTGTGATTCTGGCAGGGGCAGCCCGGTGCGGAGGGGCGTCCCGGGCTACAAGGACGAGCAGCGCGTGCCGGCGCTGTCCCTGGAGCTCGGCCGTGTGCTCGACATCCAGGCCTCCATCTCCTGGTGCGTCCACCGCCACCGTCAACACCGTCGTCAACACCGTCGTCATCATCATCACGGCCACCGTCGTCATCGACAACACTTAACACCAACTGCCAATACCAATTACAACAAGGCCACCATTGGCATAAACACCATCCACGCAAGATGTGCATCACCTTCAACATCAAAGCCCCTTTCATCATTTGCTTTGCCACAAATGAGTCACAGTACCTTGCTGGTCTCATCAAGGAGCATCAGCCCATCATCACGCGAACGCCGTTCATCCTCGTGGCAGCATTGGCTTTTGGCTGACCATCGAACAAAGATGGTCACTGCATAGCGCGTTATCAGATGCGCTTCAGCGGCCGTCTGGACCGCTCTTCCATCTGATTAGGAAGCCACTGGAGCCGTGTACTTTTAAACCATCTAGATTGACAAACTCATTTCTTTATCCATAATACAGCTTTGTGGGTTAGATCGCGTAAATATATAAAAGTGTCGTTAAACCCGCCACCACCCGACGCAGCCAATTAGTAAGGTTTGTTACATAAACAGAACATGCCAGTAATTACATCTAGCTTCATCAGGCGACAAATCTGGCTGTGGCCTGATGAAACCAGTTGTAATTTATGTCGAAATGTCATACTCAAATTGTAAATATTGTGTGCTGTACTAGTAATGAATTAGCAAATCTAGATTGGCACATTCTGTTTACGTGACAAACCTTACTAGTTGGCTGTGTCGGATGGTGGCGGGTTTAATGACACATCTATATATTTATGCGATCCAACCCCAAAAAAAACCCTGTATTATGAATGATATTGGTCGCGAAAGCTACGTGTTAAACTCATTTCTTTATAACTACTTTTTGCCTTTAGTTTGTCGTCCTTTCCCCGCACCTCCGATCAGCACGGTTGGCTATGTATGGTGCGAAAAAAGTTCAACATACATACTGCCCATAGACTCAACACTGCCTATAGACTCAATACTGCCCGTAGACTCAACACTGCCCGTAGACTCAGCACTGCCCGTAGACTCAACACTGCCCGTAGACTCAACACCGCCCACAGACTCAGCACTGCACCATAGACTCAACACTGCCCATAGACTCAACACTGCCCCATAGACTCAACACTGCCCATAGACTCAACACTGCCCATAGACTTAACACTGCCCGTAGACTCAGCACTGCCCGTAGACTCAGCACTGCCCGTAGACTCAACACTGCACCATAGACTCAACACTGCCCATAGACTCAACACTGCCCATAGACTCAACACTGCCCGTAGACTCAACACTGCCCACAGACTCAACACTGCCCGTAGACTCAACACTGCACCATAGACTCAACACTGCACCATAGACTCAACACTGCACCATAGACTCAACACTGCACCATAGACTCAACACTGCACCATAGACTCAACACTGCACCATAGACTCAACACTGCACCACAGACTCAACACTGCTCCTCTGATTAGCACAGTTGGCTACGTCCGGTGTGAACTTCGTTCGCACCACACGAAGTTCAACATGCACGCGCACGCGAGAGTGGCGGGGGGGAATCGAGCAGTGGGTGAGTGATTGAGAGGCTCTCTCTCTCTCGACTGAAGTGGCTTCACCCTCCGGCCACAGCTGCCGCTTCACGCGGCGCGGGCGTCCGGGTCCGGCGGGTGCCCTCCGCCCGGCCTTTCCGATCACGACGACAACGACAACAACAACAAGAACAATTCAACAGCTTTAGTTTAGTAACGCACCCCTGTGTGTTGCAAGTGTCTCTGCGCGCAGGTGAAGGTACGGACACAGCGCTGCAGTTGCTCGCGTGCGCCCCTGCTGGCAGAAAAGCCTGTGCGAGAGAGGGTATTTGGCCTACTCTTCCACACTGGCCAGATGTCTCCTATCTCTTCTATAACCCTTCTTCTCCCTCCCTCCCTCCCTCCCTCATCTACCTCCCTCTCCTCCCCTCCTCATAGCCTCATCTCACTGCCCGATGACATCATTGCCACGACAACGGATGGCAAGCTGCACCATCTGCGCTGGGACGGGTTGACCAATGGGAGGAAGGCGCTCGACCTTTGCACTGTGCCCTTTGCGGTCGACCTTCAGTCGGCTGCCGGTGAGCTCAGCGATGATGCAGGGTTGCGGTGGTCCGCGGAGTCACGGGGTCGCCTGCTTACTGGCGTCGTCGCTGAAACCAGCCGAGTTGAGAGACCGAATTCGAGCCCTGGGTCTGGGTGTCCCCCTCTCCATCAGCGGGCTCATGATGGCCATGTCACCAGATGGCCTTTAAAGAGACTCATGAATGTGTGACGTGTGTAGTAAACGTCGCCACTGGGGTGACAAAGGCGGCCGGGCGTGGATCTGGCAACCCAGCACCTCGTGTGCCACAGTACCGGCCTTCATAGGTGCTGCTACTCGCTAACAGCACTTACCCCAACAGTCTGTTAAAGTTACACGGGGGATCTTTGTATATGGTATGCGCGTGGAGTATGTGCTGTGTATGCGGTGCGTGTGGGGCTTACGCGGTGCGTGTGGTGTGTGTAGTGCGTGGTGTGTGCTTGTAGGAGCGAGTTGTCCAGGTAAGACTTGTGGATCTGAGAGGCGACACGCACGCACAGACAGAAGGGTCGCCCGTTACAGCCTTCAACCAGATGGTTGGGGTGTGTGTGGAACTTCGTTCACGAGAGGCGGAGCGTCGTGAAAGGTGGCGTGCATCGTGGTGGAGCGTAGTGGTCCAAGGTCGTGTAGGGTGGAGCGTGGTGGTTCATGGTGGGGTATGGTGGATCATGGTGGTTCATGGTGGAGTGTGGTGGTTCATGGTGGATCATGGTGGGGTATGGTGGATCATGGTGGAGCGTGGTGGTTCATGGTGGAGTATGGTGGATCATAGTGGAGCGTGGTGGAGTGTGGTGGAGTATGGTGGATCATAGTGGATCGTGGTGGATTGTGGTGGAGCGTGGTGGAGCATGGTGGATCATGGTGGAGTCTGGTGTTTCATGGTGGAGTATGGTAGATCACAGCAACGTGAAAGGTCTGTTAAGGCTACAGGGTGGTGGGACACACCCCCCAACGTCTTTGTCTGTTCCGCAACCAGGTGCGCCGCTGCCGCCGCGCCCGGTAAGCGTGCGGGACATGGCCTTCTGCCAGACGCTTGGTGGCTTCGCCGTGGTCCTCACCGACGGCCGCGCCGGCTTCATCACCGCCGCCGACTCCTGCACGGACGTGAGGCATCGCTCGCCCATCCGCTTGCCGGCTCGGTTGTCCGTCCGCGTTCGCTTGACCCGATTGATTATCGCCCGCTCGCCCCGGTCGTTGTCGCCCGCTTGCCCACCTGCCCCCGTCCCTGCCCGCCGGCTCACTTTGCCCCAAATCGCTTGCCCGTGCGTTAAACTGCTCGCTTTGCCCGCCGCCGCGATCATTTGCTCGTCCGCTCGCTCACTCTCCCGTCAACTCTCCCCTCAACTCTCCCGTGCGAGCAGCAGGTGCTGGGCGTGTGGGCGCCCGACGTGGCGGACGGGAGCTGTGTCGCCGCCAACAACAAGTACCGCTTGCTCGCCTTCGGCTGCCGCAGGTGACGTCACTGGCCCTAGGCCGGGTCTCGTGCCGCCCCCTGGTGGCGTAGTCGTCGTCATAGCAGCAGCAGCAGCAATCGTCTTAGCTAGCCAACCTTCGATTCTGTGTCAGGTCTTTCACCTTGAGGCTCGATCTTCCACGAAGCTCGTGGTCCCAAGGGCCGTTCACCTTGTTGGAAAGTGGAAAGACCCAACGCGGAAGACCCCTGAGGTCGGTCGGGCGGTGGCGGTTTGAACGACGCATTTATAGTTTACGTGGTCGAACCCAAAAAACCTCGATGCAACCTCACTTATCCATAATACAGGTTTTTTTTGGGTTAGATCGCGTAAATATATAAAAGTGTCGTTAAACCCGCCACCACCCGACGCAGCCAATTAGTAAGGTTTGTCACGTGATCTTAACGTGCCTATTCGTTACTAGTACAGCAGTGTGTTGGGGAGCAATTCCACAACATTTACAGTCTTGAGTACGATCTAACCCAAAAAAAAACCTATATCATGAATATTGGTCGCAAAAACCGACGCGTTAAACCAACCTTACTTGAGCGTTGAGTGGTGGTGGTGGCGGCGGTGGGTTTTGGTACGACGCATTAATATATTTACGCAGTCTGAGCCCAAAACAAAAGCCTTGATTATATGGAAGGTTGGGGGGGACACCTTTTTTTTTGTTTGTGTGTGCTGCAGTGGCTGCGTGCTGGTCTACGCCATGGACACTGTCGCTGGAGCGCTGCAGCTGTCCCATCGGCTGGAGCTCACGGCCAAAGACTACCCCGGTAAGGAGGAAAGGGGGGGTGCGCCGTGCCTGGCCGGCCGGTGGCCGTGGGTGCGCTTGGGGCCGTGGAATCAAGATTCCCGAGGTGGAATCCGATGAGCTAAAAAAAACGCTCTTGCGTCATCTTAGACCCGAGTTCGAGTCCCCCCCCCCGTCGCTCGTGGCCAACACCGTTGAAGATTGCCTGAACCAGTCCTGGGGCCCCCCCCCCTCGGAACGAATCGGCCTCGAATGAGTAACCTGGTGCAGTGCGTAGTAAAACATTGCCACTGGGGGAGACAAAGGCGGGAGATCGGCCGTTTCAGTTTTTCAGTTTTCAGTTTCATTTATTTGGTATAGCCCTGTGAGCCATTCGGCTCTTGAATCGGGTGTAACTGCAACAAGCAAAAAACAGAAACATGAACAGGAAAACATCTTAAAGTGACTATGTGACTGTGTAAACAGAAAATCCAGGAAAAAAACAGCAAAATATTCCTGAAAAAGCACCATACACCAATGCTGTGTGCAAAAATCCCAGTGGGATGCAAGTCAAACAACAACCACAAGACAACTTAGATTAAGGCCATCAGTCTAACTCCGTACTACAATAAACAAAAACATGGCCAAACCAAAAAACGTTTTCGAAATAACCAAAATAAAGCCCTAAATGCAATGTAACAGTGATCATAGGGACTGTGACCGAATTTTTAACAATAAACTACATAAATGACATGTAACACCAAACCCTAGAGCCATAGCTGGCTGCATAAGTCACTCCACAAACAACAGGAGCATCAGTCGGGAGTATCATTTTTCAATGCACCTTTAAGATCAGCACACTAAATCAAAATACAGATAATACCTTGCAGCGGTCATCTGGAGCGAAACATTTTATTTTAGGTCATTGAATAGCAGTGGCAGCTAGGGGTGTACAACTCCTCTAGGGCAGTTTTGAGTGAAGATCTCATAGGTAGTGATTCAAGTTGCAGTTTATTGGCAATAGCATTCCAGACCCTGGGAGCATCAATAGCAAAGGCCCTCCAGTTTTTGTACGGCAATAGGAAATGTGAAGCTGGTAAATGAGTGAAGACCTGAGGTCAAATTTGTTCTTTGAAACAGAGAGGAGATTCAGCTGGTAGTCTGCGGATTTTTTTGTAAGTACATTGTGAATAAATAAGATCTGGTGCACAAGCCGTCGAACATTAAGAAATGTTAAGTTTGACCCAATGTAGAGATCACAGTGGTGAGTCCTATATGGGCAGTTCAATGCAAATCTTAAGGCCGAGTGATAGATGGAATCAAGCTTCTTCAGTACAGTACTTGGGGCTGATTTATACACGATGTCACAGTAATCAAGTAGAGGCAGTATCGTAGCTTTTATCAATTCCAAACGGAACATAGGGGGGAAGCAGTGCTTGTGTCGATACAGAAAACCAATTTTTATTTTTGTCTTTTTACCTTTTATAATCAATGTGATCCTCAAAATTCAGTTTTGAATCCAGGATGACCCCAAGATACTTTAGATCTTGACTTGCTCTATTGATAATTATTTAAGGAATGTAATTGGGGAAAAATAACTTCCTGCTTTAGTCCTAGTGAGAAGCATAGCACCTTGGTTTTGGAGGTATTCAGGACTAGTTTAAGAGCAACTAGCTGATGTTGTAGTTTGTTGAAATCACCCTGGAGCTTAGCAATCACGTCATCTGGAGAGTGGCCAGCAGTAATCAGTATCGTGTCATCTGCAAAAAGATTTACCCTGGAATGATCCAGGTCAGTGCCCAAGTCATTGACATATAGAGAGAACAAGATGGGGCCAAGGATGGAACCCTGTGGAACCCCTTTTGTTATCTTAACACTGTTTGACCTCCAACCATCTGTGAATACAGTTTGGGTGCGAGAAAAGAGGTCATTTTTTAACCATTTTACTGCGTTTTCGGAAAAACCGAGGCAACTTAGTTTACTAAGCAGGGTGTTGGACAGGTCAAGAAAAAGACAGGCACAGTACTGCTTATTATCATGGCTACTGTAAATCTGATTCAGAGAGTCTAATGCAGCAGATGTGGTGCTGTATGTTTTCCGGAACCCAGATTGTTTTAGATGTTGTAGATTGTTGGTGGACAGGAAACTGCTAATTTGGTAGTTCAATCATTTTTCAAAAATTTTCATCAACGGGGACAAAATTGAGATAGGTCGGTAGTTATCTGGATCATCTTTAGGGCTCCCTTTGTGAAGTGGACGGACATAGGAATGTTTCCATTCTAGAGGAACTGATGCTTCTTTGATGAACAGGTTGAAAATATGGGCTGTAGGTTTGTATATTAGGTGAACAACAGTTAGTAGAGCAAAGACGGGAATACTATCTGCTCCGGTAGAGGAGGACCCTTTGAGGTAGGACAGTTGTTTCAGAACATTACTTTTGTGGATTGGCTGGAAGCTAAATTCGTTTTGTGTTTGGACAGGGGTGTAGGAATTTGCATGAGCAGGGTTGACTCCCAATACATTATCAAAAAGATTACCAGCTTCAGAAAATTGAAGGTTAAAATTGTCAACAATTTTTTTTGGGATCTGAAAAATATTCCCACCCACCTAGGCCCTCGTGCCGTGCCGGCCTTCATAGCTGCTGCCGCTCGCTAACAGCACTTGCTCGAACGATCTGTTAAGACTATGCAGGGGATCTTTGTCTTTGTGCGGTTGTGGTGATGGCTGCCTCAGATGAGGCCAATGCGGTCGGGCGTGGTGCTGGCCACCCACAGCCTCTCGTGTGCCGCAGTGCTTGGCCTTCATAGCTGCTGCTCGCTTTAACAGCACCTGCCCCAACAGCGTGTTGAAGCTATACGGGGGGGTGAATCTTTGCCTTTGTGCGGCTGTGGTGGCGGCGGCGGTGGTGGCGGTGCCGTCGTGGCGGACGGGACAGACATGTGCAAGCGGACGGGCGCCGTGCAGAACGTGCGCTGGAGTCCCGATTGGACGGTGCTCGTGCTGAGCTGGGAGCGTGGAGGCCTATCGGCGTGGAGCGCCTTCGGAGCGCCGCTGCTGTGCACCCTCGCTGCCGACTTCGGGTGGGCTGCCCGGCACCACTTCCGGCACCGCCAGCACTACCAGCACTGTTACCATTACCAACACTACCAGCACTGTTACCATTACCAACACTACCAGCACTGTTACCATTACCAACACTACCAGCACTGTTACCATTACCAGAACAACCAGCAGCACAACCAGCACAACTAGCACTACCAACAGCACTACCAGCACTGTTACCATTTCCAGCAGCAATACCAGCACTACCAGCACAACTAGCACTACCAGCACTGTTACCATTACCAACACTACCAGCACTGTTACCATTACCAACACTACCAGCACTGTTACCATTACCAACACTACCAGCACTGTTACCATTACCAGAACAACCAGCAGCACAACCAGCACAACCAGCACAACTAGCACTACCAACAGCACTACCAGCACTGTTACCATTTCCAGCAGCAATACCAGCACTACCAGCACAACTAGCACTACCAGCACTACCACCAGCACTACCAGCACTACCAGCACAACTAGCACTACCAGCAGCACTACCAGCAGCACTACCAGCACTGTTACCAGCGACCCGAAATTGGTTCTCGCTTATGGCCAACACCGGTGACGATTATCTGAACCGTTCCTGGGCCTCCCCTCGGTCAGCTCAGCCTAAAATGAGTACCTGTTGTGGTGCTGGCCACCTACCCCCTCTGGCGCCGTACCAGCCTTCATCAGTGCTACTCGCTAACAACACTTGCCCCAACAGTCTGTTAATGCTACACGGGGGATCTTTGAGGTGGTGGTGATGATGCTCGTATTTGTGTCTGGTAGATTCCATCCCGATGGAAGCCGGAAAGAACCATTAAAAATCAGCTCTATGGTGAGTCAGACATGGCCAACGCAAGCCACAACAACTTTAGGGCTCCCTGGTGGCAAGATGTTAACTACCTCGCGTGGTATACGGGAAGTCATGGGTTCGATCCCGACCCTGACAATGCCTTCTGTGTATTTGGAGTTTGCGTGTCTCTCTCTAGCTTATCATCATCACAATGGCTAGGAAATGTTAACTACCTTGCCTGGTATACAGGAGATCGTGGGTTCGATCCTGACCCTGACAATGCCTGCTGTATATTTGGAGTTTGCGTGTCTCTTTTTCTGTGGTCTCGTGGATTTTTCCCTCCACATTTAGAATTGACGCACGCTCAAGAGTATTTGGCTGCTATAAATTTCCATGTGATGATAAGCCACTTCGTGGAGATATCATTTGTGATAGCCAGGTCGCTTCTGAAAAAGAGCTATAATAGCTCAGTAGGCCTTATCTGTTAAAAATGATAATGATGTTGCTGATGATGACGAGATGTTGCTGATGATGATGTTGCTGCTATTATCATTGCTGCTACGATCGTTGCTGATGACGATGTTGCGGATGATGATGATGTTGCTGATTATGATGACGGTGTTGCCGATGACGGCGATGTTGCAGAGCTGGGGCCCTGAGGGTTACACCCTGTGGGTGCTCACGCCGCCCCCTGACGCAGGAAGTGACGTCAGCGATGGGGCAGGAAGTAAAGAGGATTGTGGGTACCAGGCGGAGCTGCTGATCCTGCACTTTGTGAAGAGTGCGCTGGCCCTGCACCCGTGTGTGGTGAGTCACAGTCATCACCTTGTCGCTATCGTCATTGTCGTCATGAGCCAAAACTTTTTTTAAACTATATCATTATCATCATCATCATCTCGTGAGAATTTATAGCAGCGGCCACGTAACTCTAAAATGCGTGACCTTGATTCTGTAAATGTGGAGGGGAAACGCCGGAGGATCCCGGAGGAAAAAAAAATCCACGAGGAGAGAGAGAGACATTACCTGGTAAAAAAAATATTTTTTTTAAATAGTTAAAATTCTGCCCCCTACGTCTCCACCCCCGACCTCTCCCCACCCCCCCAACTTTCTTCCCCCATTCCCCTCCCCCCACCAAAGAGCAATCAGGAGCAGGTGTTGCTGCAGGGCGACGATCGGCTCTACCTGAGCTGTGGGGAGCCCCCCACGTCCAGGCCTCACACTCCGAGCCCCCCCTTCCTGCTCGGACACAGACACTGGCACATAGTGCAGGTGAGGGGGGGTGGACGCCGGGGGGTGCAGCCACGCATCCACTACACCGCCACTACGCTCCACCTTTCACGTCGCTCCACCGTGATCCACCGTGAATCACTACGCCCCACCATGATCCAACACCTTTCACCACACTCCACCATGATCCACCATACTCCACCGTGAACCACCACGCTCCACCCTACACGACCGTGGACCACTACGCTCCACCACGATGCACGCCACCTTTCACGACGCTCCGCCTCTCGTGAACGAACTTCCACACACACACACCCCAACCGTCTGTTTGAAGGCTGTAATGGGCGACCCTCTTCTGTCTTTGCGTGCGTGTCGCCTCTCAGATCCACAACTCTTACCTGGACAACAACTGGCCCATTCGGGTGAGTGTTTACTACAAGCACGCACCACGCACTACACACACGCCACACACAAGCGCCGCATACACACCACGCACCACACACACCGCATACACACCACCCACCACACACACCACACACATGCACCGCATCTGCACCATGTACCACACGCACCACACGCACGCACCGCATGCACACCACGCACCGTACACACCGCATACACGCCACCCACCACACGCACCACACACACGCACTGCATACACACCACGCACCACAGAAACGCTCCGAATACACCACACGCACCACACACCACACACTACACACACCACACATGTGCACCGCATACACACCACGCACCACACTACACACAGCACACGCACCGCATGCACACCACGCACGACACGCACCGCATACACCACACGCACCATAGAAAACGCACCGCATACACCGCATGCACCGCATACGCACCGCAGAGTCCCCCGTATAGCCTTCCTTAACAGACTGTTGTTTGCGAGTAGCACTTGTGAACTCCGGCTCGGCACACTCACCACACCACACTGTCCACGTGCAACACACACACTCACCACACCACACAATCCACGCGCACCACACACACACACGCACCACACCACACAATCCACGCGCACCACACACGCACCACATCGCACAATCCACGCGCACCACACACACACGCACCACAGCTCTGTTGTGGCTTCAGTTGCTGTGCCGCAAGACTGCTATGCCGTGAGACTGCGCCGGTGCCGTGTGGTAACGCCGTGCGCTCCCTTGCCGTGGTGACAGCACGCCGCTATGGACGCCCAGGGCCAGTGCGTGGCCGTGTCGGGCCGTGCCGGCCTCGCCCACTACTCGCTCTACACCCGCAAGTGGAAGCTCTTTGGCAACATCACCCAGGTTAGCCTCGCTGCCCCGGTAGCCGCGCCCGCCGGGGTAACGCATCGCCGGGAGTCCACGCGTCGTCTGCGCAAGTGCTGGCGGTGCTGGTAATGATGATGGCGTTCGTGGCAGTGGTAGTGGTTGTGTGCCAGTATTGCTAGTGGCAATATTGCTAGTGGTGGTATAGTGCTAGCGAGTGCTACTGGTGGTGTTAGTTGGTCTCCTATTGGCTCAGTAAGGGGGCACAGGTGGTGGTCCATCTGCCGGTCATCTCGGTCGGTCGGGCACCTGCTGGGTCTGTCCCGTGACGTCCTACCAGCCAGTGAGCCTTCGACACTTCACGCGATAGCCTCGGAGTGCACCTAGCTTGGCACGTGCGCCGCCGTGACGTCACCACGACTCGGTGCCGAATGGCGGCTGTTGCTGCTGTCGTTGGTAGTTCGTGGTAGTTCTTGTGGTGCAGATGATGATGATAGTGGTGGTGGTTGTGGTGCCGGTGGTAGTGTTGATGCGGATGGTGGTGGTGGTGGTAGCTGTGCGGGTGGTGGCGGTGGCTGTGGTGATGGTGGCGGTGCGGGCGGTGATGGGTCACGCGGTTCCTCCTGTAGGAGCAAAGCATGGCGGTGACGGGCGGCCTGGTGTGGTGGCAGGACTTCATCGTTGCCGCCTGCCACAACCTTGCCGAGGGGCAGGACGAGGTGAGCGCCTCTACAAAGACAAAATATCCCCCCGTGTAGCCTTAACAGACCGTTGGGGGCAAGTGCTTTTCGCGAGTAGCAGGCACCTATGAAGGACAATGCGGCCATGCGAAGGGGTGGGTGGCATCACGCACCGACACCTCTATACACACACACACACACACGAACCTCTATACATGCGTACACACACGAACCTCTATACACACACACACACACACGAACCTCTATACATGCGTACACACACGAACCTCTATACACACACACACACACACGAACCTCTATACATGCGTACACACACGAACCTCTATACACACACACACACACGAACCTCTATACATGCGTACACACCACTATACTTGCGCACACCCACCTCTACACACACAAAGCTCTCCCGTATAGCCTTAACGTACTGTAGTGGGCAAGTGCTGTTAGCGAGTAATAGCAGCACCTATGAAGGACAATACAGCCACGCGTGGTGGCGGGGGGGGGGGGGTGGGTGGCTGGCGGCTGGCACCACGCCCTAGTGCGGATCTTTGCGCACACCGTGCCGGGAACTTATTTGAGGCCGAGTCCACCTAGGGGGGAGGCCCATCGCCGGTTCAGATAATCGTCGCCGGTGTTGGTGGCCGCGAGCGGGAATGGAATCTCGGTTCGCCGGGTTCCTAGCGCGGCACGCCAACCCCTACACTGTCTGACCCCTGCATTTGACCCGCCCGCCCCTCGCCCCACCCTCACCACTACCCCTCCCCCCCCCATACGTGACCCCCCCCCCCCCCCCCCCAGCTGCGTGTGTATCCGCGCGCCTCCAACCTGGACAACGCCCATGCCCACGTGCAGCGGCTGCCGGCGCCGCCGCTGCTGCTGGGCGGCTCCCGCGGGCGCCTCCTCCTCTTCTGCTCCGACCGCCAGCTGCACGTCTACAGCGTGGAGCGCAGCCCCCTCGACGTGTGAGCGGCGGGGGGGGGGGCGGGGAGGCGGGGAGGAGGTGGGGGGTGGGTGGGGAGGAGGGGGGTGGGTGGGGAGGAGGGGGGTGGGTGGGGAGGAGGAGGAGGGGGGTGGGTTGTTTGCTCTGGTCCGTGCGTGGGTTGAGCGTGGGTTGTGGCTGCAGGCAGCATGCCAAAACGTGACGGTGGTTATTTACTGCATCTCGTGGTTGCTCGTGTCCGCGCGTGGTTGCTCGTGTCCGCGCGTGGTTGCTCGTGGGTTGCGCGTGGTTGCTCGTGTCTGCGCGTGGTTGCTCGTGTCTGCGCGTGGTTGGTCGTGTCCGCGCGTGGTTGCTCGTGGCTGCTCGTGTCTGCTCGTGTCTGCTCGTGTCTGCGCGTGGTTGCCCGTGTCCGCGCGTGGTTGCTCGTGTCTGCGCGTGGCTGCTCGTGGGTTGCGCGTGGTTGCTCGTGTCTGCGCGTGGTTGCCCGTGTCTGCGCGTGGTTGCTCGTGGGTTGCGCGTGGTTGCTCGTGGGTTGCGCGTGGTTGCTCGTGTCTGCGCGTGTCTGCTCGTGGGTTGCTCGTGTCTGCGCGTGGTTGCTCGTGGGTTGCGCGTGGCTGCAGGCCGCACCCCGGCGTGACGCTGCGGGCCCTGCAGAGGGTCTCCCTGCAGGCCCACGTGCCCCACCCGGGCCTCGTGGTGTCGGTGGCCCTCACCAGCATGCGCTCTGAGAAGACGCTTTCCTCCCTGAGGCCCGCACAGCAGGTGGGTGTGGTGCAGTCCCCGTGTCCTGCGCACGCGTTGCCCCTGTGTGTGTGTCTGTGCGTCTGTGTACGTCCGTGTGTGTGTGTGTGTGTGTGGGAAGCGGTAGTGGATCGGTTAGCCCGCTACGCTGCGCTACGAAGCCGGCCACCCCGATTCCCGCTCGCGGCCAACACCGGTGTGACGATTGTCTTAACCGTTCCTGGGCCTTTCTCCAAGGTCGACTTAACTTCAAATGAGTACCCGGTGCAGTGTGTAAACATCGCCACTGGGGACACAAAGGTGGCCCAAACGTGGTGCTGGTCACCCCCCCCCCCCTCATGCGTAGCGTTGGGCCTTCGTAGGTTCTGCTACTCGCTAACAGCAGACTCAGCAGCTACGGGGGGGGGGCGGGCGGGGAATCTTTGTCTCCCTAGGCGTGTGCGGGAGACAGTGTGCTGCTGAACGTCGCCGGGCAGCTGCTCATGCTGCAGAGAGATCGCTCGGGGCCGCAGCCCCTGGACGTGAGCGACGATCCGACCTCCTCCACCTCCTCATCCACCTCCTCGGCAGCGTCCCTCGCACGCAAGAACGTACGTACCCGCTGGCCAATCATCCACCGTGGCATCGCACGCACGCATCCGCTGGCGAATCACCCCCAGCCGCCATCCCCCCCTCCCCGTCCCTCCCACCAACCCCCCCCCCCCCCCCCGCTAACTTCCGCCCCCTTTCCCATCCTGACACTCCTGGTAACGCTCGCTACTAATGTCGAACCCACCGTTACTAATGCACGTTCTCCCTCTACACATTTCTTACCCTAACCCATAACCAGTCACTAACCATACCCTTAATCCATCCTTAACCTGCCCCTAACCGGTCACTGATCCTTACCCCTCCTGACTCCTTACGCTTTACCTCCCCATCGATAGGCGTCACCCCAATCCCACCGTTGACTCTGATCCCCGTGTGTCGCCGGTGTCTCGCCTCCCGTTTGCCGTCCGCGTAGCCGTCGTTCTGCGCGCCGGTGGTTCTTGCCGAGTGCGTGGAAATCACGTGGACGACCGGGCACTCCGCTCCCAGGCCACAACCGCAGCCGCAATCCACGCCGCATCAGCCGCAGCAGCAGCAGCAGCAGCAGCAGGGCCCGGCCACAGAGGTGCTGTGGTTAGGCTGCGGCCGTTCCGGCATGAAGGTGTGGCTCCCCCTCTCGCCGGCCGCCTCGGACGGCGGCTGGCCCGCCGGCCCCCTTCACGGCTACAACCACAACCTCAACCACGGCCACCGCCACCACCACCACCACCAGGAACAGCACCACCAGCAGCAGCAGCAGCAGCATCACGCGGGCAGCGTGTTCCAGCACGCGTTCATGTCGCGCCGCATCATGCTGCCGTTCCCCGTGCCGGCGCTCTACCCGCTGACGGTGCTCGCCGAGCACGGCCTGGTACTGGGGGTCACCACCGAGACGCTGCCGGGATCCTCGTCCGGCAGCGGCGGTGGCGGCGGCGGCGGCGGCGGCAGCGTGGCCGACCTGCTGCCGTTCTGCGTGGCGGAGCGTGCGTCGCAGCTCTACCTCCCGGCCGTGCTGCGGGGACTACTGGCGCGGAATCTCGGTGAGAGAGCCGGGGGGGGGGGGGGTGGGGGAGGGGTTACGCCGAAAGGGGCGGTGGGGCCTGAGCGGGTGCGTGAGTGTGGATGGAGGGGGCTCGGGGGCCAGGGAGGGGGGCACGGAAGGGGTGCAGCCGGGAGTGGCGGTGCGGCCGGCTCCCCGTACGTGTCGGCGCCGCCGCCGCCTCGCACCGCGACGTTCACCGCGCGACGCTTGCCGCGCCGTCGCCCTCCCCCCCCCCCGCCCCCCCCCCGATCCCTCCCCCGCTACGTGCGTGCAGGCGACGCGGCGGTGTGGCTGGCCCGCGGCTGCTCCTCTTTGCCGTACTTCCGGCACGCGCTGGAGTCGGCGCTGCACGCCGTGCTCGAGGAAGAGGCGATGGCGCGCTCCCCCGTGCCGGACCCCCTGCTGCCGGCGCTCGCCAAGTTCGCGGCGGCCTTCCCGGGCTTCCTGCGCACCGTCGCTCATTGCGCCCGCAAGTCCGAGGTGGCGCTGTGGCCCTGCCTGTTCGCCGCCGTGGGCAGCCCCAAGCAGCTGTTCGAGGAGTGCCTGGTGGCGCGAGACCTCGAGACCGCCGCTTCCTATCTCATCATCCTGCAGGTGCGGTGGCGGGGGGCCGGGGGGCATCGAGAACCTCATGGGGGTGGGGGGGGGGTTATGGGGGAGGTTCGTAATGGTGGCGAGATGTTAACTACATCTGCAATCAGCGCAGTTGTCTACGTGCGGTGCGAAATAAGTTTTAAGTTCCCGACCCTGACGATGCCTGCTGCTGTATATTTGGAGTCTGCGTGTCTCTCTCATCATCATCATCACGGTAGCTAGGAGATGTTGACTACCTCGCCTGGTGTACAGGAGGTCGTGGGTTCTATCCCGACCCCTGACAATGCCTGCTGCTGCTGTATATTTGGAGTCTGCGTGTCTCTCTCATCATCATCATCACCACGGTGGCTAAGAGATGTTGACTACCTCGTCTGATATACAGGAGGTCGCGGGTTCGATCCCAACCCCCGACGCCTGCTGCATATTTGGAGTTTGCGCGTCTCTTTCTCTCTCTCTCCCCGTGGACTTTTTTTGCCGGGTCCTCCACATTTTAGAATTAACGTCACGCGTTTGGTAGTATTTGATAAGCCACTTTGTTGAGCTAACATTTGTGGCAGGTTCGCTTCCTGGTTTAAATTGTAGGTGCTCGCTTAACAGCACTTGCCTCAACAGTCTGAATATCTTTACCTGGCCACGCCCACCCTCCTGCCTGACTCCGCCCACCCCTCGACCTGGCCACTCCCACCCTCCTGCCTCACTCCGCCCACCCCTCTACCTGGCCTCGCCCACCCCCTACCTGGCCAATCCCACCCTCTGCCTGGCCACGCCCACCCTCTACCTGACCACGCCCACCCTCTTGCCTGACTCCGCCCCCCCCCCCCTCCGGCAGAACATGGAGGCGCCGGCGCTGAGCCGCCAGCACGCGACGCTGCTCTTCAACTCGGCGCTGGACGAGGGCCGATGGGACCTGTGCCGCAACATGATCCGCTTCCTGCGTGCCATCGGCACCGGGGGTGACGACGATGGCGGCGCCGGCGGCGGCGCCGGAGGAGGAGGAGGGGGGGCCGGCGGCGGTGGCGGCGGCGGCGGCGGCGCGGCGCCAGCCACGCCGCCCGGCTCCGTGAGTCGACCGGCACGCACGCGCGCCTCCGCGTCATCCCGCCCGTTGGCGAGCTCGTCGGCGCGCGTGCACTGGAACACATGACGCGCATCCTGCGCTCTCTCACGCTCCCTCTCGTCGCCCCGCTCTTTTTTCCGCTCGCTCTCGCGCACACAGGAGTCCAGCGCCACCTCCTCGTCCGGCTTCGAGTTCTTCCGCCATCGCAGCATCAGCCTCTCGCAGCCGCCCGACGGAGCGCCGTTTGCCGCGCCGGCGGGATCGGCCGCGGGTGGGGCGGCGGCCAGGGAGGGCAGCGCCAGCGGGGGCAGCGCAGCCTCGGGCACGCGGGGCGGGCCGCTGCACAAGGCCCTGAGCGTGCCGGATGGCCACGTCCCCAAACGGTACGGCGGTGGGCGCGGCCCCTCTATACACACTCACACACACAACCGCGACTGCACACAATTGCTCGCGTGCAACCACAACCATACCCAGTCTCTCGTACACACGTCACCAACCACGCACACAACCGCACGAGGGTCTCTCCGTCTCGCACGCGCCGCTCGTTCACCTTGCCCGCACCTCCCCCACCCCCCCCCCCTCCGCCCGGGCAGCGCCGGCGCGGCGCGGGCGGAGGCTTCGGCGGTGTTGCCGGGCGCCGGCTGCTCCCCGGAGGACGTCTTCCTGGACGCCATGCTGGCGCGCCACGCCCGCCGCCTGCTGGAGGGCGCCCGCGTGCGTCAGCTGGGCCGCTTCGCCGCCCGCCTCTCCTTCCCGCTCGTGGCGTGGCTCCGCAAGGAGCGCCACCGCGCCGCCCGGCCCGCCGACCCCGTGTCGGCGCTTCGCGGCCTCCACCGGGACTTCCGGCGCCCTCTGCCGCCGGCGCCGACGGCAACGCCGGTCGTGCCGGGCGCCGGCATGCCGACGGTGGCGGACTTGAGGCCGTCATGCCACGGGACCGCCGTGAAGCCTGGGCACCACGCAGCGCCATCCGGTATTGGCCCAAGGCAGCTGATGTCAACGTTTGTGTGGTGGCAGCCGCGGTGGTGGCTGTGGTGGTGAGGGTGGTGTCGGTTGCGGTGGTTGTTGTGGTGATGGCGGTTGGTGGTTGTGGTGATGGCGAGGGTGGTTGCGGTGATGGCGAGGGTGGTGTTGGTTGTGGCGGCGGGGGTGGTGTTGGTTGTGGCGGCGGTGGTGGTGCTGGTTGTGGCGGTGAGGGTGTGGTGTCTGTTGCGGTGGTTGTGGTGGTGAGGGGGGTGTTGGTGTCGGTTGCGGTTTCTAAATGTAGCGAATGGCGGCTGTTGCTGTTGTTATTGTTGTTGGCCGTGGTTAGCGCGGTGACGGTGTCTGTGCCTCCGCGCAGGGCGAACGTCATCCGATGCTGCCGCCTGGCTCGCCAATCCCCCGTCACCGCTCTTTCTGCCTACCGATGACCCCGCCGTCACCCACGATGCACTGCTCCGGGCCACCCCCTCTCGGCCGCACGGTCC
This sequence comes from Petromyzon marinus, assembly GCF_048934315.1. Taxonomy (NCBI): domain Eukaryota; kingdom Metazoa; phylum Chordata; class Hyperoartia; order Petromyzontiformes; family Petromyzontidae; genus Petromyzon; species Petromyzon marinus. The sequence continues at coordinate 16,262,296 of NC_133667.1, read as the reverse complement.
CACGTTTACCCACGAGGCCGTGCTGCATCCTCTCCCCAAGAAAGGTTTTTGGCTTCGTTCCTCCCATCACCGTTTGTGTGGCAGCGTCGCTTTAACGGTTGCCTACAATCCTTCCGCTCATGGTTTACCCACAATGCATCCGTGCGCTCAGTCGCTCGCTTGCTCGCGCGATCGTCTGCTCGTATGCTCGCTCACCGGATTAACCCTGACGCTTGCTGCAGATTTGTAGTTTGCGTGCCTCTCTCTTTGCCCCGTGGTGGTCGCGTGACTTTTTCTCCGGATCCTCCGGTTTTTCCCTCCACATTTCGAATCGACGTCGCGCATTATTCGACTGCTATGAATTTCCACGCGATGATGATGGTGGTGATGATGATGAGCCGCTTTGTTGAGCTCTCATTTGGGATGGCTCGGTCGCTTCTGAAAAAGAGATATACAGCTCAGTGTGGTGGGCCTTACTCGCCCGTCCGCCCAGTCTCCAGCCCGCTCTCAATCGTCAGCTCCATTCCTCGCCCAATTTACCCGGCCGACTCACTCGCTCATTCACTCGTACAACACCGTAATGTTAACCAGTGCGGCCGCTGGACTCCAACCGCGATACAGTCCACCGCCCTTCGTCAAACACGGTCACTGCACCGCACGCCTTCAGATGCACTTCTGCGGCCATCTGCAACGCTTTTCCGATGTTAGGAAGCCACAGGGAGCTACGCACTTTTAAATCGTCTACATTGAAAAGTCACTTGTCTAGAACTGATTTTTGTTTTCAGTTTGTCGTCCTTCCTCCGTAACCCGCTGATTTACCACGGTTGGCTACGTAAAGTGCGAAAGAAGTTGTACATGCACATATATTCCAAGTGGTCTTAGGTCGACTCAGCATTAAAAATGAGCATCTGGCGGGGCGTGTAATCGTCGCCACTGCAGAGACAAAGGCGGCCGGGCGTTGTGGCTGGTCGCCCACCCTCTCGCTTAACAGCACTTGTCCCGATAATTTGTTAAGGCTATGGAGGGGCGGGGGAAATCTTTGTCTCTGTAGTAGGGAGCGGTGGGGCAGTGGTTAGCACACCGCGTTTACGAGTAACAAATATCCATTATCGGCACACGCACGCAACCGGTTGTGCGGCGGCTCGCAACTGGCAATCCAGGTTGCACGCAACCCCCCCCCCCGCGATGGGGTGGTGATTGTTTTTGTGTTTTTTTTGCTTTTTGTGCGCAGGGGACGAGTGCAGCCTGGGCTCGGCCACAGACGCCACGGAGAGCAGCTCCCTGGGAGACGCCGAGTGGGGCCTCCTGGACGAGTCGGGAGCCGAGAGCACCTCCGACCCCCGCTTGAACGGTGGTGGCGGAGGGGCGCCTCCCGAACCAACGGGCAGAGCGGCGGAGAGGGCGGTCACGCAGCTGCGGTGAGTGCGTGGTCGACGCCGGACGCGTCGGTGAAACCGTCGAGTTGATTTATTGCAGAATCAGAATCTGAGATGTTGGCTCCCCTCGCCTGGTATTCAGGAGGTCGTGGGTTCGATCCTGACCCTGACAGTGCCTGCTGCTGCTGTATATTGGCTCCTCGCCTGGTATTCAGGAGGGCGTGGGTTCGATCCTGACCCTGACAGTGCCTGCTGCTGCTGTATATTGGCTCCTCGCCTGGTATTCAGGAGGTCGTGGGTTCGATCCTGACCCTGACGGTGCCTGCTGCTGCTATATATTTGGAGTTTGCGTGTTCGCTCTTTACGTGGTCGTGTAGATTTTTTTTCCGGATCCTCCGGTTTTCCCCTCCACATCTAGAATCAGCGTCACGCGTTGAGAGTATTAGGCTGATATAAATTTCCATGTGATGATACGCCACTTCGATCTACCATTTGCGATAGCCAGGTCGTTTCTAAAAAAACAGTTCTATGGTTCATTGGGCCTTACCTGGTAAAAAAAAAAACTGTTTAGTTTGTGTATTAAAAGAAATCTCGTGTTGAACTCCTTTCTCTCCCTCCCTCTTCTCCCTCTCTTCTCTTCCCTCCCTCTTCTTCCTCTCCTCCCTTTCCTCCCTACTCCCACCCACCCACCCACCACATACCAGGTACCTGCTGCACGTGTTTGCCGAGGCCGGCTGCCCCGAGTGGTGCCTCCTGCTGGCTCTGGTGCTGCGCGACGCCGGCGCCGTGCGGGCGGCGGTGGCGGCGGTGGCGCGGGGGGGGGCGCCTGGAGTGGGGGAGCCGGGAGGGGGGGGGCCGGGCGGTGGGGGGCCTTGCGACGCGGCAGCCAGGCTGGCGGAGGTGGTGGCAAGCGTGGAGCGATGGGCAGCGCAGTGCTGGTGAGAGCGGTCACGCGGTGACGTTGGGTAAAGAGCGGTGGTGGTGGTGGTGGTGAGCGGGGTGTGGAGCGGTAGTGCACCGGTTAGCGCGTCACGCTACAAACCCGGCATAGATCCGATGCTCAATTCCCACTCACAGCCAACGCCAGTGACGATTCATTTTAACCGGTCTTGGGCCTACCCTAGGTTGACTTGGCCCCAGAAGAGTACCTGGTGCGATGTGTAAACATTGGCACTAGGGAAACAAAGCCGGTCGGGCCTGGTGCTGGCCACCTACTCCCTCGTGTACTGTGCCAGCCTTCATAGGTGGTCACTAACACCACTTGTCCCAAGAGTCTGTTAAGGCTACACAAGGGATTTTTGTCTTTGCTGAGCCAAGTGAGTGGTGGGGGGAGTTTTTATTACTTGAACAACAGCAAATTATTCGTGAAAATATTTCACGCTGACGAATCGCTTGCGATGTTGAACACCGCTTTGGGAAGTGCCCCCTGCGTCGGTCGGCACCGTGACCCACCGACCCAGCGACCCACTGACCCAGCGACCCACTGACCAAGTGACCCACTGACCCAGCGACCCACTGACCCAGCGACCCACCGATCCACTGACCCACCGACCCACTGACCCAACCCCCTCTCTCTGTTGTCACAGCCCCGGCTACAGGGCCTTCCTCTCGCAGCTCCAGCCAGAGCTGCAGGCTCTGTCGGCGCTCGCCGACTCCTGGGGGGGCGGCACTGCCGCGGCGTCCGGCGGCGGCGCGGCCGGATTCGGCTTGCCGGCGTCGTCGATGGCGGCGTCGGACGCGTGCAACGCCGCACGGAGCCCGTACCACGAGGGACCGCGAGCGTCGGGCGGCCGCGCCGGCAACGCCGCCGCCGCCGCCGCCGCCGCGACCGCCGCGCCCGCGCCGGCACCCTCGCGCCCACGCGATGCCGGTGCCGCCTCGAGCGCCCCGGCGACGATCGCGCCGGCGTGGAGCGGTGGCGGCGACGGCGGGGAGAGGGACGCCACGGCCGCGGCGTCTCCCGTCTCGCCGTGCTCTCCCTCGTCGCCGATGTTGTCGCTGTCGTCCTCGTCCTCCTTCGCCGCCTCCTCCTCCCCGTCCTCGTTCCCCCCGGAGGGTGCCGAGGACCCGGCGGGCGTCGTCGCCGGGGCGAGCGCGGAGACGGCGGAAGCCGGGACGGAGGACGGGCCGGCGAAGGGCGCCGAAGCGGAGGAGTACGCCTGCCGCATCGCGTGAAGCGGTAGAGATGGGGGCGGGGGGGGCGGTGGGGGGCGGAGGTCTCCTTGGTTTTATTTCGGGGCCCCAACCACCGGGACGACGCCTGTGAGAGAGACGCGACCGGGGAAAGACGGCGGTCGCGACAACGACGGCCGGCGTCCGACGCCTCCTCGCCGCCCACCGTGGCCACGGATGCGTTAGAGGCTCCGTTGAGCCACCCGTGTGCGGAGACGTTGGGGGGAAGGGGTGGGAGGCCTCGATTTTTTTCTCACCTCTGAAGTGTGTTTCATCCGACTGCGGCGGTCCAAGCGACGGCGGTCCTCGCGAGAGACTGTGTGTGTGTGTGTGTGCGTCGCGGAACGATGCAATTAAAATAAGCTGAGCGGAGCCGAGGTCTTTTTTGTCCGGCGAACGCCGGGGTCGGAACGGTTCGACCGACACACAGACGAGGGGAACTGGCCCAGCCGCACGCTAGCGTCGTCATCGATCGCACGATCTTCCTGAAGCAGTGTGGGAATGGAGCGTGTGGTGGCGGAGAACTGCTGCAGATTTGTGGGTCCCCTCCCCCCCCCCGCCCCCCATCGCTCCCTCGTTGTCGTGATTCCACGCCATTGGTCTAGAAGCGAGCATGTGACTACTAGAAATGCTCTGACCAATCGCGATGCTCGCACTCGGGTTTCGCGTGGCAAAGCGTTCCGGTCGCGTTCGCTTGAGAACGGTTTTGGTTTTTGCGGCCGTCTGTGTGATTTAAAAACTAAACGATTTTTTTTATTTTACCGGGTAAGGTTTACCGAGCGACCTGGCCACAAATTGATTGCTCAACGAGAAGTGACTTATCCGTCATCGCGTGGAAATTCAAAGCGGCAGCCAAATACTCTAAAACGCGTGACATCGATGCTCAATGAGGGAGAATAAAAGCGGGAGGACCCTGGAGAAAAATCCACGTGACCACCACGGGGAGAGAGAGACACGCAAGCTCCAAATATTACAGCAGTGATCGAACCCACGACCTCCTGTCTACCAGGCGAGGTATTTAACATCTCTTAGTCACCGTGATGATGATGAGAGAGATACGCAAACTCCACATATTACAGCAAGCCTCTTCGGGGTCGGGATCGAATCCACGAACCTCCTCCATACCAGGCGAGGGAGCTAACATCCACGCCACCGCGGCGAATGAAACTCCGGTGCACCCACGGCGATTCCGGACTACCGTGCCAGCCCCCGCCAAAGGTCGGACAACGGCCCCCGATCTTCGCAGCCCGGGAACGAAACCCGATTTGTTGTTCCGCATCACTCCGTGCAACATCGCTTCCCGTGATGCCCCCCGTATAAGCGAATCAGAGCGGGGGTGGGAGGGGGGGGGGCGGTTTCAAGCCGCCTCCGTACCCGAGCGATCGGTTGCGCGCATGCGCAACCGGGTTTGTGCTTATATGCCGGACGTCTTCGCAACCGGTTGCCGAGCGGTTTGAGACGGCCTCAACGACCAGAGCGCCGATCCGTCTGCACGGCGATTTGCAGCCAGCGGAGGCTTTTTTTTTTGTCCTTCGATGTAAGTCCGTAATCGAGGGGCGGGAGCGCGCCGTTTTAGGATTTTCCTTGCTGCTGCTGCTGCGCGACAGCTCGCTCGGATGCGGGGGGTGGTGGTGGTTGTGAGTTGCGCGATTATTTGTCGAGGGTTTGATCGGTTGCGCAACCCCATAGATCGATCGGGCGGGTGTAGGACCCGGCTCGGGATTTACCGAGCGTGGCTTATTGCTTTCCTGCCGGTGCGAGTTTCTGTATTGCCGGTCACTGGTTGACACCCCCCAATATCGTCATCGTCATCAATAACATCGTCCTCGATTAATGGTACCGAGCGAGCAGCGGCCCACTGACGTCTACAGAACTCCTTGGGTTTGGTTGGCGTAGCCGAGACGTCGTGACGTGTTTAAACGCAATAATGGGAAAAATGGATTTTGAAGAAAGAAAAAAAAACTAAAGGAATCGCTGCGTCGGAAGTTGCAATATCGTCGGAGTGGTGCCCATTGTTGAACGGGTAAACGTACATATATATTTTAAATAACAGATGGAGAAAATAAAAAAACTAAGTTGTTATTACAATTCCCGATCGAGAAACGCCAGCGCGCGTCACGACTAAAGCGGCAAGAGAGAGTTGAGCAAGACATAAAATTAAATATATATTTCTACAAAGTAAAACGAAAGTTTGCGACGAAAGCATTAAACGGTGCCCCAATGCACATTAAGAACATGTTACATTAACGGGAAACGTGAATAACCTTTAGCGGGCAAAAGCACGCGTATATATTTTTTTCGAAATAAATTCAGCCAAAAGATACCGCTCGGAACGGTAAATGACTTAGCAATTATTAACCAGCGCAAGTATTAAATACTAAAAAAATAACTAACAATACTGATCACCCTCATCGTCGTCATCAACATCACCGTCATCAATTTCATCACTCTCATCAGTATCAACGTCATCAATATCATTGTCAATAACATCGTCATCAATATCATTGTCAGTATCATCGTCGTCATCAATATCATTGTCAATATCATTGGCATCGTCAATATTATTGTCAGTATCATCGTCAATATCATCATCAATATCGTCATCAATATCATCGTCCTTGACTAACAGTACCGAGGGGAAGCAGCCCACTGTGAGGTCTAGAGAACTCCTCGGGTGGAATTTCACTTCGCTCTCCGTTCACAGTGAGGCAAGTCGGGCGGCGACGAGTTGCTTCAGTTGTTTAAAGAAATATTTGCTGCTGCATCCTGGAGGGAATTCATCTTGGAGGAATCCGATGAGCTACGAAGCTCTTTTTCGTAACAGGTGTCCAGTTAGGGGGTTTGAGGGGGGGGGGGGGATTAGCAAGTTTACCATATCCCGGGGAACGCGTTCCAGGCGTTGCTGCTTGTCAACGAGATGATCTGTCCTTCTTTAAAGGCCCGGCTCGTGCCGTGTTTTTCCACGGCCAGCACATAAATCGGACCGTCCTGCCGCCCGCTCATTTGTCCCCCGCCCGCCCGCCCGCCCTTGTGTGGTCCCCTGCGACCCCCTTGTTGTTGTTGTACCCTCCTCCCCTCTCTCTACGCGGCGTCCAGCAGGAAGCGAAAATTTGCTTCCACTTATCTCGCCCGCCTGCCCGACCAGCCGGCCACCCTCCAAAGCTCGACGCCACAGACCGCGACGCGCCTCCAAACGGCGTCTTGCCTACGCATCGTAATATCTGTCGGGGGTTATTGCCCCCCCCCCACCCCAGAGAGGTCTTTAACACATTTCAAGCCCAGCTGGGCTCTCGTGCGCTTTAGGCCTCAATCAATGGCCGGTTGCCCCGCACCTCCGATTCGCGCGGTTGGCTACGTACGGTGGTGCGAAAGAAGTTCAACATACACAGATAAACTTGCACAGAGACCCCCATAAACTCGCACAGACCCATAGACTCGCACACAGACCCCATAGACTCACTTTGTTGTAACCCCCCCCCCCCCCCCCCGGCACCTCTGATGAACACGGCTGGCTATGTATGGTGGTGCGAAATCAGTTCAACATACGGTAAAATTGCTGAAAACCTTAATCAATCGTAACCAATCATACCAGCCTCTCCGCTGCTATTAACAAATCCCAAACTCCTTCCTTGCCGGTGACACTCATCCCGGAATCGCGAGCCTCCCCGCTCACCTTTGGCTCGCTAATTGGTCATTGGTGTAAACAAATTCAAATCTTTCCTACGCCGCCGGTCTCGTTGGAAGATTGGTGTGGTGGGGAATGGGGAGGGGGTGGGTGCATCATCTAGCAGTGGATTGACGAAGCGATGTGACTTGGTCGCAGTTGAGGCTGAGCAATAGGGTTCTGAAGTTTCACCCTAACCGCTGTCTCACAGGGCCAGACGATGGCCCTCTCGAATTCTGAAGGTTTTCTGAACAAAGTTGAGACTCGGGAACGGGGTATTTAGCGCAAAGAGAACTCCCCGAATCGGAGGAAGTTGAGACGTCTGAAGATGTATCGGCATGGGGCAATAGTAACAGGACCGGTACGGCAAGTCCTCGTTTAACGTTGCGGTGGTAGACGCGTTCGTGAAGAGTGCCGTGTCCAGCGGAAACAGTTTCTCCCCATAAATAATGCGGTCACGGTGAAGTTTGGCGAGACACGGTGTACCACCACCACCACTACTACGCACACCGCGCAGTGCGACGGCGGGATAAATCACCGAGGGTACGCCACCGCCACCACACTACTGCGTATTACTCCGCGTTACCGTGTCGCCTCACCGCTCGGCCGCGCAAGGTCAAGAAGGTAGTTTGTCGTCGACCGCTCGGAAACCGCTTTATAAACCGGCGGTGCTCGCTCGTTCCGCGTTATAACGGAGGTGCTCGCGTTATAACGGAGGTGCTCGCGTTATAACGGCGGTGCTCGCGTTATAACGGAGGTGCTCGCGTTATAACGGCGGTGCTCGCGTTATAACGGCGGTGCTCGCGTTATAACGGCGGTGCTCGCGTTCAAACGCTGCACGTGCCGTGGCGTGACGGTGCGTGTTCCCGCATTACGATGGTCGCGTGCGCGTTCTGCGTTTGCGTGAAAAGTGTTCCCCAGTGGAAGAAGTCACCGCTCCGTCGCAAAACATTCCACCGGACTGCCCCCTATCCCGTCAACCAAAAACTGTCCGCGTGTGTGGATGTGTGTTCCGTACCCCCTCCTCCTCCTCCTCCTATGCCTGTCCGGTTTAACAATTTACATTCCCTGTATATTTAACTGGTACCGCTTGCCGGCTCGGTGCGAACGGGGAAAGGGTTGAAATGCACCCCGGCACCCACGCACCGACCCGTGCATCCGTCCACCCAATTGAATATCTGTCCGTGCGTTGATCACCGCAGTGCGATGACAGGTCGCGTCCCGGTGGTGGGTCTCAAGTTTTCGGCACTCGGAGGCCAATGTACACGACACAGCAGTGGTTCTTAACGCATTTTCACAGAGGGTGCGCTTTCGTCGATAACACTCGTAAATGTGTCGTTAAACCCGCGACCACCCGACACAGCCGATCGGTGAGGGGTTCTTGTCACCCGAAGAAAACGTGGCCAATTCGTTACTAGCTCAGCAACACAGTGCGCTCGTGTGTTGGAGAGCAGAACCCACTACACACACTCATAATGGTAATGTAATTTTAGATAGCGTCATTCATCAATTCGCCCGGTCCCCTTAGGCAGACGATACAAAAACAAAACGGCTCCCCACTACGTCGAAAATCGGAAACTAAAAAAAGATGAAGGCATAAGTAACGAGAGAGAGAGAGAAAAAAAAATGCACGTGAGAAAAATAAACATCGCAGAGAAAATGTTTTTTTGTAAATCAATAAATCCGTTCGGTCTCCATACCCCCGAGGCCACAATCCCCAACATTTCGCCGAATTTTGGAGAAACCTGCACAGGAGACGTGGTGGCGGTGGAGTTGCTGTGTGACGTTTCGCCGGTGATTAACAACAAGAACCCCAGCCAGCCTCGTCAGCCGGACGGCACAGAGTTGTGGAGAATTCCTCCCCCCCTGTTTCGCTCTTAAATAGTCGGGGGGGGGGGGGTTAATGTGACTCGATGTCACTTGTGAGCCAATCAAGGTGGTGGGAGGACTAGCGATAGAGGTTGGGGGTGGGTGGGGTTAATGTATTAATCGGTGTGTGTGTTAGGGGGGGAGGGTAGGAGGAAGAATCCACCACACGTGTTTGTGAAATCATTGTCGGGGGTTGTGTGATAGCAGCACGACGATGACGATGTTTATGGGGGGCTGGTTTTTTTACATTTGTGTTATTGTCTGAGAGGGTGGGGGGGGGCACCGGGGGGAGGGGGGCCGCTAGTGACAACGTAGTGGCCAAGGCAGTGAAGAACGGTGGCTCTACGGTATAGATAGCTGTTTCTCTGCTCTCTCGTTGTTGTTGTTGGTGGAGGATGATGATGATAATGACGCCAATCTCTTCCGGGCAGTTGGTGGAAACGAGCAAACGTTTTCAGTCGCGCGCACCCCTTTATCATTATTATCAAGGAGTTTCCGAAAACATTTTTGGCGATTGAACATGTTTCCTTGGCAGGGGGGCAGATGGAGCAAAAGAGCGCTGCGTGTTGTCACAACATATTTGTCCGTTATTATATTTTGTTAAAAAAAACGTAATCTTCATCGACGTCTATTTGAGCTTTTATTTTTGAATTTTTTTCATCGGTTTCATTAACCCGAACCGCGCCAGTGTTAAGTGCGAGCGTGTGCGTGTGTGAGTTTTCGTTATGTTTAGTTGTACCATTTATTATAGAGTTATTATTATCACCACCACGACGACTACCACGATAACCATGTCGTCATCATCATTCGGTCGTTTTTATTTGTGCGATTAAGTAGTCTCCGTAATGTCCACAATATCTGTGCAATTATTCGCGAGCGTCTTAATAACAAGGACCCGTTTCGGTCTGTTTCAAAAGAAAAAGTGTCTTGTCGTCGTTTTTGTTTTTTTGGATAAGGGCAAAGTAATCTTAACGACCCTCGGCAAAAAAATAAACTTTGACATTTGAGCGAGAATAACCACGTGTGTTGTATACTGCAGCCAGCGGTCCGAACCTTCAAATTAAAAGTGCCACCCTCCCCCCCTCCCCAACGGCGTGTTCATTTTTAACACGCCGGAGGCGTTCACGACCAATGCTGTTCACAAGAGAGGTTTCTGGGTTGTGTGTAAGTGTGTGTCGTTAAACGTCCCGCACCACCCGACCACGGCCAATTCGTAAGGGAGTTTGTCACGTGATCAAAGCGTGACCCAATTCGTTACTAGGTCGGCACAACACCGCTTGTGTGTTCGAGAGTAGAGCCACTACAACATTTACAATTTTAGTTGGCGTGACGTTTCACCGGTAATTACAGCTGGAGTTGGCTGTTGCCTGATGATGCTGGTTGTAATTACCGGCGTTGGCTGTCGCTTGATGTTGGTTGTAATTACCGGCGTTGGCAGTCGCCTGATGCTGTTGGTTGTAATTACCCGGGTTGGCAGTCACCTGATGATGCTGGTTGTAATTACCGGCGAAACGTCACGGTACTCGAATTGTAGATGTTGCAGTGGATTTTACTCTCCAACACACAGCCGATGAGTGCCGAAATAGTCACGAATTGGGCCACGTTTTGTTTACGTGACAAAACTCCCTTCAATTGCCTGTGTCGGGTTTGGTAGCGGGTTTAACAGACGCATTTATGTCTACGCCATGTAACCCGACAAACCTCTTTTACGCACACGGCGTTCGCTCCGAGGCGAGCTTCGTGTCGACCTCGTATTAATTCCACTTATTGGAAATAAAAGTTCACGCGCGATATACATTTTCCAGACAAAACCGTGACGAAATACATTATTTGCTGTAAGCCTTTTTGTGTCACCGTGTGTCTGTGTGTGCGTGGTGTGTGGAGTGGTGGTGTAGCGGTTAGCGCTGCGCCACGAACTCTGCGTCCCGAGTTCGATTCCCGCTCACGGGCAACACCGGTGGCGACTATCTGAACCTCCCCTAGGTCGGCTCAGCCTCAAATGAGTAGCTGGTGTGCGTAGTAAACATCGCCACTGGGGAGACAAAGGCGGTCGGGCGTGGTGCTGCCCCCCCCCTCGTCGACCGTTCCGGCCTTCATAGGCGCTCACTAACAGCACTTGCCCCAACAGTCCATTAACGCTTTACGGGGGATCTTTGTCTTTGTGTGGTAGGAGCCTTCGGCACTCCACGTGTCCTCAAAGTGCACCTGGCCTGGCACAAGCGCCATGGTAACGTCACCGTAATTTAGTAGCGAATGGCGTTTGTTGTTTTTTTGTATTATGGTATGTAGCATGTGGGGAGCGGTCGTGTAGCGGGTTAGCGCTACGCTGCGCTACGAACCCGGCGGACCCAAGTTCGATTCCCGCTCACGGCCAACGCCAGTGACGATTATTCTGAACAGTTTCTGGGCCTCTCCTAGGTCGATTCGGCCCCAAATGAGTACTTGGTGCGGTGTAGAAACATCGCCACTGGGGAGACAAAGGCGGCCAGGCGTGCGTGGTGCTGGCCACCCATCCCTTCGTGTGCTATGCCGGCCTTCATCGGTACTGCTACTCGCTAAAAGCACTTCAGCAGTCTGTGAAGGCTGCACCGGGGGGACCTTTGTCTCCTTCATCACGTGCTGCTTCCTCGCGAACAGCACTTTCCCCAGCAGTCTGTCAAGGCTACCCGGGGGACCTTCTCATGATGTATGTCACTGGGAGTGGCATGTGCGTAACGGGTGAACGCGCGCTGCGCTACAAACCCCGCGTCCCGAGTTCGATTCCCGTTCACGACCTCATAACAGGGGCGAACAGTGTGAGGTATGCGCCAAGACCTGTATACCGCAGAATCGGAATGCTTTTGTTTGGAGGAATCCGATGAGCTATAAAGCTCTTTTTTCACATGTCCACGGTCCCACGACATTAAAGCAATTGGGGGGGGGGGGGGCATCTGAAACGTGACAATTTCAGGGAAGTCTCGTTCGCTAAGCCTTAGGAGAATGGGAAAAAAATATATACGTAAAATGTAAACAATACCGTTCACAATAGCAATGGAAACGAGACCTATGTGTTGGCATTTCTCATAAATCCAAAAGATCAACGTCCTTGCCTGTAAAAAAATAATAATAAAGACCACTGACGTTTTGGGTGTTGAACACAAAAAAAAAACTCAACACTTTAAAACGTTTCAGAGAAATCACGAATTGGGGCCCCTCTTATCTGTTGCCATTCCAATGTGGGATCCACGTGTGGGATCCATTCCCACACCGTAGGGCTGTTTATTAGCTAAGGGGCTCGGCCAATCAGAGAGCCGCGGCGTCGTGACGCACGGTTACTTCCCTGCCACCGGAAACCGAACCCCCACTACCCGCCGCTTCCCCCTCCCTCCCCCCAACGGAGTGTTCCGACGCGGTGACGTCACGACCCGATCATGAATATTAATCGTTCCGTTTGCCGGCCGCCGTGCGTCATGAATATTTAATGCGTAGAGGATGGACGGCGGGGGGTGGGGTGCGCCCTGGTTTCCTGTGAATCATCTCATGAATATTAATGACCGATGGGGGGGGCGGGGTTTTCTGTAAATCGCATGAATATTAATTAGATTGGTGGATGTTTTTAGTGGAAGCTCATGCATATTAAGCGATTTCACCGTCTCCCCACCCGGGGGAAGCTCATGAATATTAATAGATTTCACAGTCCCCGCCCCCCTCGGGGAAGCTCATGAATATTAAGCGATTTCACCGTCTCCCCACCCCGGGGAAGCTCATGAATATTAATCGATTTTACAGCCACCGCCCCGCCCCCTCGGGGAAGCTCATGAATATTAATGAGATTTTACAGCCACCGCCCCCCTCGGGGAAGCTCATGAATATTAATCGATTTAACAGTCCCCTCCCCCCTCGTCATAAAAACGCGGTCGATCACCCCGCGTGGTCGCTTTAGACCGGTCCGGCACCTGCTACGCGGGGTGAGTTATTGATATGAACTACAACTTTCACGTGTTTTTATATATATACCGTATATATAAAACATTTACTAAATAATAATACTCATGTATAAGTTAGTAACTTTGTTTACGTGTTAAAATTAACATAAATGTTATTGTATATTATACACCGAACTGTTTAGGGTACCGCATTCTGCGGGCTATAAAGGTTCACGATTCGTACTTTGCGAGTTCCAAACCTGGTTAGTTGGACTCAGCCCATCATCATCATCCCCCCGTCCTCGAGGGGTCGATAAAATAGGTACCGCTTTGTGGGTGAACGGAACGGCGGCAGTCATCTGGCCCGAAAGGACTCGGACTTGTTAATAGGAATGTGGAATTTCCGCCACTTTGCTCAGGGCTGCAAAGGGATAGGTCTCGTTGCGTTCGTAGTCGGGACCAGTCTGTGACCGGCCGAGTGCCTTATAATCCGTGCAGTACGACAGAGTCTTCGTGGGCTATACGGGGGATCTTTGTCTTTGTATCGTCACAATGTGTGAGTGTGTCAGAGTCAGCCACTGTGTGATAACGTTACTCTTGAAGGGCGCACGCACGCACGGGCGTGCGTGCGTGTGATATAATTTGCGTGTTAATATAATTACCGTATTCTCCGGATTAAAAGGCGCATGTGGTAATATAATTACCGTATTCTGCTGATTAAAGGGAATAACACGTGTGTGTGTGATAATTTGCGTGTTAATATAACTACCGTATTCTCCGGATTAAAAGGCGCATGTGGTAATATAATTACCCTATTCTGCTGATTAAAGGGAGCACGTGTGTGTGATAATTTGCGTGTTAATATAACTACCGTATTCTCCGGGCTAAAAGATTCTCACCTTTGCTATATATAAAAAAACAAATGTTTAGGTAAGGCGCGCCTTATAATCCAGCACGTAACGTTTAGTGATCAGCGTGCGAGACTCCACATCTCCCAGACACACACACACACACGGGGGTGGGTACGGCATTCGTCTGGGTGCCTCTGACTTTCCAGAGCGTCTTATCATCCGGAGGATACGGAGTGCACCCACAATGCGTGTCCGCTGCACGTGCGCGTGACGCGTTGTTTTACGTACGCGTGTGTTAATGCACACTGCATGTGTGTATGCATGTACACAAGTGTGTGTGTGCGTAAGTGCATTCGCTTTGTTTCACCAGCGGTTGAATGACGCAGGAGCGTGGCAGTACAGTCCAACGACTGACCTTGCCCCCCCGCTGTCCACCCAGCCGGAACACCAGTGGCGAGAGATACCTGAACCCGTCCTGGGACTCCTCTAGATCAACTCGACCTCAAATGCGTACCTGGTGTGGTGTGTAAACATTGCCACGGGAGAGACAAAGGCGGCCGAGCGTGGTGCTGGACAACCACCCCCTCGTGTGCCATTCCGGCCTTCGTAGGTGCTCGCTAACAGCACTTGCCCTAACCGTCTGTAAAAGGCTATACAGGGGGTCTTTATATGTGGTGGTGAAATGTTAACTACCTCGCCTGGTGTACAGGAGGTCGTGGGTTCGATCCTGACCTCTGACGACGTCTGCTGCTGTATATTTGGAGTTTGCGTGTCTCTCTTTCTCTCACTCATCATCATCACGGTGGATATGAGATGTTAACTACCTCGTCTGGTATATAGCAGGACCGTGGGTCCGCATCCGACCCCTGACGCCTGCCGTAAGACGCATCCAACGTGCCGCTGGAAAGCCAGAGAGAGAGCCAGAGAGAGAGAGAGCCAGAGAGAGAGAGCCAGAGAGAGAGCCAGAGAGACTTTTTACTTTTAAACAACTTTTATTGCCGCCAGCAGCAACAGCACTGGAGGCGATTCCGATATGAAACACACAAAGTCACCAGCAACACAAATAAACACGCTATAAATCCACGCGCTGTGGCGCTAAATGCAGCGCGCACAACACGAAATAAAAGTCACGTGGTGGTGGTGGTGGTCATCGCGCACGCCACGGTGACGAGCGAGCGCTTCAGAAGGTGAACACGTGGGGTGGTGCCGTCCACGCCGGTACAGAGAGGGGCTTGTCCGGCTCCCCAGCGTTCTAAGAAGACGCGCTGCACATCACCGACACGTGTGTGTGGTACGTGGCGTGCTCCAGCCGGAGCCGCGCCTTGAGCAGGCCCCTGAACACTGGAAGCAGCACAGAGCAGCCGTCAGTGTCACCTTGCAGCATCTTCTTCCTCGTTCTGTACACCGCCAACTTCGCCTGTGCACAGGCGAAGTTGGCGAGGTCATGGTGCTTGTTAGCCAGGTAAGGCACCACCCCATATACGAAGCTGCTGTTGGAGAAGGGAACCTCCAGTTTCCTGAAGATGTCCCCCAAAGGGCGGAACATTGGGTTGAGCCGCTGACAGCGTAAGTACTGGTGGAGCAGATCCTCCCTGGCACCGCAGGAAATGAGCCACAGAGAGAGAGACAGAGAGAGAGCCAGAGAGTGAAAGAGAGAGATCCAGAGAGCCAGAGAGAGCCAGAGACAGCAAGAGAGACGAGTGGTCAGCTCGTGTGCAGCAGATTGCGGGACGGATTGTGGCATCGCGAGACACCGCTGGAGAAGACGCCAATGGCTTCGGGGTGGCGGGGAGGGTTTAATAGAGCAGTGATTAGGTGATCACGGGCTGACGATAACGGAGACGGGAGAATAACAGGCACCAGCAGTTGGTGTCTGTTAGCACACCGATAATGACACAAGGCAGGAGCCGTGCCGGTCTTCATAGGCGCTGCTGCTACTCGCTCACGGCATTTGCCCCCAACAGTCCCGTTAAAGGCTACACGGGGGATCTTTGTCTTTTGTTGTCTCTCTGTGTGCAGTGTTCACTTCTATGGAGGCCTCCGTATTCTACCCCGACCCCTGGGGACCGCTCGCGACGGTTACCGCACAACCGGGGCGGTCCCCTTGCAGTCCCTCACAGCGGGACGGGGACCATCACCGGGACCATCACCGGGACCCTCACCGGGACCATCACGGGGACCCTCACGGGGACCATCACGGGGACCATCACCGGGACCCTCACGAGGACCATCACCGAGACCCTTACCGGGACCCTCACCAGGACCCTCACCGGGACCCTCACCGGGACCCTCACGAGGACCATCACGGGGACCATCACCGGGACCATCACCGAGACCCTCACCGGGACCCTCACCGGGACCCTTACCGGGACCCTCACGGATTCCTCCATCTCCCTCTGACGTCACGCCTCACCGCAGCTCAGCTCTCCCAGCACCACCACCACCTCGGACTACCACCACACCGCCAACCACTGCACCACCACTACCAACAACAACAGCAGCAGCAGCAACTATACCACCAGCAACAGCAGCAGTACCAACAAGAGCACCTGGTCACACAGCAGCAGCAGCAGCAGCAGCCGGCCATTATGGACCACCACCACCTCCTGCTGCAGCAGAGCCTCCACCGCTACCACGTGGTGCACAATCCCGGTCACGCGACTCCGTTCCGGCAGCACCGGCGCTCGGAGACATGGGATGACGCGAGGGCGGAAGGGGTCAACGCCGGCGGTACCGGCGGTGGTGGCGGCGGTACCGGCGGTGGCGGCGGTACCGGCAGCGGCACCGGCGGAGGGGAATTCTACGGCCGCGACGACGACGGCGACGATGCCGCGATGGCGGCTGCGGCGGTGACGAGTTGGAGGAGGAGGGCGGCGGCGCCGCCGTCGGCACCGGCGGACGCGCTGGCGGAGGAGGAGGAGGTGGAGGACGAGGACGAGGAGGAGGAGGAGGGTGGGGAGAGGGAAGGAGACTCGGATGCGGACCGCGCCGAGAGGAAGCGCCTGCGGAACCGGCAGGCGGCGTCGCGGTGCCGCCGGCGCAAGCTGGAGCGCATCGGGCGCCTGCAGGAGCGAGCGGCGTCGCTGCGGGCCGCCAACTCGGGGCTGGCGAGCCAGGCCCAGGAGCTGCGCGCCCACGTGGGCGGCCTGCGCCAGCGCCTGCTGGGCCACCTCCGCGGGGGGTGCCCGCTGCAGGCTTTCGGCCTACACGGCGGGGAGTAAAAAAAGAAAAACTGTTTTTTAAAAAAATATATATTTTTTTTATTTTTACAGCTGAGCGGCTATGCGGCTCTTTTTTTTAAATCAGAAGTCACCCGGCGATCACAAATGATAGCTCGAGCGAGGTGGCGGCTTATCGTCGTCGTCGTCATCATCGCGTGGAAATCAAAGCAGCACACGAATGCTCTGAACGCGTGACGTCGATTCTGAATGTGGAGGGGAAAACCGGAGGACCCGGAGGAAAAATCCATGGGGGGAGAGAGAGAGAGAGAGAGACGCAAACTCCTAATATGCATCAAACGTCAGGGTCTCAATCGAACCCACGACCTCCTGCATACCAGGCGAGGTAGTTAACCCCTTCCACCCTCTCGTCATCCCACGGCTTCGAGCGCCGGTGCTGCCGGAACGGAGTCGCGTTCACCGTGGTCGCGTGGATTTTTCTCCGAGTTCCCCCGGCTTCCCCCCCCCCCCCGTCAACATTTCGTTATCGACGTCACGCAATTGTAGGGTATTTCGCTGCCACTATAAATGTCCACGTGATGACGATGATAATCCGACTTCGTTGACCAATGACTTGTGATAGCCAGGTCGCTTCTGAAAAAACAGCTGCTGTGTAGCTCAGTATGTGGCCTTGCCTGATAAAATAAAAACAATCGTTTTTATTGCACGTTTCCTTTGGTGTCCGTCAATCACCAACTGAACCTGACCTCGTAGTAATAGGTTTTACCCTTTTAACTGGCACAAAAAACTGACACCTTCATTCAAGGCATCATGTCTGCAATAACCACAACACAAGCAGTCAAAATGCAAACAAAAAGACAACTTTGATAATAATATTGGCACTGTCCTTGAATTTGATTGGTCCACACCCGAGACGACTTTCTTTAGAGCCTAGTCTCCACTGGTGTTGGACCAGAAGACGCCAAAAGGCATCATACATGATGCCTTGAATAAAGGTGTCAGTTTTTTGTGCCAGTTGAAAAGGTAAAACCTATTACTATATCTTGTTACTGGCAAAGGAGGTCTCATAATGTAAATTAACCTGACCTCATCGATCAGAGACAAAGGCGTCCGTGGGGGGGGGGGAGGGAGCATTTAAGGTTATGAGGGCGCCTAAGGCTGATGTAGGAGAGAAGATGGCTACAATAAGTGCTTGATGTATTACCTTTTTCAACACGCAAAATATTGTGGAGTCATCAAAAGATTAGTGGGGGTGGTGGTAGTGGTGGTGGCATGGCGGGTGAGGCGGCTGCGTGGGGTGACCGTGCTGACGCAACGGGGCGCTGTGATGTTGCCGCTGTGATGCTGCTGCTGGAGTTTCACAATCGTCGTCGTCGTCATCATCATCGTCGTCGTCATCATCAGATAGCACCCTCGTCGTAGGTGGGTGTGCGCCATCCTGCACAGTTCGTCACGTGGCGTTTCCACTTCCCTCGCTGTCCCTGTCTTGTGGTGCCAGTACGTGTCACGCAGTGGCCACAGCTTGTCAGGCACCGAT
Organism: Petromyzon marinus; assembly: GCF_048934315.1. NCBI lineage: Eukaryota > Metazoa > Chordata > Hyperoartia > Petromyzontiformes > Petromyzontidae > Petromyzon > Petromyzon marinus. Next base: position 16,243,764 of record NC_133667.1, on the reverse strand, counting down.
CTCGTTTACGACGTCGTCAAGCCCTTCTCTGTTAGAGTCTTCCTCTTTGTGTCTGTTTATACGTCTGTATGTCTGTCTGTATGTATGTTTATACGTCTTTATGTCTGTATGTTTGTCTGTTTATACGTCTGTATGTGTGTTTGTATGTATGTCTGTTTATACGTCTGTATGTCTGTTTGTATGTCTGTTTATGCGTCTGTATGTCTGTTTATACGTCTGTATGTCTGTATGTATGTCTTTTTATACGTCTGTATGTCTATTTATACGTCTGTATGTCTGTTTATACGTATGTATGTCTGTATGTCTGTTTATACGTCTGTATGTCTGTCTGTATGTCTGTTTATACGTCTGTATGTCTGTTTATACGTCTGTATGTCTGTATGTTTGTTTATACGTCTGTATGTCTGTCTGTATGTATGTCTGTTTATACGTCTGTATGTCTGTCTGTTTGTATGTATGTCTGTTTATACGTCTGTATGTCTGTTTATACGTCTGTTTGTCTGTATGTATGTCTTTTCCTACGTCTGTATGTCTGTTTATATGTCTGTATGTCTGTCTAATTATACGTCTGTATGTATGTCTGTCTGTATGTCTGTTTATACGTCTGTATGTCTGTCTGTATGTCTGTTTATACGTCTGTATGTCTGTTTATACGTCTGTATGTCTGTTTATACGTCTGTATATCTGTCTGTATGTATATCTGTTTATACGTCTGTATGTCTGTCTGTATGTTTATACGTCTGTATGTCTGTTTATACGTCTGTCTGTGTGTCTGTTTATACGTCTGTATGTATGTTGAACTTCTTTCGCACCGTACTTAGCCAACCCTGCTAATCATCATCGTCATCACGATCCGCGGGGCAGATGGCACCGTAGTTATTAGCAGGTGGTGGTGGTGACGGTGATGGTGTCCACTGCACATTTTGTCATTTCTTATTTCCACTTTCTCTCTCTAACTCTGTATCTTGCAGTGTCAGTCTGCGTCAATCAGTGGCCACTTCTTGTCTGGCACCGATCTCTCTCACGATGTCGTCAAACCGTTCGCTGGTCGAGGTCCTTCCTCTCTCCTCTCCGGTTCCTTCCATTTGAGGCTGAGTCGACCTAGGAGGAGGAGGAGGCCCAGGACCGGTTCAGATGATCGTCACTGGTTGTTGGTGACCGTGAGCGGGAATCGAACTCAGGACGCTGGGTTTCGCAGACTCGCGCACACACACAAACACAATCACCGCCATTCGCCACTAAGTGGCGGCGACGTCACCACGGCGCTTGTACCAGGCTAGGTGCACTTTAAGGCCACGTGAAGTGCCACGCGCCCCCTGGCATGAGATCAGGGGACAGACCCAGCAGCAGGTGCCATGGGGTTGAGTGACTGAGATGGCTGGGCACGATGCACCACCAGCTGTACCCCCAAAACTGTGCCACGCAATCGCACACAAGGACAAAGATCCCCCGTATAGTCTGGAACAGACTGTTGGGGCAAGTGCTGTTAGCGAGCAGCACCTGTGAAGGCCGGCACGGCACACGAGCGGGGTGGGTGGCCTGCACCACGTCCCGGCCGCCTTTGTCTCCCCAGCGGCGATGTTAACACCACACCAGGTCGTCTTTTTAAGCTGAGTTAACCTCTCCCTCCCCCCCCATGTGGAAGTCCCCACACTTTACCCTACCGCCCACTCACCTAGCAAACAGTGCCGAGAGCGAATTGTTCATTATCAAGAGAGGCGGTGGTGGTGGGGGGGGAGAGTTGCCGTGACACGATAGGAAGCTTTGACGTCCGTGAGTCAGCGGCGATATTTTTTTATTCTTTAAAATCGGGGGGAATTATTGATGTTTTTTTCTTAAAGCGAGAGAGAAAGAAACGGGCTGCAGCAACAACAAAAAGTCCCTCGACGCTTACGGGAAGTGTTATAAATACATTTAAATGTTAAAATATATATTGGGGGCCCGGCGGATGAGTCTCACAGTTCATGGGGCTGATGTTATGGGCGCATTCATTTACATTTCAAAGACTATATATATTTTTAAAAAGTTTTTTAAACGTATATATATTTTACTTTTAGCGGGAAATACAACTGGAATGGTGAACTTGGAAACGGATCGGCCAATTACGATGCCTATTGTACATTTGGAGTTTGCGTGTCTGCCTCTCTCTCATCATCATCACGGTAGCTAGGAGATGTTGACTACCTCGCCTGGTATACAGGAGGTCGTGGGTCCGATTCTGACCCTGACAATGCCTGCTGCTGTATATTTGGAGTTTGCGTTTCTTTCTGTCTCATCATCACGGTGGCTAGGAGATGTTAACTACCTCGCCTGGTATACAGGAGGTCCGTGGGTTCGATCCCGACCCCTGACGATGCCTGCTGCTGCTGTATATTTGGAGTCTGCGTTCTTTCTCTCTCTCCACGTGGCCGCGTGGAATTTTTCTCCGGGATCCTGCGGTTTTATTTCCCGCCTCCACATTAAGAATCAATGTCACGCCTTTAGAGTATTTGGGCTACTATGAATGTCCACACAACGACGATGATGAGCCCACTTCGTCGCTATCATTTTTGTGGCCAGGTCGCTTCCGCAAAAGAGATACGTCGCCTAAGTGGGGCTTTAAAAACTTCGTAATAAAATAAAAAGAGTTGTAGGAACTAGTCTTGAGTCTTGCCCCCACACCCCCTAGGTCGACTCAGCCTTAAATGAGCACTTGGTGCGGTGTGTACAACTTCAGCGCTGGGGGAGAGGGGAAGACAAAGACGGCCTGGCGTGGTGCTTACCGCCGCCCTCCGTCCCCCTTCGTGTGCCGTGCCGGCCCTAATAGGTGCTCGCTAACAGCACTTTGCCCAACGGCATGCGCGGGCTGTCTGTCGGGAGGGGATCTTTATCAGTGCCGGATTAAGCTCGTGCGGGGCCTGTAGCAGATGTTATAAAGGGGCCCTAAATAAAAAAAAAACACTTAAATATTAAAACACAAATTTGTAACTTGCGCAGAAAAGCTATTGTATTTTTCCATTTGCTACACAGCCAGATAATACGACACATCGCTGACCTTAAACGCCCGGCCGTTCGTAAAAGTCGAAGGCGGTATAGTACTATAGTGATAGAGCAAGTGCAGAATCACCGAACCGGAATTGATAGCTTGAAAGCGTTTAGCGCGGGGGCCCCTTGAAAGTGCGGGGGCCCGTAGCATTACGTAGTTACTACATACGTAGCTACTACACATGTAGCTACTAGTGCTACTCGGATCATTATCCGGCACTGATCTTGATGCCCTCGTTTGTAAACGGTACGACGGCGCACCGCGCGTGTTTTGCTGACCAAAATAAATAAAACGAGGTGGCCACCGGGAAGATGAACTTGCCCCCCCCCCCTCCATCGTCGTCTTCCTTTCCGAGGGTGGTCTGGCGGTGGAAATTCCACGCGCCCATGGCGGGAGGAACCTGCCTGGTCACACGTGCAGCGAGCAAGTGGTGGCTGTCACTACGCAAAGTAACCTGTTGCGCTCTGCAGTGCAGCTTGACTTAAGCGGTACCCAATTTTACTCGCCTCTTAAATATGATGATGATGATGATTGGTGGGTTGAGTGGGTGACTGAGTTTGCCCCTCTCTCCCCCGCAGCCGGCCAGGATTATTGCCAGTGGTGGAAATTCCACGTTTCTCTAGCTGGTCGCAGTACGTTCGTGTAACGGTTTGACTACTCTCTCTCTCTCCCCTTCAATCTCGATTTGAAGCTTTCGTGACTGCAGGAATCCACTTACTCTTTGGTTCTTTCGGTAAAAGTCACGTAGGTGGAAAAATTATAATAGATCACGACGTTTCGATCGCAACACCTACGTCAGCAGTCCTGCTGTGTTTGTTTCACACCTGATGACGGTTGCTTGTGTTGCGATCGAAACGTCGTGATCTATTAATTTGTCCTCTCTCCCCATTGAGCGATCGCTCCGGGCTACGGGATGATTGACAGATAAGGGGCCGTCCATAAATGACGTCACGCACCTAGGGGGGGGAGGGGGGTCAGACATTTGTGACGAGGGGGGTGGGGTTGAGAAATGTGACGTCACATCAAAATGCGTAACTTTAAATAAATATAGACAACACGTTCTACTTAACTAGAATTGGTATAACAACACTCATTTTTATTAATCTTCATTATTAACTGTTTGATTATTAAAATTTACTAAGATCACCTTTTATTTATTCCATAAAGGAGCATTTTGCTTCTCCATGGGAGAATGGAGAAGCTTACATTTTGTAAATTTTTGAATGATTGTTATTAAACATTTTGATTCTAATGATTTTACCAGGGCTTTTCATTCTGTGAAATGAATGTGATTGTTATAATGGTACTCTCCATTTTGCTTCGTTCTAATACAAAGTTTGAAGTATTTTTTATATTCATAATTACTTTTAATATTTTATAATTTTAAGAGAATTTCAATATTATATTTGGACCATCTGCAGTTTTCGTTAAACGTTGAATATCTTCAAGTGAATTTTATGCTAAATTTCAGCTTTCCAACGCCTTTTTAACAAATGTTTTCTCCTACAACATCAGAGTGCAGCGCCACATTAAATACGCACCACAATGACAATAGTTTAAAGCGATTTGAAGCATGTTTTATTTTCAAAATGGAAATATGGTTGGGGGGGGTGGCAGAGCTTTGTGACGTCATAATTTGAGGGCGGTCTGACTTTTTGTGACGCCGTGTGACGAGGGGAGGGGTCAAAAATCGGCCAGAATCGCGTGACGTCATTTATGGACGGCCTCTTTAACCCCCACGGGCCGGACGCTCACCGCGTCCTAAGCCGACTTGACCTCCGTGGTGGCGGGGAGGAAAACTTTCCTTCAAACGAGAGACGTTGGCGGAGAGTCCCGGGGTCGAGGGGACGAAGCCGATGTCTCTTCGCTTAGCGGTCCCCTCGAGAGGTGGCGGAGATCTCGGAGGTAAATAACCGCACGAGGTCGGAGCGACTCAAGTAAGACGCACCCCAGCAAAGCAAAAACATCTCAAACAAAACCGCGTGTTCTAGTACAGGCGCACGCGCGCAGCTAAGCTGTACGCAGGCCAATTCGTCACTAGTACAGCACTTGCGTGTAGCGTAGTGTATAGTAGTGTAGTATATAGTAGTGCATTGTGTATAGTAGTTTAGTGTATAGTAGTGTAGTGTATTGTGTATAGTAGTGTAGTGTATAGTGCAGTGTATAGTCACTATAGTGTAGTGCATAGTGTATTGTGTCGTGTATTGTGTATGGTAGTGTAGTGTACTAGTACAGCACACCGGTGTGTTGGAGAGCCAAGCCACAACATTTACAATCTAAGTACGACGCTTCGCCAGTAAATACTAGTTGGCTGTGTCGGGTGGTGGCGGGTTTTAACGACACACATTTACGCGATCTAACCCAAAAAAAACCTCGATTATGGATGATATTGATCGCGAAAGCCTACGTGTTAAACAGACCTCAATCTCTCGATTTAACAAATGTATAAGGCGCACAACGAGAGACGCGTCCTGTAATCCGGCTGCGTTGCATGCCTCTGCGGCCGTCTGGAACGCGCTCTCTCTTCCGAAGTTAGGAAGCCACCGGGAGCTGTGGTGCACTTTTAGATCGTCCTAGATCAGCTTTAATGCAGCCTTGCGCCCGTTTTCATTCTCAATCGTAAACAAAAAAAGTGTAATGTTAACAAATACGTTCGGTTTGTGTTTTCGATGATTCGCCTTCTAAAACAAAATTCTGTCCGTGTCTCGCACGCACAGGGGGTGCGTCCACCCCCATGTTAAGAACCACTTTGTCTAGATTGACAAACTCACTTCTTTCGAACTGATTTTTTTGTGTTTAGTTTGTTGTCAGCCCCCCCCCCTCCCCCAGCGTGCCTCCGATTAGCGCGGTTGGCTACGTACGGTGCGAAAGAAGTTCAACTCAATGGTACATAAATCAGTCACGGTGGTGGTCTCTGTAAAATAGATGAGTCTCGTCTGCATGAGTGTGTCTCGCGTCTCAATTCCTCGTGTTGAGTTCTCTCGATCATCTCTCATCACGATTCGTGGGGCAGATGGCGTAGTCGTATAGAAGGCGGTGATGATGATGTCCACTGCACGTCACGTGTCGTTTCCACTTCTCTCTCTCTCTCTCCCTCTATCTTGTAGTGTCAGGACGAGTCACTTTTAATCTTTGGTGCTTTCGGTAAAGTCACGGAGAAAGGGAATTAATTAAATAATAGAATACGACGTTTCGATTGCCCCCCCACCACCCTCTCTCTTTATTTAATGCCACGACACAGAGGCCTTGGGTCTCTGTGTGTCTATGTTGTGTGTCTCTCTCTCTGTGTCTCTCTCTGTGTGTCTCTGTGTGTCTATGTGTGTGTCTCTCTCTGTGTGTCTATTTGTGTGTATGTTGTGTGTCTCTCTGTGTGTGTCTCTGTGTGTCTATGTTGTGTCTCTCTCTGTGTCTCTGTGTGTCTCTCTCTGTGTGTCTCGGTGTGTCTCTGTGTTGTCTCTCTCTGTGCCTCTCTGTGTGTCTCTGTGTGTCTATGTTGTGTGTCTCTCTCTGTGTGTCTCTGTGTGTCTATGTTGTGTGTCTCTCTCTCTGTGTCTCTCTCTGTGTGTCTCTGTGTGTCTATGTGTGTGTCTCTCTCTGTGTGTCTCTGTGTGTCTCTCTCTCTGTGTCTCTCTGTGTGTCTCTGTGTGTCTATGTGTGTGTCTCTCTCTGTGTGTCTATTTGTGTGTATGTTGTGTGTCTCTCTGTGTGTGTCTCTGTGTGTCTATGTTGTGTCTCTCTCTCTGTGTCTCTGTGTGTCTCTCTCTGTGTGTGTCTGTGTGTCTCTGTGTTGTCTCTCTCTGTGTCGTTCTGTGTGTCTCTGTGTGTCTATGTTGTGTGTCTCTCTCTGTGTGTCTCTGTGTGTCTATGTTGTGTGTGTCTCTCTGTGTCTCTCTCTGTGTGTCTCTGTGTGTCTATGTGTGTGTCTCTCTCTGTGTGTCTATGTGTGTCTATGTTGTGTGTCTCTCTGTGTGTGTCTCTGTGTGTCTATGTTGTGTGTGTCTCTCTCTGCCTGTGTGTCTGTCTGTGTGTGTGTCTCCGTGTCTGTGTTTTGTCTCTCAAATTTAGTTCTACCTGACGACGATTGCTTGTGTTGCAATCGAAACGTCGTATTCTATTGTTTTATTTCTACGTGACTTTACCGAAATAACCAAAGAGTATTTACATTATGAGACCTCCTTTACCAGTGACAAGATATAGTAATAGGTGTTACTCTTTTAACTGATGATGAGAGAGACGGTGGCTATGAGATGTTGACTACCTCGCCTGGTACACAGGAGGTCGTGGAGTTTGCGTGTCTCTCTCATCATCATCACGGTGGCTATGAGATGTTGACTACCTCGCCTGGTACACAGGAGGGCGTGGAGTTTGCGTGTCTCTCTCTCTCTCATCATCATCACGGTGGCTATGAGATGTTGACTACCTCGCCTGGTGTACAGGAGGTCGTGGACTTTGCGTGTCTCTCTCATCATCATCACGGTGGCTAGGAGATGTTGACTACCTCGCCTGGTACACAGGAGGTCGTGGACTTTGCGTGTCTCTCTCTCTCTCATCATCATCACGGTGGCTATGAGATGTTGACTACCTCGCCTGGTATACAGGAGGTCGTGGGTTCAGTCCCAATGCTCACGATGCCTGCTGCTGTATATTTGAAGTTTGCGTGTCTCTCTCTCTCTCATCATCATCACGGTGGCTATGCTGCAGAACTTTACCGGCGTGAACAAATAAAGCAAACATAATTTTGGTCAACTATGTAGAGTGCGTACCTTTGAGGCAACTCACAAAGGATACCATCAAAATACATTTTATTATTATAAATCATGAGGTAAAAAAGTACCCTACTATAATTAATTACTTTATTGAAAACCTGTATATTTAACACACTTGCCAACAAAAATGAAACCATAAAAAAATATAACACCACCGCTGCCACTTGTCGAAGTCGAGACATCAAGCCACGTTTACTTTCTCGACCATGAGGTAAATAAAAATATCTCCAAACGTAATTTTGTTGTAAAAAAAAAACACAACGCATTTTGTGACTGTATTCATGAGGCGATTTTTTTTTAAATCTTAAAAAGTAAAAAAAAAATGTTTACACCGACGACTAATAGCGAAAAAAGAAACATTCACTTGCTCAATCGTGGGGTAATGCGTCGCCGGAAAAATGAGCATTTATAATAGAAATCATATAAAATAAATGTATATTAAAGCGAACAATGAATCCAAGTCTCGCGAGAGGTGGGGTGGGGGGGTGGGAGCGCGCTCGGGCGCGCGCGGTGCACGCCGGGATCCCCCGCGACCGCCATTTTGAAAAGGACACCCGCCCCCCCCCTCTCTCCCTGCGCTGCGTTTCGCTACCAGCAAACAAAACAACAACAACAAACAAACAAACACCACCACCACCACAGGCTAAACAACAACAGCGACAGGCAGGCGCACGCACGCACACGCGCACACAACGGCGCCATCTCACGCGGAGAGAGAGAGAGAGAGACGCGCGACGAATACCCCCACAGAGACGAGGTGAGGGCGGGCGCGCGCGGCTGTTGTCGACAGGCCTCAGGCTTCGGGCCTAGTCTACGGTGTGGGACCCCCCACACACACACACCACACACACCTCACCCACCACCACCACTGCCGCCGCTGCTTTGTAATCTCGCAGCTAAATTTGTATTTCAATTGCTAAGGAGCGTCGTTACCGTAAAACGACGGACCGGGACTTATTTCCGCCCGCAACGGTCTCGGGTCCGTGCGGGGCGAAAGCGCCGTGCGGGTGGCTCCACTCGCTGGGTTTGTTTTGGTTGCGTGTGGGGCCGCCGCCGCCACCACCACCACGACCACCACCACCACGACCTCGCGTCAGTTTAAATTCGCTTAATGTAAGAAAACAATAGATGCGATAAAGTCGACTTGCTTCGTCGATTCGTGTTTCGTTTGTCGTCGAGTTCGCACGGCGGCACAGTCCGCGGTTGACGTTTTGTTTTCGAAGCTTTTTTTGTTCAAAAAGAGTCGAGCGAGGTGTTTGGGTGGGTGGGGGGGGGCATCGCGGAAATGCACGGGGCAGGCGCGAACACACGACGTTAACGACGACGATTACTGCTGCTTCCCGCAACCATAACTGCTACTGCCGTCCACGGCATTCATTGCGATACAGTATTGATTGTGATACAGCTCATGGGGTTAACAGCAGCGCTCGAAAGTTTTGATTTGTGAGGGCAAGTTGCAGCGGCGGCGGGGGGGGGGGGGAATGGCACAAGGATCGCTATGGCACCCACGTTGCGATACTTACATTAACTTGTGCCTATAATACTGTGATTGTGATTGTAGTAATTGCTACTGCTACACTAGCAGTAATACTGGGATAGCGATGCTCGTGAAGATGGCAGCAATGCGTCTTAGTTTTGGTTTGCGCGGGCAGGTTGAGGCTGTGGCATACGGAACTGCATGGCCACCCCCACGTTGCAAGATTAACAATACTGGACAGTATTTGCCACAACAGCAGTAACTACTACAGGTGTAATAATGCTAAATCGCACAATGGCATTGCTAATGATAATAATATCAATTGTCCGGTAATAGCGTTCGTCCAATGGAGATGCACTGTTTGTGAACTAACCGGTTCTCGTAATTGGAATTGTGGAATTTGAATAGTAATCATTTTATTTATTTATCTAGGAATGCATCGATGAAATTATGTTTTGGTTCCATTCGTTTATATAAATCGACGTGTTTTTGTTTACGTGACATACCTTACGAATTGGCTGTGTGGGGTGGTGGCGGGTTTAACGACACATTTACGCGATCTAATCCAACAAACATCTCTTATGGATTATTAATAAATCTCTACCAACAAAAAAGTTATTTTTTCATTCAGTTGGAAATTTTATTCCAGAAGTGTCCGAACAAAACTTACTTCATGCATACAAGGGGATGACAGTTGCGTCTATCCATGAAGACCGGTTTTAGGAGGACACTTGGTGCTACTTTCATCACCTTCAACTCGTAGCACCTCGTCAAGCTTGGGGAAAGTTTGCACATCTCTGCGCCATCCACCAACCTTTGCCTCGGAAGTGTGACATGGCAGACGTGCACTCAGCTCTCGTGTTCATCCACTGCTGGATGAATTGACTCCGCCACACAGGTCGTGCGGAGGTTTTGTAACCGTTCTTCACCGCGCTGGTCAGTGCGGGTCGGTGAATTACCAAAATCGTTGAGTGGGAGCAATACAAGCGCAGTGCACGAATTATTTTGCTGCACTTGCTTTCGCTCTCCACAACTTTGGGTCCCGCAGCCTATCACTCCTGTAATGGATGGTGGTTGCCCATTAAACACTGATCCAGACTCTTGAATTGTCTCGGATTTACTTTAAAAAAAATTGTGGTAACCGTGTGTGGTTGTACGTGTTTTTTGTTTGTGTGTGCGCGCGCCCCACTTTAGATTTAAGAGTGGAGAGACGAAGAGGCGGATCTCTCTGTTTCCGGGAGGAGCGACAGAGAAACACGGCAGCAGTAGCAAATGACAGCACATGCGTGTGCTTCTTCAACCATGTGCATCTTGTGATTGCAGCAGTGGGGCGACCTCATACGTGCACGCATACACACAAACAACGGGGTTGACCTCGCGCACGCAGACAAACACACCGAACAAAATCCCCCCCCCCCGCCTCCGATGAGTTGTTGTTGATGGTCGGGTTCTTAGGCGAGTACCAGGGAGTCCCGTCGCGTTGATCGAGAGAGCGCTACTTGGGAATTGGGAGCGCTCGCGTCTTTTGGTCTCGGCGTTCTTGGAGGATTTTTTTCGCAGTTTCTGTTTAGTATTGTGACCACCCGGCGTCTGGCCGGTGTTATTGTAATAATAATAGCAACAATGTCGATGGTCATGTCATAGGTTGCATCGGCAAGCAGGCATGTTTCAATGCTGAAGAATCATAGTAATATAAAGTACGCTAGTGACGGTAACAGTCGTAGTATTAATAGTTTGGCACCGTGTAGTAGTTTACCACGCACGTTCCCTGTTAAGCGCTGGCCGTTTTCACAGACTCCAAATTGTGGACAAAATGACGACGGCCAACCCCCCCCCCCACTATGCATGATTAATTAAAAGAAAAAACTACAAAAAATAATACTGCTGCTTCTGATAAGTGCAGGCAGCCACACCCCCGCTTACTGAATCTGATCGCTGCCGGCGCGTGTACATATTATACATATTTTCTGTACATATATTTTTTTAGAATCTTAATTTTTTTTCTTATTTTCACCATTTTTAGTTGGGGACCCCTCCCTCGACGTGCCGTTTTTCCGCCAATAGTTGCTCCGCATGCGGCGGCAGAAGTTGAGAAATTCGTAAAATTTTGCGTCAAGTGCTCGCATCGCTTAATTTAAGGAGATATCCAATCCGGGTCGCGGTGGAGTTTAGAGAGTGGCGCCACGGTGAGGAGGAGGTGGAAGAGGAGCAAAAACGAGAGTCTCTGACCCGTCGCGTTCACTTCCTGAGAGTCGCTTCCTCGGGAGACATGAGGTAGTTGTGGACCAGCGTTCATGTCATGTTCTTAGCGGTTGAGGGGGGGATGGGTACACAATAAGATTCAAGCTGAAGGAGTCCGGAGCCTCAGATCGCGCGGTTTGTTTTCATGAGGCTGCGACGTAAATAGACGATGGGAGCGAGCGCATCGAGGTGAATTCGCGAGGCGTATGTAATTCCCTTACTGTGGTAGTTGTTGTTGTGTTGTATTTTTTTTATTACGGTCAAAAAAGTTAGGTAGTTATTACTAAAATACTTTGGGTTGGGTTTTCACTTTTCAATTTGCGCTGGGCTCAGGAATGACTTCGCGATGAGCGCGTAGCAGAATCACCGATTGTTACGAGCAGCTCTTGGCAGCTTGGATGCTTTTTATTTGTAATTTTGCTTGTTTTAGTCAGGCGAAGTGTTGAGCGGCACACGAATATTGTACATATTAGTAACAGGACACGCGTACGTGTGGGCACGTGCACACACACACCCGGAGTCAGGGGGGGGGGAGGGGGGGGTGGAGCGGCAGGACTATAAAATACAAACTAGACTCAGCAACTGAAGGTGGAAGACACATCATCGCGGCTGCCGAGGAGAGTAGGCGCCCGACGGGGTGACCCTGTGGGGGCTCGGCGCAGCTCTCCCCCCCCCACCCCCCCCTTACGCCTCCAACCCCGACCGGCGGCTGCCCCGGGGCATTGAAACGCTGTGCAGGATCTACAGCCCTCCCCCACCTTCCAAGGGATTCTTTGCTGGCCAGGGTGCCCCCCGCTGTCTACAGCCGGGGGGGGGACCTCCCCTCGCTGTGGCCCCCCTTGCGTTCCCTTACCCCGGCCAGACCCCCTCCGTTGGCGGAGGAGCAGCGCAGGAGCTGGCAGGGCCTTCGTCTCACCGGCCTCGCCGACCCAGCCCGGCCAGACCTACCCGCTGCCCGTGGTGAGTATGGGGGGAAAACAACATTGGGGGTGGCTTTATTCTGTGGTCCTCGTTAACCGTGGTGGCTGGGAGATGTTGACCACCTCACCTGGTATGCAGAAGGTCGTGGGTTCAATGCTGACCCTGACGATGCCTGCTGTATATTGGGAGTTTGCGTGTGTGTTTCACTCTCCCCGTGGTCGCCATGGATTTTTCTCCAGACCCTTTGGTTTTTCCCTCAACATTTATAATTAACATCACGCGTTTAGAGTACTTGGCTGTTATACATTTTCACATGATAAGCCACTTCGTTGAGCTATCAATTATGATAACCAGGTCGCTTATGAAAAAAGAGTTAAATAGCTCGGTGGGCCTGACCTGGTAAGAATAGAATAATAAATAGTAACCGCTGGCTCTGTTAACTGTGGCTAGGTCACTCTTGCAATGAGGCTGTCCTCTGGTCTCTTGAGTTCTCCTCTGCCTAGGTAAGCTCACGGGGTGTCTGGTGTCCGATCTCATCTTGCCCCGGTAGCAGCAGTCGTGTGTTTGTGGTGGCTACGGCACCAGCGGTGTTGGTGGCGGTAGTGTTTGCTGCGGCGCTGGCGGTAAAAGTCGGCGGTAGTAATTAATGTTTCAATATTACGGATAATATTGCAATGCTGTGTTTAATGATGCGGTCAAAGCTCTTCTATTGTCTAACGAAAAACACTATCTTCACGTGAGTTTGTCCTCGGCAGCTCCTGGTTCTCTGAGTTTTAACCGATGACTTTATTTTCATATCTACTTTCTAATGCTGTCATTTTTCTACCAAAATTAGAGACAACTTTTAGAAGGTTTATCTAGCGAGATTTTTCCTGTCGCTTTTTTTTCCCCCCGGTTCCTTCGGCGACTTCTCTTCCCGCTTTGAGGAGTTGGCAACACGGACACAGCGCACATTGCCAGCAGATGCTTAAAATATTTTAGGAAATGTTATTCTAACTAAAATTTATTGACACAGTTGGAGTGTTTGTGGGTTTCTTCTACTTTGTCTTCGGCGTTATAAGTTTGCCAAAATAAAAAAAATGATCTGCAGATTACTCAATTTGGCTTTTCATTGCAATGATTGGTGCCGTGGTGGCTCGGAGATGTTATCTGCCTCGCTGAGTATGCAGAAGGTCATGGATTCGATCCTGACAACGCCTACTGTATATTTGGATTTTGCGTGTCTCTCTCTCCCCGTGGTCGCGTGGATTTTTCTCCGGGTCCTCCGGTTTTTCCCTCCACGCGTTAACAGTATTTGGCTGCTGCTATAAATTTCCACGCGGTGATGATAAGCCACTTCGTTGAGCTATAATTTGTGATGGCCAGGTCGCTTCTGCAAAAGAGCTACATATCGTTCAGTGGGGCCTTACCAGGTAAAATAAAGAAGCGTCCCAAGACTCACTGAGGCTTTCCTGGGTAAACAAGCATAATAAATAAAATATAATCTTGACATTTTAACTCATACGGTGTAACAAAGGGGGAAAAAAGCTAACCACCCTTGAATTTTTACCAGTGCTGCTGCTTGCGAGTTGATTGTGTGGGGGGGGGGGGAGCGTTAGTGCAGCGGTTAGTGCGCTGCGCTACGAACCCGGCGGCCCGAGTTAGATTCCTGCTCACGGCCACCAACACCGGTGACGAATATCTGAACCGGTCCTGGTCCTCCCCTAGGTCGACTCGGCCTCAAATGAGTACCCGGTGCGCTGTGTAGTAAACATCGCCATCGTGGTGCTGGCCACGCGCCCCCCTCGTGTGCCGCCGGCCGTCATAGATGCTACTCGCTATAACCGCACTTGTCCCTTTTGTGTCCACGTGTGTGTGTGTTGGCACAGGTTGCTTCATTGTGCCTCGCGTCTCCCCACTCTTCACCTGTGCTCTCGTGTTTCGTAGTGGTTCCCTCCCCCGTGCCGTCACCGTGCGTCGGCGTGCGTCTCCGTTTGCGCCCCTAACGTGAACTCCCTTGTCCCCCCCACCCCCCACCCTCCCGTGCGTCGATACGTAACTCTTCCCGTGGTGTTGCTGTGCATTTAACTTGTGTACGCTGCACGTTGCCTGATGTCGTCTGGGGTCGGCAACCCACGGTGGTGAGATGTTAACTCCCTCACCGGGTACTCGGGAGGTCCTGTGTTGGATCCAGACCCTGACGACGCCTGTTGTATATTTGGAGTTTGCGTGCGGCCCTTTCCCCGTGGTCGCGTGGATTTTTCTCCAGGTCCTCCGATTTTTCCCCTCCACATTTAGAATCAACGTCACGTATTTTAGTTGGCTGCTGCTGTAAATTTCCACCTGATGATGATAAGCCCACTTCGTTGAGCTGACATTTGTGACCAGGTTGTTTCTGAAAAAGAGCTGTGCAATTCTGTAGGCCTTAGCTGGTAAAAAAAAATTGTAACAAGAAGAGCCATTTTTTTTTCTTTCAAATTCGGTCAAATAAAACCTTTCAAGAGCCGCACAATGCAATGTGAATACGAGACGGCGGTCGTTCATAAACAACGTCACGAAGCGGGTCACTTAGAGAGCCGCGGGTCGCTGACCCCTGCCTTTTGTCATTATGGATATCTGTTCTTCCCGTGATCTATCCACTGCTCAATGAAAGCTGCCCCCCCCACCTAAGCTGTCGGCATCTTGTCCCGCGGTGTCTCCCGATGCTGCAATCCTTGCCGCACCTGCACACACGAGCTGACCTCTCGGCTCTCCTTAAGCGGTTGACGTCACCTTCGTCAACTCGCTCACTCATTTGGCCGCCCACCCCCTCATCGTTGGTCTCAACTAGTCCCTTCCATCTCGTCCCTTCACCTGATGAAGGCCGCTTGTGTTGTGGCCGAAACGTCGTGAGAATTTTATTGTGTTATTTTATTTGATCAATTTATTCTTTTTTTCTCATTCTACGTGACTTTACCGAAAGAACCAAAGAAGATGAATCCTTGCAGTCACGAAAGCTTTAAATCGAAATAGTCCCTTCCAGTGTCACCTTCTTGCCCAAGTCCCCCCCCCCAACCCCCCCTTTTGCTTCGCGCGGTATTCCCCCTTTCCCCCTTTTCCTGATTTCTCAATGTAATTCCAATCGTTGCACCTCTCTCCGTGTTTACTGCCCTTGCGTTTTCTTTGTCGGTATCTTGTTTCGGAATCGTGTCACAGCAGGTGATTTACGCCAATAATTTTTTGTTTTCTTATATAAGTGCATGGCTATCTTGCTTTTCATTATCCAATTCCGTTTCCCAAAAGCACTCGCAACTTGCCCTTGTCCACTTGGCTGCATTATTTTGATTGCAGGTCATCTTGAGTAACTCCTAGGTATACCAACTCCGATGCCTGTCCCAGGGTCTGTCCCTTCCGAGCAGATCCCTTCAACAGTTCAGCGCAGCTTTTTTCTTAAATAAGCGGCCCGAAGGACAGTTGTCGCCCACGAAAGCTGACGGATTAGCCCTGCTTGATCTATTCCCTGCTGAGACAAAGCGATAAAGTGCTTGCCACAAATGAACCACAAGACCTCGCTGATCTCGACAAGGTGCATAAACCTTCGCGCGTTCTCCGGTCATCCTCGCAGCAGCAGCAGCGGCGGCGCCTTTTGGCTGACCATCAAAGACGGTCACTGCATCGTGCGCTTTCAAATGTGCTTCTGCGGACACTTTGAAATCTAGATTGAAATATCTTTTCTTTAGAACTGCTTTTTGTATTTAGTTGGTTGCCCTTTCACCACACCTCCGTTTAGCACGGTTGGTCACGTACGGTGTGAAAGAAGTTCAACGTACATACAAATCGGTTACACTCCGTCACGTGACCCGCCAGAACACGCCCGTGCCGTTCTATGATTCGCCGAAGGATATACTTCAAGCATCCCTAGAGTTTATCAAAACTTAGCCTGTCTATCTTGTGTTACCTTGCTTTGATTCCCATCCCCTTGCGTTTCTGTGTGTGATGCACATGTTCCCGAGTGTCTCATGTTCCCATGCATTTGCGCGCGTTCCCTCTGTCAGACTTGAGGGTTAGTTTTCGTTACAAATACAGCAGCGTTATTAGCTAAAAGTAAAAAAAAACAATTACTCTGCTCTACCCCTGTATTTCTCCCTTCTATCGGGCTTGTTCGTGCCATTCGCGCGCCGTGCCTTGGCAGTACGGAAGTGGGATTCTTGCATCAATTTGTGCGGCGTTGTGCGTGGCCGGGTTATCTTGCCTACCCTCCCTCCATCCCTCCCTTCCCCCGCACCTCCGATTTGCGTGGTTGGCTACATACGGTGCGAAAAAAGTTCAACGTCACAGTGCTGTATTTTTTTCCCCCCCGATTGTGAAGCACTTTTTGTTCAAAACGAATTCCAAAAAGTTTTCGGTGCGTTTAACTTTTCCGGGGCATCTTCCCAATCCGAACGGCATGCGCCAAGTCTCGATTGCAATTCATTAAGTTACAATCGACACGGTCTCGGCCGTGATTCACAGCCGGTTCTCTGTGTCTCTGGTTCCCACGCCCGTGCCTTCCTCCCCAGGGTCCCAGCCATGAGAGTTCATGCCTGGCTACAGTGAATGCAAGACACCCGACCTAAATGGCGCAGCATGATTTTGCTCCAGCCTGGCTCAGCTTCCCTACTCCGCCCCCTTCCACCGCCAAGGTAACCACAAGTCTGCTCTCCCAATGAACGTGGCAGTAGTTGCCTTACTGAAGAACACCTTCAATCCCCTTGATGGGTCCCCTTGAGGGTCCCTGCAAGGGGGACCTCCCTGCAAGGTGGACCGCCCTGGTTGTGCAGAAGCCGTTATTAGCAGGTCACCAGGGGTCCTGCTAGAATATTGAGGCCTCCCATATAGTGAAGACTTGACACAGAGAAAGACAAAACACAAATGGCCTTAAAAGACGGTTGGGGCAAGTGCTGTTAGCGAGCACCTAATGAAGGCGCCGGCACGGCACACGAGGGGCGGGTGGCCAACAACACGCCCGGTCGCCTTTGTCTTCTCAGTGGCGATGTTTACACACCACACCACACCAGGTAAACTCATTTGAGGCTGAGTCGACATAGGGGAGGCCCATGACCGGTTTGGATAAACGTCACGGTGTTGACCGTGAGCGGGTCAACGGGTTCGTGGCGCTGCTCCCTGACTGCTGCACTACCGCTCCCCACTCAAAGAGACACACTCGTGTTTATTTATATTATAGTCTGTTCTCTTGTTCTCTTGTAACGGCGGTAGTAGTTGCATTCCTGAAGAACGCCGCGTTGTGGAAAAACCGCGTTATAATCAATAATATATGGTAAAACACAGTATGAAAAAATAATAGGTTTTCCCCTTTCTGACAATAATACAGGCGCTACGACGTTCAACCACCCAATAGAAACCTTGTGCTAGGAATCATGTCTGCATTAACCACACGTACTTGTGGTGAACCATGCAAACAAACATGCTCTGATAATACACGCGTTGACTTGGAAACTGATTGGCCTACACCAGAGACGGCCTTCTTTAGGATACTGCCAAAATGGCCCCAGGGTTAGAGCACAGTCCGCGGTAACACGTGAGATGCGTAACGCGGGCCGAACAGGGACTGAGGCGCGTGGGTAGTGTCTCGAAGCATCCAGCAGAATCCCAATGCCCTGTGCGATGATGCTAACTCCGAGGCAGCCGCGCAACCGCTCATTCCTACTTGAGCGATGTAGTTCTGTTCACTCAATCGCGCTGTATCCAATTATCGTTATGAAAGCAACAAGCGGTACAGGAGAACAGACTGTACATCATAAACAGTTAACCCTTTCACAGCTGGTCCTGTGTATTACTCCTGGTTCTGGCCGATGCAGATAATGTAGGTTTAATGTAGATCCCGTGACGCCTGCTGTATGTTTGGAGTTTACATTGTTCTCCCTGTGGTGGTCGCGTGGATTTTTCTACGGGTCCTCCGGTTTTTCCCCTCCACATTTAGAAACATACTTTTAAAGGATTTGGCTGCCGCTAAAAATTCACAGGTGATAAACTACTAATCTTAGCTGTCATTTATGGCCGGGTCACTTTTGAAAAAGCTATATTGGTCAGTGGGCCTTATCTGGTAAGACAAAAATATAATCATTAGACCTCCTTTGCCAGTACCAAAATGTAATAATAGAGTTTTTCCCCTTTTTTCTGGCAACAAAACTGAAACCTTTTTACGAGGATTCATGTCTGCATTAACCACAATACCTGCAGTATTATTACATTTTGGTACTGGCAAAGGAGGTCTAATGATGTAGATGCTCACCCCGAGCCCTCATTACTTTGATAGTGCATTGTCTTTGAGCTGTACGCCTTCTGGCGTCATCTGATCGAGCACCAATTGGGTCGAGGCTCAAAAGAAGGCCGTCCCTTGGTGTGGACCAATCACTTTCAAGGACAATGCATATATTATCATTGTATGTTTTTTGTTTGCATTTTGACTGCAGGTATTGTGGTTAATGCAGACATGAATCCTCGTAAAAAGGTTTCAGTTTTGTTGCCAGAAAAAAGGGGAAAAACCCTATTATTAAATAAGATAAAAATAGTTTAGTTTTAGCATGGTTGGCTACATATGGTGCGAAAGAAGTTCAACATACATATTTTAATTGGTGGTGATGATGATGTTGATAGTGCTGCTGGCGATGTTGGTGGTGTTGGTGGTGATGATTGTCGCAGTGATGATCTTGTTGGTGGCGGCGGTGTTGATGGTGGTGTTGGCGACGACGGTGACGGTGGCGATAGTGTTGTTGGTGGAGGTGGCGATGTTGACGGTGGTGGTGCTGGTTGTGGCGGTTGTGCTGGTAGCTCCCCCCAACTCCAGAGCGCCCTGGGGACCACGTGTCGAGGCCCGACGGTCGTGCCGGCTCCAGCCGACGCCGGCACAACTCGTCCGATGCCTTCCTGGACGCTGGCTTTGGGCGCAACCCTGGTGAGAGAACTTGACGACAATAACGCACGGATACCCAAGACAAAGATCTTCCCCCTTGTAGCCTGTAAGACTTTCGGGGAAAGTGCCGTCGGCGAGTAGCACCTACGAAGGCCTTGGTGCTGATGTTTATGCAAAGCGGCAGGTACTCGCTTATTGCCGAGTCAAGCACACGCATACACTCGCATGCAATGATCTTTGTATCACCTTTGAACTCCTGCACTTTGAAAGCGCTGAATTACAGGCATGCAACTAAAATAACTGCATCTGGCATGTACATAAATACACTAATGCTGATGATAATTCATAACACTCTGTGTACTTCCCTCCATCCCTCTTCGCGCCCCCCCCCCCCCCCACCGCACACACAGATGTCCGCACGCGCCCCATCTCGCGTCAGAACTCCCTAGAAACGGAGCCGGTCCGCGGCACTGGTAACCACGGCAACCGCCGCCCGCCCGGGCGCCTCCACTCCGACGGTGGGGCGTCGCGCGGCTCCTACCACTGGGAAGGCGGTGGCGGCGGAGGCCAGCGCGGCGGACCCTACCACGACGGAGACGGGCGGGGAGGCGGAGGAGGGGGCGGGGTCCACCGCGGGAGCTACCACGGCGACGGCGGAGGGGGCGGCCAGCGCGGCGCGCCGTACCACCCGGACTCGGACGGCCCTCGGCGCGGCTACCGCGATCGTGACCGGGATCGGGACCGGGACCGGGACCGGGACCGGGATCGAGACCACCGGGATCGGGACCGGGACGGCGGTGGGCACCGCTCGCGGAATGGAGCATTCCACGGCGGAGGGCACAAGGGCCGACGGGGCGGCATGGAGGACGGCGGGCCGGGCGGCATGGAGGACGGGCCGCGACGGGGAGGAGACGACAAGACGGACGAGAAGCAGTTTGAAGTGGAGGACTTTGTGAGTAAACTATAAACTGTTAAAACTACGAACTTTGTTAGCTACGTTTGGCTGAGTGTGTGTTCGTGGTTGTCTGTATGTGTGTGTGTGTATATACGCGCCATAGGAGCGGTCGTGTAGCGGTTAGTTCGTTTATATCTGAGCCGTTCATGGGCCTTCCCTAGGTCGACAGCCTCAAATGAGTGCAAGGTGCGGGGTGTGTAAAAACATTGCCACTGGGGAGAAAAAGGCGGCCGTGCGTGGTGCTGGCCATCCCCCACCCCCCTCGTGTTTCCGTTCCAGCCTTCATAGGCGCTTCTCGCTAACGGCACTTGCCCCCACAGTCTGTTCAGCTCATACGGGGTCGGGGATCTTTGTCTTTTGTGTTCGTGGCTGCGCGTGTACGTGCACGCCATTGGCGCGCCTTTTGGGCTGTCCCGCGTTATTTGCGTTTTTGTGCCGTTTGGTGCGGTTGCCAACGTGGGATGTTTTCCTTCTCCGTTTGTTGCAGCCATCGTTGAACCCAGATGCCGATCGAGACCCAGGGCAGGGCAAGCCTGCCAACGTGCCGACCGGCGTTTGGGGTGAGCCCGCCGCAACCGTGCGGCGTCACACGCGGCACAACACCTGGCATCGCATGCCAGCAATCTGTCTAGGCAGCTGCACACCACGAGTCGATTTCATCGCTCCACACTCTGCAGTGAACGTGCGCTTGTGTCACGCTTCAACGTACACCGCGAACCGCACACCGTAACCCCCAACCACCCCACGGCCGAACAACGCCGCGCCACAAACCACAAACCCGCACCGCACCGCACACCACTGCACCGCATGGCACACATCACACGCGGCCAATCGCACTCTTGCCGTATAAACCATATCGCGTAACCAATACCCGCCACTTTGAGGCCGTCACGTGAAGTGTCGAAGGCTCGCTGCTGGCAGGAGGAGGTCACGGGACAGACCCAGCAGGTGCCATGGGTTGACTGCTGCTGTGCCAGGCTAGGTGCAGGAGGAGGTCACGGACAGACCCAGCAAGTGCCATGGGTTGACCGACCGAGATGACTGGCAGATGCACCGGCTGTACCCCCTACTGTGCCAACACTCCATTTTATCCGCCTGGCTCTCCGCTCATTGTTGTGCGCGTTGCTCCTCTGTCCTCCCATTGTTGTTGGAGGGCGATTGACTCCAACTGACCAGGAGTGTGTCCTTCACGAGCCTCCTCCATAGAACCACACCACACACTACACCACACTCCACCAGCAGCAGCGATCCGATCAAACGCCCTCCCCCACCAAGCGCACAGCAACTACCGGTGCCAAACCGCTTTGTTGTCGTCCACCGATCTTGACCCCTTCCCATGGACCTCCTTAACCTCTGTACTCCCCGCCCCCCCCCCCTGTAGAGAACCCCCCGAACCCCCGCCCGCGCTCCACCAAGATGCTGGTCATCAAGAAGTCATGCCGCGAGGAGAGCTTCTCGGCCGCCTTCGCCTCCACGCTGGCGCCGCCGTGCGGGGGCGCCAGCGCCATCACTCCGCTGCAGCTCTGCTCTCCCTCGTCCTCCTCCTCCTCGTCCGCCTCCTCGTCCGCCTCCTCCTCGTCGTCGTCGTCGGCCTCTTCCGGCGCCAGCGGCGGCCCCGCCGCACGGGTCCACCACCCGGCCTCCTCCGCGCACAACGGCGTAGCGGCCGCCCCCGTCTCTTCGGGAGCGGCCGCTCCTGTCGTGGCGGGGGTGCCGGGCGGCGGCGGCGGCGGCGTCGTGGTGGGGCCGGGAGTCGGGGCGGTGGTGCCTCCGACGATCATCGGAGGAGGCACCGCTGTGGGGGTGAGCGGTGGTGGCGTGGCCGGAGTGGGGAAGGTGGCGGGTTCCAGCGGTGCGGGCAGCGGAGTGGCTGGGGTGGGGTCCAGCAGCATTTACAAGATCCTGGTGCCCAAGCCAGCGGCGCTGCCAGCCAAGGTGGGGGCGGGTGGGGGCGGGGGTGGATTCCCGTGACGAGAATTGATTTAAAAAATATATATATCGGTACGATTTGGCACACGACGGGGGCGTTTGTCTGTAGCGGTGGCTTTCGGCAAAGTGCAGCCGGCTACCGCTGGTTTGTGGATCTCACCCAGTTGAGACAGTTTGACTTTATTTATAGCACAGGTTATCTAGGAGTTGTTCCTGTTGTGCGTGGGGGTGAGTGTGCGTATGTGTTGTGTGTGTGTGTGTGTGCGTGCAGTTGGTCCTTTGTATTTTATTGTGTCTACTGCTGTGATGCACGTGCGATGTTGAAATGTGTGTGTGTGTGGGGAGGGAGGTTGGTAGTGTAGCGGGTTAGCACGCTGTGTTGCAAACCCGGCCACCCGAGTTCCATTCCCACTCACGGCCAACACCAGTGACGATTATCTGAACCGGTCTTGGGCCTCCCCTAGGTCGACGCGATGCAGTTGTGCTGTTGTAGTGCATGTGTGTATGTGGGGAGTGGTCATGTGGGGTTTTGCCAGGAAGACGTCTTAGACGCCTTTCCTGCGTGGTGCCTGGTTCTGTCCGGCGACACCCTGCCAGCGAGACTTGGACACTTCACGTCGCCTCGAAAGTGCACCTAGCCTGGCACGAGCTCCGTGGTGATGTCGCCGCCGCTTTGGCCGTTGCTGCCGTTGTCGTTGGAGCGGCGGCCGTGTGGCAGTTGGCGCATTCCCCGCTACTAAACTCCCGGCGACCTAAGCTCCATTCCCGGCCACCCCTGTCCTCTTCCCCCCTCTCCCCCTCCGCGGCGGCAGCCCTCGCTGTGGAAGAACCCCGGCAACGGCAAGGACGCGCGATCGTCGGGCCCGTTCACCCGCGACTCGGCCTTCCGCCTCTACTCGCCGTTCTCCCCCAAGCCGGCGCCGCCTCCACCAGTCCCAGTTGCTTCCGTGGTGACGGCGCCCGCTCACAACCACAAGGAATCGGCGGCGGCGGCGCCGGCCTCGGCGGCGGCGGCGGCGCCGGCGTCTCCGGGATCGGCGGTGATCCCGGCGGCAGCGGCGGCGACGGCGGCCGCCGTGGTGGCGGCGTCGTCCCTGAGGCCGGCGTCCACCTCCCCGGTGGAGGTGGCCGGTTCGTCGCTGGCGCCGCGCCTCACCAAGCTGGGCCGTGCTCGCAACAACGGCAAGAGCGAGTTCCTCAAGACGCTGAAGCGCGAGGCGAGGAACGGCGAGCCCGGCGGGCGTCCTCGCACTGCCAGCACCGCCAACGCCGCCCACGCCCAGCAGGTGTGGTTCGGTGCGAACGGTGGCAAGGGCTTCGTTGCCTGGCGTTCGGTTAAAAAAAAACAATTAGAATACAGGACGGGTCTGCGTTTAAATATTCTTAGCGCTTATGGGGTGGGGGGAGGGCGTTGCTAACTGGGTTTATGCGAATGAGCCGCGTGCACAAATTTTAAGGTGCAGCCCTGCAATTGCTTGCTCCGGCCACTGCTGGCGGGAAGGGCCTTCACGATAGGAGTGGGGGGGGGGGGTGGTTGGCGGGAGCTCCTCTAGAGGGTGTTTGACCTATACTCATCCTCGCTGACCAGACGTCTGTCCAGAGGATACAAAAACATACGATTTGCCAGGAAGTTTCGGTGAGCACAATACGGGCGGTCTCCGGTTTACGACGATCCTCATTTACGACGTTTATCTAATGCCGCCATGGATCAAGATCTCGCCTGGTATACAGGAGGTCGTGTGGGATCGAGCCCAACCCTGACGCTTGCTGTTTGTTTCGAGTTACGTGTCTCCCTTTCTCTCCCCGTGGTCACGTGGATTTTTCTCCGGGTCCCCTGCTTTTTTCCCCCTCCACGTTTAGAATCGGCGTCATGTGTTTAGAGTGTTTGGCCGCTGTTATAAATGTCCACGTGATGAATAAGCCACTTCATTGAGCTATCATTTGTGATAGCCAGGTTGCTTCGGAAAGAGGGCGACATAGCTGAGTTGGCGCCTTACCCGGTGAAATAAAAAAATAGTTTAGACTCGAGGGTCTGCTTGTCGCGCCCGCGGTCGGGAGGTCCGTGCGATCGCCGTCGTCCGTTGTGGCTTCAGGGCGAGAATCGACGCAGTAGCAGTGGCGGCAGCAGCAGCAGCAGCAGCAACAACGGAGGTGGTGACGGCGGTGGCGGCAGCGGCGGCGGCGGCAGCAGCAACAACAACGGCACGCGTCTGGAGGAGACCGAGTCGCCCGTGGACTCGGGAGCGCAGTTGGCATCCGATTGGCCAGAACACCGGGGTCAGAGGTCGCCGGAGGCGTCGTCATCGCCTGACGATCACATGCTGTCCAGCTCGCTGGAGGCCGAACACAGGTGGGTGGGTACGAGGGATTCTGAGGGGAGTGTGGTGAGAGAGAGTAAGTTGGTCAATGTCGATTTAAAAGTGCATAGCTCCAGTGGCTTCGTCATCTGGGAAGGAAGAGCGTTTTTGATGATTGGGGGTTCCGCACCCCCCCCCGCCCCCCCTCCGCGTGCTCCAGGCTCCTGAGGGAGATGGGCTGGACAGAGTTGTGTGAGCAAGACGAGGCGTTCGAGCCCCTCACCGAGGACGAGATGAAGGAATTCCAGCGCATCAGCGAGAAGGTACGGGTGGAGACAACGGGGCGGGGAGACCTGGGTAGCACACGGGGTGGGGGTACGCACACGGAGAGATGGCACGAGAAGACGTGGGGGGGAATTGCAGACGTGGGTAGACGTGGGGATATACAGAGACGTAGGTGGACGTGGTGATATACAGAGACGTGGGTAGACGTGGTGATATACAGAGACGTGGGTAGACGTGGTGATATACAGAGACGTGGGTGGACGTGGGGATATACAGAGACGTGGGTAGACGTGGTGATATACAGAGACGTGGGTGGACGTGGTGATATACAGAGACGTGGGTGGACGTGGGGATATACAGAGACGTGGGTAGACGTGGTGATATACAGAGACGTGGGTGGACGTGGGGATATACAGAGACGTGGGTAGACGTGGTGATATACAGAGACGTGGGTAGACGTGGTGATATACAGAGACGTGGGTGGACGTGGGGATATACAGAGACGTGGGTGGACGTGGGGATATACAGAGACGTGGGTGGACGTGGGGATATACAGAGACGTGGGTGGACGTGGGGATATACAGAGACGTGGGTAGACGTGGTGATATACAGAGACGTGGGGTGACGTGATATATGGAGACGTGGGTAGACGTGGTGATATATGGAGACGTGGGTAGACGTGGTGATATACAGAGACATGGGTAGACGTGGTGATATACAGAGACGTGGGTAGACGTGGTGATATACAGAGACGTGGGTAGACGTGGTGATATACAGAGACGTGGGTGGATGTGGGGATATATAGAGACGTGGGTGGACGTGGTGATATACAGAGACATGGGTAGACGTGGTGATATACAGAGACGTGGCTGGACGTGGAGATATACAGAGACGTGGGTAGACGTGGTGATATACAGAGACGTGGGTGGACGTGGTGATATACAGAGACGTGGGTGGACGTGGGGATATACAGAGACGTGGGTGGACGTGGAGATATACAGAGACGTGGGTGGACGTGGGGATATACAGAGACGTGGGTGGACGTGGGGATATACAGAGACGTGGGTAGACGTGGGGATATACAGAGACGTGGGTAGACGTGGGTATATACAGAGACGTGGGTGGACGTGATATATACAGAGACGTGGGTGGACGTGGGTATATACAGAGACGTGGGTAGACGTGGGGATATACAGAGACGTGGGTAGACGTGGGGATATACAGAGACGTGGGTAGACGTGGGGATATACAGAGACGTGGGTGGACGTGGGTATATACAGAGACGTGGGTAGACGTGGGGATGTACAGAGACGTGGGTGGACGTGGTGATATACAGAGACGTGGGTAGACATGGGGATATACAGAGACGTGGGGTGACGTGGGGATATACAGAGACGTGGGTAGACATGGGGATATACAGAGACGTGGGTAGACGTGGGGATATACAGAGACGTGGGTAGACGTGGGGATATACAGAGACGTGGGTGGATGTGGGGATGTACAGAGACGTGGGTGGACGTGGAGATATACAGAGACGTGGGTGGACGTGGGGATATACAGAGACGTGGGTGGACGTGGGGATGTACAGAGACGTGGGTAGACGTGGGGATATACAGAGACGTGGGTGGACGTGGTGATATACAGAGACGTGGGTAGACGTGGGGATATACAGAGACGTGGGGTGACGTGGGGATATACAGAGACATGGGTAGATGTGGGTAGACGTGGTGATATACAGAGACGTGGGTGGACGTGGGGATATACAGAGACGTGGGTGGACGTGGGTATATACAGAGACGTGGGGATATACAGAGACGTGGGTGGATGTGGGGATATACAGAGACGCTGGTAGACGTCGTGATATACAGAGACGTCAGTGGACATGGGGATATACAGAGACGTGGGTGGACGTGGGGATATGCAGAGACGTGGTGATATACAGAGACGTGGGTGGACGTGGAAATATACAGAGACGTGGGTGGATGTGGGGATATACAGAGACGTGGGTGGATGTGGGGATATACAGAAACGTGGGTGGATGTGGGGATATACAGAAACGTGGGTGGATGTGGGGGGAGACGGACATGGAGACATGCGTAGACGTGGAGATACGGACACATGGAGGGGAGAGACAGACACGGGGGTTCACTTGGTAGATACGCGGGGGACACGGACACGGAGGAGACCACCGCTCCCATCTCACCGCCCCCACCCCGACCCCCGCCCTCTCTCTCTGTCCCGTCCGACGCGCCGCAGCTGCAGAGCAACGGACTGCGCCGCAACGGGCTGCTGAAGCACGCGCCGGCCACCGTCGCCATCACATCCCCCGCGTCGTCCTCCTCCTCCGCCTTCTCCGCCTTCTCCTCGTCGGCCACGGTGGCCAAGGTGGCGGTGCCCGGCCCCTCGGCCGCCCCCTCGCCCGGATTTCGTTTCCCGAGCTGGGGCGCGGCGCTGCTGAGCGAGCCCGAGCTGCTGGCGGTCGCCCACGGCGACGGCCATCTCCTCGCCCACGACGACGGCGGCGGCGGCGGGGACGGCGACAGCACCAGCACCTCCTCCGACACGTCCGACGACGACGACCTTTGACCCCGCGACCTTTTCCCCCCCCCCTCCACCTCTTCCCCCCCCCTCCACCTCTTCCCCCCCCCACCTCTCCCCCCCCCCCCACCTCTCCCCCCCCCACCTCCAATCCCCCTGCAACCGCTAAGGCCCCGGCGATGCAGCCCCCTAATTCTTTTCTTACCCCCCCCCCCAAACCACCACGTTTTTCTCATCCTCTTCCAACTCTTTTCTCTTAAATTTTTTTTTAATTCTCTTCGTTGCCCCCCCACCCCCCCCACCCACCGACCTCCCTGGGCGGCAGGAACGCGAGCAAAGGTGTTGAAAGCGTCTGTCGTCGAGGAAATGGAAGCGCAAAGGATAACAAAAAAATGACAGAGAGAGACCGACAACGGAGGAAGGAACAATATATAAACAAAAATAACATCGAAAACTGAAACGGAGTGGAATAATGGTAAAAAAAAAAGGAATTTTGTTCGGACGAAGTACATCAAGAGACAAAGCCAAGAGAATTGGAAGAAGAATAGAAACCAACAAACGTCGTAGAACTACTAAAACGGCGAGGGACGTAACACCACCCACCGGAATCTGACACAGGCGCCTCGCTTGCGCCGGCGGGGCACCGTCCTGAAACTTCGAGGAGACGCAGAAGAAAAAAAACAAAAAAACGACCGCTGGAAACGAGACGCTGAAGCGACAAAACACAAAAAACACGACGGAAAAAATATTCCCCACGAATGGTTAAACCCCCAATTGTGAACCCAGACGCCTTCACAGCACAGGCCCAGAGACTTGACTGTAACTGTGGTGGTGGTGAAGGAAAGATTTGGGGGGGTGGGTGGGATCTGGGGGGGGTGGGTGGGATCTGGGTGGGGGGTGGGTGGGATCTGGGTGGGATCTGGGTGGGGGGCACGGACCTTGGGGGGGCAGGGGGGGGGGGGGCACGGTCCGCGGGACAAACGTCGCGTCGATGTTATCGTGGGCGAGGGTCACTCGGTCGTGGTGATCGCGACGCTCCGTCCACCCATCAACTCGCCCACCCACCACCACCACCATCCCCCCCCCCCTCCTACCACCCATCCGCCCTCATACCCCCGCCTCCACCCACCGCCGAGTTTCAAATCTCCAGCATTGCCGTGAATGCAAGAAAGTTTTCACCGTTGAGGATTTTAAACGAATAAAACGTGAGGAATCAAAATGAAAACATTTTTTTTTGACGCTTCTACGGGGGGGTTTAGTGTTTTCGTGTGTAAAAAAAAAAAATCTGTCAACGATCACCGGTGATTCCCCGGCGCAAAGCCCCACGTCCCCCCACTCCTCCCTCCCTTGCCCTTCCCCCCCGCCCCCATCTCTTCGTGCTCCCCTCGCCCCTGGCTGCGATTGGAAGTGTAATTAATAAAACAAAGTCACCAGCCCTGCCTTGGTCAAATCGATGCTCTTTGTGTGGCGTGTTGCATCTCCGAACCCCCACCACCACCACCACCACGGCGCGGTGTCATATTGCTCCGGTATCTCTCCGCGTGTGTTCGTCCGCTGTCTCTGCGCTGTCTCTGCGTGCACACTCTACGCTCGCAAAAGTCTCGGGATGATCAAACTGAAAACGCGAAAAAAATCGATTTCTGCAACTCGCCCCCTCCCTCCCCCGCGTGCGTACGCGCCGGCCACGTTTTATTTGCGCACGGGAGTTGAGTTTCTGTCGTCAACTTCTTCTCTCACCCACTCGCCCCACACTCCGCATGCTCCCCCACCCCCCCCCCCCCGATCGGTTTGGATGTGAACTTAAGCGTCGGAGGTGGGGGGTGGAGGTGGCGAGGTGTTCTTGATTGTTGTCGTCTCTTCACACTGCGACAAAGCTGGGGGGGGGGGGGGGGATCCAGCGAGAGGCGACGTCGGAGGAGAGGTGCGGGTGGGAGACTGAAGCGGGGAAAACATTGAAAACGACGCGAGGAAGAAACGTAACGCAACAAAGCGAACTCGCCGCATGGCGCGGAACTTTCCCCGGTTGCGATACCCCCCAGCGCGCGCTCGTTCTTTTGAAGCGTATTTAAAAAAAAATATAACCATCGACGAAGACGACGACGACGACAACAAAAACAAACCCCCGTTTTACCTTTAAAAGAATCTCGCGCGTGGAGACGGAACATTTGGAACCGAAAATACGAAGTGCTGCGTGCTCGTCGTGCAGGAGAGAAAGAGATCGAGGAGTGGGGGGGGGGTAAGGTCGCGGAAGTTCGTCCTCGGGAGGTGGGGGGGGAGGTCCGGCTTGAGAAGTCTAGTCGATGTGTCCCCCCCCCCCCCCCCAAACACCGATCATCCTCCTGTACTCCTCACCGCCTCCGACTCCCGCACCTCGCCCGTCTCAACTCCTCGCGCCCCTTGTCGGCCGAGGCGCTCGGCTCTGCCCGGCCGACTCCTCTCGTGAAGAAATCAACCCCCCCCCCCCCATATCCGCCAGCTGGCTGCGATTGTCCGTGTAGGATGGTGGTCGTGGGGAAATCGCGACGGAGAGGGAGAGAAATGAAGAATAAATAATACATAAGATTTTTTTTTTTGGGGGGGGGGCGGGGGCGGGGAAAGGTTAAGCGAGATGGAAAAAAAATGAATTTAATTTGAAAAACGAAAAAGTTATTTTGATAAAAGCTTTATTTACCACGGAGGATTGCTCGGGTGATGTGAAGTTTTTTTGTGTCGCCACCCCTGCTCATGGATGTTGAAATAAATCCCGGATTTGCAGCTCGCGCCTCACCCGCCTCCTTCATTCCGTTCGCTCGCTCGCTCGCGTGCGGTTTCATTCACCCCTTCGTCGCTTGACCCTTCGGTTAATATGGCAAAGACAAAGCCGCCCCCGTGTGGCCCCAACGTGTGTGTGTTGAACTTATTTCGTGTACCCTACGTCGCCAACTGTGCTAATTGGAGGTGCAAGTGCTGCTAGCGAGTAGGAGCGCCTTACGAAGGCCGGCACGGTTATACGAGGGGGTTGGGTGGCCATCCCCCGCGCCCTCGGCCGCCTTTGTCTCCCCAGTGGGTCGGATGTTGAGGCCGAGTCGACCCAGGGGAGGAGGCCCCAGGCGCCGGTTTTCGGATAATCGTCACCGGTCACTGGCGGTGGCCGCGAGCAGTACGGCACCAGCATCACTGAGCCACAGCTGTTCTTACGTGGGGGATGGGGGGGTGCTGTTGATGTGCGTGCGTGGGCTTGGGAGGTTCGCGGTGTTGTTGTAAGCGAGAGGGGTGTGCGCGCAGCGCTTCGCCGAGTGCTTTGCGCCACCGTTCCACCCCGCCGCGTCTTATTTTTGTGTCTTGGGAGAGCGCCGTAACTCGAGGCGCTCAAAATAACGAAACG
Source organism: Petromyzon marinus (assembly GCF_048934315.1). Classification (NCBI taxonomy): domain Eukaryota; kingdom Metazoa; phylum Chordata; class Hyperoartia; order Petromyzontiformes; family Petromyzontidae; genus Petromyzon; species Petromyzon marinus. The sequence goes on along the minus strand of NC_133667.1, from coordinate 16,213,095 downwards.
AACATTTTCAGAGCGCTGACTGGACACAAAAAAAAAACGTAAATCGAGATCCGAGTGATTAAAAAAAAACGTAAATCGAGATCCGAGTGACTTAGACGACAAGGGCACCTGCAAGGGACCGAGGAATGTGTGGCAGTGGCAAGAGGGCACACGGGGGGGGGGTCACGGAAGGGCCATAGGGGAGGGACGGGATGGCGTGGAGAAATCCGTGGAGCTGTAAAGCTCTTTTTTACCATACTCTTTGGCTCTTTCGGTAAAGTCACGTAGGTACAAAATAAAATAAATCACGACGTTTCGATCGCAACACAAGCGGTCGTCCTCAGGCAGAAAAAAAATGTCATCTAGCAGTGGAACTGCTGAACCAGCGAGAGAGCTGCTACACCAAGGAGGTTTTATTTGTGGCGATGGGCAAGCAAGCGGGGTCTGAGCTGGAAAGGAATTCCATCCACGGACGCAAGCCACGTCACTTGTGTTAACGGGGGAGATTAGGGAGAGAGAGAGATTAGGGAGGGAGATTAGCATGAATGGAGCTTCCGTCGCCGCATCAGAGTATCATGCCCGCATACGCGCACAACAGCAGTGCTAATGAGAGATTGGCACCACGAGAGTGCAATCCACACGTCACGTGTCCACAAAAAGGGGGACGCCGTGTCGGGACGTCACGACAACAAACAGTGCCAACAGAGACGATCGGAGTGCAAATTATAGCAAAGGTAAACAATGTTTCGATTTAAAGCTTTCGTGACTCAGCAGGGAATAGATCAAGCAGGGCTAATCCGTCAGCTTTCGTGGGCGACAACTGTCCTTCGGGATGCTTATTTAAGAAAAAAGGTGTGCTGAACTGTTGAAGGGATCTGCTCGGAAGGGACAAACCCTGGGACAGGCATCGGAGTTGGTATACCTAGGAGTTACTCAAGATGACCTGCAATCAAAATAATGCAGCCAAGTGGACAAGGGCAAGTTGCGAGTGCTTTTGGGAAACGGAATTGGATAATGAAAAGCAAGATAGCCATGCACTTATATAAGAAAACAAAAAATTATTGGCGTAAATCACCTGCTGTGACACGATTCCGAAACAAGATACCGACAAAGAAAACGCAAGGGCAGTAAACACGGAGAGAGGTGCAACGATTGGAATTACGTTGAGAAATCAGGAAAAGGGGGAAAGGGGGAATACCGCGCGAAGCAAAAGGGGGGGTTGGGGGGGGGGACTTGGGCAAGAAGGTGACACTGGAAGGGACTATTTCGATTTAAAGCTTTCGTGACTGCAAGGATTCATCTTCTTTGGTTCTTTCGGTAAAGTCACGTAGAATGAGAATAAAATAATAAAATAAAACATGAAATTCTCACGACGTTTCGGCCACAACACAAGTGGCCTTCCTCAGGTGAAGGAACAGAACCGTCGGGACGACAGCGCTTCAATGAACACTGCTAAGCTTGGCAACGTCTTTTAAGCTGGGTGGGAGAAGCTGAGCGCCTTGACAAAGGAGTTTACATATCAAACAGGAGAATTTAGCATTGAAATAGCTGTGTTGAAGTGTTGGATCAGCGGGGTGTTAAAGTCAGAAATTAGCATGTAACTGGGAGATTAGCATGATGTTAATGTGAGGGATTAGCATGTGACTGGTTATCAGGTAAAGCCTCACTGAGCCATGAGCTTTTATGTTTTTAGAAGCGACCTGGCCACAAATAGGAACAGACAGTCATGGTCAAGAATTACACGCTTTGGCAGAGCAACTTGTAACTATCTTCTTTGGTTCTTTCGGTAAAGTCACGTAGAATGAGAATAAAATAACAAAATAATAAAATAATACAATAAAATTCTCACGACGTTTCGGCCACAACACAAGTGGCCTTCATCAGGTGAAGGGACGAGACTGTCTGGAGGACAGCACTGATGAAGGCCACTTGTGTTGTGGCCGAAACGTCGTGAGAATTGTGATATTTAATTTTATTAATTTATAATTTTATTCTCATTCTACGTGACTTCACCGAAAGAACCAAAGAAGATGAATCCTTGCAGTCACGAAAGCTTCAAATCGAAATTTAACTTGTAACTACTGGCATCTCTTTCTGTTGTGGGATGAGTGGTGGTGCCAGTGGTTAGCGCACTGCGTGATTGAAACCCGGTGACCCTCAATTCCTACACGGCCTTCATAAGTGCTATTCGCTCACTGCATTTGCCCGAACAACCTGTGTAGGCTATATGGGAGAGCTTTGCATTTCATTGTGTTTTTAGGGGTGACTTTAGCGAGATGTTAACTACCTCGCCTGGTGTGCAGGAGGTCGTGGGTTCCATTCCGACCGCTGACAATGCCTGCTGCTGTATATTTGGAGTTTGCGTGTCTCTCTCTCTCTCACCATCATCATCACGGTGGCGAGGAGATGTTAACTATCTCGCCTGGTGTACAGGAGGATGTGGGTTCCATCCCGACCCTGACACCTGCTGCTGTAGATTTGGAGTTTGCGTGTCTCTCTACCCCGTGGTGTCATGGATTTTTTCCGGGTCCTCCCGTTTTTCCCTGCAAAACGTTTAGGGTATTTGGCTGCTATAAATGTACACACAATAAGCCACTTCGTTGAGCTATCATTCGTGATAGGCAGGTCACCCCCGACAAAGAACGACCTAGTAAATTTTAGTTGAATGTTATCCGTGGCTATTTTTTTACGAATGTACGAGTAAAGTCCACGTGATGATGATGATAAGCCAACTTCGTGGCAGGTCGCTTCAGATAAAGAGCTACTCGATGTAGCAGCTCAGTGGGGCCTTACCTGGTCAAATCAAAATGTGTTCAGTTGTAATATCTGGCCATGCTGTCTGACAGAACGACTCCTTCTCTAAGACTCACGATTTTGGGAGGTCCTTCCTTCATGGCGGCTTGGCCGAGCACTACTTTAAAGTTTGTTTTACTTCTTACACTTATTGTTTAAAATCAGGTTGGGTGAGTTTGCAACACGAAGGGATTCTCGGGTGGGGATGGGTTTGGCAGAATGTGTGTATGTAAGAGGGTTTATTTTGTTTTTATTTGGTAAAGATGTTTTGACTATTTTTGTAAAAAAACTAAAATGTTTATTTTGGTTGATACAAATTTTGGTAAAGATGTGTTTTTAGAAGAGGGTTTATGTTTCGATTTAAAGCTTTCGTGACTGCAAGGATTCATCTTCTTTGGTTCTTTCGGTAAAGTCACGTAGAATGAGAATAAAATAATAAATTGATAAAATAAAATAACACAATAATATTCTCACGACGTTTCGGCCACAGCTCCAGCGCTGTCCTCCAGACAGTCTCGTCCCTTCACCTGATGAAGGCCGCTTGTGTTGTGGCCGAAACGTCGTGAGAATTGTATTGTGTTATTTTATTTTATCAATTTATTATTTTATTCTCATTCTACGTGGTGACTTTACCGAAAGAACCAAAGAAGAGGGTTTATGTTGGTGAAGTGCGGGTTAAAGTTAGGAAGTTTAACACGCGGTATGAGTCTTTGGCGACCAATGTTATCCATAATAAAGGGTTTTTGGGGGGGTTAGATCGCCTGAATGTGGACGTGTTAAATGTGTCCCTCTACGAGCTTTACGACCCCGGCTTTTCCCGAGACTTGGGTTCTTGTCTTGGATTAATCCACGGCCAACGCGGAGGGTGGAGGGGGGGGGTGCGTGACGTCAGCAGGCACACTGCGTCACGCTGCCGCATGCGGGTGACATCACAGATGTGACGTCACCGCTCACTTGCCGTGCAAAATATATCCATTATTGCGCCCCCCCCCCTAAAATACAAAAGTATATTTTTTTATACTTTCTACATTGTGTACAATCTGGAAGCGACCCACGTGCCAAATGTCAAGTTTGTTGCATGTCGGGAAGTGCGCTAAACATTTCGAACACACACATTCACAAATTTCCCTTTTATATATGTAGATAAAGGTTTTGTGGGTTTGATCGCGTGACTATGAACGTGTTAAATTTACCGCTCTCTTTAAGAACGAGCCAGGAGGATTTCTCCACAATATCTGACCGTAGCCTGACGATGTTGGTTGTAATTTCTGGCGGAACGTCACGGTACTGAAATTATGAATGTTGTGGTGGCTTTACTATCCAACACACAACCGGTTGGTGCTGTGCTAGTCACGAATTGTGAATCTTGTGGTGGCTTTACTATCCAACACACAACCGGTTAGTGCTGTGCTAGTCACGAATTGTGAATGTTGTGGTAGCTTTACTATCCAACACACAACCGGTTGGTGCTGTACTAGTCACGAATTGTGAATGTTGTGGTGGCTTTACTATCCAACACACAACCGGTTGGTGCTGTACTAGTCACGAATTGTGAATCTTGTGGTGGCTTTACTATCCAACACACAACCGGTTGGTGACGTGAATCTTGTGGTGGCTTTACTATTCAACACACAACCGGTTAGTGCTGTACTAGTCACGAATTGTGAATCTTGTGGTGGCTTTACTATCCAACACACAACCGGTTGGTGACGTGAATCTTGTGGTGGCTTTACTATCCAACACACAACCGGTTGGTGCTGTACTAGTCACGAATTGTGAATGTTGTGGTGGCTTTACTATCCAACACACAACCGGTTGGTGCTATACTAGTCACGAATTGTGACTCTTGTGGTGGCTTTACTATCCAACACACAACCGGTTGGTGACGTGAATCTTGTGGTGGCTTTACTATTCAACACACAACCGGTTAGTGCTGTACTAGTCACGAATTGTGAATCTTGTGGTGGCTTTACTATCCAACACACAACCGGTTGGTGCTGTACTAGTCACGAATTGTGAGTGTTGTGGTGGCTTTACTATCCAACACACAACCGGTTGGTGCTGTACCAGTCACGAATTATGAATGTTGTGGTGGCTTTACTATCCAACACACAACCGGTTAGTGCTGTACTAGTCACGAATTGTGAATGTTGTGGTGGCTTTACTATCCAACACACAATCGGTTGGTGCTGTACTAGTCACGAATTGTGAATGTTGTGGTGGCTTTACTATCCAACACACAACCGGTTGGTGCTGTACCAGTCACGAATTATGAATGTTGTGGTGGCTTTACTATCCAACACACAACCGGTTGGTGCTGTACTAGTCACGAATTGTGAATGTTGTGGTGGCTTTACTATCCAACACACAACCGGTTAGTGCTGTACTAGTCACGAATTGGCCACGTTCGGCTTACGTGACACAAACTCCTTTGCTAATCGGCTGCGTCGGCTGGTGGCGGTGTTTAACGACACGCACATTTATATTTACGAGATCTAACCCAACAAAAAAATAAAAAATAAACTCTTTTATGAATAAAATTAGGACGTGTAACTCACAGTACTCGCGAGATGGGGGGTAGTTTTGGATTGAGGGTAGGACAAGTGTGAATATCTGGATAAGAGTTCGGATGCGGGTGCTGAGTGGTGGATCGTGTCAGGCCTTCATCCAGCAGTAGATTAGTCATGGCTGGTGATGTTTTGAAAGTCGCGTTGGGCCACAGGCGGTCAAAATCCCAACACCTGGTCGCCATAGCAACCTCAAAGGCAAAGGTCCCCCGTGTAGCCTCTAACAGACTGTTGGGGCAAGTGCTGTTAGCGAGCACCTATGAAGGCCGGCACGGCACACGAGGGGGATGGGTGGCCAGCACCACGCCCGACCGCCTTTGTCTCCCCAGTAGCGACGTTTACCACACACCGCACCGGGTACTCATTTGAGGCTGAGTCGACCTAGGGGAGGCCCAGGACCGGTTCGGATAATCGTCACTGGTGGTGTTGGTGGCCTCTGAGCGGGGAATCGAACCCGGGCCGCCGGGTTCGTAGCGCAGCGCAGCGCTAATCGCAACTAACGCCACTGATCCCCGCTTGTCACCATAGGAACCTCAGCCACACACACAACACTCACACACGCGCGCAACACTCACACACGCGCGCAACACTCACACACGCGCGCAACACTCACACACGTACGACAGTCACACACGTACGACAGTCACACACGCGCACGACACTCACACACGTACGACACTCACACACGTACGACAGTCACACACGCACGACAGTCACACACGCACGACAGTCACACACGCACGACACTCACACACGCACGACACTCACACACGTACGACAGTCACACACGCACGACAGTCACACACGCACGACACTCACACACGCACGACACTCACACACGTACGACAGTCACACACGCACGACAGTCACACACGCACGACACTCACACACGTACGACAGTCACACACGTACGACACTCACACACGCACGACAGTCACACACGCACGACAGTCACACACGCACGACAGTCACACACACGCACGACAGTCACACACGTACGACAGTCACACACGTACGACAGTCACACACGCACGACAGTCACACACGCGCACATACTTCAACTGTGCATGGTCGTTTCGACCTCCTCCTCCTCCACGACTTGATACCGAGAGCAGCGGAAAGAAGGTTCGTGTCACGGAGGCGCTCTTTAAAACCTCGGCCACAAACAGCCACGCAGCCCTCTGCTCTCCTGCCTCTCATTCCCTGCCTCTCTTTTATTTATTGATTTCTTTTTTTTTTACGATCACAGGAAACAAGAAGATGCTCGGCGTAGTCGGCACTTTGCTTCGTTCATTATTTAGTTTTTTTTTTCAATGCTTTGCTTTATGTGTTAAAATGAAAGATTTCACAAAAGATGTCACGCTCTGCTCTCCTCCTTCTTACCCCTTCCCTCTCTCTCTACCCCCTCTCTCTACCCCCACTCCCCTCTCTCTTTACCCCCTCGCTCTACCCCCTCTCTCTCTACCCCCTCTCTCTATCCCCCCCTCTCTCTCTCTACCCCCTCTCTCTACCCCCTCTCTCTCTACCCCCCTCTCTCTACCCCCCTCTCTCTACCCCCCTCCCTCTCTCTCTACCCCCTCTCTCTACCCCTCCCCTCTCTCTTTACCCCCTCTCTCTACCCCCTCTCTCTACCCCCCCCTCTCTCTCTCTACCCCCCCTCTCTCTACCCCCTCTCTCTATCCCCCCTCTCTCTACCCCCCTCTCTCTACCCCCCTCCCCTCTCTCTCTACCCCCCTCTCTACCCCCTCTCTTTTTACCCCCTCTCTCTACCCCCCTCTCTCTACCCCCCCTCCCCTCTCTCTCTACCCCCCTCTCTACCCCCTCTCTCTACCCCCCCCTCTCTTTTTACCCCCTCTCTCTACCCCCCTCTCTCTCTACCCCTCCCCCCTCTCTCTACCCCCTCTCTCTACCCCCTCTCTCTCTACCCCCTCTCTCTACCCCCCTCTCTCTCTACCCCCTCTCTCTACCCCCCCTCTCTCTCTCTCTACCCCCCTCTCTCTACCCCCCCCCTCTCTCTGTACCCCCCCTCTCCCTACTCTATATCTATGTTCCCCCTGTTTTCTATGTAATATTTGTAAAAAAAAATGTTTACTACGACAAGCGCTGCATCTGCACTCAGCCCTTCTCGCAGTCCTACAGCTTCCCCTGCTCCCTCTCATTCCTCTGCTCCCTCTCCTTCCTCTGCTCACTCTCTCATTCCTCTGCTCACTCTCCTTCCTCTCATTCCCCTGCTCCCTCTCATTCCTCTGCTCACTCTCTCATTCCTCTGCTCACTCTCTCATTCCTCTGCTCACTCTCCTTCCTCTCATTCCCCTGCTCCCTCTCCTTCCTCTGCTCCCTCTCATTCCTCTGCTCACTCTCTCATTCCTCTGCTCACTCTCCTTCCTCTCATTCCCCTGCTCCCTCTCATTCCTCTGCTCACTCTCTCATTCCTCTGCTCACTCTCTCATTCCTCTGCTCACTCTCCTTCCTCTCATTCCCCTGCTCCCTCTCCTTCCTCTGCTCCCTCTCATTCCTCTGCTCACTCTCTCATTCCTCTGCTCACTCTCCTTCCTCTCATTCCCCTGCTCCCTCTCCTTCCTCTGCTCCCTCTCCTTCCCCTGCTCACTCTCTCATTCCTCTGCTCACTCTCCTTCCTCTCATTCCCCTGCTCCCTCTCCTTCCTCTGCTCCCTCTCATTCCTCTGCTCACTCTCTCATTCCTCTGCTCACTCTCCTTCCTCTCATTCCCCTGCTCCCTCTCCTTCCTCTGCTCACTCTCTCATTCCTCTGCTCACTCTCCTTCCTCTCCTTCCTCTGCTCCCTCTCCCCTCCTCTTTCTCCCTACCTGAACGGGACTGCCACTCGAGGTTGGTGGTCTGTCCGCAGCGGTGTACGTAGTCAACCGTGCTGTGTGTGTTGAACTTCTTTCACACCGTACGTAGCCAACCGTGCTGTGTGTTGAACTTCTTTCACACCATACGTAGCCAACGGTGCTGTGTGTGTTGAACTTCTTTCACACCGTACGTAGCCAACTGTGCTGTGTGTTGAACTTCTTTCACACCGTACGTAGCCAACCGTGCTGTGTGTGTTGAACTTCTTTCACACCGTACGTAGCCAACCGTGCTGTGTGTGTTGAACTTCTTTCACACCGTACGTAGCCAACCGTGCTGTGTGTGTTGAACTTCTTTCACACCGTACGTAGCCAACCGTGCTGTGTGTGTTGGACTTCTTTTGCACCATCGGAGGTGCGGGGAGGAGGAGAACAAACTAAACTTAACACGCAGTTCTGAAGAAATTAGTTTGTCAATCTGGATGATGATTATTTAAAAGGGCATCACAGCGCCCAGTGTCTTCCTAATAGCAGAAGGAAGGGAGCGTTCCAGACGGCCACAGAAGCGCATCTGAAAGCGCTCGACGCAGTGCGTGAGTCCGTGGGTCTCTGTGTGATGAGTTTGCGGGTCTCTGTGCGAGTCTATGGGTCTATGTGAGTCCATGGGTCTCTGTGCGAGTCAATGGGTCTATGTGAGTCTATGGGTCTCTGTGTGAGTCTATGGGTCTATGTGAGTCCATGGGTCTCTGTGTGAGTCTATGGGTCTATGTGAGTCCATGGGTCTCTGCGTGAGTCTATGGGTCTATGTGAGTCCATGGGTCTCTGTGCGAGTCTATGGGTCTATGTGTGATGAGTCTATGGGTCTCTGTTTGAGTCCATGGGTCTCTGTGTGGGTCAATGGTCTCTGTGTAAGTCGTTGGGTCTCTGTGTGATGCGTCTATAGGTCTCTGTGTGATGAGTGTATGGGTCTCTGTGTGAGTCTATGGGTCTCTGTGTGAGTCTACGGGTCTCTATGTATGCATGTTGAACTTCTTTCACACCGTGCTAATCGGTAGTAGCTACTTATGTCGTAGCTACTACATGTGCAGTAGCTACTACATATGTAGTAGCTACTACATGTGTAGTAGCTACTACTTATGTAGCTACTTGTGCCACTGGGATAATCCGACACCGCCCCCCCCCCCCCCGTTCTGTTGTTGGTGATTGTTGTTGTTGTTGCTTTGTGGTCGGCTGGGTAGCGGTTGTGGTGGTTGTGGTGGTTGCGGTGAGCGCTACGAACCCGGGGCGATGATCCGAGTTCAATTCCCGTCTCTCGACAATCCACTGGAACCGCTCCTGGGCATCACCAGACGTCGACTTCGGCCTCGAATGAGTCGCAGCCGAAGCGCCGCGTGTAGCCAACATCGCCGCACGTGGAGGGGGAGAGACAAAGGCGGCCGGGCGTGCGTGGTGCTGGCCAATCCCATTCCCTCGTGTGCCACGGTGCCGGCCTTCGTAGGTGCTCGCTAACAGCACTTGCCCCGACAGTCTGTTAGAGGCTACACGGGGGGAGCTTTGTCTCCTTCATAGGCGCTGCTGCTGCTACTCGCTAACAGCACTTGCCCCAGCAGTCTGTTAGAGGCTACACGGGGGATCTTTGTCTTTGTCTCCTTCAGAGGCGCTGCTGCTACTCGCTAACAACGCTTGCCCCAGCAGTCTGTTAGAGGCTACACGGGGGATCTTTGTCTTTGTCTCCTTCATAGTCGCTGCTGCTACTCGCTAACAGCACTTGCCCCGACAGTCTGTTAGAGGCTACACGGGGGGAGCTTTGTCTTTGTCTCCTTCATAGGCGCTGCTGCTGCTACTCGCTAACAACGCTTGCCCCAGCAGTCTGTTAGAGGCTACACGGGGGATCTCTGTGGCTGTTCATGCCATCTGCCAGCTGATGGCAGTACACAGCAACGGATTTTTTGGTGTTTTTAATTGAATGAAAATAAATTTCATCAACACTGTCCTTACGTGGCCCACCAACCCCGAAATACTTTCGCCCCCAAGAAGGGGAGGTGGGGGGAGCGGAGGTCGGGGTTGAGATGTTGACTACCTCGCCTGGTGTACAGGAGGTCGTGGCTCCGATCCCGACCCTGACGACGCCTGCTGCTGTATATTTGGAGTTTGCGTGTCTCTCTCATCATCATCATCACGGTGGCTAGGAGATGTTAACTACCTCGCCTGGTGTACAGGAGGTCGTGGGTTCGATCCCGACCCCTGACGACGCCTGCTGCTGCTGTATATTTAGAGTTGTGTTGTCTCTCTCTCGCCGTGGTCGCGTGGATTTTTGTCAAGGTCTTGCGGTTTTTTCCCACTCCACATTTTAGAATCAACGTCACCACACGTTTAGGGTTATTTGGCTGCTGCTATAAATGTCCACGTGGTGATGATGGTGATGATGATGATAATCCACATCGTTGAGCTATCATTTGTGATAGCCAGGCCGCTTATGAAAAAAGAGCAACTCTCTAGCTCAGTGCTGGGGCCTTAACCTGGTCAAATAAAATAAAGAGTTAAGCGCGCTTGGCTACGTACGGTGCGAAAGAAGTTCAACATACACACGCAGTACAAACACACACACAGTCTACGGGCGTCTCGTTGACCTCCCAACAGGAGACGGAGCGACAGCAGGCGGAGCTGGTGATCTGGGTTGTCCATTATGAACGGGAGACACGAGGGGAACGATCCGGTCCTCCGTACGCTGGCTCGCGAGGTGAGCACAAGAGGTCACGGTTTGTGGTGGTGGTGGTGGTGAGGATGACCTATGACCTCTGTGTGTCACGGAAGCTGCTGACCAGTGACCGCTGAGTGGCCTCTGCGTTCGAATCCCGGTGTCAGCCGTCCTACCACAGCGATTAACACCCAAAGACTCACACAGAGACACGTAGACTTACACAGAGACACACATAGAGACCCATAGACTCACACAGAGACACAGAGACACACATATACTCACATAGAGACTCACACAGAGACTCACATAGACTCACACAGAGACTCACACAGAGACTCATCACACAGATACACATAAACTCACACAGAGACTCACACAGAGACGCATAGACTCACACAGAGACTCACACAGAGACTCACAGAGAGACTCATCACACAGAGACTCATAGAGACTCATACAGAGACACACACAGAGACCCATAGACTTACACAGAGACACATAGACTCACACAGAGACACTCACAGAGACACACAGAGACTCATCACACAGAGACCCACATAGAGACTCACATAGAGACACATAGAGAGACACAGAGACTCATACAGAGACACAGACTCACACAGAGAGACACATAGAGACTCACACAGAGACCCATAGAGATACATAGACTCACTTAGAGACACAGAGACACACACAGAGACTCACACAGAGACACAGAGACTCACATAGAGACACAGAGACACCCAAAGACTCACACAGAGACTCACACAGAGACTCATCACACAGAGACTCACATAGAGACCCAAAGACTCACACAGAGACACACACAGAGACTCACACAGAGACCCATAGACTCACACAGAGACTCATAGAGACTCACACAGAGACACATAGAGACCCATAGACTCACACAGAGACACACACACAGAGACTCATAGACTCATCACACAGAGACACAGAGACTCACATAGAGACCCACAGAGACCCATAGACTCACACAAAGACTCACACAGAGACGCACAGAGAGACTCATAGAACCACACAGAGACTCACACAGAGACACAAAGACTCACATAGAGACCCATAGACTCACACAGAGACTCACACAGAGACTCATCACACAGAGACTCATAGACTCGCAAAGAGACACACACAGAGACTCACACAGAGACTCATCACACAGAGACTCACATATAGACTCACAGAGAGACCCATAGACTCAGACAGAGACTCACACAGAGACTCACATAGACTCACAGAGACCCACAGAGACCCATATACTCACACAAAGACTCACACAGAGACGGACAGAGAGACTCATATAGACTCACACATAGACTCACATAGACTCACACAGAGACTCACATAGAGACCCATAGACTCACATAGAGACTCACACAGAGACTCACACAGAAACTCATACAGAGACTCACACAGAGACACACACAGAGACTCACACAGAGACTCACACAGAGACTCATCACACAGAGATTCATAGACTCGCAAAGAGACACACACAGACTCACACAGAGACTCATCACACAGAGACTCACATATAGACTCACAGAGAGACCCATAGACTCACACAGAGACTCACACAGAGACTCACAGACTCACAGAGACTCACAGAGAGACATAGACTTACAAAGAGACCCAGAGACTCATACAGAGACCCATAGACTCACACAGAGACTCACACAGAGACTCACATAGACTCACAGAGACTCACAGAGAGACATAGACTTACAAATAGACCCAGAGACTCGCACAGAGACCCATAGACTCACACAAAGATCCATAGACTCACACAGAGAGCCATAGACTCACACAGAGACTCAAATACTCGCATAGAGACCCATAGACTCACATAAAACCCATAGACTCGCACAGAGACACATAGACTCACACAGAGACCCATAGACTCGCACAGAGACCCACAGACTCACACAGAGACCCATAAACTCACACAGAGACCGATAGTCTGACACAGAGGCCCATAGACTCGTATAGAAACCCATAGACTCACACAGAGACCCATAGACTCGTATAGAGACCCATAGACACACACAGAGAGCAAAAGACTCACACAGAGACTCAAATACTTGCATAGAAACTCACAGACTTACAAAGAGACCCCCCTCCCATCGACTCTATGACACACAGAGACCCACAGACTCACAGAGAGATGTTCATTGCGGTTTTGGTTGAGATAATAGAGGCGATGATGGTAGTGGTGATGATGATGGTAGTGGTGATGATGGTAGTGGTGCTGATGATGGTAGTGGTGTTGATGATGGTAGTGGTGTTGATGATGGTAGTAGTGATGATGATGGTAGTGGTGCTGATGATGGTAGTTGTGTTGATGATGGTAGTGGTGATGATGGTAGTTCCGTTAATGATGGTAACATCGATCGTAGTGGTGGTGGTGTTGGTGGTCGTACAGACCCGGCAACCCGGGTTTGATTCCCGCTCTGCGGCCATCGGCAGCAGTGACTATTATCTGAACCGGTCCCGGGCCTCGCCTAGCTCCACTCAGCCTCAAATGAGCACCTGGTGCAGTGTGTAGTAAACATCGCAACCGGGGAGACAAAGGCGGCCGGGCGTGGCGACTGGCCACCGACCCCGTTGCGTGCCCCAGCGGTCTGCCAAGGCTACACGGGGGTTCTTTGTCTTCGTTGGTGGTGACGGGAATGCTGATCCTTGTTTTTTGGTGTCGTCATCGTCAAACGGATCTCACCTTTTCCACCTTCCGCTCAGCTTCGCAGAATCCAAGGCGACATCGAAGCTCAGATTCCAGCAGATGAAGACGCCTACCAGGTGACTGGCGTGTGTGTGTCGCTGGTGTTTGGGCACGCGTGCGTCATCGGAGTCGTCGTCGCCGTCGTTTTAGAAGATCTGCAACGCGTGGATTTTTCTTTTGTTCGTTCTCCAGAGAGGGAGGGGAATGATTTCGGAGACGGATAAAAGATGCAGTGGTGGAGGGTTGACTCGGAGAGAGAGAATGAATCGTCGAAAAATAATGATTCGGTGAGAGAGAGACAGAGAGGCCACGATTCCGCGTTGGAGGAGACTCGGGAACGAGGAGGAGGCAGACATCGACTGCCGACGCGCGTTCATCCATTTCTGTGGAGCCGCTTTGTGTCTTGAGTGTGTTGTCCTGACGCCGCACCTCCGATTAGCACGGTTGGCTATGTACGGTGCAAAAGAAGTTCTACATAGATAGACAAACACTGCCCCATAGACTCAACACTGCCCATAGACTCAACACTGCCCCATAGACTCAACACTGCACCATAGACTCAACACTGCCCCATAGACTCAACACTGCCCATAGACTCAACACTGCACCATAGACTCAACACTGCCCATAGACTCAACACTGCCCCATAGACTCAACACTACCCATAGACTCAACCCTGCACCATAGACTCAACACTGCCCATAGACTCAACACTGCACCATAGACTCAACACTGCCCCATAGACTCGACACTGCCCATAGACTCAACACTGCACCATAGACTCAACACTGCACCATAGACTCAACACTGCCCATTGGCTCAACACTGCCCCATAGACTCAACACTGCCCCATAGACTCAACACTACTCATAGACTCAACCCTGCATCATAGACTCAACACTGCCCATAGACTCAACACTGCATCATAGACTCAACACTGCCCATAGACTCAACACTGCACATAGACTAAACACGGCACCTCCGTTTAGCACGGCCGGCTACGTACGGCGCGAAAGAAGTTCAACGTCCACACAACCTCCACGCAACGCACACACAACGTGCACACAACGCACGCTGCAACTCTCTCCGTCGATTCCAGGAGAGGAGTTCATTACTCGACCCGCGTCCTCATCGACCCCAGCGCAACTGCACGAGGTGGGACCCCTGGGAGCCACTGGAGGATGAGGTGGAGGTGGACGCCTCGAGTCCACCACGAAGGTGGAGGTGGAAGTCGCTCGCCGCGGACGACGCTCGGTCCCTTCGGCGAGATTTGGCCGTCGATCATCGAATCGCCGTCGCTGAGATTCACGCCCAGAACCGGGAGCTCGAGGAAGCGAAGCGAGGTGGGTGGTGGAGTGGGGGTGGAGTAGTGGGGGTGGTGGAGTGGTGGGGGTGGAGCGGTGGGGGTGGTGGAGTGGTGGGGGTGGTGGGGGTGGTGGAGTGGGGGTGGTGGAGTGGTGGAGTGGGGGTGGTGGAGTGGGGATGGTGAGGGTGGTGGAGTGGTGGAGTGGGGGTGGTGGAGTGGTGGAGTGGGGATGGTGAGGGTGGTGGAGTGGGGGTGGTGGAGTGGGGGTGGTGGAGTGGTGGAGTGGGGATGGTGAGGGTGGTGGAGTGGGGGTGGTGGGAGTGGTGGAGTGGGGGTGGTGGAGTGGGGTGGTGGGGGTGGTGGAGTGGGGGTGGTGGAGTGGTAGAGTGGAGGTGGTGGAGTGGGGATGGTGGAGTGGTGGGGGTGGTGGAGTGAGGGTGGTGGAGTGGGGGTGGTGGAGTGGGGGTGGTGGAATGGGGGTGGTGGTGGAGTGGTGGATTGGGGGTATAGAATTTAGTTTGAGTCACTTTCATTTATGTTTGTGTAAGCGGATTCATCGTTTCAATTAATTCAGCTGACAAATATAAACGGCGGGCATGTTTGTAGGAGTTTAACACGTTGCATGCTTTCACAACCAATATCATCCATAACAAAGGGTGTTTTTGGGTTAGATAGCGAAACATATTTAAGCCATTTAACCCCCCCCCAAAATCCTATATTATGGATATTTGTAGGAGTTTAACACGTTGCATGCTTTCACGACCAATATCATCCATAACATAGGGTGTTTTTGGGTTAGATAGCGAAACATATTTAAGCCATTTAACCCCCCCCCCCCCAAATCCTATATTATGGATATTTGTAGGAGTCTGAGACTGGATATCCCAAGGCAATCGGGACACAGTTTTCACACGTGTAGACCAGCAAGCATCACGGTTTTGTACACCCTCCTCTGTACGTACGGTGAACTTTTTTCGCACCGTACGTCGCCAAGCGTGCTAATCGGAGGTAAGGGGCGGGGGGTGGACAACAAACTTAGGGGCCGTCCATAAATGACGTCACGCACCTAGGGGGGGCGGGGGGGGGGCGTCAGATATTTGTGACGATGTGTGACGAGGGGGGGGGGGGTTGAGAAATGTGACGTCACACCAAAATCCGCAACTTTAAATAAATATAATTGTTATAACAACACTAATTCTTATAGCAACACTCGTACAACATCAGAGTGCAGCGCCACATTAAATACGCACTACAACGACAATCGTTTAAATGGAAATATGGTTTTGGGGGGGGGGCAGAGCTTTGTGACGTCATATTTGAGGGGGGGGGTCTGACTTTTTGTGACGCCGTGTGACGAGGGGGGGGGGGTCAAAAATCGTCCAAAATCGCGTGACGTCATTTATGGACGGCCCCTAAACACAAAGAGCAGTTCTAAAGAAGTGCGTTGTCAATGGAGGGAGGGGTGGAGGGGGAGAGGGATGGAGGGAGGGATGGATGGATGGAGGGAGGGATGGAGGGATGGAGGGAGGGAGGAATGGAGGGAGGGAGGAATGGAGGGAGGGATGGAGGGATGGAGGGAGGGATGGATGGAGGGATGGAGGGAGGGATGGAGGATTGGAGGGAGGGAGGAATGGAGGGAGGGATGGAGGGAGGGAGGGATGGATGGAGGGAGGGAGAGATGGAGGGAGGGAGGGAGGGATGGAGGGAGGACGAGATAACCCGACCACGCACAACACCGCACAGATGGACGCAAGAATCCCACTTCCGTACCGCCAGGGCACGGCGCGCGAATGGAACGAGCAAAGCCCGACAGAAGATGGAGAAACCAACAAACGAGCCGTGATCAGGACACAAACTGGGCTCGGGCTGCCTCGGGGTCACCGCGGGGTTGTTGGGGGTAAACACAAAGAGAAGAGGCTGTGATAACTCGCACGCGTTGACGAGAACAGTATTGGGGTTTAGTCCCCGGGGGCCCTATCGGCTTTCCAGAGCAAAATTGACGAGCTGCGTTTGTTTTAGCGAGTGCAAAACAAGCAAAGAGCAAAGAACTCGCTCGCGGATGGTTTCTATCTTCTGGGTCTCATCAGCACCACGGTGGCTAGGAGATGTTAACTACCTCGCCTGGTATACAGAAGGTCGTGGGTTTCGATCCTGACCGCTCACAACACCTGCTGTGTCTGGTCCCGTGGCCACTTCCTTGCACCTAGCCTGGCACAGAAATACAACCCATGGCACCACGTGGGTCTGTCCGGTGACCTCCTCCTGCACCTAGCCTGGCACAGAAACACAACCCATGGCACCTGCTGGGTCTGTCCGGTGACCTCCTCCTGCACCTAGCCTGGCACAGCAGTCAACCCATGGCACCACCTGGGTCTGTCCCGTGACCTCCTCCTGCACCAAGCCTGGCACAGCAGCAGTCAACCCATGACACCTGCTGGGTCTGTCCCGTGACCTCCTCCTGCACCTAGCCTGGCACAGCAGTACAACCCACGGCACCTGCTGTGTCTGTCCCGTGACCTCCTCCTGCACCTAGCCTGGCACAGCAGCAGTCAACCCATGACACCTGCTGGGTCTGTCCCGTGACCTCCTCCTGCACCTAGCCTGGCACAGCAGTCAACCCATGGCACCACATTAGCTATCATTTGTGGCCAGGTCGCTGTTGAAAAACAAGTTAACACCTCAGTGTGACTTTGCCTGGTAGGATGGGGATCGTTTAGTGTTCTATTTGTCGGTGTTTGGGTGATGTCTTTACCTTTCTTATACTTTGCACTCCTATAATGGTTTTGTCCTGTAATTGTGTTTGCTGTTGTAACGTTTTAACCCCGTGTCCCCGACTTGGAAATCTCTGAAAAAGAGCTTTATAGCTCTTCGGATTCCTCCCGCAAGGAGAGACCGCTCATGAAGAAAGTAAAAAAAAATGTTTTTTAATTTTATTTGAACATTTCAACTAAAAATTTTCTCTCTTCCCCAGAGCTTGGACAGCGCATCGAGTCCCTGCGAGCGAGGCCCAGGGAGCCCGAGGCGACCCCGCAGGGCCTCCAGGAGACCCTCAGGGAGTTGGGGTTCCAGGGGAAGAGGACGCAACGGCAGCTGCAGGCGCTCAGGAAAGACGTGAGGCTTCTGCAGGCCGACGTGGGCAGGTGAGTTAAATGGGGAGGGGGGGGGGGTGAGGGGGTGATGAGGTGAGGGGGGGGTAGGTGTGGGGTGGTGGTGTGGTGAGTGGGGGTGGTGAGGTGAGGTGGTGGTGAGGTGAGGGGGGTGTGGTGAGGAGTGGTGAGGTGAGGAGTGGTGAGGTGAGGGGGGTGTGGTGAGGTGAGGGGATGGTGAGGTGAGGGGGGATAGGTGAGGGGGTGCTGTGGAGAATTGGTGAGGGGTAAATGGGAGTGGTGGTGAGGTGAAGAGTAGTGAGGTGGTGGTGGTGGTGGGGGGTGAGAAGGTCGTAAGGTGAGCGGGTATGGGTGGTGAGGAGAGTGGTGAGCGGGTATGGGTGGTGAGGAGAGGGGAGTGGTGAGGGGGTATGGGTGGTGGTGAGGAGAGTGGTGAGCGGGTGGTGATGACGCAGGGGGTGGCGAGGTGATGGGTGGTGATGTGAGGGAGTGATGGTGAGGTGAAGGTTACCTGAACCCTTTCTTGGGCCCCCGCTAGGTCGACTCAGCCTCAAATGAGTACCTGGTATAGCGGTGCGGCGTGTAGTAAACATCGCCACTAGGGATACAAAGGCGGCCGGGCGTGGTTGCTGGCCACCCACCCCCTCGTGTGCCACGTTGCCGGCCTTCATAGCCGCTACGCTCACGGCACTTGCCCCGTCAGTCTGTTAGAGGCTACACGGGGCGTCTTTGTCTTTGGTGGTGAGGTGAAGGGGAGTGAGTGGGGTGAGGTGAAAGGCAAAATTCGCTAAAGGTGAGGGGTTAATCGGTCACTTCTAGTCAGATAAGGGTGAGATATATCTTTATCTTCGTGTTGAATTAACTCTTATCTTGTATTTATTTATCTCGTATCAGGTAGTTCGTGCGTGTGTGTGTATGTGTGTGTGTGTATGTGCGTGCGTCGTTCTGGTCTGTTGGACCTGGCACTTAAACGTCGTTAATTATTGACTAAAAACACTGGAAGGTTACGCGCAGGTGGGAGCGGTTAGTGGCTCAAAATGAGTGCCTGGGTGCGGTGTAGTGCAGTGAAACATCGCCGCTGGGGAGAGACAAAGGCGGCCGGGCGTGGTTGCTGGCCACCCACCCCCTCGTGTGCACTTGTCCCGAGAGGCTGTGAGAGGCTACACGGGGGATCTTTGTCTTTGTCTCCTTCATAGGGGCTGCTGCTACTCACTACTAACAGCACTTGCCCCGACAGTCTGTGAGAGGCTACACGGGGGATCTTTGTCTTTGTCTCCTTCATAGGGGCTGCTGCTACTCACTACTAACAGCACTTGCCCCAGCAGTCTGTTACAGGCTACACGGGGGATCTTTGTCTTTGTCTCCTTCATAGGCACTGCTGCTGCTACTCGCTAACAGCACTTGTCCCCAGCAGTCTGTCAGAGGCTACACGGGGGATCTTTGTCTTTGTCTCTGTGCCATGTTCCCGCCAAGGATGCTGATTGGCCAGGTGGATGGGGGGGCTGTGCCCCCCCGCGATGAGCCGGGCCCCTCACAGAAAGTGGAGCCCTTCGAGCCCCCCACTCACGAGGCGCCAGTCTACACGGGGGGGCGACTGTCAGCCGAGATCAGGTAAACAACAACAACAACAAGAACGATACTAACAACAACAACAAACGCAACTACAAAATAATAACAACAACAACGAGAATAACAGCAATAACAATAAACACAACGGCAACAATAACAGCAACAACAACAAAAATGACAATAGCAGCATCATCAAACACACACAACAACAATAATAGCAACAAACAGCAATAATAACATCAATAACAGCAACAACAATAACAAGAACACTAACAGCAACAACAATAACAAGAACACTAACAGCAACAACAATAACAAGAACACTAACAGCAACAACAATAACAAGAACACTAACAGCAACAACAATAACAAGAAACACCAGCGGTGGTGTAGTGGTTAGCGCTACGCTGCGCTACGAACCCGGCGACCCGAGTTCGATTCCCCCTCACGGCCAACACCACCGGTGACGATTATCTGAACCGGTCCTGGGCCTCCCCTAGGTCTACTCAGCCTCAAATGAGTACCTGGTGCGGTGTGTAAAAACATCGCCACTGAGGAGACAAAGGCGGCCGGGCGTGGTGCTGGCCACCCACCCCCTCGTGTGCCGTTCCGGCCTTCATAGGTGCTCGCTAACAGCACTTGCCCCTACAGTCTGTTAAGGCTATATGGGGGATCTTTGTGTGGATGTGTGTGTGTGGATGTGTGTGTGTGGATGTGTGTGTGTGGATGTGTGTGTGTGGATGTGTGTGTGTGGATGTGTGTGTGTGGATGTGTGTGTGTGGATGTGTGTGTGTGGATGTGTGTGTGTGGATGTGTGTGTGTGTGGATGTGTGTGTGGATGTGTGTGTGTGGATGTGTGTGTGGATGTGTGTGTGTGGATGTGTGTGTGTGGATGTGTGTGTGTGTGGATGTGTGTGTGTGGATGTGTGTGTGTGTGGATGTGTGTGTGTGGATGTGTGTGTGTGTGGATGTGTGTGTGTGGATGTGTGTGTGTGGATGTGTGTGTGTGGATGTGTGTGTGTGGATGTGTGTGTGTGGATGTGTGTGTGTGGATGTGTGTGTGTGGATGTGTGTGTGTGGATGTGTGTGTGTGGATGTGTGTGTGTGGATGTGTGTGTGTGTCTTCCACAGGGGCTGCTGCATCTCGCCAACAGCACTTGCCCCAACAATCTGTTAGAGGCTACACGGGGGATCTTTGTCTCTTGTGTCCAGTGCGTTGCGGATGATGTACGCGAGGGGAGGGGGCGACAACCCGCGCGTGTTGGACGCCCTCAATGAGCTGCTGGCCCGAGCCCAGGCCGTCGAGATGAGTGGGAAGGGCGGCGCCCATCTCCCCGAGGCCCGCCAACCCCGCCGGCGACACCGCAGGCCCCCCCGTGAGACAGTTGGAGGGGTGGGGGGGGGTGTGGGGGGGTGTTTGGGGGGGGTGTGTGGGGTGGAGTGTGGGGTGGAGTGTGGGGGGGGGGGTGATATACTGGGGCTCAGGGGTCATCGTTTCTCGTGGAGTGTTTGGCTGCCGCTAGACATTTGCACGGCGTGGTGATGATGATGATGATAAGCCATCTTCCATGATGATGATAAACCACTTCGATGATGATGATGAAGCCACTTCGTCAGCTCTTTAGAGCTGTCACTCGGTTAGCGCCGTTAATTGGTTCCACGAAAGCCATTGAATATAGGAAGTTGTAAAACGATCGGAGATTGACCCTTTCTTTCACTCTAAAAACAAAGCTTACAATATTTAAACACGCAATTTCAATGAATAAATATTGATCTCATTCAACTTTTAAGTTACAGAAAAAAACCCAACACCAAGTTTTCAACAGAGCCGTTTCCATAAGCAACGTGACATCAAACATCGAAAAGCTTAGCTCGCCATATTCTTTGGGTCTTTCGGTAAAGTCACGTAGATAGAACCCAAAGAATATGAATTCCTGCAGTAACGAAAGCTTTAAGTCAGGGGTGGGAAACGTCCGGCCCGCGGGCCGTATGAGGCCCGCAAAATTATTTGGTCTCTGGCCCTGCCAAGGCAACCGCAGGCGGGACTCGAAATTCAATAAATCTAGGAGAGCAAACCTGGAAAAGCAATTGCGAGTAGCAACATCGTCAATACCAGCTAACATCGTCAATACCAGCTAACATCGTCAATACCAGCTAACATCATCAATACCAGCTAACATCACCAATACCAGCTAACGTCATCAATACCAGCTAACATCAATACCAGCTAACATCATCAATACCAGCTAACATCGTCAATACCAGCTAACATCGTCAATACCAGCTAACATCGTCAATACCAGCTAACATCATCAATACCAGTTAACATCACCAATACCAGCTAACGTCATCAATACCAGCTAACATCATCAATACCAGCTAACATCATCACACACCTCGCCAAAGAGAAGCATTTCCAGCCCATCGCATTAGGGGTGAGTTAATTCAATGTTTGACCAAATATAACGGGCTTATTTTTAAGTTGATAATTTTTCATGGCCCAAGAATGATGTTATATAAATATCCAAATTGCCCTTGGCAGAAAAAAGGTTCCCAACCCCTACTTTAAGTCAAGACTGTGCGAGCCAGTTTCTCTTTAAAAAAAACGCTCATAAAAGGGACGTCGCTGATTGGCTGAGGTCTGCCGCCGAGTCCACACTCACGAGAGCGCTCCGATTGGCTGAAATCGGCGGGTCCGCGTGATGTCGTAAAAACGCCGCCGTTAATCGAACATTTATCGTTAAAAACGAAACAACGGGGACCGACCCTACGGCGAGAGACGGATCGTCAATCGAAATGTCGCTAATCGATGGCGTCGTAAACCGAGGCGGACAAGCGGATTTGGCGACCGCTATAAATGTCCACGCGGTGATGACGATGACGACGATGATGGTGACGACGATGCGCCGCCACTTCGTTGAGCTGCTATCATTTGTGGTGGCCGGGTCGCTTCTGATAATGAAAAAAATAAAAGAGCTCCTACATAGCAACTCAGTATAGTGGGGCCTTAACTAGTTTAAAAAAAATGTGTTAGTTCTTGATTTGAAGCTTTCGTGACTGCAGGAATCAATTTTCCTTTCGGTTCTTTCGGTAAAGTCACGTAGTTAGAAATAAAATGAAACAAATCACGACGTTCCGATCGCAACACAATCGACCTTCATCAGGTGGCACAGATACAGCAGGAGAACTCTTTCTCCTATGTCAGCGGTTGTCGTGCTGTATCGGTGCCACCTGATGAAGGTCGCTTGTGTTGCGATCGAAACGTCGTGTTTTGTTTTATTTCTAACTACGTGACTTTAAGAACCAAATAGAACGTATTCTTGGTTCTTTCGGTAAAGTCACGTGGAAGGGAAACAATAAAATAATAAAAATATAAAACAATAAAATTCTCACGACGTTTCGACTGCAACACAAGCAATCATCATCAGGTGTGAAAACCACAGCAAGAAAAACTTTTGAAAAAATAATCAAAATGTTGTTTCTTGCCGTGGTGTTCACACCTGATGATGATTGCTTGTGTTGCAGTCGAAACGTCGTGAGAATTGTACTGTTTAATATTTTTTATTATTTTATTGTTTCCCTTCTAAGTGGCGGTGACTTTACCGAAAGAACCAAGAACATGAATCCCTGCAGTCACGAAAGCTTTCAATCAAAATCAAAGAGAACGTGTTAGTTAGGGTAAATATTTTACGTACGCCGAACCCCGGCGAGCCCGAGTTCGACTCGCGCTCACGAATGGCGGTCCCGGAACCTCCCCTAAGGGCAACTCGGCCACGAATGAGAAGCCCCGATGCGTCTTGCGTAAAACATCAGCGCCGGGGAGAGACAAAGGCGTCGGGGGGGGGGGGGGGGGCGCGTGGCGCCGGCCAACCATCTCCCCTCGCGGCCTTTCGTAGGTGCTGCTTACTCGCGAGCAGCACTTGCCCCTGCAACCTGTTGAAGGCTACACGGGGGATCTTTGTCTTTTGTCTGTCGTGCCCCTCCCCCATCCCTCCCCCTCCCCCACGCTGCCCAGGTCACGACCCCACGCTGCCCGCGCTTCTGTCCGCCTACGAAGAGGTGGAAGTTCAAAACGAGCTGCTGAGGAAGAAACTGGGTCACGTGACCCTCCCGTGACAACGTCGTCTCCCCCCCCCACCACCCTTCACTCGCCCGTTGATACTTTGTTGGAGGAGCCAGGAAATTCCACATTCCCATGACGGGGGACCACCGTCGCAGTTAATTGACAACCGCCGGTTGGCTGATCTGTCTACGTGCCGGATCATTCGATTGGTCTCGCTCTCTCGCTCGGTTAATCGCTCGCCCCGCTCCTTCACTCGTCATTCCGTCGTACTTTTTAGTCGCTCACTCACTCATCCACTCACTCATTCATTCACTCAGCAACTCAACTCGCTCGCAGCGTGCGGTGGCCAGGGGCTGGCAGCACAGCAAGCGGGATGGCGAACCCGTCTGTGTGGATTTGTCTCTCTCCCACCCGTCCGTCCGTCCGTGTTCTCTCATTTTCCTCCCACTTATGAAGCCAAGACTCCCTCGCCTGGAGTGCAGGAGGTTCCTGGGTTCGATCCCGACCCTGACGATACCTGCTGCTGTAAATTTGGAGTTTGCGTGTCTCTCTCTCTCTCTCTCCCCGTGGCGAAATGTTAACTACCTCGCCCGGTCTACAGGAGGCCATGAATTCGATCCCGACCCCTGACACCTGTGGTAATATTTTGAGTTTGCGTGTCTCCCTCTCTCTCTCTCTCTCCCCGTGGTGGTCGCGTGGATTTTTCTCCGGTTCTTCCGGTTTTTCTCCCTCCACATTTAGAATTGACGTCACGCGTTGTAGAGTTATTGGGCTGCTGCTGCTGCTGCCACAAGTATCCACGTGACGATGATGATGATGACGATAAGCCCACTTCGTTGAGCTATCGTTTGTGATAACCAGGTCGCTTCTGAAAAAGATCTACATAGCTCAGTGGTCCTCCTTACCTGGTAAAATAAAAATATATATATAGTCAAGATCAGTTCAATGTAATTTGTGGCCAATGTTTTTTTCCCCGAATGTAAGAGCAAGATCCTCCTGAGAACAGAGTCTTGAGACTCCGTGATGCCTTTCCCTGGGTTAATAAAGATCATCGTCGTTACTATTTCGACGACGACGATGATGAATCATCATTGTTCCTTGTTCACTCATTCACTGATGATGGTTGCGTTGATCGCAGGACCATATGCACGGATGATCGTGATGATTATGATGACAATAAAGATTTTTTAAATGGCGGAATTGATGATGACGATTATAAACGTGATCAATGACTGCTCATATGATGACTGGCAATGATTATAACGATGATGATGATGATGACGGTGATCATGATAGCGACGATGATGGTGATGATTCTGATTGACTGATGATGTTATGATGATAACGGTGATGGTGGTGATTATGGTAACGATGATGGTGATGATTTTGGCTGACTGATGATGCTAATATGGGGGTGGGGGTGGTGGTGAGGTGGGGGGGGGGGGAGTTGTTTGACCATACTTCACCACACCGGGTCATTGCCGCCAGGCAACCGTTGTCTCATGCCCCCAGAGCTGATGATGGCTTGGAGATGTTAACTACCTCGCCTGGTGTACAGGAGGTCGTGGGTTCGATCCCAACCCCTGACAATGCCTGCCGCTGTATTTGGAGTTTGCGTGTCTCTCTCTCTCATCGTCATCATCATCACGGTGGCTAGGAGATGTTAACTACCTCGCCTGGTGTACAGGAGGTCGTGGGTTCGATCCCAACCCCTGACAATGCCTGCCGCTGTATTTGGAGTTTGCGTGTCTCTCTCTCTCTCTCATCGTCATCATCATCACGGTGGCTAGGAGATGTTAACTACCTCGGCTGGTATACAAGAGGCCGTGAGTTCGATCCTGACCCCTGGCAATGCCTGCCGCTGTATATTTGGAGTTTGCGTGTCTCTCTCTTTCCCTCCC
This sequence comes from Petromyzon marinus, assembly GCF_048934315.1. Classification (NCBI taxonomy): domain Eukaryota; kingdom Metazoa; phylum Chordata; class Hyperoartia; order Petromyzontiformes; family Petromyzontidae; genus Petromyzon; species Petromyzon marinus. Next base: position 16,187,558 of record NC_133667.1, on the reverse strand, counting down.
CGTGGTGGTCGCGTGGATTTTTCTCCGGTTCCTCCGTTTTCCCCCTCCACATTTATAATCAACGTCACGCGTTCAGAAGTTACTTGCCTGCTCCTATAAATGTCCACGTGATGATGATGATGACAAGCCACCACTTCGTTGAGCTATCGTTTGCGATAGCCAGGACGCTTCTAAAAAAAAAAACAGCGACATAGCTGAGCGGACCTTACCTGGTCAAAAATAAATCTCAATAAATAAAATAAAGAGTTAATTGCTAACACCCTACCCGCTACTCATGTTTAGTCCAGGTTCTGGAATCTAACTCTGCCAGGTGCAAGTAGCTGGCCGGGGTTCGTCGCGGGGCAGAGTGCAGGAACCGTTCAACCGTGCTCGCTTTTCCGGAACTGATGAAACTGGACACGTTTAACAGATCTTTAGCTGTATGCAAATAATTATCGTATGTACACTGCGCGCGTGTGTGTGTTGGGGGGGGGGAGGTGGGGGGGGAGTGGTGGCTGCGCTACGAACCCAGCAAACATCCCGAGTTCGATTCCCACTCGCGGCCACCCACCAACGCCAGTTCCGGTCGGTTATCTGAACCGGTCAGGGGGCCTCCCCCTAGGTCGACTCAGCCTCAAATGAGTACCCCGCGTGAAACAAAACAAAAACATATTCTTAGCTCTTTCGGTAAAGTCACGTTGAAGGGCAACAATAAAATAATAAAATATATATAGAACAATAAAAATTATCACGACGTTTCGACCATAACACAAACGGTCATCATCAGGTGTGAAACAAATTTTTCTTGCCGTTGTTTTTTCACACCTGATGATGACCGTTTGTGTTATGGTCGAAACGTCGTGATAATTTGTATTGTTTTATATATATTTTATTATTTTATTGTTTCCCTTCAACGTGACTTTACCGAGAAGAGCTAAGAATATGAATTACTGCAGTCACGAAAGCTTTAAATAAATAAATAAAACATCGCCACCGGGAAGACAAAGGCGGACGGGCGTGGTGCTGGCCACCCAAACCCGCCTCGTGTGCCTTTCCAGCCTTCGTAGGTGTTGCTCGCTCACAGCACTTGCCCCAACAGTCTGTTACAGGCTACTGGGGGGAATCTTTGTCTTGTGATGGGGAACGGTGACGCTGCAGTTAGCGCCGCGCTGCGCTAAGAAACCCAGCCACCCGACTTCGATTCCCGTTCACGACCACCGCCACCAATAATAAGTGGCACCGAATATCTGAACCTGGTCCCGGATCCTCCCCCAGGTATATTCACACCTCAAATGAATACCTGGTGTGGTGTCTGTGCGCGTGTGTAAACATGAGCACTGAGGGGGGGGGGGGGAGACAAAGGCGGTCGGGTGTCGTGTTGGCCACCCACTTCCTCGTGCGTAACAGCACTCATGCGAACGATCGGTCAAGGCTGTACGGAAGGATATTTGTTCATTGTCCGGATTGTTTTTTAAACCCTTGTAAAAAAAATTCAAAGCCATCATCGTATGCTGTAGATGATTTGCAACATTTACGTGCGAGCAATGCTGGCCACCCACTTCCCTTCATGTACCCATGACGGCCTTCACAGGGGTTGCTACTCGCTAATGGCCCTTTCCCCAACATCCTGTTCAAGGCTATACGGGGGATCTTTGTCTTTTCTTTTCGCCCCCACCCCCCCAATTGCGACACGGCATTCATGACACGAACCAACAACCTCCCTCTGTAGGCTATGTGGGGAAGCTTCGTCTCTTTTATTGCGTTTTCAATTGCAACACGGCCTTCATAAGTGCTATTCGCCTACTGCACTTGCCCGAACAACCTGTGTCGGCTATATGGGAGAGCTTTGAATTTTATTGTGTTTTTAGGGGTGACACGGTGGCTAGGAGATGTTAACTATCTGGCCTGGTATACAGGAGGTCGTGGGTTCGATCCCGACCCTGACGATGCAAGCTGTATACTTGGAGTTTGCGTGTCTCTCTCTCTCATCATCATCACGGTGGCTAAGAGATGTTGACTACCTCGCCTGGTGTACAGGAGGTCGTGGGTTCGATCCCGACCCTGACGATACCTATTGCTGTATATTTGGCGTTTGCGTGTCTTTCTCTCATCATCATCACGGTGGCTAGGAGATGTTGACTACCTCGCCTGGTGTACAGGAGGTCGTGGGTTCGATCCCGACCCTGACGATACCTACTGCTGTATATTTGGCGTTTGCGTGTCTTTCTCTCATCATCATCACGGTGGCTAGGAGATGTTGACTACCTCGCCTGGTATACAGGAGGTCGTGGGTTCGATCCCGACCCTGATGATACCTACTGCTGTATATTTGGCGTTTGCGTGTCTTTCTCTCATCATCACGGTGGCTAGGAGATGTTGACTACCTCGCCTGGTATACAGGAGGTCGTGGGTTCGATCCCGACCCTGACGACGCCTACTGCTGTCTCTGCCTCCCCGTGGTGGTCAGGTGGAATGTTTATCCTGGTCCTCCGGGTTTTCCCCTCCACATTTATAATCAAGGTCACGCGTTTGGAGTTATTTTGCCGCTGCTATAAAATGTCCACGTGATCATGATCATGACGATAAGCCCACTTCGTTGATCTCTCGTTTGTGATAGCCAGGTCGCTTCTGAAAATGAGCATGCGCGGCTCAGTGGGGACCTTGCCTGGTTAAGTAAAAAATAGTTCAATTGCGAAACGGCGGCCTTCAAATGCCCCCAACAGCCCGTGTAGGCGACACGGAGCGATCTTTGTCTGCGTGCCCGTTGCGACATGACGCGTGTCCATTCAACGCGGAATACATTTTTCGCGAGCGCATCACCGGTCACCTCGTGCGCGCGTGACTTTACCTGCTGATGCACACCTGCGTGACGTCACCTGCTGATGCACACCTGCGTGACGTCACCTGCTGACGCACACCTGCGTGACGTCACCCGGTGTGTCAATGTGTGGGGGGGGGGGGGGGTGGGGGTGGCGTAGCGGTTAGCGCGTTGCGCTACGCACCTGGTGACCCGAGTTCGGCCAACACCTGGGTCGACTCAGCCTCAAACTAGTACCTGGTTTCGCGTGTGAAAACATCGCCACTGGGGGAGACAAATGCGGCCGGGTGTGGTGCTGGCCACCTCTACCCCCTCGTGTGCCGTTTCGGCCTTCATAGGTTGCTGCTCGCTAACGACACTTGCCCCAACAGTCTGTTACAGGCTACACGGGGGATCTTTGTCTCCTTCATAGGCGCTGCTGCTACTCGCTAACAGCACTTGACCCAACAGTCTGCTAGAGGCTACACGGGGGATCTTTGTCCTTGTCTCCTTCATCGGTCCTGCTGCTACTCGCTAACAGCACTTGGCCCAACAATCTGTTAGAGGCTACACGGGAGACCTTTGTCTTTGTGTGTGGGGTTTTCGTGATCCGCCGCTTCGACGAACCTGGCTACGGGCCGAGTTCAATTCCCGCTCACGGTCAACACCGGTGACGATTACCTGAACCGATCCTGGGCTTCTCCCCTAGGTCGACTCAGCCTCAAACGAATACCTGGTGCGGTGTGTGCTGTAAAACATCGCCACCGGGGGGGAGACAAAGGCGGCCGGGGTTGGTATTTGGCCACCCACCCACATCCTGTGCCGTGTCGGCCTTCATAGGCGCTGCTGCTGCTCGCTAACCGCACTTGCCCCAACAGTCTCTTACAGACTACACGGGGGATCTTTGTCTCTGGCTATGCTAATTACCACCACGCTATAAGACGCTGCGGAAGGTAAGGCGCACCTGGTGCCAATAGAGTTACACAGATGCTGTGTCTCGTGCACACACACACAGATCTAACCGGATTACAGGACCACTCACTACCCCCCCAAAAAAGACAAAGATCCGCCCGTGTCGCCTTAACACAGCGCCTATGAAGGCCGCCACGCCACACGAGGGGGTGGGTGGCCAACAAACAAGCCCGGCCGCCTTTGTCTCCCCAGTGGCGATGTTTACTTACACACCGCACCAGGTACTAATTTGAGGCTGAGTCGACCTAGGGGAGGCCCAGGACCGGTTCAGATAATCGTCACTGGGTGTTGGCCGTGAGCGGGAATCGAACTCGGGTCGCAAGGTTCATAGCGCAGAGCGCTAACCGCTACACTACCGCTCCTCAGATACACATTGACACACACACAGATACACACACAGACACAACAACAACCGCCATTCGCCACTAAGTGGCGGTGACGTCACCACGACGCTTGTGCCAGGCCATGTGCACCTTGAGGCCATGTGAAGTGTCGAACGCCCGCTGGCAGGAGGTCACGGGGCAGACCCAGGTGCCACGGGTCGACTGACTAAGATGACTGAGATGACTGGCTGATGCACCACCTGTGCCCCCTACTGTGCCAACTCGCTGTGCTTTAGCCACCCGGCGCTCCGCTCGTTGTTGTGAGCGTCGCTCCTCCGCCCTCCGTTGTTGTTGGAGGGCGACTGCCTCCAACTGCCCAGTAGCGTCCTTCACGAGCCTCCTCCACAGAGGCCGATCTTGACACCGCTGGTACCAGTCATCGGCAAGTCCACTCAGCTCCACGTCCTCCTGTACCACATCACTCCATCTCTTCTCTAGCCCGTGCCGCGCCCGTTTAGCCCCCTCGATCTGGCCAAACAAAAGCTGTTTCGGCATGCGGTGATTGGGCATGCGGGCTACATGACCCAGCCAGCGCAGCCTTGCCTGCCGGAGGAGTTCACCGATGGGACCTTGCCCAGATCTTTCAAGGATTTGTGAGCTCCTCACACAATCCAGCCTGGTTAAACAGAGGATTGATCGTAGGCAGGCCAGCCTAAATGTTTCTAACCGGCGAAGATGTTCCATTAGTGGGGTCCACGTTTCGCAAGCGTAGAGACAGACACACACACAGACACACTCATCCACACAGACACACACACTCATCCACACGGGTGTGTGAGTTATGGCCTTAGCATGTGTTTGCAGAGTGAGGTCTAAATATCACGCACGTACAGTCGCCGTAACATCTTTATTGAGGTAACGCATGCGGGAAACTTATCCAGGTGCGGTCCCAAAACGACAAATTAACATATCAACAGCGCGATAATTAGCATAACGCTCCCCCCCCCTGATAATTTGCATAGCCACGACCGTAAATTAACATAACCACAGGTAAGCGAGTAATTGTTAACTAAATAAAATATCACAATTATTAACTAAATAAAATATCACAATTATTAACTAAATTAAATATTACAATTGTTAACTAAATAAAATATCACAATTATTAACAAAATAAAATATCACAATTATTAACTAAATTAAATATCACAATTATTAACTAAATAAAATAAATTTTGATTTAAAGCTTTCGTGACTGCAGGGATTAATATTCTTGGTTCTTTATTGTTTCCCTTCTACGTGACTTTACCGAAAGAACCAAGAATAAAATTAAATTAACACAATTATTAACGAAATAAAATATCATAATTATCAACGAAATAAAATATCACAATTATTAACTAAATAAAATATCACAATTAATAACTAAATTAAATATCACAATTATTAACGAAATAAAATATCAGAATTATTAACGAAATAAAATATCACAATAATTAACTAAGTAAAATATTTCAAATACATGGGGGGTTCCTCTACTTACGAACGAGTTAGGGCAATCAGTTTCAAAGGCGATGCGTCTGCGATTATCAGAGCCCATGTTTTGTCTGCATGTCCACCGCAAGTAGCGCGTGCGGTGAAAGTAGTAACTTGATTCCTTGCAACAAAAAGGATGATGATCTATTTGGTGCGTGAACATCCAAACACAACTCATTGTTTCATTGCCAGAAAGGGTTAAACCTCTTCTTCATTTAATCTTGATTTGAAGTTTTCGTGACTGCAGGAATCCACTTACTCTTTGGTTCTTTCGGTGAAGCCACGTGGGTAGAAAATCAATAGATCACGACGTTTCGATCGCGACACAAGCGTCGTGATCTATTAATTTTCTATCTACGTGACTTTACCGAAAGAAACCAAAGAGTACTTTTCTTCATTTCTTCATACTTTGATGCTGGCAAGAAAGAGGTATCACACGATGTAGCTGCTCACCACGGGCTATAAACGCTCTGCTCCGTGTGGCATTGTCATTGTGCTGTTCGCCTTTTGGCGTCGTCGTCTGGCCTGACACTGCTGCTGGTGAGACGAGGCCTTTTAGAAGCCTGCTTGCTGTGTCTCTCTGGTGTAGGCCAATCAGTCTCAAAGACAATGCTCCATCATGGGACCTCCTTTGCCAATACCAAAATGTGAGAATAGGTTTTCTTCTCCCTTTTTTCTGGCAACAAAACAGGTGTTGAGATCTTCACTGAAAGCTTTCGTGACTGCAGGAATTCATCTTCTGGGTTATTTCGGTAAATTCACGTAGAATGGAGATAAAATAATAATAGTGTTGAGATCTTGTTGAGATCTTTACTGAAAGCTTTCGTGACTGCAGGAATTCATATTCTTGGGTGTTTCGGTAAAGTCACGTAGATAGGTTCAAAGGAAAGAACAAAAACATTTATTTGAACCTATCTACGTGATTTGAGGCTTTCGTGACTGCAGGAATCTATTAGTCACGTAGGCAGAAAAATAATAATAATATATGTGTGCCTACGTGACTTTACCGAAAGACCCAATAATATAGGTATTGAGATGTTAAAACACTAAAAACAAAAGATAAAATAATATATCGCATGTATTATTTTTTATTTTATTTTATTTTTCTACCTACGTGACTTTACCGAAAGACCCAAGAATATAGGTATTGAGATGTTAAAACACCAATCTGATTGGTCCACACCAGAGTCAGCTGTCTCTGGTGTGGACCAATCAGATTCAAGGACGATGCATATACTAAATATACTAAATTTTTGTTTGCATTCTGACCACAAGTATTGTGACATGTTTCCTTGTAAAAAGGTTTAAGTTTGCTGTTTTAACATCTCATCATATATTATTATCAGAGCATAATTGGACCTTTTTTTTGGCAGTATAAAAGTTTGGAAAATTAACAATAGGAGTTTTACCCTTTTTTGGGCCTTAACCACACATGTTTACCGCAAAGCACTGTGTGTGGTTAATTTAGTAACTTTATTCCTTGCTAAAGGTTTATATAGTTGGCGTTTGAATATTATTATGATTATATTTTTTTTCACGAGACGAATAATCCCCTTCATCACGGAGCCCCGCCCCGCTGTACAGGTAACCACGCCCCCCCTACAGGTAGCTACACCCCCTCCAGGTAACCACCCTTCATCACGGAGCCCCGCCCCACTGTACAGGTAACCACGCCCCCTACAGGTAGCCACACCCCCTCCAGGTAACCACGCCCAATTATAGGTAACCACATCTCTTTAGCGACACGCCCCCTCCCTGTAGCCACGCCCCCTCGGGGCCACGCCCACAAGCCACATTCTTACATATAAAAGGCGATTTAACCTCACTGCTCTATTATTTACGGACAGGGCGTTGTGTATAGCGGTGTTCCGATTGTATACAATTAATTAACATAAATATATTATTTACATCTTAGTTATTTGCTGTTTCGGCGACGTAACGCAATAGGCTGATAGAGGAGTACAAATAGAAAAATAATAGATACAATCCTAAATATATTTTTTTAAGTTTTAACAGTTTTATTCTTACGCCAATATATATATTTTTACGTTTGTTTGCTTGCGTATTGGCGAGCATCTGGTGAATGAATAGGGCGTTAGCAGGAGCAGCTGATTCATTGACTCACTGGCCGACAGGCACGCGTGCTTACTGATCTGGGCGTTCAGGTAAGGACAGCTTCTGATACTACTACTGGTGGTACTGATGATGTTACTGATACTACTGATGGTACTGATGATGTTGCTGATACTACTGATGTTGCTACTGATACTACTGATGGTACTGATGATGTTGCTGATACTACTGATGGTACTGATGATTCTAGATTTGAAGCTTTCGTGACTGCAATGATCCATACTCTTTGGTTTTATTCGGTAAAGTAAAAAAAATCACGACGTTTCGGCCACAACACAAGTGGCCTTCATCAGGTGAAGGGACCGGACTGTCCGTGACTTTACCGAATAAAACCAAAGGGTACTGATGATGTTGATGCTGATGTTACTGATGTTGCTGCTGATGCTGCTGATGTTACTGCTGATGTTGCTGATGTTACTGATGTTGCTGCTGATGCTGCTGTTGTTGCTGATGCTGCTGTTGATACTGTTGCTGATGCTGCTGTTGTTGCTGATGCTGATGTTGCTGCTGCTGTTGATGCTGTTGATGCTGTTGTTGCTGATGCTGATGTTGCTGCTGCTGTTGATGCTGTTGCTGATGATGATGCTGATGCTGCTGCTGGTTGCTCACAACGATTGTTTGGGTCGCACCGTCTTGCTAGAATTGCTGTTACTATTACCACTTGCTGGTAAAAATAGGACCATCACTACCACTACCATCATCATCCAAGATCCCCCGTGTAGCCTTCACATACCTTTAGGGCAAGTGCTGTTAGTAGCGAGTAGCAGCATCTATGAAGGCCGGCACTGGTGCACGAGGCGGTCGGTGGTCAGAAACCACGCGCGCCGGCCGCCTTTGTCTCCCCGGTGTCGATGTTTACACACATCGACACCAGGTAAAATACTCAATTGAGGCCGAGTCGACCTACGGGAGGCCCACGGACCGGTTCGGATAATCGTCGACCGCATTTCACCGAGCTGTTCAGTGCGGGTTTGAGGAGCAAAGTCGAGGCAGCATTGAAGTACAGTACAACCATGTGCGTCTCTGCCAGTGGCCTCCGTTGCTAACAACGTGGCGAGTCCAGCAGCCTACAGCACCCTGCTATGCACGATGCATTATCGCTCCTTCAAGAACAGGCCCAGACTCAACTCCTGCTGCTCAGCTTTGCGAGATCCATGTGATGATGATTGCTTTTTTTTTGTTCCACCGTAGGGACAAACAGGTTGATCATGATGACATTGATGTTAATGTCTCTGTTGTTCTTTCTCCTTCGTGTGATACGTAATGTTACACGTAGCGAGCAATCGATGTTAAATTGTACGTTTTAAACGCATTTCAATGGCTTCAACGGATGTGCGAGACTATCCACGAGTCTTGCGAGCGAGCTGAGTTTTTCGGAGTCTTTTTAGAGTCTGTGGTTCGTTGGTTTTAATTTACTCGATTGTAATTGCAACTCACTTCAGTTTAAATACTAATTTCAAAGTGTCAGGGGTAATAGTTTCAAAGTGCCAGGGGTAATGGTTTCAAAGTGTCGGGGGTAATGGTTTCAAAGTGCCGGGGGTAATGGTTTCAAAGTGCCAGGGGCAATGGTTTCAAAGTGCCAGGGGTAATGGTTTCAAAGTGCCAGGGGTAATGGTTTCAAAGTGCCAGGGGTAATGGTTGCAAAGTGCCAGGGGTAATGGTTTCAAAGTGCCAGGGGTAATGGTTTCAAAGTGCCAGGGGTAATGGTTTCAAAGTGTCAGGGGTAATGGTTTCAAAGTGCCAGGGGTAATGGTTTCAAAGTGCCAGGGGTAATGGTTTCAAAGTGCCAGGGGTAATGGTTTCAAAGTGTCGGGGGTAATGGTTTCAAAGTGCCGGTGGTAATGGTTTCAAAGTGCCAGGGGCAATGGTTTCAAAGTGCCAGGGGCAATGGTTTCAAAGTGCCAGGGGTAATGGTTTCAAAGTGCCAGGGGTAATGGTTTCAAAGTGCCAGGGGCAATGGTTTCAAAGTGCCAGGGGCAATGGTTTCAAAGTGCCAGGGGTAATGGTTTCAAAGTGCCAGGGGTAATGGTTTCAAAGTGCCAGGGGTAATGGTTTCAAAGTGTCAGGGGTAATGGTTTTAAAGCGCCAGGGGTAATGGTTTAAAAGTGCCAATTGCTAATGAGTACGTGGTGCGGTGTATAAACATCGCCACTGGGGAGACAAAGACGGCCGGGTGTGTGTGGGTTGCAGTCCCGGCTTTCGAAGGCGCTGCTGCTACTCACTAACAGCACTTGCCCCGACAGTCTGTTAGAGGCTACACGGGGGGCCTTTGTCCTTGTCTCCTTCATAGGCGCTGCTGCTGCTACTCGCTATCAGCACTTGCCCCGACAGTCTGTTAGAGGCTACACGTGGGATCTTTGTCTTTGTCTCCTTCATAGGCGCTGCTGCTGCTACTCGCTATCAGCACTTGCCCTCAACAGCACACGTGTCAACCCACACGGTTTATACTCCGTATTCTTGTACAGGGAAATTGAGCTTCCAGGTCCACACGGCGGCGTTCCAGACGTTCCAATTCGGGCAACAACATAAATGTTTTTGTGTGTCTGTGTGTTTGTGTTTATCCCCTTGTGATGGGACTTTGTAGGATGAACGTTGAGATTCATAAGGGGGCACGGGGTGACCAATAACTGATAAGGGATTGACAGGTTTGTAGTGATGTATAGTGTAGTGTTTAGTAGTATAGTGTATAGTAGTGTAGTGTATAGTGCAGTGTAGCGTATAGGTCTGGATTGGTCTGTAACAAGCTAGACACTTGGTAAGAAGGGGTTTACAGATGTGTAACAGCCTGTCAGAGGCTACGGTGGCGGTGGGAGGGAGGCGGGGGGGGGTATTCGCATTTTCGTAATGCTGCTGCTGTTAAGAATGTTGGCATTGACACAATCGCATCGCAACCGGACGATGCGATGTGATTGTGCCATGCGCGTGAAAAAAAAACGATTGTCAGGTTTGCGCCGGTGCGCTCAGGCGGATCCTACTCGCTGCACCGCCCAGCCCATTCAGGCAGCGACGAGCGAGCACTCGTCCACCCTGCTTTGACTGAGCCACGGTCGGGCAGAGATAACGGTATGCATAAATTCAATACCCCCCCCCCCCCCCGAAGTAAGGACGATTTGGCAAATATGTAAATCGACTAAATCTTGACTTAAAGATTTAAAGCTTTCGTGACTGCAATGATTCATCTTCTTTTGGTTCTTTCGGTAAAGTCACCACGTAGAATGAGACTAAAATAATAAATTGATAAAATAAAATAACACAATAATAATCTCACGACGTTTCGGCCACAACACAAGTGGCCTTCATCAGGTGAAGGGGGCGAGACTGTCTGGTAGGACAGCGCTGGAGTGAAAGAGCCACGTTCAGATCACGGCCTTTTAGCCTCAACTTTAGCACCACGGATAGCTACGGGCCCCGTTCAGACGGACGAGTTCGTCCATGGTCGGAACAGAGGGTGCTAAAGTTGAGGCTTAAAAGCCGTGATCTGAACGTGGCTCTTTCACTCCAGCGCTGTCCTACCAGACAGTCTCGTCCCTTCACCTGATGAAGGCCGCTTGTGTTGTGGCCGAAACGTCGTGAGATTATTATTGTGTTATTTTATTTTATCAATTTATTATTTTATTCTCATTCTACGTGACTTTACCGAAAGAACCAAAGAAGACTTGACTTAAAGCTTTCGTGAGTGCAGTAGTAATTCATATTCTTTGGGTCTTTAGGTAAAGTCACGTAGGTAGCAGACCCACCTGTCTATCTACCCCCCCTCCTCCTCTCTCTCTATGTAAGGCCTCGACACAGAGGCATTGGGTCTCTGTGTGTCTATGTTGTGTGTCTCTGTGTCTCTCTGTGTGTCTCTGTGTTGTCTCTCTCTGTGTGTCTCTGTGTGTCTATGTTGTGTGTCTCTGTGTCTCCCTCTGTGTGTCTCTGTGTGTGTCTCTGTGTCTCTCTGTTTGTCTCTGTGTTGTCTCTCTCTGTGTGTCTTTGTGTGTCTATGTTGTGTGTCTCTGTGTGTGTGTCTCTGTGTCTCTTTGTGTGTCTCTGTGGGTCTCTGTGTGTCTATGTTGTGTGTCTCTGTGTGTGTCTCTGTGTGTCTATGTTGTGTCTCTCTCTCTGTGTCTATGTGTGTCTCCCTCTGTGTGTGTCTCTGTGTCTCTCTGTCTCTGTGTTGTGTCTCTCTGTCTCTGTGTTGTGTCTCTCTGTCTCTGTGTTGTCTCTCTCTGTGGGTCTCTGTTGTCTCTCTCTGTGGGTCTCTGTTGTCTCTCTCTGTGGGTCTCTGTTGTCTCTCTCTGTGGGTCTCTCTCTGTGTGTCTCTGTGTGTCTCTGTTGTGTGTCTATGTTGTGTGTCTGTGTGTGTGTCTCTGTGTGTCTATGTTGTGTCTCTGTGTGTCTCCCTCTGTGTGTGTCTCTGTGTCTCTCTGTTTGACTCTGTGTTGTCTCTCTCTGTGGGTCTGTGTTGTCTCTCTCTGTGTGTGTCTCTGTGTCTCTCTGTTTGTCTCTGTGTGTCTCTGTGTGTCTATGTTGTGTGTCTCTCTCTGTGTGTCTCTGTGTGTCTCTCTCTGCTTGTGTGTCTGTCTGTGTGTCTCTCTCTCAAATTCAGTTCTACCTGATGGCGGTCGCTTGTCGCGATCGGAACGTCGTATTCTATTATTGAATGTATTTATTTTCTACGTGACTTTACCGAATGAACCAAAGGGTCACGTAGATGAGTTCAAAAAAATAACAAAAACACAAGCGACCATCACCCGCTCGTGTTGCGATCGAAACGTCGTAGGTTTTTTTGTAGTTTGATTATTTGCGTTAACCGATCTACGTGACTTCACCGAAAGACGCAAATAAAGATGTAAATCGATTCTTGAGTTCTCATCCTCTTGCATCACGCGATGCAAATGCTTAACGCTCCCCCACCCCCACGCAAACCTCCGGGTAGGCGGTGAGAACGCCGCGTTCCGAACATGGAACAACGTCCGTCGAGGAGATGGAGTGATGGTGGCGGCGGTGATGATGATGATGGTCATAATAGAGTTGTTTTTTTGGTGTTGGGTTAGATCGCGTAAATGTAAATGTTGTGTCGTTAAACCCGCCACCACCCACAAAAAAAAACACGGACGATGAGTGAAAGGGGTTCGTCACGTAAACAGAACGCGGCCACATTTTGGCTTGAACATTTTCGTGACTGCAGGAATTCATATTCCATGGTTCTCTCGGTAAAGTCCACGTAGATAGAAAAAAAAAATAATACAAAATGAAGTGATTTACAAATATCACGACGTTTCGATCGTCATCAGGAACTCATATTTGTAATCACTTTATTTATTATTATTTTGCTATCTACGTGACTTTACCGAAAGACCCATGGATTAAGAACGTGGCCAATTCGTTAACCGGCGCAGCACTGCACACCGCGTGTGTGTTGGAGAGCAAATCCACAACATTTTACAATCTAAGTAACCTCGACGTTTCGGCCGATAAATTGCGACCGGCATCATCAGGCGGCAGGCAGATTTGGGGTGGGGATTTCCCGCCGTTTAATTCCCTAAAGAGAGGGGGGTAGTCGGTGTGATGGCGTCACTCGTGAGCTCTTCACGTGCGAGGTGGGGGGTGGGTGAGTGGGGGGTGGGTGGGTGAGTGGGGGTGGGTGAGTTGGGGGTGGGAGAGTGGGGGGTGGGTGAGTGGGTGAGTGGGGGGTGGGTGAGTGGGTGAGTGGGGGGTGGGTGAGTGGGTGAGTGGGGGGTGGGTGAGTGGGGGGTGGGTGAGTGGGGGGTGGGTGAGTGGGGGGTGGGTGAGTGAGTGGGGGTGGGTGAGTGGGTGGGGGTGAGTGGGGGGTGGGTGAGTGGGGGGTGGGTGAGTGGGGGGTGGGTGAGTGGGGGGTGGGTGAGTGGGGGTGGGTGAGTGGGGGGTGGGTGAGTGGGGGGTGGGTGAGTGGGGTGGGTGGGTGAGTGGGGTGGGTGGGTGAGTGGGGGTGGGTGGGTGAGTGGGGGTGGGTGGGTGAGTGGGGGTGGGTGGGTGAGTGGGGGTGGGTGGGTGAGTGGGGGGTGGGTGAGTGGGGGGTGGGTGAGTGGGGGGTGGGTGAGTGAGTGGGGGTGGGTGAGTGAGTGGGGGTGGGTGAGTGAGTGGGGGTGGGTGAGTGAGTGGGGGTGGGTGAGTGAGTGGGGGTGGGTGAGTGAGTGGGGGTGGGTGAGTGAGTGGGGGTGGGTGAGTGAGTGGGGGTGGGTGAGTGAGTGGGGGTGGGTGAGTGGGGGTGGGTGAGTGGGGGTGAGTGGGGGTGGGTGGGTGGCTGGGGGTGGGTGAGTGGTGAGTGGGGGTGGGTGAGTGGTGAGTGGGGGTGGGTGAGTGGTGAGTGGGGGTGGGTGAGTGGGGGGTGATTTATGATCCTGTTGATGTTTGTGTGGTAGCGGTGAGCGCTGCGCTACGAACCCAGCAAACGTCCCGAGTTCGATTCCCACTCGCGGCCACCACCAACGCCAGTTCCGGTATTCTGAACTAGGTCGACTCAGCCTCGAATGAGTACCCCGCGTGAAAAAAAAACATCGCCACTGGGGAGACAAAGGCGGACGAGCGTGGTGCTGGCCACCCACCCCCTCGTGTGCCGTGCCGGCCTTCATAGGTGCTACTCGCTAACAGCACTTGCCCCTACAGTCTGTTAGAGGCTACACGGGGGATATTTGGCTTTGATGGTGGTGACGATGATGTCCGTGATGATTATAATTGGATTTCAATGTGGTGGTGATGATGATGGTGGTATTGATGGTGATGATGATGGTAGTGTGGGTGGTGGTAATGGTTAATGACGGTGGTGATGATGATGATGGTGTTAATGATGATGATAGTTTGGGTGATGGTAATGGTTAATGATGATTGTAATGATGATGATGCTGGTGGTGACGTTAAGGACGAATGTGATGGTGGTGATTGATGACGGAGATGATGGTGACCATACAACACTGACCTTAGAGCTATGCCTAATATTCTCACCTTGATATCTCAACATCTTCACACCAGACACACAAAGACAAAGGTCCCCCGTATAGCCTCAAGAGATTGCCGGGGCAAGTGCTGTTAGCGAGTAGCAGCACCTATGAAGTAGACAAAGATCCCCCGTGTAGCCTCTAACAGACTGATGGAGCAAGTGTTGTTAGCGAGCACCTATGAAGGCCGGCACGGCACACGAGGGGGTGGGTGGCCAGCACCACGCCCGGCCGCCTTTGTCTCTCCAGCGGCGATGTTTACTACACACCGCACCAGGTACTCATCTCAGGCTGAGTCGACCTAGGGGAGGCCCAGCGCCGGTACAGATAATCGCCACTGGGTGTTGGTAGTGGCCGTGAGCGGGAATCGAACTCGGGTCGCCGGGTTCGAAGCGCAGCGTGGCGCTGATTGCTGCCACTACCGCTGGCTACAACCAGACACACACGCAGACACGAAAACTAAAATCTTTCTTTTTTATTTTACCAGCTAAGGCCCTCTGAGCTTGTGTAGCTCTTTGTCAGAAGCGACCCTGGGCCATCGCAAATGATAGCCACAACGAAGTGGGCTTATCATCATGATGATCATCATCATGATGATCATCATCATGATGATCATCATCATGATGATCATCATGATCATCATCATGATCATCATCATGATCATGATCATCACGTGGAAATGTACAGCAGCGGCCAAGGAACTCCAAACGCGTAGTGACGTTGATTATTCTCAATGTGGAGGGGAAGACCGGGAGGACCCGGAGACAAATCCACGCGACCACGGGGAGAGAGAGAGACGCAGACTCAGCCTCTAATGAGTACCTGGCACTTCGAGGGGGAGGAGGGGAGGGGTGGAGGGGAGACAAAGGCGGCCGGGGCGTGGTGCTGGTCACCACCCACCCCTCTCTCGTGTGCCGACAGTGTCGGCCTTCATTTAGTGCTCGCCACTCGCGAGTACTTGCCTCCAAACGTCTGTGTGTGTGTGTGTGGTGTGTGTGTTATATATGAGTGTGAGTGTTATATATGACTACGTTATGCAGGGTGCTTGTGCCAGGCTAGGTGCACTTTGAGGCTGCTGTCACGTGAACTTGTGGAAGGCTCGCTGCTGGTAGGAGGTGACGGGACAGAGACCCACGTGTCATGGGTCGAGTGCTGTGCCAGGCTAGGTGCAGGAGGAGGTCACGGGACAGAGACGCAGGTGTTATGGGTCGACTGCTGTGCCAGGCTAGGTGCAGGAGGAGGTCACGGGACAAAGACGCAGGTGTTATGGGTCGACTGCTGTGCCAGGCTAGGTGCAGGAAGAGGTCACGGGACAGATACCCAGGTGTTATGGGTCGACTGCTGTGCAAGGCTAGGTGCAGGAGGAGGTCACGGGATAGAGACCCACGTGCTTGGTGATGCTTTGAGGAGCGGTGGTGCAGCGGTTAGCGCTACGCTGCACTACGAACCCTGCCACCCGAGTTCGATTCCCGCTCATGGCCACACCTGGGCCTCCTCCAAGTCGACTCAGCCTCAAATGTTTACCTGTGCGGTGTGTCAAACGTCACCACTGGGGGAGACAAAGACGACCGGGCGTGGTGATCGCCACACCATCCCCTCGCGTGCCGTTCCGGCCTTCAATAGGCGCTGCTGCTGCTGCTGCTCGCTAACAGCACTTGCCCCGACAGTCTGTTAGAGGCTACACGGGGGATCTTTGGCTTTGTCTCCTTCATAGGCACTGCTGCTACTCGCTACTAACAGCACTTGCCCCAATAGTTCGTTAGAGGCTACACGGGGGATCTTTGTCTTTATCTCCTTCATAGGTGCTGCTCGCTAACAGCACTTGCCCCGACAGTCTGTTAGAGGCTACACGGGGGATCTTTGGCTTTGGTTGATGCTTGAACAACAAACAAAAGAGGCGGAATATTTTTTTCATTTATTCTCCCCCCCCCCCACCCCGTCCGTGTCAAGTGTTGCTGCTCGCTGCTGCAGTGCGGTGTTTCCCCCCACCAACACCACCAATCACACACCCAGCACCACAAACCCACCCACCACCATACACCCACCACCACCCACCCACCCACCACTACACACCCACCACCACCCACCCACACACCACACACACACCCATCACCCACCACACACACACCACACACACACACACCACATACACACCCACCACCCACCCACCACCACCACCACCAGCTCTCTCCTCTCCCTCCCGGATGTGCCCCCCCCCCCACCGGGCACCGTGAGTGGCTCTCAACGAGGACGGACTCGGACGGTGCCACCGCACGGGGCCCGTGGCGCGGTGGTCGGGTCCACCACCCCCCACCCCACCCACCCCCCACCCCCCACTCCCCCCACCCACCCCACCCCACCCACCCCTCCAGGCCCCCGCACTCGCTTAGTCCGGCACTGATCTTCAACTTTTTAGAAGTTCATCAAATGCCAGCGGAGTTGACCCAAGCCACGCCGCCGTGAACGTGCCGGGGAGAAAAACGAGGCCAAGCAGAGGACGTTGAATCAACAATTGGTGTCAGCCGTGGAGAGAATAGATTGTTTAACACAGAGACAAAGACCCCCCGTGTAGCCTCAACAGACTGTCGGGGCAAGTGCTGTTAGCGAGTAGCAGCAGCGCCTATGAAGGAGACAAAGACAAAGCTCCCCCGTGTAGCCTCAACAGACTGTCGGGGCAAGTGCTGTTAGCGAGTAGCAGCAGCAGCACCTATGAAGGAGACAAAGACAAAGCTCCCCCGTGTAGCCTCTAACAGACTGTCGGGGCAAGTGCTGTTAGCGAGTAGCAGCAGCGCCTATGAAGGAGACAAAGACAAAGATCCCCCGTGTAGCCTCTAACAGACTGTCGGGGCAAGCGCTGTGAGCGAGTAGCAGCAGCGCCTATGAAGGAGACAAAGACAAAGACCCCCCGTGTAGCCTCTAACAGACTGTCGGGGCAAGTGCTGTGAGCGAGTAGCAGCAGCGCCTATGAAGGAGACAAAGACAAAGATCCCCCGTGTAGCCTCTAACAGACTGCTGGGGCAAGTGCTGTTGCAGGCTACACGGGGGATCTTTGTCTACTTCATAGGTGCTGCTGCTCCTCGCTAACAGCACTTGCCGCAAAAGTCTGGCAAGGCCATACGGGGGTGGGTTTCTTTGTCTTCTGCGAGACGTCGCGTTCACAGCAAATTCATGAACAACAATCAACGGCGCTGTTTGTCCAACGGTTCAGACCCCCTCTCTCTGAATGCCCTCTCCCACACAATGGGCTCAGGACGTCTGATGGCGTTTCTGCTCAGGCTTGTTCTGAAGCTTTTAATCCCTGTGGTTCTCGTCAATCATCGAAGGCACGAAGTGAGCGCGGGCCCAACGTGTCAGTGACGACTTTGCTTCGTGCCCATCAAAGCCCTCTCGTAGACATGAACATTGTTTACGTGCTTTGTTAACGGTTGAGAACCGGAGGATGGCGGTGTGGGGGTGTGTGCAAGGCTGCAGCAATGATGATAAGAAGCACACTGCTCTGTAGACACCGCCCGCTGCCACCGTCTCAATCTGAATGAGACCCTGAGACCCTTCACACGCGATGGGGTCAAGACGCTTGATCGCATGTTGTTCTCGGACGTTTCATTTTTGTAGTTCGTGGTGCGCACCACCGATTAGCAATTAGCAACGTGCGGTGCGAAATAAGTTTTTTTTCAGCACGCGACACCGCCGCCATTGCAACGTGCCTTGGAAGTTACCCCCCCGGCGACCTGCCAAGTTGCAATATTGTGTTTCCGCGATCGGCCTGCAACTTCCCCGGAACCTGCCGGGGACTCGTCGACGTGACAGCGGCGGCGGCTGGCGGCGAGGGGAGGCGAGGCGAGGGAGTTCGCGAACTCCCTCGCCTCGCCTCGCGACCGTGAGGACGCCGCCGCCGCCGCCTGCCTGCCTGCCTGCCACTACTGCTGTGGGTGAGGGTTCGTGGGTCATCAGCGGCCGTTGTGTACCTGTGCAGGTGAGCGAGGCGAGTCGGTGATCGCGCCCACAAACAGCCACCACCACCACCAGACCGACCGACCGACCGACCGACCGCCATGAGCTGCTACGGGTTCCTCCGCGGGATGATGGTGTTCTTCAACGTGATCGTGTTCGTAAGTGCGCGGTCGCCGCAACAACAACAACAACAACAAACCCCCCCCCCCCCCCGCCCCCGCCGCTGACACCGCCGTCCCCCTACCCCCCCAGCGCTCGCAAATCGAACCGCTTGGAACACCGCGCCGATCTCTACCCACGGAGCACTTAAAGCCACCGCCGCCGCCGTCGTCGCGTGAAGAACTCCAGTTCAGACGTTTCGCGCTCGCACCCCCCCCCACCCCCTTTTCCCCGTCAGCTCGGCGGATGCCTCCTGCTGGGAGCCGGCGTCTGGATCAAGGTTGATGGAAGTTCGTTCACTCGCATCCTGGGGCCCGACCTGGCCGTCCATTTCGTGAACGTCGGCTACTTCTGCATCGCGGCCGGCGGGCTGCTCATCATCTTCGGCGTCCTGGGATGCTTTGCCGCCTGGAAGGAGAGCAAGTGCTTGCTCATGACGGTCAGCTGGGGCGCCCACGGTGGTGGGGGGGGGGGGGTGGGGGGAGTTGAGGTCAGCTGGGGCGCCCACGGTGGTGGGGGGTGGTGGGGGGTGGTGGGGGGAGTTGACTGCCTCGCCTCGGTACGCAGGAGGTCGTGGGTTCGATCCTGACCCTGACGATGCCTGCTGCTACTGCTGTAGATTTGGAGTTTGCGTGTCTCTCTCTGTCATCATCATCACGGTGGCTAGGAGATGTTAACTACCTTGCTGACCGCGATGTTGACCACGATGTTGACCACGATGTTGACGACGATGTCGACCGCGATGTTGACGACGATGTTGATGACGATGTTGACGACGATGTCGACCGCGATGTCAACCGCGATGTTGACGACGATGTCGACCACGATGTTGACGACGATATTGACGGCGATGTTGACGACGATGTCGACCACGATGTTGACGACGATGTTGACGGCGATGTTGACGACGATGTCGACCGCGATGTTGACGACGATGTTGACGACGATGTCGACCGCGATGTTCACGACGATGTCGACCACGATGTTGACGACGATGTTGACGACGATGTTGACGACGATGTTGACGACGATGTCGACCGCGATGTTGACGACGATGTTGACGACGATGTTGACGACGATGTTGACGGCGATGTTGACGACGATGTTGACGACGATGTCGACCGCGATGTCGACCACGATGTTGACGACGATGTTGACGGCGATGTTGACGGCGATGTTGACCGCGATGTTGACGACGATGTTGACGACGATGTTGACGACGATGTTGACGACGATGTTGACGACGATGTTGACGACGATGTTGACCACGATGTCGACCACGATGTTTACGACGATGTTTACGACGATGTTGACGACGATGTTGACGACGATGTTGACGACGATGTCGACCGCGATGTTGACGACGATGTTGACGGCGATGTTGACCGCGATGTTGACGACGATGTTGACCGCGATGTTGACGACGATGTTGACGACGATGTTGACCGCGATGTTGACCGCGATGTTTATGACGATGTTGACGACGATGTTGACGACGATGTTGACGACGATGTTGACGACGATGTTGACGACGATGTTGACGACGATGTTGACGACGATGTTGACCGCGATGTTGACGACGATGTTGACCGCGATGTTGACGACGATGTTGACCGCGATGTTTATGACGATGTTTATGACGATGTTGACCGCGATGTTGACGACGATGTCGACCGCGATGTTGACGATTTTTCCGGTGATGTCGCGTGCAGTTCTTCATCATCGTGCTCATCATCTTCATCGCCGAGGTGGCTGCCGGGATTTCGGCTCTGCTCTACGGCTCCCTGGTTCGAAATTTTTTGCCGTTATTACCTGCTCTGCTGTTGCCCTGGTTACCTGCTCTGCTGTTGCCGTGGTTACCTGCTCTGCTGTTGCCGTGGTTACCTGCTCTGCTGTTGCCGTGGTTACCTGCTCTGCTGTTGCCGTTGTTACCTGCTCTGCTGTTGCCGTGGTTACCTGCTCTGCTGTTGCCGTGGTTACCTGCTCTTCTGTTGCCGTGGTTACCTGCTCTGCTGTTGCCGTGGTTACCTGCTCTTCTGTTGCTGTGGTCACCTGCTCTTCTGTTGCCGTGGTTACCTGCTCTTCTGTTGCCGTTGTTACCTGCTCTTCTGTTACCGTGGTTACCTGCTCTTCTGTTGCTGTGGTTACCTGCTCTGCTGTTGCCGTTGTTACCTGCTCTGCTGTTGCCGTTGTTACCTGCTCTTCTATTGCCGTGGTTACCTGCTCTTCTATTGCCGTGGTTACCTGCTCTTCTATTGCCGTGGTTACCTGCTCTGCTGTGGCCGTTACCTGCTCTGCTGTTGCCATGGTTACCTGCTCTGCTGTGGCCGTTGTTATCTGCTCTGCTGTTGCCGTGGTTACCTGCTCTTCAGCAACCGACCGCGTTCGCATGCTTCATACCGTGGCACGACGCAGCGCGCAGTGGCGATGGCGACAAAATTAACTGCGTGGCCGCTTGAAACATTTAAAATAGATTGGAACCCCTGGTAACGAGCACCACTGTTAACGAGAAATCGCTTAACGACGGGCCTCTATAGAGCCCAGGGTGTAGTGTAGTGTAGTGCCTCCATAGAGCCCAATATTTTGATTTAAAGCTTTCGTGACTGCAGTGATTCATATTCTTGGTTCTCTCGGTAAAGTCACGTTGCAAGCCATCTGGCTACCATGAGAGATTCGTTCATGAGGCTATCCACATATACAAACACAGAGACAATTTCAACCGAGAAGATGGATTCTGGCTTAGCAATCATTGTAAGGATTGGATAAACTATTTCAGGTCTTAATTGATTGTTCACGCTTACGGTGGCTTTCAGACAGCATACATTAATTTTTCGTCTCCCCCCTCCTCTTTTCCGAACATAGATGGACTCGTCCATCTAAACAAACTGTCAAATCGCTCTCCGTGGCGCTAACGCTTAAAAATAAATAAATAATACAGACCGCCACTTCTTTCGAATGCTTCTTGCCGTTGGTTTTCACACCTGATGATGACTGTTTGTGTTACAGTCGAAACGTCGTGAGAATTTTATTGTTTTATATATATTTTATTGTTTCCCTTCAACGTGACTTTACCGAAAGAACCAAGAATATAGAGCCCAATATGTTCGCTTACCGACCATTCTCCTGTTAGCGAAGGGCCGTTGTAGGTCCAGGAAACATGAATGATTTAATCGGTTAACCGCTTGTTCGAACATGAAGCGTTTATAATTAGTATCTTCATGTATTCATATCCATTGCTTAAACCATTATAAAGTAAGTTTTTTTAGTTTTTTTTGTTTCGGGTGAAAGAGTGGGGTTAACTTTCGACGCCGGCAGAACGAGAACTCGGCCTTCGACCGCTCATTCCCTGCACTCGCTTGACGGGGCGGTGCCCGTGGCACCGATCGCCTTCGTCAGGAGGGTCGGTGGCTTCTACCGTGGGCGGTGCGGTTCGTGCACGGGGGGCTGTAGACCCGTGAGCAGCCTTCGGTGGTGATAACAAAAAATAAAACGCGCCACGGTGGCTCTCCCGCGCTCCGGTGCGGGGGCGAGGGGGTGTCTCTCGAGCGTCGAACTGGGGTCCGGGGCGGACGCGCGGCGGTCGGATGAGCGACGGGCGGAGGGCTAACCCTGGCGTGGCGCGGCTCGGGGCGGGTGCAGGTGGCGAGCCTGCTGCAAGGGCAGGCCATGAAGAGCATCAAGGAAGATTATGGGCAGACGGGTTCCAAGCAGGTCATCACCGACGCGTGGAACGCCATCATGCAGGAGGTGTGTGTCTGTGTGTGTGTCTGTCTGGGTGTCTGGGTGTCTGTGTGTGTGTGTCTGGGTGTTTGTGTGTCTGGGTGTGTGTCTGGGTGTGTGTGTGTCTCTCTGTGTGTCTGGGTGTGTGTGTGTGTTTGTGGGGAGCGGTAGTGTAGCGGTTAGCGCGCTGCGCTATGAACCTGGCGACCTGGGTTCGATTCCCGCTCACGGCCAACACCAGTGACGATTATCTGAACCGGTCCCGGGCCTCCCCTAGGTCGACTCAGCCTCAAATGAGTACCTGGTGCGGTGTGTAAACATCGCCACTAGGGAGACAAAGGCGGTCGGGCGTGGTGCTGGCCACCCACCCCCTCGTGTACCGTTCTGGCCTTCATAGGTGCTCGCTAACAGCACTTGCCCCTACAGTCTGTTACAGGCTATATGGGGGATCTTTGTCTTTATCTTTGTGTCTCTCTCTCTGTGTCTGGGTGTGTGTGTGTGTCTCTCTGTGTCTGGGTGTGTGTGTGTCTCTCTGTGTGTCTGGGTGTGTGTGTGTCTCTCTGTGTGTCTGGGTGTGTGTGTGTGTCTCTCTGTGTGTCTGGGTGTGTGTGTGTCTGGGTGTTTGTGTGTCTGGGTGTGTGTCTGGGTGTGTGTGTGTCTCTCTGTGTGTCTGGGTGTGTGTGTGTCTCTCTGTGTGTCTGGGTGTGTGTGTGTCTCTCTGTGTGTCTGGGTGTGTGTGTGTCTCTCTGTGTGTCTGTGTGTGTGTCTCTCTGTGTGTATGGGTGTGTGTCTCTCTGTGTGTCTGGGTGTGTGTGTGTGTCTCTCTGTGTGTCTGGGTGTGTGTGTGTCTGTGTGTCTGGGTGTGTGTGTGTGTCTCTCTGTGTGTCTGGGTGTGTGTGTGTCTGTGTGTGCGTCTGTGTGTGCGTCTCTCTGTGTGTCTGGGTCTGTGTGTGCGTCTCTCTGTGTGTCTGGGTGTGTGTGTGTGTGTGTCTCTCTGTGTGTCTGGGTGTGTGTGTGTGTGTGTCTCTCTGTGTGTCTGGGTGTGTGTGTGTGTCTCTCTGTGTGTCTGGGTGTGTGTGTGTCTGTGTTTCTCTGTGTGTCTGGGTGTGTCTCTCTCTGTGTGTCTGGGTGTGTGTGTGTGTGTGTCTGTGTGTCTGGGTGTGTGTGTGTGTGTCTCTCTCTGTGTGTCTGGGTGTGTGTGTGTGTGTCTCTCTCTGTGTGTCTGGGTGTGTGTGTGTGTCTCTCTGTGTGTCTGGGTGTGTGTGTGTGTCTCTCTGTGTGTCTGGGTGTGTGTGTGTGTCTCTCTGTGTGTCTGGGTGTGTGTGTGTGTGTGTGTCTCTCTGTGTGTCTGGGTGTGTGTGTGTGTGTCTCTCTGTGTGTCTGGGTGTGTGTGTGTGTGTCTCTCTGTGTGTCTGGGTGTGTGTGTGTGTGTCTCTCTGTGTGTCTGGGTGTGTGTGTGTGTGTCTCTCTGTGTGTCTGGGTGTGTGTGTGTGTGTCTCTCTGTGTGTCTGGGTGTGTGTGTGTGTGTCTCTCTGTGTGTCTGGGTGTGTGTGTGTGTCTCTCTGTGTGTCTGGGTGTGTGTGTGTGTGTCTCTCTGTGTGTCTGGGTGTGTGTGTGTGTGTCTCTCTGTGTGTCTGGGTGTGTGTGTGTGTGTCTCTCTGTGTGTCTGGGTGTGTGTGTGTGTGTCTCTCTGTGTGTCTGGGTGTGTGTGTCTCTCTGTGTGTCTCTCTGTGTGTCTGGGTGTGTGTGTCTCTCTGTGTGTCTCTCTGTGTGTCTGGGTGTGTGTGTCTCTCTGTGTGTCTGGGTGTGTGTGTGTCTCTCTGTGTGTCTGGGTGTGTGTGTGTGTGTGTCTCTCTGTGTGTCTGTGTGTGTGTGTGTCTCTCTGTGTGTCTGGGTGTGTGTGTGTGTCTCTCTGTGTGTCTGGGTGTGTGTCTCTCTGTGTGTCTGGGTGTGTGTGTGTCTCTCTGTGTGTCTGGGTGTGTGTGTGTCTCTCTGTGTGTCTGGGTGTGTGTGTGTGTCTCTCTGTGTGTCTGGGTGTGTGTGTCTCTCTGTGTGTCTGGGTGTGTGTGTGTGTGTGTCTCTCTGTGTGTCTGGGTGTGTGTGTGTGTGTCTCTCTGTGTGTCTGGGTGTGTGTGTGTGTGTGTCTCTCTGTGTGTCTGGGTGTGTGTGTGTGTGTCTCTCTGTGTGTCTGGGTGTGTGTGTGTCTCTCTGTGTGTCTGGGTGTGTGTGTGTGTGTCTCTCTGTGTGTCTGGGTGTGTGTGTGTGTGTCTCTCTGTGTGTCTGGGTGTGTGTGTGTGTGTGTCTCTCTGTGTGTCTGGGTGTGTGTGTGTGTGTCTCTCTGTGTGTCTGGGTGTGTGTGTGTGTGTGTCTCTCTGTGTGTCTGGGTGTGTGTGTGTGTGTGTCTCTCTCTGTGTGTCTGGGTGTGTGTGTGTGTGTCTCTCTCTGTGTGTCTGGGTGTGTGTGTGTGTGTGTGTCTCTCTGTGTGTCTGTGTCTGTGTGTGTGTGTGTCTCTCTGTGTGTCTGTGTCTGTGTGTGTGTCTCTCTGTGTGTCTGGGTGTGTTTGTGTGTCTCTCTGTGTGTCTGGGTGTGTGTGTCTGTGTTTGTGTGTGGAGAGTGGTAGTGTAGCGGTTAGCGCCACGCTGCGCTACGAACCCGGTGACCCGGGTTTGATTCCCGCTCACGGCCAACACCAGCAGTGACGATTATCTAAACCGGTTCTGGGCCTCCTCTAGGTCGACTCAGCTTCAAATGACTAACCTGGTGCGGTGTGTAGTAAACCTCGCCACTGGGGAGACAAAAATGCGGTCAGGCGTGGTTGCTGGCCACCCACCCCCTCGTGTGCCATGCCCGCCTTTAGAGGTGCTGCTATTCGCTAACAGCACTTGCCCTAACAGTCTGTTAGAGGCTACACGGGGGATCTTTGTCTTTTGTCTGGGGTGCGCGGCTCGCTGCCTCTGTCCAGTCTTCTCAAGTCCGTCAACCCCACGGCACCACCTGGGTCTGTCCCGTGACCTCCTCCTGCAAGTGGGCAAGCCTTCGACACTTTCACGTGATAGCCTCAAAGTGCACCTAGCCTGGCACGAGCGCTGTGGTGACGTCACCGCCACTTACTGGCAAACGGCAGCTGCTGCTTGCTACTGCTGTTGTTCTTGTCATTGTCTCTGCGATTTATGAAAGTGTATCCATAATTATGCTTGTACGCATCACTTGCCTACACGATGCGTAACATTAACGATTTCAACTCAAACGAAGACCCCCAATTAGCCGTGTAGATTTTCAGAAGCGACACTGGCTATCACAAACGACAGCTCAACGCAGTGGCATCATCACGTGTCATCATCACGTGTACATGTAGAGCAGCAGCAGGCAAATACTCTTAAGACAAGTTGATCCTCAATGTGGAGGGGAAAAACCGGAGGACCCTGGAGAAAAATCCACGCGACCACGGGGAGACATGCAAACTCCAAATATACAGCAGCAGCAGGCGTCAGGGTTGGGATCGAACCCACGACTTCCTGTATACCAGGCGAGGGAGTTAACATCTCACCACCATATATAAGGATAAAGATCCCCTGTATAGCCTTTAACAGACTGTAGGGGCAAGTGCTGTTAGCGAGCACCCATGATGGCCGGAACGGTACACGAGGGGGTGGGTGGCCAGCACCACGCCCCGCCTCCTTTGTCTCCCCAGTGGCGCGCTAACCACTACCCTACCGCTCCCCCACACGCATGGTACACACACACACGCGCGCGTGCTAATAGCTTAATTTCATCGCCTCTTGTCTCAGTTTAACACGTAGGCTTTCGCGACCAATATCATCCATGGGAGGTTTTGTTTCTTCCTTCGCCAGTTCCAATGCTGCGGCTTCACCAACTACACGGACTTCGATGGTTCGTACTTCCAAAGCCATGGGAACAGTTTGTACCCGAAACAATGCTGCTCCTCCAAACCCACCTCGTCACCGACCTCTACCGCCGCCTCTACCATCTTCTCCACCGCCTCCAATTCCACCTCCGTCAACGCGACCTCCTCCTCCCCCACCTCCTCCTCCCCCACCACCTTCAACTCCACCTTGCCGGGCACCTTCAACTCCACCTCCTCGTCCAACGGCACCTGCAGCAACTCCTACCTCAATGTGAGTGACGGTGCAAGGCCTCTGCAAGGAGGGGGGAGGGGGGGGGTCCCCTTATCCAGGCATTAGGATCGGACAGGGGGGGGGTCCCCTTATCCAGGCATTAGGATCAGGCAGGGGGGGGTCCCCTTATCCAGGCATTATGATTGGACAGGGGGGGGTCCCCTTATCCAGGCATTAGGATCAGGCACGGGGGGGGTCCCCTTATCCAGGCATTATGATTGGACAGGGGGGGGGGTCCCCTTATCCAGGCATTAGGATCAGGCAGGGGGGGTCTCCTTATCCAGGCATTAGGATCGGACAGGGTGGGGGTCCCCTTATACAGGCATTAGGATCGGGCAGGGGGGTTCCCCTTATCCAGGCATTAGGATAGGGCAGGGGGGGGTCCCCTTATCCAGGCATTAGGATAGGGCAGGGGCGGGAGGGGGTGTCTGGTAAACCTTTCAAAACAGACGAAGAGCCATTGGGGGTTTGTGTTGTTGTTGTTGTGTCTTTGACTGAAATAGTTCTGGGAGAGCCGCATCACGCAGAGCAAGAGCTACTTGTACACAATCGTAGCAGATATACAGGGCAGATGGACACTGCACATGCCGACTTAAATAAACAAACATAGGTGATGGTATACACTTGCATCTATTTAGGTTTTTTCTCTTCCCTCCCCAATTAGTTATTCTTTAACAGGAACAGTTTTAGCCGTTGTACATTTTTGTCGTCACCAAGACATTCCACAGTGACCCCCCTCACAATCCCTGCCATATTTAATCAATCAATTTTCTGAACCGGTCCGGGGCCTCCCCCTAGGTTGACTCAGCCTCAAATGAGTACCCGGTGTGCAGTGTATAAGCATCGGGCCGGGGTGTGGTGCTGGCCACCCACCCACCTCGTGCGCTGTGCCGGCCTTCACAGGTGCTACTCGCTAACAGCACTTGCCCCAACAGTCCGTTGCAGGCTATATGGGGGGATCTTTATCTTTGTGCTCGCGTGTCTGTAGGGTTGCTACGATCAGCTGAAGTACCTCTTTGAGAAGAACGCCTACATCATTGGAGGCATCGCTGCAGGCACCTGCGGACTCGAGGTAAGAGGAGGTCACCGGGTCACTAGCTGGCTCCCCAAGTCACTGGGTCACCTGGTAACTGTGTCACCAGTTCACAGGGAGACTGGGTCGATGGGTAACTGGGTAACTGGGGCACCGAGTCACTGGGTAACTTGGTAACTTGGTCACTTGGTGACCAGGGCACCCGAGTCACTGGGTCACCGGGTAACTGGGTCACCAGTTCACTGGGAGACTGGGTCAATGGGTAACTGGGGCACCGGGTCACTTGGTAACTTGGTAACTTGATCACTAGGTGCCCAGGGCATCCGAGTCACTGGGTCATCTCCTGTTCAACAGCCCTGCAGGGCCAGTGGTGGAAAATCCACATTCCTATGGCAGGGGTTGGGGGTTGTGGGGCAATGGGGTGTCGAGTCTCTGCTAACTTTATGGATTTCGGGAGGACGCAGTGTTGAGTCTATGGGCAGTGTTGAGTCTATGGGGCAGTGTTGAGTCTATGGGGCAGTGTTGAGTCTATGGGGCAGTGTTGAGTCTATGGGCAGTGTTGGGTCTATGGTGCAGTGTTGAGTCTAGGGGCAGTGTTGAGTCTATGGTGCAGTGCTGAGTCTATGGTGCAATGTTGAGTCTATGGTGCCGTGCTGAGTCTATGGTGCAGTGTTGAGTCTATGGTGCAGTGTTGAGTCTATGGGCAGTGTTGAGTCTATGGGCAGTGTTGAGTCTATGGTGCAGTGCTGAGTCTATGGGCAGTGTTGAGTCTACGGGCAGTGTTGAGTCTATGGTGCAGTGTTGAATCTATGGGCAGTGTTGAGTCTATGGTGCAGTGCTGAGTCTATGGTGCAGTGTTGAGTCTATGGTGCAGTGTTGAGTCTATGGTGCAGTGTTGAGTCTATGGGCAGTGTTGAGTCTATGGTGCAGTGTTGAGTCTAGGGGCAGTGCTGAGTCTATGGTGCAGTGCTGAGTCTATGGTGCAGTGCTGAGTCTAGGGGCAGTGCTGAGTCTATGGGCAGTGTTGAGTCTATGGGCAGTGTTGAGTCTATGGGCAGTATTGAGTCTATGGTGCAGTGTTGAGTGTATGGGCAGTGTTGAGTCTATGGTGCAGTGTTGAGTCTATGGTGCAGTGTTGAGTCTATGGGGCAGTGTTGAGTATATGGTGCAGTGTTGAGTCTATGGTGCAGTGTTAAGTCTATGGTGCAGTGCTGAGTCTTTGGGCAGTGTTGAGTCGATGGTGCAGTGCTGAGTCTATGGGCAGTGTTGCTGAATCTGCAGGGGAAGTTGTTTGTAATGGAGGGATGCGAGGATGGAGAAGGACCGAAGACCGAGAAAGAGACAGAGAGAGAGAAGATTGGGAACGAGGAGAACAAGAGAATGGACATGGAAGGAGATGGAGAGAGAAATGTGATAATGATTTAGTATGAAACTAATTCGTTGCTATTCCTGTGTGTCTGTGTGTGGTTGTCTTTTCCCACAGTTGGCTGCCATGATTGTATCGCTTATTCTGTACTGTAAAGTGGACAAGGATTGATCACCGCACACCGCACCACACCACACATCCACACTGCATCACACCACACACCCACACTGCATCACACCACACACCGCACACCGCACCACACCACACACCCACACTACACCACACACCCACACTGCATCACACCACACACCGCACACCGCACCACACCACACACCCACACTACACCACACCTCACCACACACCCACCTCACCACACACACACCTCACCACACACACACCCCTCACCACACACACACCTCACCACACACACACACCTCACCACACACACACCTGACCATACACACCCCTCACCATACACACACCTCACCACCACACACACACCTCACCATACACACACCACCACACACACACCTCACCATACACACACCTCACCACCACACACACCTCACCACCGTCAACACCGCCAGTTTGAAGGATGTTTCAATTCCCCACCACTCCCCAACCTCTGCCATTGGTGGGAAGTTCCCAGAAGGCCATTGCGTTGACTCTGTACGGAACGTGTGTGCACACGTGACACACGCAGTGTACACTGCGTGACACACGCAGTGTACACAAGCGACACACGCAGTGTACACAAGCGACACACGCAGTGTACACAAGCGCCACACGCAGTGTCCACAAGCGACACACGCAGTGTACACAAGCGACACACGCAGTGTACACAAGCGCCACACGCAGTGTCCACAAGCGACACACGCAGTGTACACAAGCGACACACGCAGTGTACACAAGCGACACACGCAGTGTACACAAGCGACACACGCAGTGTACACAAGCGACACACGCAGTGCACACAGTGCTACAGTACACACAGTGCTACAGTACACACAGTGCTACAGTACACACAGTACATACAAGTACACACAGTGCTACAGTACACACAGTACATACAAGTACACACGCTACAAAAAATAGAATACACTACCTTTCTACAACTAAGGGGCCGCCCATAAATGACGTCATGCACCTAAGGGGGGGGGGGGGTCAGACATTTGTGACGATGAGGGGAGGGTTTGAGAAATGTGACGTCACATCAAAAAGCGCAACTTTAAATAAATATAGACAACACGTTCTATGTAATTAAATAGACTTTTTAATAAATGTTTCTCCTACAACATTAGAGTGCAGCGGCACATTAAATACGCACTACAATGACAATAGTTTAAAGCGATTTGAAGCATGTTTTATTTTGGGGGGGGTGGGTGGGGCAGAGCTTTGTGACGTCATTTCAGGGGGGGGGGTCTGACTTTTTGTGACGTCGCATGACGTCCAAAATCGCGTGACGTCATTTATGGACGGCCCCTAAAGTACAGATCGTACCGCGGTGCACAGGGGACGAGAAACGGGACACCACCTCACTCGTCATTCCTAGCAGGCGGCGTGTACGACAACTACAGTGTCACAGCACGCACGCAGTACAGCACGAACTGTACCGCGGTGAACATTGCGCCACGGTATACAGTGCTACGGTACTACAGTGCTACAGTACTACAGTGCGCACTGTGCTACAGTAGCGCACTGTACCACAGTAGCGCACTGTACCCCCCAGCGCGCACTGTACTACTGTACCACAGCGCTCTGTACTAGTGGGCATTGCCGGACAGTGAAAAGAAACAACGTACCCATAGTACGTACAGTGCGCACTGTGCTACAGTACGTACAGTGCGCACTGCTACAGTACGTACAGTGCGCGCTGTGCTACAGTGCGCACCCCGTGGTGAGATTGCGCGCCAACAACTAAAACCTCAGCGCACCCGACAAGTCGGTGTTGTTTATATATGCTACAACAACAACAATACGTGCGTGTAACTTTATATATTTTAGTTGTCTCTCATCTCTTTAGACAACTCCCGCGTTTTAATGAAATTATATTTTTGCCGTCAAAAATTTTTTTGTTAGGGTTTGCACATCGCACCTCCGATTTATTAAAAAAAAAAACTTCTTGCCAAGGTCAAATACAAATTAGCCAAAGGGGGGCTTCGGTTGATGGACCCCCAGTGCCCACCCTGCCACCTTGGGGGGAGGTGGAGGGAAAATCCTGACGATAGTTTGCATATTTATATATACAGTATATTCCATACCTGTTAACTCCCTATCGCTGCCCTACCTTATTAGAGACTAATTCAGAATTTATTTAGTCACCCCGTGGCCTGATGAATCTCAACCATGCATGCTATACACTACACTACTATACACTACACTATACACTACTATACACTACACATACACTACGCTATACACTACACTGTTATACACTACTATACACTACACTACTATACACTACTATACACCACTACTATACACCACTACTATACACCACACTATACACTACACCACTATACACTACATTATACACTACACTATACACTACTATACTTTACACTATACACTACACTTCTACACACCTGTCAACCCCTTATCACTGCCCTACCTTATTGCAGACCAATTGGGACCTTATTGGTCACCCGGTGCCCCTAATCCTACAAAGTCTCATCACGCCGGAGAAGCACAGACAGACGATTTGTAATCGCCGTACGGACCTGAAAACTCAGTATCCCCTGGACGAGAGATACGGGGTTAAACCGTGTGGATTTGACGTGGTAATGCAAATACTTTAAAACAAATGTAACCCCCCCCCCCCCCCATCATACACTCCATCTCGAGTCACTTTAACCCAGGGGGGTCTGGTTGATGGACCCCCCCCCCAGGGTCCAGGACTCCCATCTCGACCCCTTTGGGGTGTGCCAGGGTTTTTTTTTTTGCCGTGGATTTTAACACGTAGCAGCAGTAGCAGCAGGAGGCTTTCGCCACCAATATCCATGAGAGTTTTTTTTATTTTTTAGGGGGGCACGCGGTGGGGGGGGGGGGGGTGGCGGGGGGGGTTAGTTCGCGTAAAATATAAATGTGTTGTGTCGTTAAGCCCGCCACCAGCCGACACAGCCAATTGGTAAGGGAGTTTGTGTCACCTAAAAACAGAACGCGGCCCAAATTCGTTAACTGCTACAGCAACTAGAGCGGTTGTGTGTTGGAGAGTTAAAAGCCACGACGACATTGAGAATTTGGGGGGGGGACACAGCCCCCTCTGCCCCTCCCCCTCTGCCCCCCCTCCACCTTTGGACCCTCTCAGCCCCCCCTCACCCGAGTCGGGAGCTGTGACCTTAAGCGACCCCTCCCCCCCCTCCTCCCCCCTCTAAAAGAAGGGGGGGGGGGAGGTGGGGGGTTGGAGTCTCTCAACGAGCTCCACCGCCCCTCGTGGTCGTCCGTCTCATCCAAAGACAAAGCTCCCCCACCGTGTAGCCTCTAACAGACTGTCGGGGCAAGTGCTGTTAGCGAGTAGCAGCAGCGCCTATGAAGGAGACAAAGACAAAGATCCCCCGTGTAGCCTCTAGCAGACTGTTGGGGCAAGTGCTGTTAGCGAGTAGCAGCAGCGCCTATGAAGGAGATAAAGACAAAGATCCCCCGTGTAGCCTCTAACAGACTATTGGGGCAAGTGCTGTTAGCGAGTAACAGCAGCGCCTATGAAGGAGATAAAGACAAAGATCCCCCGTGTAGCCTCTAACAGACTATTGGGGCAAGTGCTGTTAGCGAGTAGCAGCAGCGCCTATGAAGGAGACAAAGACAAAGATCCCCCGTGTAGCCTCTAGCAGACTGTTGGGGGCAAGTGCTGTTAGCGAGTAGCAGCAGCGCCTATGAAGGAGATAAAGACAAAGATCCCCCGTGTAGCCTCTAGCAGACTGTCGGGGCAAGTGCTGTTAGCGAGTAGCAGCAGCGCCTATGAAGGAGACAAAGACAAAGGTCCCCCGTGTAGCCTCTCACAGACTGTCGGGGCAAGTGCTGTTAGCGAGTAGCAGCAGCAGCGCCTATGAAGGAGATAAAGATAAAGATCCCCCGTGTAGCCTCTAGCAGACTGATGGGGCAAGTGCTGTTAGCGAGTAGCAGCAGCGCCTATGAAGGAGACAAAGACAAATATCCCCCGTGTAGCCTCTAACAGACTGACGGGGCAAGTGCTGTTCGCAAGCTCCTATGAAGGCCGGCACCGTGGCACACGAAGGGGGTGGGTGGCCAGCACCACGCCCGGCCGCCTTTGTCTCCGTCGTGGCGATGTTTACTACGCACACCGCTATACCAGGTTTCTCATTTGCGGCTGAGTCGACCTAGAGGAGGCCCAGGGACCGGTTCAGCATAATCATCACGGGTGTTGGTGGCCGTGAGGCGGGTATCGACCCGTACACACACGGCGCGCGCTCGCACACACACTCGCCAAACCACGAGTGCCGAGTCGAACGTAAAGCGGCCAGCAACAACCAGCACTCATTGGTCGTCACAGACTGGAGGCGATGTTCGGAGGACCGGGTCCATGTCTGCCACGGGCACTCGCCGGTTTTTTTCTTATTTTTTAAACTTGGTGGTGGTGGTGGATTAAGATGCAATTGTTGTTTTCATCGATTATTTTTTTATTTTATTTCTTAGAAGAGCCAATATTTTACTGTCGAATAAAAGGGGAAACAACATGTATCGATGGTGATGATAAAGTAGATGATGATGACGGTGGTGATGATGCTTTTAATCCTAATTGTTTGGCAAGGATCGTACTCTACGGATGAGTAAGACGAACCTGGCCATGTCGATGCAAGGTGTAAAAAAAAAAAATCTCCTAACAAAGGCAAAGATGCCCCCCTCTTCCGTGTAGCCTCACCAGACTGCTGGGGGCAAGTGCCGTCAGTGAGCAAAGCAGCACCTACGAACGCCGGCACGGGACACCACGCCCGGCCGCCTTTGTCTCTCCCCCACCAGTGCTGATGGGATTTTTTTTACGGCGCATGCCTGCCAAGTGCCAACCCCTCATCAGTGCCCAACCTTACTACAGACCAACTCAGACATTGCTGGTCACCCCGTGCCCCTTATAAATCTCAACGTTCATCCTATACACTACACTACTATACACTACACTACTATACACTACACTACTATACACTCCACTACTATACACTACACTACTATACACTACACCACTATACACTACACCACTATACACTACACCACTATACACTACACCACTATACACTACACTACTATACACTACACTACTATACACTACACCACTATACACTACACCACTATACACCACTATACACTACACCACTATACACTACACCACTATACACTACACTACTATACACTACACCACTATACACTACACTATACACTACTATACTTTACACTATACACTACACTACTACATACCTGTCAACCCCTTATCAGTGCCCTACCTTACTACAGACCAACTCAGACATTGCTGGTCACCCCGTGCCCCTTATAAATCTCAACGTCCATCCTACAAAGTCCCATCGCAAGGAGAGAAACACATATAGACAAACATCTCTTTTGTTGGCCCGTATCGAATCGGCTGCTAACGCCGCCACATGGAGCTGAACACTCAGTTTCCCCGCACGAGAACACGGGGTGACCCGCACGAGAACACGGGGTGACCCGCACGAGAACACTCAGTTTCCCCGCACGAGAACACTCAGTTTCCCCGGCACGAGAACACTCAGTTTCCCCGCACGAGAACACTCAGTTTCCCCGCACGAGAACACTCAGTTTCTCCACACGAGAACACTCAGTTTCCCTGCACGAGAACACTCAGTTTCCCCGGCACGAGAACACTCAGTTTCCCCGCACGAGAACACTCAGTTTCCCTGCACGAGAACACTCAGTTTCCCTGCACGAGAACACTCAGTTTCCCCGCACGAGAACACTCAGTTTCCCCGCACGAGAAAACTCAGTTTCCCCGCACGAGAACACTCAGTTTCCCTGCACGAGAACACTCAGTTTCCCCGCACGAGAACACTCAGTTTCCCCGCACGAGAACACTCAGTTTCCCCGCACGAGAACACTCAGTTTCCCCGCACGAGAACACTCAGTTTCCCTGCACGAGAACACTCAGTTTCCCCGCACGAGAACACGGGTGACCCGCATGAGTCCACAGGGAAGGCGTCGCGCCAGGCGCAGTACTCATTTGAAGGCCGAGTCGACCTAGGGGAGGGAGGGAGAGGGGCGGATGAGGCACAGGGGCCGGTCCGACACCCGAGGATCGCCAGGTTCCGTGGCGCGCACAGCGCGCTAATCGATGACACCACCGCTCCGACAGAGAAGTGCGTCTGCATGATCCGTAGAATTCGATATCTCGAAGTGTGATTTTTTTTTAACTGTGAACCGCACAGGACAAATCATTTGCGTTGTGTGCCAGCCAGCCAGTGTGCCAGTGTGCCAGCCAGTGTGTCAGTGTGCCAGTGTGCCAGCCTGCCAGCCAGCCAGCCTGCCAGTGTGCCAGTATGCCAGTGTGCCAGCCTGTCAATGTACCAGCCTGTCAGTGTGCCAGCCTGTCAGCCAGCCGGTGTGCCAGCCTGTCAGCGTACCAGTCAGCCAGTGTGCCAGTCTGCCAGCCTGACAGCCTGTCAGTGTGCCAGCCTGTTAGCCAGCCAGTGTCCCAGCCTGTCAGTGTGCCAGCTTGCCAGCCAGCCAGCTAGCCAGCCTGCCAGTGTGCCAGTGTACCAGCCTGTCAGTGTGCCAGCCTGCCTGCCAGCCAGCCAGCAAGTGTGCCAGCCTGTCAGTGTGCCAGTCTGCCAGCCAGCCAGTGTGCCAGCCAGCCAGTGTGCCAGTGTGCCAGCCTGTCAGCCTGCCAGCCAGCCAGTGTGCCGGGCTGTCAGTGTACAAGCCTGTCAGCCAGCCTGTCAGTGTACCAGCCAGCCAGCCAGTGTGTCAGACTGTGTGCCAGTCTGCCAGTGTGCCAGCCTGCAAGCCTGTCAGTGTGCCAGTGTGCCAGCCTATCAGCCTGTCAGCCTGCCAGTGTGCTTGCCTGTCAGTGTGCCAGCCAGTCAGTGTGCCAGTGTACTAGCCTGCCAGCCAGCTAGTGTGCCAGTGTACCAGCCTGCCAGCCTGTCAGTGTGCTAGTAAATGACTCGCCCGCTGGCTCATGGCGTGTAGAAAAATGAACGCGTCCGTTTATTTATCGTCGATGTGACTCGTGTGTGTCTGTGTGTGTCTGTGTGTGTGTGCCTGTGTGTGTCTGTGTGTCTGTGCGTGTGTCTGTGTGTCGGTGTGTGTCTGTGTGTCTGTGTGTGTGGCGGGCGGAGGGGGGAGAGCTTTATAGCTCATCACTAAATATTCTGATTGTGATTTCGTTTGCTTGAATGTTTGGGGTGGGTGTTTTTCTCTCTCTGTCTCTGTATCCTATTCTGTGTCTCTCTGTGTCTCTTATTCTATGTGTGTGTGTCTCTCTGCTGGCGGAAATAAAAGTTGTTTAAAAGTAAAAAAAAAGTATCTCTGTGTCTCTCTCTCTCTCTTCGTCTCTTACTCGTTCTCTGTCTGTGAGTGGAAACGTCGTGCTCGGTTGATGATTAAACACGCGGAGGTGATGGCTTTTTTAAATTCACAGTCCTCGTTTAACGCCGCTGACCGTACTCTAGTAGCAGCAGCAGCAGCAGTCGTCTTCGGCGTATCGTTAAGATGCTTTTATTGAAAGGTGCCGCATTAAGCCGGCGAGGCAAACGTCTGAGGGTACGTCGCTCGCCGCTTTACCGCGTCGTCGTGCTCCGCTTTACCGCGTCGCTCAGCCGCGCAGGTCGAGGAAGAAGTTCGCCGTCGACCTCTCGTTACAACAACGGGGGGCGAGTCCCGCGCTACATTCCGTTCGTATGCGCTGCTGCTACTCGCTAACAGCACTTGCCCCAACAGTCTGTTACGGGCTACACGGGGGATCTTTGTCTCCTTCATAGGCGCTGCTGCTACTCGCTAACAGCACTTGCCCCAGCAGTCTGTTAGAGGCTACACGGGGGGTCTTTGTCTTTGTCTCCTTCATAGGCGCTGCTGCTACTCGCTAACAGCACTTGCCCCAGCAGTCTGTTAGAGGCTACACGGGGGATCTTTGTCTCCTTCATAGGCGCTGCTGCTACTCGCTAACAGCACTTGCCCCAGCAGTCTGTTAGAGGCTACACGGGGGATCTTTGTCTTTGTCTCCTTCATAGGCGCTGCTGCTACTCGCTAACAGCACTTGCCCCGACAGTCTGTTAGAGGCTACACGGGGGATCTTTGTCTTTGTCTCCTTCATAGGCGCTGCTGCTACTCGCTAACAGCACTTGCCCCGACAGTCTGTTAGAGGCTACACGGGGGATCTTTGTCTTTGTCTCCTTCATAGGCGCTGCTGCTACTCGCTAACAGCACTTGCCCCAGCAGTCTGTTAGAGGCTACACGGGGGATCTTTGTCTTTGTCTCCTTCATAGGCGCTGCTGCTACTCGCTATCAACCACTTGCCTCAAAAAAATATGTTAGAGGCCATACGGGGGGATCTTTTCTTTAGCGCGTACGTGTGTGTACGTGTGTGTGTGTACGTGTGTGTGTGTACGTGTTCCTGTGTGTACGTGTGTGTGTGTACGTGTGTGTGTGCGTGTGTGTACGTGTGTCTACGTGTGTGTGTACGTGTGTATGTGTACGTGTGTGTGTACGTGTGCGTGTGTGTATGTTTGTGTGTACGTGTGTGTGTACGTACGTGTGTGTGTACCTGTGTTGTACGTGTGTGTGTGTACGTGTGTGTGTGTATGTGTGTACGTGTGTGTGTACCTGTGTGTGTACATGTGTGTGTGTACGTGTGTGTGTGTACGTGTGTGTGTACGTGTGTGTGTGTACGTGTGTGTGTGCGTGTGTGTATGTGTTTGGAACAGGTTTGCAGATTTGCTGAGCATTTCTGAGGTCCTGGGGGAGGGGAAATCCCTCAGCCAGGAAAACATCGTGGCACAAAGTGGGGATGACCCTGCTGTGGCTGCGGTGCCTCAAATATTGGAAGAAGTCACCCCCTGTGAGTGGCTGGCTGAGGTGCCATCTGTTGAGGAAGTACTGAAGGCGATCCGGAGTCTGAGACCAGGAAAGGCACCGGGCAGAGATGATCTCCCAAGCGAAATGCTGAGGGAGGGCGGCGTTTGTGCACAGACTGCCCTACATGACATCATAACAACAGTCTGGACCACTGGACGGGTTCCGCAGGATTGGAAGGATGCCCTGGTGGTCCCCCTCTTTAAAAAGGGGGTGTGTACGTGTGTGTATGCGTGTGTGTGTGTGTGCGTGTGTGTACGTGTGTATGTGTACGTGTGTGTGTGTGCGCGCGTGTGCTTTTGACCAGCTCCGGTTTGGCAGCCGAGATCTCGTCAGTCTTGCCAGTCTGGCTGCGTTATCTCATCGTCAGTCGCGTAGCTCGGCGTCTCATCTCGCCGGTGGCGAGCGACGGACGAACGCCAACAGGATAAAATAATAAAATAACACAATAAAATTCTCACGACGTTTCGGCCACAACGCAAGCGGCCGAAACGTCGTGATAATTTTATTGTGATATTTTATTATTTTGTTCTCATTCTACGTGACCTTACCGAAAGAACCAAAGAAGTTGAATCCTTGCAGTCACGAAAGCTTTAAATCGAAATTGAACGCCAACAGGTTTGATTGAAAAACTCATTTCTTTATAATCGCTTGGTGCTGTTGTTGCGGTGGGTTTCGTTTGTTGTCCTTCCCCATAACCCGCCCAACCACCACACGCGCACCTCCAATTAGCACGGTTGGATACGTACGGTGCGAAAGAAGTTCAACATGCTGTACATACAGCACAGATTCAATGCAGATATCAAAGGATTGGTAGCAGCTGGGTTTATCGGTGATACATGAGATCATTTTTGCCGGTATCAAACTGATTTAGAAAATAATAGGCTTTCCAGAAATAATACAGTATGTGTTAAGGCGACTTGGTATCCCCGATTAGCATGGTTGGCTACGTACGGTGCGAAAGATGTTCAACATACATCGGCACCCCACGGTGGCTAGGAGATGTTGACTACCTCGCCTGGGGTACAGGAGGTCGTGGGTTCGATCCCGACCAGGACGATGCCTGCTGCTGCTGTATATTTGGAGATTGCGTGTCTCTCTCTCTCATCATCATCATCACGGTGGCTAGGAGATGTTGACTACCTCGCCTGGTATACAGGAGGTCGTGGGTTCGATCTCGACCCTAACAATGCCTGCTGCTGCTGCTGTATATTTACAATTTGTCTCTCTCTCCCCGTGGTCTCGTGAATTTTTCTCCGGGTCCTCCGGTTTCCCCCCTTCACATTGAGAATCAACGTTCCGCGTTCAGAGTTTTTGGCTGCTCCTAGAAATGTCCACACGATCATGATGATGACAAGCCCGCTTCGTTGAAGCTATCATTAGTGATGGCCAGGTTGCTGCTGCAAAATAGCTACAGTGAGGGAAAAAAAGCATTTGATCCCCTGCTGATTTTGTATGTTTGCCCACTGACAAAGAAATGATCAGTCTATAATTTTAATGGTAGGTTTATTTGAACAGTGAGAGACAGAATAACAAGAACAAAATCCAGAAAAACGCATGTCAAAAATGTTATCAATTGATTTGCATTTTAATGAGGGAAATAATTATTTGACCCCTCTGCAAAACATGACTTAGTACTTGGTGGCAACACCCTTGTTGGCAATCACAGAGGTCAGACGTTTCTTGTAGTTGTCCACCAGATGTTTTCCTGTTCGTGTTTTTTTGTTTGTTGTGGTTGCACCCGATTCAAGAGCCGAATGGCTCACAGGGCTGTCAATACTTGCCCCAACAGTCCGTTACAGGCTGCACGGGGGATCTTTGTCTTTGTGTTTTTGTTGTTGTGCGCTATGACCCCAGGGTTCGATTCCCACTCACGGCCACCAACAACCCAGTGACGATTATTCTGAACCGGTCCTGAGCCTCCTCCTAGGTCGACTCGGCCTCAAACGAGCGTACCTGGTGCGGTGTGCAGTGAACATCGCCACTGGGGAGACAAAGGCGGTCGTGCGATTGCCTCCAACTGCCCAGTAGCAGCGTCCTTCGCGAGCCATGTCCCACACCCCACACACCACACTCGCGCTCCTCGGCATAGGGGCCGTCCATAAATGACGTCACGCACCTAAGGGGGGGGGGGGGTCAGACATTTATGACGATGTGTGATGAGGGGGGGGAGGGTGAGAAATGTGACGTCACGTCAAAATGCTCAACTTTAAATAAATATAGACAGCACGTTCTACTTAATTAATTAAATAGACTTTTTAATAAATGTTTTCTCCTACAACATCAGAGTGCAGCGCCGCATTAAATACGCACTACAATGACAATAGTTTAAAGTGATTAGAAGCATATTCTTAGTTTTTTCGGTAAAGTCACGTTGAAGAGAAACAACAAAATAACAAAATATATAAAACAATAAAAAAAAAATTCTCACGACGTTTCGACCATAACTCAAACGGTCATCATCAGGTGTGTCGGTTTGCATAAATTTATTTTTAAAACGGTACATTTATTTATTTATAAAAAAAACGTTGGCGTCACGCGCAGCGATTGGCAGTTTGCCCAGGACTAGTCCATCTATTTTTTTTGAAAAGAGGAGGGGGGAGACGAAATTTTTTATAATGTATGCTGTCTGAAAACCATCACTTTACCCTACATTGCTGGGATCACAAAAAAGATCTCCAAAATCTTGAATAAACACAAGATCCAGGTCCGTTTCAACACATTACATAAAATCCGTGATCTGGTTCCGTCTGTAAAAGATGTGATTCCGGACATACAATACCCTGGTGTCTACAAACTAAGTTGCCTCTGTGGTAGTAGTTACATTGGAGAAACCAAACGCCATGTCTCGGACCGCATTCGTGAACATAAAGCAGACCTTAAACACGGTAGGACCAACACCTCGGCCGTAGCAGATCATTGTTCTAATTCAGTAGGCTCACATGCCATTGACTTTTC
Source organism: Petromyzon marinus (assembly GCF_048934315.1). Classification (NCBI taxonomy): domain Eukaryota; kingdom Metazoa; phylum Chordata; class Hyperoartia; order Petromyzontiformes; family Petromyzontidae; genus Petromyzon; species Petromyzon marinus. Next base: position 16,146,491 of record NC_133667.1, on the reverse strand, counting down.
CAAGACGGAGGTTCTTTGTAAGCCATCTGGCTTCCATGAGAGATTCGTTCATGAGGCTATCCACATATACAAGCACAGAGACAATTTCAACCGAGAAGATGGATTCTATCTTAGCAATCATTGGAAAGATTTGATAAATCATTTCAGTTCTTGATTGATTGTTCACACTTACAGTGGCTTTCAGACAGCATACATTATAAAAAAATTCGTCTCCCCCCTCCTCTTTTAAAAAAAAAATAGATGGACTAGTCCTGGGCAAACTGCCAATCGCTGCGCGTGACGCCAACGTTTTTTTATAAATAAATGAATGTACCGTTTTAAAAATAAATTTATGCAAACCGACACACCTGATGATGACCGTTTGAGTTATGGTCGAAACGTCGTGAGAATTTTTTTTTTATTGTTTTATATATTTTGTTATTTTGTTGTTTCTCTTCAACGTGACTTTACCGAAAAAACTAAGAAAAACGAATTACTGCAGTCACGAAAGCTTTAAATCAAAATTTGATTAGAAGCATGTTTTATTTTCAAAATGGAATTATGGTTTTGGGGGGGGGCAGAGCTTTGTGACGTCATATTTGAGGGGGGGGGTCTGACTTTTTGTGACGCCGTGTGACGAGGGGGGGGGGGTAAAAAATCATAGGACGCGGTGATGATGATGATGGCGGTGGTGGTGATGGTGGCTCGTGAAGGACGCCGCTACTGGGCTACAGTTGGAGGCGGTCGCCCCCTCCAGCAACGGAGGGCAGAGGGAGCGGCGCTAGCTCACAACAACGAGCGGGGTGGATAAAATACAGCGGTGTTGGCACGGTAGGGGTGAGGCGGGGGGAAACAACTTCTGGGTGCATCTACCGGTCATCTCGGTCAGCCAGCACACGGAATCTGCTGGGTCTGTCCCGTGACCTCCTGTCAGCAGCGAGCCTTTGACACTTCACGCCTCAAAGTGCACCTTGTGGCGAATGGCGGGTGTGTTGGTATTGTGTTGGTGGTGGTAGCGAGGAATGGGAAATCCCCCCCCCCCCCACGGCCAACTAGAGTCAACACACACACAGTGTGTGTTTGTTGACCTGGGGCATACAAAGATCCACCCGTGTAGCCTCTAACAGACTGTAGGGGCAAGTGCTGTTAGCGAGCACCTATGATGGCAAGCACGGCACACGAGGGGGTGGGTGGCCAGCACCACGCCCGGCCGCCTTTGTCTCCCCAGTGGCGATGTTTACTACACACCGCACCAGGTACTCATTTGAGGCTTAGTCGACCTAGGGGAGGCCCAGGACCGGCTCAGATATTCGTCACCGGTGTTGGCCGTGAGCCAGAATCGAACCCGTGTCGCCAGGTTCGTGGCGTGGCGCGCTGACCGCTACACTACCGCTCCCCACAGACACACACACAGACACACACACAGACACACACAGACAGACACACACACACAGACACACACACACAGACACATTTACACCTGCAACCACGCCACCACCGCCACCACCTACCCCCCACAAAAATAGGCATGCGAAATAAATAAGTAACACACCCACCCGTTTGGCTATCAAAGCACTCCACAGACCCCCAGTGGTTGCGTAATAAAGGTTGGGGAGCTCTTAGATCGCGGAAGAGTAAACATGTCGTGAAACCCGCCACCACTCGGACACACCACAATCGGTAAGTGTGGTTTGTCACGTAAACAAAACGTGGCCAATCTATCAAGGCCGTAGCCATGGAGTCAACATTGGAGGGGACCAAATCTTCCAGGGTGTCTGGGGGTCCCAACCCAGAAAAATACCTACATTTGAAAACTCAATTTCCTGCCTAAAATATTTAAACATTTCACTAACACATGGGATGGGCTTATTTATTTATTTTTACAGTAATGTCTAATAGTGTATTGTATTACATTGCTCTGTTTTTACTTTTTTTACCATTTCTTGTTTCATTGTATGTAATGGCAGAGATTAGGGATTAATAAAGTACAACCATAACCACAATCATATAAACAGAAATCTATGCATTGATTTAGATGAAGACAAGTCCAGATATGTGGCCAAGGTTGAGCAAATTGTTGTTTTTATTTACATAGCATAGCAATATTTTGGGGGGGGGGGCATTTTGAGTATATTTGTGTCCCCCCCAATATATTTCTTATAATTACTGCCTTGCAATCTATATATATAAAAGGGAAGTTTGTGAATGTGTGTCTGTTCGAAATGTTTAGCATACTTCCCGACGTGCAACAAACTTGAAATTTCGCATGTGCGTAGCTTCCAGACGGTACACAATGTGAAAATTATAAAAATAGACTTTTGTATTTTGGGGGGGGGGGGGGGCGCAATAATGGATATATTTTACACGGCAAGTGAGTGGTGACGTCACATCTGTGATGTCACCCGCATGCGGCAGCGTCACGTAGTGTGCCTGCTGACGTCACGCATCCCCTCCCCCCAACCGTCCGCGTAGTTCCGTGTATTAATCCAAGCCAAGAATGCAAGTCTCGGGCGAAGCCTAAAGCTAGTTAGCATATAAAAAAAATAATTTTGATTGCGGCAAAAAGGATCTCATCGGTGGTTGTAGGGGCATTTAAACTCGACCCGAGCACGTGTCAACCAGCACGTGGAGAGCTCGTGTTGGGGGGGGGAGCATTTAAAACCGATTAGAGCACTTACCAAGCAGCAGGTGGAGGGCGAGCGTGTTGGAAGGGGGGAGTAGAAGCATTTAAACTCGACCCGAGCACGTGTCAACCAGCACGTGGAGATCTCGTGTTGGGGCGGGGTGGGGGGGTTGATGCATTTAAACCCGACTCGAGCACGTGTCAAGTAGCACGTGGAGAGTGCGCGTTAGTGGGGGGGGGGGTATTTAAACGTGACTCGAGCACGTGTCAAACAGCACGTGGAGTGCGCGTTAGTGGGGGTGGGGGGGTATTTTAACGTGACTCGAGCACGTGTCAAGCAGCCCGTGGAGTTCGCGTGTTTGGAGGAGGGGGGGGGGGAGTTTCCGCACGTGTGACTTGAAGGGTCTCCGGGTCCGACCAAACATTCCTCTGGGTGGGTTGCCTCGGACACCCAAGATAAAATCTTTACGCAAAATAGCCTCCCCGTATTTATCTCTACAACATCAAACTAAAATTTAAAGAGTACGTTTTTGTATTAGTACAAACTAACACATTCCTGTGGAGGGAGCTGGTAGGAACGTTGGGTTGCTCGGTCAATGGCCAGGGTCAACGGCGGCGTGGTGTATTCCGCAAATACGCGTGAGTAGGTTAAACGTTGAGTTTTATAAGGGCACCACGGGGTGACCAGCCCCTCCCCACCCAGCCCCACCCCTACCATTTTTGGATGCACGACGGACGGACGGACACAATAATCCCCTGTGGGCTGGTGTAACCAGGAGGTTCCTACCAGTATTAAACTAAACTAAATATATTTTTTCTACCAGGTAAGGCCCCACTGAGCTGCTATAGAAATCCGCTCTTTGTCAGAAGCGATCTGGTATCAGCTCAACGAAGTGGGCTTTATCATCATCATCGCGTGGACATTAAGAGAAGCAGCCAAATAACTCAAAACGCGTGACGTTGATTCTAAATGTGGAGGGGAAAAAACCAGGAGGTACCGGAGACAAATCTACGCGACCATCACGGGGAGAGGGGCAGAAGAAGACACGCAGACTCAAAATATACAGCAGCAGCAACAGGCGTCGTCAGGGTCGGGATCGAACCCACGACCTCCTGTATACCACGCGAGGTAGTCAACATCTCCTAGCCACCGTGATGATGATGAGAGAGAGAGACACGCAGACTCAAAATATACAGCAGCAGCAGGCGTCGTCAGGGTCGGGATCGAACCCACGACCTCCTGTACACCAGGCGAGGTAGTTAACATCTCCTAGACACCGTGATGATGAGAGAGAGAGAGAGACACGCAGACTCCAAATATACAGCAGCAGCAGGCATCGTCAGGGTCGGGATCGAACCCACGACCTCCTGTACACCAGGCGAGGTAGTTAACATATCCTAGCCACCGTGATGATGATGATGAGAGAGACACGCTGACTCCAAATCTACAGCAGCAGGCATCGTCAGGGGTCGAGATATAAATAAAAATCCTGATTATTGTTTTCGGTCGTTCCTTGATGCTGAGAATTTAACTTTAAACAGGAGGTAAACAAAACCACGCCCACCCCTAAAGACACGGCCGTGAGACTGGCGCCCTCTTGCGTTCAAGGGGGGTGCGCACGGCGGCTAGGAGATGTTGACTACCTCGCCAGATTTACAGGAGGTCGTGGGTTCAGTCCCGATGCTCACGATGCCTGCTGCTGTATATTTGGAGTTTGCGTGTCTCTCTCTCATCATCATTATCACGGTGGCTAGGTGATGTTGACTGCCTCGCCTGGTGTACAGGAGGTCGTGGGTGCGATCCCGAGAGAGAGAGAGACACCCAAACTCCAAATATACAGCAGCAGCAGCAGCACGGGCATCGTCAGGGGTCGGGATCGAACCCACGTCCTCCTGTACACCAGGCGAGGTAGTTAACATCTTGACACCTTTGTCTGGTTTACCATCCTAACGGGGTGTTTTTTTCTTTTATTCTCATATTGTTTCTTGATGTATTTCGCTGACCCTCTCCTAATGGATATCTGCTTTAAAAACAATTAAAAAGAGCTTAATAGCTCATCGGATTTCCACTACTACCTCCTCCTCAAAGCGCCGCGACGTCACCGCGTCGAGCCGCCCACGTCACGACGCTCGCGCGTAACGACGTCACGCGGCTTCACCGTGTCGAGCGGAGTCTTGTACGTGATGACGTCCGACGGAGACGTCGTCCAAAACAGAACGACGGTTACGCGACGACGTCACGAGCGAGTGACGTAATCACGCACGGTGCGTGGGACTTCCCCCCCCTCTCCTAGTGTTGTGGTGTGCCGTCATCACGCACGGCGTGTGCGACTCCTCCTCGCCCCACCCCGCGCCCTCCGGTTTTGTGGAGTGACGTAAAACGCACGGCGCGGTGTCTCACCCCCCACGCTCCGGTGTTGTGGAGTGACATCATTACGCACGGCACGTGCGACTCCCGTGTTGTTGAGCGACGTCATCACTCACGGCGCGTGCGACTCCCCCCTCCCCTCTATTTTTGCGTGACGTCATCACGCACGGCGCGTGCGACTCCCCCCCGTGTTACTGCGTGACGTTATCACGCACGGCGCGTGCGACTCCCCCCCCGCCCCGCTCCGGTGTTGTGGAGTGACGTCATCACGCCACACCCACCCGTGGACCCCGCTTGTGGAGTGGTAGGGGTCGTAAAAGGGGGGGTGGTGGGGGGGGTTGCGATGGCGTTCGTGATGGAGGGCCCGCTGAGCAAGTGGACGAACGTGATGCAGGGATGGCAGTACCGCTGGTTCGTGCTGGACTACAGCGCGGGCCTCCTCTCATACTACACGGTAAAGGGGCCCGGCGGCCGCACCTCGGGCCCACGCGCGCGCGAGAGGCGGTCCAGGCTTGCCGAGGCCTAGACCAACCGGCGTGAACCTCACCCCCGCCTACCCCCCCAACTTGCCTAGCGAATCCTGCCTGGGGAGAGACGACAGGACCCCGCCGGGGCGACGAGGAGCAAGGGGGGAAGAGGCGGTTGGGTCTCGGGGTGTGTATGTGTGTGTGCGACTGTGCGGTTGAACTTCTTTCGCACCGTACGTAGCCCAACCGCGCTAATCGTAGGTGTGGTGTGAAAGACAACAAACTAAACACAACAACAGCAACAATCAGCTCGAATTGAATGAGTTTGCCAGTCAAGATGATTTAAAAGTGCACAGCTTCCAGTGACTTCCTAATGTGTGTACGGTTGAATTTCTTTCGCACCGTACGTAGCCAACCGTACTAATCGGAATCGCCGTGGGGGAAGGCCGACAAAGTAAACAGCAACATGAAGCAGTTCTAAAGAACTGAGTTTATCAATATAGATGATTTAAAAGTAAATCACAGCGCCTAGTGGCTTTCTAACATCGGAAGGAAGAGAGCGTTCCAGACGGCCGCAGAAGCAGCGCATCTGAAAGCGCTCGATGCATTGTTGTGAGTCCATGGGTCTCTGTGTGTCTGTGGGTCTCTGTGTGAGTCTATGGGTCTCTGTGAGTCCATGGTCTCTGTGAGTCTATGGGTCTCTGTGTGAGTCTATGGGTTTCTGTGTGAGTCTATGGGTCTCTGTGTGAGTCTATGGATCTCTGTGTGAGTCTATGGGTCTCTGTGTGAGTCTATGGGTCTCTGTGAGTCTATGGGTCTCTGTGTGAGTCTATGGGTTTCTGTGTGAGTCTATGGGTCTCTGTGTGAGTCTATGGGTCTCTGTGTGAGTCTATGGGTGTCTGTGTGAGTCTATGGGTCTCTGTGTGAGTCTATGGGTGTCTGTGTGAGTCTATGGGTCTCTGTGTGAGTCTATGGGTCTCTGTGTGAGTCTATGGGTCTCTGTGTGAGTCTGTGGGTCACCGTGTGAGTCTATGGGTCTCTGTGTGAGTCTATGGGTCTCTGTGTGAGTCTATGGGTCTCTGTGTGAGTCTATGGGTCTCTGTGTGAGTCTATGGGTCTCTGTGTGAGTCTATGGGTCTCTGTGTGAGTCTATGGGTCTCTGTGTGAGTCTATGGGTCTCTGTGTGAGCCTACTGGTCTCTTTACAAGTCTGTGGATCTCTGTGCTAGTCTATGGGTCTCTGTGAGTCTATGGATCTCTGTGCGAGTCTGTGGATCTCTGTGCGAGTCTGGGTCTCTGTGGTGAGTACGTACGTTGAACTTCTTTCGCACCGTGCATTATCCAGCCGCGCCAACCGTAGTTGCGTTGGAAGGACACCAAAGTAAACATTAAATCGGGACGTCACTTCGACGCGTGACTTGTTTGGTTCGTCGCGGCTAAGGATGACGGGCATAGGGGTGCGGTGATGTTCTAGGGGTCAAGATAGGGCTCGGGTAAGGGGTCAAGCTGTCGGATTAGGGTCGAGTAGCAAGCAAGTCGAACGTTAAGGGTACAGGGATACGCCTTGGGTCGTGGGTTCGGTTTAGTGGGTTAGCGATGGAGGCAATGGGGGTTAAAGGTTTATGGTTAAGGAAAAATATTCTTTGGGTAGGTTCAAAGAAAAATAACAAAAAAAACTACGACTTCTCGATCGCAACACAAGCGTTCGTCATCAAGGAAGAGTGGGTTAGCTTCTCAAGGTAAACTGTTTGTAAAGGTTTGAAATGGTCGTAGCTCAAATGTCAGCAGCCAATGTTAATGTGAGTGGTGGGCAGCGACCGTGTGACGGTGATGGGTTTTCCCACCAATCATAGTTTGGGGTTGAGGGAGTTGCTGTTGTAGTTGTGCGTAGGGTTAGGATGAGGGGGTTAAGACATAGGGGTGGGGTAAGGGATAAGCTGTATGATGATACCCCCGATCCCTACGTACGTGTGTTGGAACTTCTTTCGCACCGTGCTCACTTAACCCGACCCCCAAACTCTAGCGTAAGGTTATAACTCTTCGTTTATAACATTAGGCTCAGATCTATGGTGACAACGCCTGCAAAGTTAAAGGCCGCTTCGGGGGTATGGGGGGGGGTGGGTGCTATGCTGCCTTGTGAGCAGCAGAGGGCATTGCAGCACAACGCATTGCATTTACTGCACACCGCTTTCACGAACACCCACACAGGCCAGCATGGTGAGGTGTGGTCCAGTCACCTCCGATTACCCGCACGGCGTGGGGAGGCCCTCATCCAGCAGTTGATTGGGGGCCACGGTGGCTAGGAGATGTTGACCGCCTCGCCTGGTATGCAGGAGGTCGTGGGTTTGATCCTGAACCCTGACGCCTGCTGCTGTATATTTTAACAAGACGATTCCCGTACACAGCGCAGGGAGGGGGTGGTTGACACCAGGCACACAACACACACAGTACGGATGACGGTGCAGTGGCAAACCCGTCTAAACTGCGTGTTTCAATAAACTATCTCTACAAACCCTGGTGTCTTCTGAAGCCCTCATACCCCTGTAGGAGAGGGGGGAAAGGGAGGTGGGGGGGGGAAGGGGGGGAGTGCCTAAATGCCCTCATGAATGCTCTTAAGAATCAATGCCCACTGGAGGAGAGGCAGTGAAGGGGGTTCCACGTTTGGCGGTAAGCATCCTCCCTGCCCCTTAGTTTTGCGACTTAGATGCTCTAGAGCGGCACATTTTTTTTTACAATGTATTGGCCTATTCCCGCAGTGTTTGGAAAGTATACAAATCACTGAAAAATGTGCAAATAAAATCATTCTTTTTTATCTTACCCGGTAAAGCTCCCCGAGGTATCAATCTACTGGCTCGATCTTCGTTACAGGGCACATTGAGATCTACGGACGGAATGTGCCACTTTAGAAACGTGCGTTATTATTACGATATCATTGTTTTCATTTCAGTCCAAAGACAAGATGATGAGAGGGTCCCGACGGGGCTGTGTTCGACTCCGGGTGAGTGGCAGCGTGTGCGCTGATTGTGGTGACGGTGGTGGCGGTGGTGGCGTTGGTGGCGGTGGTGGCGGTGGTGGCGGTGGTGGCGGTAGCGGCCGTGAAGGACGCTGCTACTGGGCAGTTGGAGACAGTCACCCTCCAGCAACGGAGGGCGGGGGGAGCGACGCTCACAACAACGATGAGCGGAGTGCCGGGGGGAATAAATACACAAAGTCGGCACAGTGGGCAGCACAGCTGGTGGTGCATCTGCGAAATATCTCAGCCAGTAAAAGCCATGGCATGTGCTGGGTCTGTCCCATGACGCCTTGCTGGCAGGCCTTCGACACTTCACGGTGCCTCAGGGTGCACCTAGCATGGCACGAGCGCCGCGGTGACGTCGCCGCCAATTACTGTGAACGGGAGCGTCATAGCTCATCGGATTTCTCCAGTATTAATAAATATTCAGATTTTGACTTAGCGGTGAACGGCGGTTGTTGTTGAAGATCGTCACAAGTGGGGAGGTGGTTTTGGTGATGTTACGGTCGCTCGTGTTGGTGCTGGTGATGATAGCGTGGCACCGGTGATACAGTCGGTTGTTCTTGAGAGGCCGACTAAGCTTGATCAATCTACCATTATAAATGTTGCTCGTTCCTTACGACCAGAGGAAGGAGATGCAATTGGTGGTGCGGGGTGATGTTGGGTGGTGTTTGTAGCGATGGTATTATTGGTGTAGATTTTTTATGATGTTTTTGGTGATGGGGTGCCACGGTGGCTCGGAGATGTTAACTACCTCGCCTGGTATGCAGGAGGTCGTGGGTTCAATCCAGACCCTGACACCTGCTGTATATTTGGAGTTTTGCGTTTCTCTCTCCCCGTGGTCACGTGGATTTTTCTCCGGGCCTCTCCGGTTTGTCCCTCCACATTTAGAATCAACGCTACGTGTTTAGAGTATTTGGCTGCTATGGATTTCCACGCGATAATAAGCCCACTTCGTTGAGCTTTCGTTTGCGATATCCAGGTCGCTTCTGAAAAGAGCTTACGTCGCTGGCACCTGGTAAAGTAAAAATCTTTTTTGGAATAGTTTTATCTGGGAATGGTTGTTTTGGCGATGATAGTGAATGTGAGGGTTTAACGGTGGAGGTATCGGTGGTCATTCTGGGTATGTTTTCTGACAATGGAGATGGCGCTGATGATGATGACGGGAATTGTTTTATTGGTGTTGGTGGTCATGTTCCTCTCTCTCCTCTCTGTGTGTAGGGAGCGGTGATTGGCATCGACGATGAAGATGACAGCACTTTCACCATCACCGTGGATCAGAAAACTTTCCACTTCCAGGGTAACTCCCCACTTGCATGAACAAACAAAAGCAAAAAAAACTCCACACACGCTGCAGTCATCCGCGTATGTTTGGAGTTTTCGGTGTCTCTTTCCCCTGTGGTCACATGGATTTTTCTCCGGGTCCTCCGGTTTTTCTCTCCACTTTTAGATCAAACGGCCGTTCAGAGTATTTGACCGCTGTAAATTTCCACTTGATGATGAGCCCACTTCGTTGAGCTATCATTTGTGATGACAGGGTCGCTTCTCAATAAAAGAGCTGTATAGCTCAGTGGGCCTTAGCTGGTAAAATAAAAGAAGTTCAACATACGTACAATATCATTCATGGCCAGGTCGCTTCTCAAACAAGAGCTCTATATATATATACACACTGGATAGTTTAAAATTTCCCATTGGTGCATCAGGATGCGGTTTCGGGTGGACCATGAGCTTCCGTGGAAGATCAAACCCAGGGATCTTCTGCGTTGGCTCCTTCACCAGGTGTTTGTGAGTTCTTTTGAACTCGATTCGGCTCTCCAAGCGTCATCGGGGGCTGAACTCGCCTTGTAGGCTTGACTGTCGGTGGTAAGTGTGATTCAGTGTTGGCGAACGTTCTCCGGCAGCGCGTGACGCAGACGAGAGGGAGAAGTGGATCGGAGCGCTCGAAGACACGATCCAGAGGCACTCGCTGCAGCTGAGGGTACCGGACGCACACGCACGCTGCCTTACACACACATACACACGCGCTGCCTTACACGCCTTACACACGCGCTGCCTTACACACACACACATACGCTGCCTTACACACACATACACACGTGCTGCCTTACACGCCTTACACAGACGCTGCCTTACACACGCGCTGCCTTACACACACACATACGCTGCCTTACACACACGCTGCCTTGCACACACACACACATACGCTGCCTTACACACACGCTGCCTTACACACACGCTGCCTTACACACACATACACACGCGCTGCCTTACATACACACACATACGCTGCCTTACACACACATACACACGTGCTGCCTTACACGCCTTACACAGACGCTGCCTTACACACGCGCTGCCTTACACACACACATACGCTGCCTTACACACACGCTGCCTTGCACACACACACACACACTCGCTGCCTTACACACACAAAGACAAAATCCCCCCTGTAGCCTGAATAGACTATTGGGGCAAGTGCTGTTAGCGAGCAGCACCTATGAAGGCCGGCACTGTGGCGCACGAGGGGGTGGGTGGCCAGCACCACGCCCCTAACCGCTTTTGCCTCCTCAGCGGCGATGTTTACTACACACCGCATCAGGCGCTCATTTGAGGCTGAGTCGACCTAGGGGACGGCCAGGCAAAAGCCGCTGCTGCGAGAATGACCGACGTTTTTGTGATGGTTGATGTTCCTTGACGAGATCAGCAAGGCATTGTGGGTTCATTTGTAAGCCTGCCCCCCCCCCCTCCCTGCTCCCCCCACCCCCCTCCTCTTCCGTGCCCCCCAGGACCCCGAGCTGAACTTGACGCCAGGTGGCGGGGACTTTGAGCGGAAACTGGCGGAAGCTGACGCCTACCTGCAGATCCTCATTGAGCAGCAGCAGGTGTCAGAGACGCACGGGGGAGATGGGCGGGGGGAGACACGGGGGAGATGGGTGGGGGAGGCACGGGGGAGATGGGTGGGGGGAGACACGGGGGAGATGGGTGGGGGAGACACGGGGGGAGACGGGGGGAGACACGGGGGAGATGGGTGGGGGAGGCACGGGGGAGATGGGTGGGGGAGGCACGGGGGACATGGGTGGGGGAGACACGAGGGGAGACGCGAGGGAGATGGGTGGGGGAGACATGGGGGACATGGGTGGGGGAGACACGGGGGGAGATGGGGGGAGACACGGGGGAGATGGTTGGGGGAGACACGGGGGGGGACGGGGGGAGACACGGGGGAGATGGTTGGGGGAGACACGGGGGAGATGGGTGGGGGAGACACGGGGGGAGATGGGGGGAGACACGGGGGAGATGGTTGGGGGAGACACGGGGGACATGGGTGGGGGAGACACGGGGGGAGATGGGGGGAGACACGGGGGAGATGGTTGGGGGAGACACGGGGGGGGACGGGGGGAGACACGGGGGAGATGGTTGGGGGAGACACGGGGGAGATGGGTGGGGGAGACACGGGGGAGATGGGTGGGGGAGACACGGGGGAGATGGGTGGGGGAGACACGGGGGAGATGGGTGGGGGAGACACGGGGGAGATGGGTGGGGGAGACACGGGGGAGATGGTTGGGGGAGACACGGGGGAGATGGGTAGGGGAGACACGGGGGAGATGGGTGGGGAAGACACGGGGGAGATGGGTGGGGGAGACATGGGGGAGATGGGTGGGGGAGACACGGGGGAGATGGGTAGGGGAGACACGGGGGAGATGGGTGGGGGAGACACGGGGGAGATGGGCGGGGGGAGACACGGGGGAGATGGGCGGGGGGAGACACGGGGGAGATGGGTGGGGGAGGCACGGGGGAGATGGGTGGGGGAGACACGGGGGAGATGGGTGGGGGAGACACGGGGGAGATGGGCGGGGGGAGACACGGGGGAGATGGGTGGGGGAGGCACGGGGGAGATGGGTGGGGGAGACACGGGGGAGATGGGTGGGGGAGACACGGGGGAGATGGGTGGGGGAGACTCGGGGGGAGACACGGGGGAGATGGGTGGGGGAGGCACGGGGGAGATGGGTGGGGGAGGCACGGGGGAGATGGGTGGGGGAGACACGGGGGAGATGGGCGGGGGGAGACACGGGGGGAGATGGGTGGGGGAGACACGGGGGAGATGGGCGGGGGGAGACACGGGGGAGATGGGTGGGGGAGACACGGGGGAGATGGGTGGGGGGAGACACGGGGGAGATGGGTGGGGGAGACACGGGGGGAGACACGGGGGAGATGGGTGGGGGAGACACGGGGGAGATGGGCAGGGGGAGACACGGGGGAGATGGGTGGGGGAGGCACGGGGGGAGACACGGGGGAGATGGGTGGGGGAGACACGGGGGAGATGGGTGGGGGAGACACGGGGGAGATGGGCGGGGGGAGACACGGGGGAGATGGGCGGGGGGAGACACGGGGGAGATGGGCGGGGGGAGACACGGGGGGAGATGGGCGGGGGGAGACACGGGGGGAGATGGGTGGGGGAGACTCGGGGGGAGACACGGGGGAGATGGGTGGGGGAGGCACGGGGGAGATGGGTGGGGGAGACACGGGGGAGATGGGCGGGGGGAGACACGGGGGAGATGGGCGGGGGAGGCACGGGGGAGATGGGTGGGGGAGGCACGGGGGGAGACGGGGGGGACACGGGGGAGATGGGTGGGGGAGACACGGGGGAGATGGGTGGGGGAGACACGGGGGAGATGGGTGGGGGAGACACGGGAGAGATGGGTGGGGGAGACACGGGGGGAGACGGGGGGAGACACGGGGGAGATGGGTGGGGGAGACACGGGGGGAGACGGGGGGAGACACGGGGGAGATGGTTGGGGGAGACACGGGGGGAGACGGGGGGAGACACGGGGGAGATGGGTGGGGGAGACACGGGGGGAGACGGGGGGAGACACGGGGGAGATGGTTGGGGGAGACACGGGGGGAGACGGGGGGAGACACGGGGGAGATGGTTGGGGGAGACACGGGGGAGATGGGTGGGGGAGACATGGAGGAGATGGGTGGGGAAGACACGGGGGGAGACGGGGAGAGACACGGGGGAGATGGTTGGGGGAGACACGGGGGGAGACGCGGGGAGACACGGGGGAGATGGGTGGGGGAGACACGGGGGGAGACGGGGGGAGACACGGGGGAGATGGTTGGGGGAGACACGGGGGGAGACGGGGGGAGACACGGGGGAGACGGGTGGGGGAGACACGGGGGAGATGGGTAGGGGAGACACGGGGGAGATGGGTGGGGGAGACATGGGGGAGATGGGTGGGGGAGACACGGGGGAGATGGGTGGGGGAGATGGGTGGGGGAGACACGGGGGGAGACACGGGGGAGATGGGTGAGGGAGACACGGGGCAGATGGGTAGGGGAGACACGGGGGAGATGGGTGGGGAAGACACGGGGGAGATGGGTGGCGGAGACACGGGGGAGATGGATGGGGGAGACGCGGGGGAGATGGGTGGGGGCGACACGGGAGAAAGAGACATGAGAGAGACATGGGGAGACCGGGGAGGGGTTGACAGAGACGTGGGGATATGAAGAAGGAAAGGCAGCACCCAAATGCTCTGAACGTGTGACGTGGATCATAAATGCGGAGGGAACAACTGGAGGACCCGGAGAAAAATCCACTTGACCACGGGGAAGGCAGAGAGACACGCAGACTCCAAATATACAGCAGCAGGCATCGTCAGGAGTCGGGATCGAATCCACGACCTCCTGTATACCAGGCGAGGTAGTTAACATCTAGCCACCGTGATGATGATGATGATAAGAGACACGCAGACTCCAAATATACAGCAGGCATCGTCAGGGTCGGGATCGAACCCACGACCTCCTGTACACCAGGCGAGGTAGTTAACATCTCCTAGCCACCGTGGCACCTAGACACCAGGAGATTGTGAGACATAGGGAAAGCAGACACGCAATGGGATATCGTCTCGCTCACACTGCCGCCACTGTTTGTGTCGCCGTCTCTCCGTGTTCCCGCAGTGCTTCGATGAGAAACTCAAGCTATGCAAGGATGAAGAGCAAAGGAGGGTGAGTGAACGCCCCATGCCGGGAATTTCCACACGGCTTCACCGTGGTATCGAAGCGTGTTTGTCTATGTGGCGAGCAGGTGGTGTGTTAGCGGTGGTGTGTGTTAGCGGTGGTGTGTGTTAGCGGTGGTGTGTGTTTGCGGTGGTGTGTTAGCGGTGGTGTGTTAGCGGTGGTGTGTTAGCGGTGGTGTGTGTTTGCGGTGGTGTGTGTTTGCGGTGGTGTGTTAGCGGTGTTGTTAGCGGTGTGTGTTAGCGTTGTCTTTGCGATGGCGTTTTAGCGGTGTATCTGTGCGGTGTTGTTAGCGGTGTATCTTTGCGGTGTTGTTAGCGGGGGTGTGTTAGCGGTGTGTCTGTGCGTTGTGTGTGTCCTTTGCAGAAGGTGGGAGAACTCAAAGGGATCTCCATGGTAAGTCTCCACCCCTTCCCACAAACAGACAAAATCCCCCGTGTAGCCTCTAAGAGACTGTAGGGGCAGGTGGCTATTAGCGAGTAGCACCTATGAAGGCCGGCAAAGCACACGAGGGGGTGGGTGGCCAGCGACCACGCCCGGCCGCTTTTGTCTCCCCAGTGGGCGATGTTTACTACACACGGCACCAGCTACGCATTCGAGGGCGAGTCGACTTAGGGGAGGAGGCCCAGGACCGGTTCGGATAATCGTCGCCGGTGTTGGGGGCGGTGAGCGGAAATCGAGCGTTTGTAGTGCGCTCACCGCTACCGTTCCCCACACCACACTAACACACGCACGCACACCTATCGAGTCTCTTCATTAATTGAACCCCATCTAATCCATCCTTGTCAGCGTGTGTCTCTCTCCGCGTGAAAGTGCGTCGCGTTCACGATTGAAACGTGCAATTGGAATGCGACTAATGGTGATGATGATGATGATGACAATGGTGATGGTGATGACAGTGATGGTGGTGATGAGGATGATTATGGTGATGACGATAATGGTGATGATGAAGATCGGGACCACAATAACCGTGATGACGATGATAATGGTGACGACGATGGCGATGACGATGGCGCTGATGACGACGGTGATGCTGTCCCCACAGAACATGGTGGAGTCCATAAAGCACTGCATCGTCTTGCTGCAGATCGCCAAGGTGAGATCCAGCCGCCAGGTTAATTTAACAACAACAAGGAGAATTGTTATTTCATCTCATCCAGCGTCATTCCTGCGAGTTGCTTCCCGTGCCGCTGCACGCTAATTACGTGCAAGGGCCATATCCTGTTTGTAGCAGTTATCAGGCAAATTAAAACCATCAGAAGAGAACAATTCCTAAACAAGTTTGGAAATGGCACCACAAACCGAAGACGCAAGGCAGCCAGGCAGTGCACACCGTGGGAACGTTCTCCGCCATGTTCGTGCGCGCGTGTGTGTCCGTGCGTGCGTGTGTTTGTGTGTGGGGAGCGGTAGTGGTGTAGCGTTTAGCGTTACGCTGCGCTGTGAACCTGGCGACACGGGTTCGATTCCCGCTCACGGCCAACACCCAGTGACGATCATCTGAACCGGTCCTGGGCCTCCTCTAGGTCGACTCAGCCTCAAATGAGTACCTGGTGCGGTGTGTAGGAAAAGTCGCCGCCGGGGAGACAAAGGCGGCCGGGCGTGGTGTTGGCCACCCACCCCCTCGTGTGCTGTGCCGGCCTTCATAGGTGCTCGCTAACAGCACTTGCCCAAACATTCTGTTAAGGCTGCTACCTTGGGGATCTTTGTCTTTTGAGCGGTAGTGGTTTAAGCGGTTAGCGCTACGCTCCGTTATGAACCCGGCGTTGACCGGGTTCATAACGTTTCCCGCTGACGGCCACCAACAGCGGGGACGATTGAAGTTTACCTGGGCCTCCCCTCGGTCGACTTGGCCTCAAATGAGTACCTGGGTGCGGTGTGTAGTAAACGTCGCCACTGGAGAGACAAAGGTGGTCGGGCATGGTGCTGGCAACCCACCTCCCCCCTCGTGATGCACTTCTGCGGCCGTCTAGAACGCTCTCTTCCGTTTATTTGGAAGCCAGTAGGAGCTTCGCACTCTTTAAATCTTCATCTAGATTGACAAACTAATTTCTTTCGAACTGCTTGTTGTGGTGTTTAGTTTGTTGGCCTTCATATTTAGCACGGTTGACTACGTACTGTGCAAAACAAGTTCAATATACTTACACAGGACTTGCACAGAGACCCATAGACTCACACGGCAGAGACCCACAGACTCACACAGAGACCCGTAGCCTCACACAGAGACCCACAGACTCGCACAGAGGCTCAGACTCACACAGAGACCCATAGACTCATACAGAGACCCACAGACTCACACAGAGGCCCATAGACTAGCACACAGACCCATAGACTCACACAGAGATCCATAGACTCACACAGCAGAGACCCATAGACTCACACGGCAGAGACCTGTAGACTAACACAGAGAACCGTAGACTCACACAGAGACCCATGGACTCGCACAGAGACCCACAGACTCACACACAGAGACCCGTAGACTCGCACAGAGACCCATAAACTCACACAGAGACCCACAGATTAACACAGAGACCCACAGACTCACACACAGAGACCCGTAGACTCGCACAGAGACCCATAGACTCACACAGAGACCCACAGACTCACACACAGAGACCCATAGACTCACACATACACCCATAGACTCACACAGAGACCCATAGACTCACACAGAGACCCACAGACTCACACAGAGACCCACAGACTCACACAGAGACCCACAGACTCACACAGAGACCCACAGACTCACACACAGAGACCCGTAGACTCGCACAGAGACCCACAGACTCACACAGAGACCCGTAGACTCGCACAGAGACCCACAGACTCACACAGAGACCCACAGACTCACACAGAGAGACCCGTAGACTCACACAGAGACCCATAGACTCACACAGAGACCCGTGTGGTTGCGTGGCAACGCAGAGCTCGCTGAACCCGGTGGAGACCGTGAGGGACGGGGACGGTGAGGAAGCGGTGGTGGCGCACGCCGGTACGGCAAGCGGCCGCCCGGAACTCACGTGCGCCGGTACGGCGAGCGGGGAGACGATGGTTGTGGTGGTGGTGGTGTTGTTGTTAAGGTGGTGGTTGTGGTATGTATGCACGTGCGTTTGAAATTATACGTAGATCAGGGGAGCGCGGCTAATTTGAGTGGTGATGATGGTGTTAAGTGGTGCTGATTGAGTGCTGGCGATGGCGTTAACGAGGCGATGGTGGTAATTGACGGTGTTGAGAAATGAGCCGCGAGTCTCGGCCTGAAGCCTTCCGCGGTAAACGTGCGAGCGGGCGTCGCGGCCAGCGCAGGCGCTCGGTGCCGGTGTCTCGTTTACCACCCCCCACCGCCGTGCCGCAGGTTCCCGCGGGGATCGGCCGGCGGGCGGAGGGACGGCGTCGGCGGAAGCGCGCCCCACGACGCTCCACGTGTCCTCCCCCGCGGCACCGTCGCTCGGCCTCGACAAGCCGCCGCCGCCGCCGCCGCCGCCGCCGCCGCTGCCGCCGCCGCACGCCAGGGACGACGGCGGAGAGGACGGTGGGCGGCGCGGGTGGCGGGGAGTGGCGGCGCAGCGGTTAGCGCTGCGAGGTCGGCGGCCCCGAGTTCGACTCCCGCTCACGGCCAACGCCGGTGGCGATTTTCTGAACCGGTCCTGGGCCTCATCCCCAGTGGCGGTGTGTGGTGAACATCGCCACTGGGGAGACAAAGGCGGCCGGGCGTGGTGCTGGCCACCCCACCCCCTCGTGTGCCGCAGTGCCAACTTTCGTAGGTGCTCGCTAACAGCACTTGCCCCTACAGTATGTTAGAGGCTACACGGGGAATCTTTGTCTTTGTCTCCTACATAGCTGCTGCTGCTACTCGCTAACAGCACTTGCCCCGACAGTCTGTTAGAGGCTACACGGGGAATCTTTGTCTTTGTCTCCTACATAGCTGCTGCTGCTACTCGCTAACAGCACTTGCCCCTATAGTCTGTTAGAGGCTACACGGTGGGGGGTCTTTGTCTCCTTCATAGTCGCTGCTGCTACTCGCTAACAGCACTTGCCCCGACAGTCTGTTAGAGGCTACACGGTGGGGGATCTTTGTCTTTTGGTGCTGTGCGGAGCAGTGGTGCAGTGGTTAGCGCTACTCTGCAGCGCTCCAAGCCCCCGGCGGCTCGATTTCGATTGCCTCCTTTCATGCGCCCACCACGTCCTCACCACGTCCTCACCTCGTCCTCACCACGACCTCACCACGACCTCACCACGTCCTCACCACGACCTCACCACGACCTCACCACGACCTCACCACGACCTCACGACCACGGACAGAGCGTCGATGCCTCCGCTCGTCGACGAGTTTACCGAGTAGTTACCGAGTAGTTACCGAGTAGTTACCGAGAGTTACTGAGTAGTTTACCGAGTAGTTACCGAGTAGTTACCGAGTAGTTACCGAGTCGCCGTCGTCTGCCACCCCATCGCAGGCAGCGGCAGCAGCGGCGGCGGCGGCGACGATGACGACGACGACGACTTTGAGGAGGAGGCGGCGGTTGTGGTGACGTCGCCGTGTGACGTCGCCGGAGTCCCCCACATCTCCTACTCGAGCAGCGAGGACGAGTTCTACGACGCCAACGACAGCGACGCCAACGACAGCACGTCGCCCAAGCCCCCGCGCACGTGAGTCGCCCTCTCGCTCGCTCAGTCGCTCGCTCGGTCACTCGCTCGTTGTGTTGCGTTTTGTTCACTCACTCGCTCACTCATTCACTCACTCACTCGCTCGGTCACTCGCTCGCTGTGTTGCGTTTTGTTCACTCACTCGCTCACTCATTCACTCACTCGCTCGGTCACTCGCTCGTTGTGTTGCGTTTTGTTCACTCATTCGCTCACTCATTCACTCACTCGCTCGGTCACTCGCTCGCTGTGTTGCGTTTTGTTCACTCATTCGCTCACTCATTCACTCACTCGCTCGCTCACTCGCTCGCTGTGTTGCATTTTGTTCACTCGCTCGCTCACTCGCTCACTCACTCGCTCGCTCGCTCGCTCGCTCGCTCACTCGTTGTGTTGCGTTTGTTCACTCACTCGCTCACTCATTCACTCACTCGCTCGTTGTGTTGCGTTTGTTCACTCACTCGCTCACTCATTCACTTGCTCACTCACTCACTCGCTGTGTTGCGTTTTGTTCACTCGTTCGCTCACTCATTCACTCACTCGCTCGCTGTGTTGCGTTTTGTTCACTCACTCGCTCACTCATTCACTCGCTCGCTCGCTCATTCACTCGCTCACTTGCTCGCTCATTCACTCGCTCACTCGCTCACTCGCTCTGTCACTCGCTCGCGCTGATACGTTCGCTCACGGCAAATGACGATGACGATGACGATGACGACGACGATGATGATGTCTCCACTGCTGCTGCTCTCCGGTCCCCGGTGTCGAACTCAGGTCATTGGGAGCCTCGGGCCTCAAGCACCCCGCCACCACCGAGTCGCTGGCCTCCATCGCCTCGGGCTGTACCAACGACGGTGTGTACCGTAGGGGGGGTGCTGGGGTGCTGGGACGCAGCGGGCGGTGAGAATGGGTCGTGCCACATTGCCTTTTTGTCCCCTGTGGATTCCACTTCCTCCTTATTGCCATCTACCTGCGCTCGAAACGAATTCTTGTTCGACGCGGGGCTTTGGCGATCGATTGTTGGCGGTCCGATAAATCCACGGCAGCGCACCCTGGTCGTCGGCTTCGGAAGGAGTGGAATGGATGCGTGCCGGCCTGGTTCGGCGTTGGTGCGGTATTTCTGCAGCTTAGCCAGGCGCTCCTGTGTCCCCCGGCCTCCTGGCACGGACCCCGTCATCCAACAGCGGAGTGGCAAAGGGTTGTAAATGATATACGATGTTACCGCAGTCGGTTGCGCGACCACGATCAGTCACGCGGCGCGTGTGGCAACGCGCGTACATGGCGACGCGTGTGTACACGTGACGTGACGACGAGTGTACGTGCGACGCGTGTGTACACGTGACGTGACGACGAGTGTACGTGCGACGCGTATGTACACGTGACGTGACGACGAGTGTACGTGCGACGCGTGTGTACACGTGACATGATGACGAGTGTACGTGCGACGCGTGTGTACACGTGACATGATGACGAGTGTACATGCGACCTGCGTGTACACGAGACGTGTGTACACGTGACGTGTCGTGCGACGTGCGTGTCGTGCGTGGGGCAGAGCGCTACGACGCGCAGGACGAGAACGACTCGGAGGAGGGCGAGTCGGTGGAGGACCACAAGAGCGTCATCATGCACCTGCTGTCCCAGGTCAAGCTGGGCATGGACCTCACCAAGGTGAGGCCCCCACCACCCACACCACCCCCACCACCCCCACCACTCCCTCCCTCTCCACCCGCTCCCTCCATCCCTTCCCTCCCACCCTCTCCCTCCCTCCAGGGGGCGACTAGTATTTCCACCAAAGAAGAGACTCCTAGAGACCTGTGTAGATACACAGACTCCGAGAGACTCGTGGAGCCCCGTGGAGTTATAGACTCGCAGAGGCTCGTGGAGCCCTGTAGAGACACACAGAGTTGCACAGAGCCGAACAAAGACTCGTTGAGACTCATAGCAGCCCGTCGTGCGAGCAGGTGGTGCTGCCCACCTTCATCCTGGAGCGGCGCTCGCTGCTGGAGATGTACGCCGACTTCTTCGCTCACCCCGACCTTTTCGTCAGGTGAGCAGCGCTCACCGCCGCGGTGCCGCCACACTCACCACCACACTCGCCGCCACACTCACCACCACACTCACCACCACACTCACCACCACACTCGCCGCCACACTCACCACCACACTCACCACCACACTCACCACCACACTCGCCGCCACACTCACTGCCACACTCACCACCACACTCGCCGCGATACCGCCACACTCTCCGCCACACTCACTGCCACACTCACCACCACACTCGCCGCGATACCGCCACACTCGCCGCCACACTCACCGCAGTGCCGCCACACTCACCGCCACACTCACCGCCACACTCGCCGCCACATTCGCCGCCACACTCACCACCACACTCCCCGCCACACTCGCCCTGCGTCTCCCCACGTCTCCTAAAGCCACCCTACGCGTGTCTCCCCCCCGCCGCCTCCCCGGCGTCTCCCAGCGTGGCGGGTGGCGTGGACGCTCGCGAGCGCATGGTGAGCGTCGTGCGCTGGTACCTCTCCTCCTTCCACGCCGGGCGCAAGGGGTCGGTCGCCAAGAAGCCGTACAACCCCATCCTGGGCGAGACGTTCCACTGCCACTGGACGGTGCCCGACCACCACCACCACCACCAGCAGCAGCAGCAGCAGCACGCGGCCGTGCCGGCCGTGCCGGCGGAAGAGACCAGCGTCAGTGCCCCCCACCCCACCCGCCACCACTCCCCCCCTACTACCCTCCCCCCCCACCATTACCTCCCCCCACTCCACCACTCCCCCCTCCCACCACTACCCCCACCACCACTACTCCCCCCCACCACTACCCTCCCCCCATCATTACCTCCCCCCACTCCACCACTCCCCCCTCCCACCACTACTCCCCCCCACCACTACTCCATCCAACCACTACCCTCCCCCCCACCACTACCCTCTCCCACACCACTACCTCACACCACCACTACCATCCCCCCCACTACTACCTCCCCCCACCCCACCACTCCCCCCTCCCACCACTACCCCCTCCCACCACTACCCCCACCACCACCACCCCCAACACCACAACAGTCCCCCACCACGACCCTGCCTCCCCTCCCCCCCACCACTCCCCCCTCCCACCACTACCCCCCCTCCCCACCACCACCGTTCCCCCCCTACCCCATCTCTCCGCCCCCCCCCCGCCCGACCATGGTGCTGGTGTTGATGATGATGATGGTTCTGGCGATGATGGTGGTAGTGATGATGATGATGGTTCTGGCGATGATGGCGCTGGCGATGATGGTGGTAGTGATGATGATGGTGGTAGTGATGATGGTGGTAGTGATGATGATGATGGTTCTGGCGACGATGGCGCTGGCGATGATGGTGGTAGTGATGATGATGGTGGTAGTGATGATGATGATGGTGCTGGCTGTTAATGATGATGATGATGCTGACGACGACGATGATGGTTCTGACGATGGCGACGGCGACGTCACCGCGTGATGTCCCCTCCCTCCAGCAGGAGCTGGCGGCGGACGGGCCGGTCCCGTGGGCGACCAAGGGCAGCGTGACGTTCATTGCGGAGCAGGTGTCTCACCACCCACCCAGTGAGTCGCGCACCGTTCACAAGAGGGGTGCCCACGGTGGCTAGGAGATGTTAACTACCTCGCCTGGTGTACAGGAGGTCGTGGGGTTGCGATCCCGACCCTGACGCGATGCCTGCTGCTGCTGTATATTTGGAGTTTGCGTGTCTCTTTCATCATCATCACGGTGGCTAGGAGATGTTAACTACCTCGCCTGGTGTACAGGAGGTCGTGGGTTCGATCCCGACCTGCTGCTGCTGTATATTTAGAGTTTGCGTGTCTCTTTCATCATCATCACGGTGGCTAGGAGATGTTGACTACCTCGCCTGGTGTACAGGAGGTCGTGGGTTCGATCCCGACCTGCTGCTGCTGCTGTATATTTAGAGTTTGCGCGTCTCTTTCATCATCATCACGGTGGCTAGGAGATGTTGACTACCTCGCCTGGTGTACAGGAGGTCGTGGGTTCGATCCCGACCTGCTGCTGCTGCTGTATATTTAGAGTTTGCGCGTCTCTCTCTCTCTCTCACTCTTCCCGTGGTCGGGTGGATTTTTCTTCGGGGTCCTCCCGGTTTTCCCCTCCACATTTAGAATCGACGTGCGTTCAGACTATTTGGCTGCTATAAATGTCCACGTGACAAGCCACTTTGTTGAGCTATCCTCTGTGGCCTGGTTGCTTCTGAAATAGCGATATAGCTCAAGTGGGCCTTACCTGGTGAAATAAAAATAATAGGAAGACAAAGATTCCCCCGAATAGCCTTGACAGACTGTTGTGGGTAAGCGCTGTTCGCGAGCAGCAGCACCTATGAAGGCCGGCACTGTGGCACACGAGGGGGTGGGTGGCCAGCACCACGCCCGGCCGCCTTTGTCTCCCCAGTGGCGATGTTTTTACACGCGGCACCAGGTACTCATTTGAGGCTGAGTCGACCTAGGGGAGGCCCAGGACCGGCTCAGATATTCGTCACCGGTGTTGGCCGTGAGCCAGAATCGAACCCGTGTCGCCTGGTTCGTGGCTTGGCGCGCTGGCCGCTACACTACCGCTCCCCACATAAACACTTACACAGACACACACACAGACACACACACACAGACACACACAGACAGACTTACACCTGCAACCACGCCACCACCACCACCTCGGCTACACACCTCCGATTAGCACGGTTGGCTACGTTACGGTGCGAAAGAAGTTCAGCGTACATAGGGAAGGCCCGGGACCGTGAGCGCAGCACTACCCCTCCCCACTGTGACACAAGTTGAACATCTTTCGCACTGTACGTAAGCCAACCGTGCTAATTGGAGTTGCGAGGGAAGGGCACCAAACTAAACACAAACAGCAGTTCTCGATGATGAATTAAAATTGCGTAGCTCCAAGTGGCTTCCTTAATGCCAGAAGGAAGAGAGCGTTCCGGACGGCCGCAGAAGCTCATCTGAAACCGCGCGATGATAATGATGCGGTGACCACCACCGACTTTGTTGGACTGTCCAGCCCGCTGCTGCCGCTGCTGCTACTGCAAGGATGATGACCGGCGTTCACGCTCTTTGGTGACGGGTACTGTGATCTTGCAGTACCCGTCACCACGACACGTGCCAAAGTCAATGTGTCACACCGCCGTGTGACACCCCCACCCCCAACCTCCCCCCTCCCTCCCCGAATTCCCCCCACGGCAGTCTCGGCCTTCTACGCGGAGTGCCACTGCAGGAGGATCCAGTTCAACGCTCATATCTGGACCAAGTCCAAGTTCCTGGGCATGTCCATCGGTGTGCACAACATCGGGCAAGGTACTCCCCCCCCCCACCCCTCCCGCCACTCACCGCCGCACTCACACCCCCGCTCGCACTGACAACCACACTCCGACTCACCGCCACACTCGCCACCACGCTCCCACCCACCGCCGCACTCACTGCCACCGCACTCGCACCGCCGCCGCGCTCGCACTCACCGCACTCGCTCCGTGTGTGTGCGCCGGCAGGCTGCGTCTCTCTGCTGGATCACGACGAGGATTACATCATCACCTTCCCCAACGGATACGGACGGTACGGAGTTGCGCGCACACACGCACTCGCACGCACGCACGCATTCCCGCGACAGCCTACGCCCCGGTGGGTGTCCGGTCTAAGTGTGTCCAGCGTGATGCGTGAGGTCACGGTTAGTGCACGAGCCCACTGACTACCATATAGAATACACGCTACACTACACACTACTCTACACGACACATTACATGACATCATACACGACACGTTACACTACGCATTACACAACACATTACACTACACAAAACTTGACACTCTACACATTCATACTCTTTGGTTCTATTCGGTAAAGTCACGTAGGTAAAAAAATAAAACAACAAAAATCACGACGTTTCGGCCACAACACAAGCGGCCTTCATCAGGTGAAGGGATCAAGCTGTCTCGAGGATGAGCCTGATCCCTTCACCTGATGAAGGCCGCTTGTGTTGTGGCCGAAACGTCGTGATTTTTGTTGTTTTATTTTTTACCTACGTGACTTTACCGAACAGAACCAAAGAGTATGGATCCTTGCAGTCACGAAAGCTTTAAATCTAGAACTCTACACATTACACTACACTACACACTACTCCACACACTACACACACTACACACAACGCGACACGATACACTGGAATACGCTCCTCCTGACGACACTGGGGCGCCGCTGGAGCTACGCACTTCTCAGTCATCTCGATGGGAAGCTCACTTCCTGTTAGAACTCCATTTTTGTGTTGAGTTTTGTTTTGCTCGCCGCCGCACCTCCGATGAACACGGCTTGGCTACGACGTTCGCTGCAATAAGACGTTCAACGTACACACGCACACAGCAGCTACGTACACAGCAGCTACACACACAGCTACCCTACCCTACCACGGTGCAGCTACGTACACAGCGGCTACACACACAGCTACCCTACCCTGGTGCAGCTACGTACAGAGCGGATACACACACAGCAGCTACACACACAGCAGCTACACACACAGCAGCTACCCTACCACGGTGCAGCTACGCACACAGCGGCTACACACACAGCTACCCTACCATAGTGCAGCTACGTACACAGCGGCTACACACACAGCTACCCTACCACGGTGCAGCTACGTACAGAGCTGCTACACACACAGCTACCCTACCCTGGTGCAGCTACGTACACAGCGGCTACACACACAGCTACCCTACCCTGGTGCAGCTACGTACAGAGCGGCTACACACACAGCTACCCTACCCTGGTGCAGCTACGTACAGAGCGGCTACACACACAGCTACCCTACCCTGGTGCAGCTACGTACACAGCGGCTACACACACAGCTACCCTACCCTGGTGCAGCTACGTACAGAGCGGCTACACACACAGCTACCCTACCCTGGTGCAGCTACGTACACAGTGGCTACCCTACCACGGTGCAGCTACGCACACAGCGGCTACACACACAGCTACCCTACCCTGGTGCAGCTACGTACACAGCGGCTACCCTACCACGGTGCAGCTACATACACAGCTACCCTACCACGGTGCAGCTACACACACAGCAGCTACCCTACCACGGTGCAGCTACATACACAGCTACCCTACCTTGGTGCAGCTACACACACAGCGGCTACCCTACCACGGTGCAGCTACATACACAGCAGCTACCCTACCACGGTGCAGCTACGTACACAGCGGCTACCTTACCCTGGTGCAGCTACACATACAGCGGCTACACACACAGCTACCCTACCCTGGTGCAGCTACGTACACAGTGGCTACCCTACCATAGTGCAGCTACGCACACAGCGGCTACACACACAGCTACCCTACCCTGGTGCAGCTACGTACACAGTGGCTACCCTACCACGGTGCAGCTACGCACACAGCGGCTACCCTACCATAGTGCAGCTACGCGCACAGCGGCTACACACACAGCTACCCTACCCTGGTGCAGCTACGTACACAGTGGCTACCCTACCACGGTGCAGCTACGTACACAGTGGCTACCCTACCATAGTGCAGCTACACACACAGCTACCCTACCCTGGTGCAGCTACACACACAGCTACCCTACCCTGGTGGAGCTACACACACAGCGGCTACCCTACCCTCGCGCGTCGTGTTGGCCGTTGTAGGTGCTCGGTAACAGCACTTGCCCCAACAGTCCATTAAGGCTATACGGGGCGGGTGGGGTGTGGCTCTTTGTCTTTTTGCCAGGTCTATCCTGACGGTGCCGTGGGTGGAGCTGGGAGGGGAGTGCACAATCAGCTGCGCAAAGTCGGGCTTCACGGCCACCGTCAACTTCCACACCAAGCCCTTCTATGGGGGCTCCAAGCACCGCATCAGCGCGGAAATCCTGTACGGCATCACGCGGCCCTCGCCGCTGGGCACATGGCACTCGGCACACGGCACTTGGCACCCGCAACTCGGCAAACAGCCATCGGCACGCGGCGCTCATCACCACAACGCATTCCGCGGTGAAACGACGCCAGGGATGCGCGTTGGCACGTCGTATTGGCAGACTCCACACTCGCTTACAATGCTTCGGCCAGTTGTTCTTCACAAGCCGTGCGAGGGAGAGAGAGAGTTTTGTTGTTGTTGTTGTTGTTGTTGCGTGACGCTGCCACAGCTCCCCGAACGAGAAGAAGCCCTTTGTGTCGATCGAGGGCGAGTGGAACGGCACGATGCACGCCAAGTGGAGCACGGGGGTCAGTGCGTGGGGACACGCTGGGACACACACGGGGTCGGGGACACACATGGGGTCGGGGACACACACGGGGTCAGGGAGGCACACGCGGGGACACACACGGGGTTGGGGACACACATTGGGTCGGGGACACACACGGGGTCGGGGACACACACGGGGTTGGGGACACACATTGGGTCGGGGACACACACGGGGTCGGGGACACACACGGGGTCGGGGACACACACGGGGATGGAGGATACGTGCGGACACTCACGGGGACACACGCAGGCAAACGCGGGGATGCACGCGGGACACACGGGGACAGAGACAGACAGGGATGCACACATCGGCACTGGGGAGACAAAGGTGGCCGAGCCTGGTGCTGGCCACCTACCCCGTAGTGTGCCGTGCCGGCCTTCATAGGTGCTACTTGCTCACGGCACTTGCCCCAACAGTCTGTTAAAACTATACGGGGGGGTCTTTGTCTTTTTCTCGAACTTTGTCTGGGCGAGGTACTGTGGGGAGCGGTGGTGCAGCGGTTAGCGCTACGCTGCGCTACGAAGCACGGCTACCCGAGTTCGATAACCCGCTCACGGCGAACACCGGCGACGATTATCTGAACCGGTCCGGGGCCTCCCCGAGGTCGTAGACTCTGTACCTTTTGCGGTGTGTGTGTGTGTAGTAAGCATCGTCACTTAGAGAGAGACAAAGGCGTCCGGGCGGGCGTGGTGCTGGCCACCCACCCCACCCACCCATGTCGTGTTACCGTGCCGGCCTTCGTTGGTGCTCGCCGCTTGTTAGCAGCACTTGCCCCAGCGGCCTGCGTGCCTAACTGGGGGGGGTGGGGGAACTTTACCTTTGCGTGGCAGGAGAGCAGCGTCTTTGTGGACACCAAATCCATTCCCATCACCAAGAAGAAGGTGCGGAGGATCGAGGACCAGGGAGAGTTCGAGTCACGGCGGTAAGCCGGGCCTCCTCCTGCCCGCTCGGTCGACTCGGCCTCAAATGAGTGTCCGGTGGAGCCTCGCCGTGGGGAGAGCCGGGGGACACGCGCGGTTGCGCCGAGGTGCTCGTGTCCGCGATGGTGGTGGCGGTGGTGGTGATAGTGGTCATGGTGGTGGTCGTGGTGGTGGTGATAGTGGTCATGGTGGTGGTCGTGGTGGTGGTGATGATAGTGATGGTGACGGTGGTGGCGGTCGTGGTGGTGGTGATGATGGTGATGGTGGCGGTCGTGGTGGTGGTGATGTTGTGGTGGTTGTGGTGGTGGTGGCGGAGGCAGTCGTGAAGGTGCGGGGGGCGGTTATGACGCTGCGCTACGAACCCGGCGACCCGCTCATGGCCACAAACACCGGCGTGCCGATTGTCGGCCTCAATTGAGCACCGAGGGGTGGACGCATCGAGGTTGACCCGGACCGTCCACCTTAAGTCCCGCCTGGCCTAAAATGTACTTCTGGTTGTGGTCTCTCCTAAGTCACCTCGGCCGTAAATGAGTGCCCAGTGAGTGCATATCACACTTGAACTAAACTTCGTGTTTAGCGTATTTTTTTTACTATTTTTTATTTATCCGATACGGCCCACTGAGCTATGTAGCGCCTTTTCAGACGCGACCTCGCCACAAACGATAGTTCAACGACGTGGCTCATCATCATCATCATCGTGTGGTCATTTTTAGCAGCAGCCGAATACTCTAAACGCGTGACGTTGATTCTAAATGTGGAGGGGAAAAAACCAGGAGGTACCGGAGACAAATCTACGCGACCATCACGGGGAGAGGGGCAGAAGGAGACACGCAGACTTAAAATATACAGCAGCAGCAGGCGTCGTCAGGGTTGGGATCGAACCCACGACCTCCTGCATACCAGGCGAGGTAGTCAACATCTCTTAGCCACCGTGACGACGATGATGAGAGAGAGAGAGAGACACGCAAACTCCAAATATACAGCAGCAGCAGGCATTTTCTGGGTCGGGATCGAACCCACGGCCTTCTGCGTACCAGGCGCGGGAGATAACCGCGGCTGTCGTGGTGTTGCCGCAGGCTGTGGCGTGACGTGACGAGCAGCCTCAAGGCGGGAGACATCGACCGCGCGACCGACGCCAAGCACCACCTGGAGGAGCAGCAGCGGGCGGAGGCGCGCGGGCGCAAGGAGAGCGGGGATGCCTGGCGCACCAAGGTACTCGCGCCCGCGGTGGTGGCGGTGGTGGCGGTGGTGGTGGTGGCGGTGGTGGCGGTGACAGTGGTGGTGGTGGTGGTTGCGGCAGTAGTGGTGGCGACGACGGTGGTGGTGGCGGCAGCGGTGGTGGCGGTGATGGTGATGGTGGCGTGGTGGTGGTGACGACGGTTGTCGTGGTGATGAGACAAAGGCGGTCGGGCGTGGTGCTGGCCACCCACCTCCTCGTGTACCGTTCCTGCCTTCATAGGTGCTCGCTAACAGCATTTGCCCCTACAGTCTGTTAAGGCTATACAGGGGATCTTTGGTGGTGACGGTGGTGATAGTGGTGATGATTGTGGTAGTGATGGTGGTGGTGGAGGTGGTGGTGAAGGTGGTGATAGTGGTGGTAATTATGGGGCGCAGCACTGCAGTGCTTCGTGGACCGCGCTACAAACGTGGCCCCCCAAGTTGGATTCCCACTCGCAGCCAACATCGGTGACGAATAGCTGAATTGGTGACTTGGTTTCCCATTGGTTAATTCGGCTTTAAAAATGAGTACCTGGTGCTGCGTGTAAACATCGCCACTGGGGAGACAAACGCGGCCGGGCGTGGCGTTGTCCACCCACCCCCCTCTCGCGTGCCGTGCTGCCTTTCATAGGTGCTGCTGCTACTCGCTAACAGCACTTGCCCCGACAGTCTGTTAGAGGCTACACGGGGGATCTTTGTCTTTGTCTCCTTCATAGGCGCTGCTGCTACTCGCTAACAGCACTTGCCCCGACAGTCTGTTAGAGGCTACACGGGGGATCTTTGTCTTTGTCTCCTTCATAGGCGCTGCTGCTACTCGCTAACAGCACTTGCCCCGACAGTCTGTTAGAGGCTACACGGGGGATCTTTGTCTTTGTCTCCTTCATAGGTGCTGCTGTTACTCGCTAACAGCACTTGCCCGGACAGTTTGTTGAGGCTATGCGGGGGTGCGGGGGGATCTTTGTCTCTTTGTCTCTGTGTAGTTATTCCACGAGGATGGAGAGTGCTGGATTTATGACAACCCGCTCATCAAGAGGCTGGCGCCGGCTCAGGAGTGACAGAGAACACGCCAACACGCCACGTATCGTTACACCCCGATGTAAACTATACACTTTGTTTTTATTTTACCAGGCAAGGCCCCACTGAGCGATGTAGCTCTTTTTTTTTCAGACACGACCTGGCCATCACAAACGATAGCTCAACCAAGTGGCTCATCATCATCGCGTGGAAATTTCCAGTAGCCAAATACTCCTAAACACGT
Source organism: Petromyzon marinus (assembly GCF_048934315.1). Classification (NCBI taxonomy): domain Eukaryota; kingdom Metazoa; phylum Chordata; class Hyperoartia; order Petromyzontiformes; family Petromyzontidae; genus Petromyzon; species Petromyzon marinus. Next base: position 16,115,716 of record NC_133667.1, on the reverse strand, counting down.
GACGTTGAATCTGAACGTGGAAGGGGAAAAACCGGAGGACCCTGGAGAAAAATCCACGCGACCACCACGGGGAGAGAGAGAGAGAGCAGGCATTGTCAGGGGTCGGGATCGAACCCACGACCTCCTGTACACCAGGCGAGGTAGTGTGTGGTGACGGCACGCAACGTGTGTGCCGTCACCACACACAACGTGATGCACCACTCGAACTAGGCACCCCTAGCTACCGCTACGCTTCGCAGCAGACAGCAAGCTTAGCAACGCACCCCGACCTCATCCCAACATCACAACGCTCGCCACCGTTACGCGACTCGCTACTAACAGCACTCGCCTTCCCGTGTGGCCTTCAAAAGCCTGTTCAAGGCTACACGGGGGGGGGGGGGCGGGCGATCTTTGTCGCCAATATTCCAGAGTCGCCCCACGCGCGCCTTCGAGGAAGGCGGCCTCGGGTGGAGAGACCATTCCTGTCGCCAACCCAACCCCGGGCACGGGCGCGCGATCCGTCCGGTGAATGTTTCGCAGCGCTCGGTCTATAAATCTCGACCGAAAATATCGTCGTCGGTTTCGTCGTCGCCGCCGCCGCCATCACTTACAGCTTCCTCACCCCCCCGCCCCCCGTGAACGCAGCGAGAGAGAGAGAGAGAGCAAGGATCGTGTGCGCGTGCGTCCAACGACCAAAGTGGTTGACGCTAAAAGTTTATTTGCGTGTAAACTAAGAAAGCCGTCGGTTGCCGCGCGTGCCGAAGCGACGGTGGTAGCACCACCGCCGCTTTCGCCGTCCTCGTCGGCCGTGGTCGATCCGGAGTCGCGGAATTCCGAGCTTCGCTGTCGCTTGCCCACCCGATTTCTGATGCACGGTAGATTCGGCGAACTGCCAATCGCCCTTGAATGTATAATTAACCTGTTCAAAATTAATATGCAAATAAAATGCATTCAGTGTATTCTGCAGATACTGAACTGTGTTCCTGATTACTTTGTTGTTATTAAAAGTATTATTGCGAAGGTGAGTCTGGTCAGTTGGTCTATAGTGTTTAGAGATCCAATCAGAGACCGGTCAGTCAGTCTATAGTGTCTAGAGATCCAATCAGAGACCGGTCAGTCAGTCTATTGTCTAAAGATCAAATCTGAGACCGGTCAGGCAGTCTATTGTCTCGAGATCCAATCAGAGACCGGTCAGTCAGTCTTTTGTCTAAAGATCAAATCTGAGACCGGTCAGGCAGTCTATTGTCTAGAGATCCAATCAGAGACCAGTCAGTCTATTGTGTAAAGGTCAAATCAGAGACCGGTCAGTCAGTCTATTGTCTAGAGATCCACTCAGAGGCTAATCAGTTCCAGTGCTCTGTGAATGGTCCAGAGATCCCATCAAGAAACCGGTGAGGCCGTCGATGTCGAGACCCCATCAAACACCACTCTGTCGGTCTCTGTTGATGTCTCTAGACAAAAGTGGTGGTGTGGGGGAATCCTGCCCACGTGACCCCTCCGTTTGCCATACGCCCGGTCTCCGACTTCCCACGACTCACGTTCACCTTTGACGAAGCCCTGTTACCACGTGGCTGATTAAAAAAAAAAGTTGAGAGGAGGGGGGGGGATAATAAGACCCCACGTCGGCAAGTGATGATGGTGTCTGACGTAACCTCAATCGGGGTGGGGGTGGGTGCTGACACTTTTGAATCTCACGCAGGACGTCTGCTGAAAAAAGAGCTTTACAGCTCATCGGCTTTGTGACCTTGTGTGTCGCCGCACATTGCGGTGCAATTCCACGCATTGCGCGGCAGACGGCGGCACAACGAGGCAATGGATATGCGGTTACTGACAATTACGTTGCCCACAGGGGCACACAGGCACACAATCAATTGGTTACATTCTTGGTGTGATGGTAAAAGTCTTACCCACCACTCCGCTTTCGCCACCGCCTCGTGTAGCAAACATTGCAAAGAAATTACGTAAAAAAAAATATTTTGTAAAAAAAAATTCGCGTTGCGATGGCCGGGAATCGAACCCGGGTCAACTGCTTGGAAGGCAGCTATGCTCACCACTATACCACCATCGCTGTACAGGGTGGAGCCATTCCATGAATTCTATTTATACCTCATACACCAGTACGGTGATTACCTATTGGGTTACATCACGGAATTATAGATTCGTGTACATTACAGTTATCGCACTATTGCGTGCTGCGTTTACAATCATTGTTATGAATAATTGCGTTTGCATATAAACGTGGCTGTCCTTTACCTATTGGGTTACATCACGGAATTATAGATTCGTGTACATTACAGTTATCGCACTATTGCGTGCTGCGTTTACAATCATTGTTATGAATAATTGCGTTTGCATATAAACGTGGCTGTCCTTTTAACACACTGCCCTCATGAAAGTAACGTGGGATGTTTTGATTTATATATACCGTACAACGGATACATTTTTTTAATGTTACGTAAAAACGTAATATATCATTTAACGATACACGTGTTCCGCGTTAGATACATAAGTACTGACGACGCAGATGTCGTGCAGATGCCTCGTTAGCGCAGTAGGTAGCGCGTCAGTCTCATAATCTGAAGGTCGTGAGTTCGATCCTCACACGGGGCATTGTTGTTTTTTAAATTATATTTTCATTCTTTTTTAAAAATAACAACATATGCTATTTGTTTTACACGTGCCCTTATAAACGTTAAACCGCTTATAAGTACGCATGTCAATTAAATCGTCGTTGGGAGTTATACAGCTGGTGGTGCAGTCATCTCAGTCACTGTGCTCCGACCGCGCGCGATGACGCGTCGACGTCATCGCGCGCTGGCGGGACCCGTCGACGTCATCGCGCGCTGGCCGGACGCGTCGACATCATCGCGCGCTGGCGGGACGCGTCGACGTCACCGCGCGCTGGCGGGACGCGTCGACGTCATCGCGCGCTGGCGGGACGCGTCGACGTCATCGCGCGCTGGCGGGGCGCGTCCACGCCTGCGCGCGATGACGTCGGCGCGTTCCGTTGTCGACGCGTCACACCAGCGCGCGTATGACGTCGCGCGTTCCGACCGTGCGTTTCTAAGGTTCCCCTCTCCCCCGATCCACCGCCCCCCCCCACCACACCTCCCACCCCCCCCCTCTCAACTCGCCATCGCCACTACGATGTGGAGGTAAATAAGGTGACGAGCGAGGAGGGCATCCGCGATGTTGCAGTCGAACAAGAAGAAGAAGCAGCGACTCAACCGGAGCGTGATGCTCGCCAAGAAGCTCATCATCAAGGACGGCGGCACGGTGAGGCTCTTTCGTCGTTTTAATTTTTTTGTTTAAAAAAATGAAGAGCGGGACGGTTTTGTTGTTGTTGTTGCTGTTGTTGTTGTTGCTCCCCCCGGAGCATTTTCCCCTGCCCGTCCGTTCGTTCGCCGCCGCAGTCGTCGTCGTCGTCGAGTCCGGCTTCTTGGGCCTCCGTCGATGCGGCCTCGGTCTTTCCTAGCGCGGCTCTTCTGGGTCGAGGTGCGCGGCGAGCCGGGGCCAACGGGGAGAGGAGGGGGGGGGGAGGAGGCCCACAGCTTGGAACCCGCAGACGTCGGGAATCGTCGGGCAGTCCTTAGTGGAGGTGTTTGGAAAGACGCTGTGAATAAATGTAAACACGATTATAACAACAACAGCCTCAGAGAGAGAGATATTTCTGTCAAATTTTCTCCTCCCACACAACTCGGGAGCAACTTTGTTTTGAGGCGAGGGGGGAAGGGAGGGAGGGAGTCTCTCTGTTTAGTCTGAGTCGACCTAGACGAGGTGCTGAGGGAGTGATTCCATACGACTTGTGAGGAGGTACACACGCGCCTGTCAACCCCCTTATCAGTGCCGACCTTATTGCAGATCAACTAAAACCTTAGTGGTCACCCCGTGCCCTTATAACCATCAACGTCAACACTACTATACACTACTATACACTACACTATACACTACACTACTATACACTACTATACACTACACTACTATACACTACACTACTATACACTACACTACTATACACTCCACTACTATACACTACACTACTATACACTACACTACTATATACTACTATACACTACACTATACACTACTATACACTACACTATACACTACTATACACTACACTACTATACACTACACTACTATACACCACTACTATACACTACACTACTATACACTACACTACTATACACTACACTACTATACACTACACTACTATACACTACACTACTATACACTACACTACTATACACTACACAATACACTACACTACTATAGACTACACTACTATACACTACACTACTATAGACTACACTACTATACACTACACTACTATACACTACACTATACACTACTATACACTACACTACTATACACTACACTATACACTACTATACACTACACTACTATACACTACACTATACACTACTATACACTACACTACTATACACTACACTATACACTACTATACACTACACTACTATACACTACACTATACACTACTATACACTACACTATACACTACTATACACTACACTACTATACACTACACTACTATACACTACACTACTATACACTACACTACTATACACTACACTACTATACACCACTACTATACACTACACTACTATACACTACACTACTATATACTACTATACACTACACTACTATACACTACACTACTATACACTATACTACTATACACTATACCACTATACACTACACTACTATACACTACACTACTATACACCACACTACTATAGACTACACTAATATACACGTCAGGATTCATTCCACTATACACACTACACTATACACACTACACTATACTGTACACTACTACACACCTGTCAACCCCTTATCACTATACACTACACTACCTTACTACAGACCAACCCAGACCGTATTGGTCACCCCGTGCCCCTTATAAATCTCGACGTTCAGCCTACAAAGTTCCATCACAAGGAGAGAAACACAAACACACAGACACAAAAAAATGTTCTTGCCCGAATTGAAACGTCTGTAACGCTGCCGTGTGGACCTGAAAACTCAATTTCCCTGTACAAGACTACAGAGTAAACCGTGTGGGTTGACACGATATGGGTAACGAGGTCTTATTTCACGTCTTAATCGACCTCAAGGAAGTACAGCCGACACTAAATTTTTTATGCTGAGTGGACCCCAGATGAGTGCGGGGGGGGGAAGGGGAAGTTCTTAACCAGATGCTTATTTCAGGCTGAATAGACCTAGAGGAGGCCTTCACCGAGCGAGGACATCCGAGAGGAGTTGCTGCTCGCTGGATTTGACATTTTTCAGCCGAGTTGACCTGCAAGCGGTGTAGCCAATCATCCACTTCGCAGGGTAGTCGACGGTGGTTGCTCGTACAAAGAGACTCGTCCCCCGCCCTGGGAATGTGGAGTTGCCACCACCGCTTAGCGAACCGGTCGGCTTCCGCATTTTGCAAACAAAAATTGAAATACCTCCGTGGACAACAAGAAAGAACGGACGTTGTTTGACAGCTGTTGTACAGAGCAGTGAGAATACTATCGGCTCCGCACACTATTTTTTATTTATTGTTGCACGTGCATGCTGGCGGTCGTTTCTCTCGGTCAATGGCCACAATTGTACACGAGGCCAAAGCGAGTGTCAACATTCGTGAACCAGAACGCTGTGGGTGCTAGGATGCATGGGTAAATGACATACAGTGAGGGAAAAAAGTATTTGATCCCCTGATGATTTTGTACGTTTGCCCACTGACAAGGAAATGATCAGTCTGTCATTTTAATGGTAGGTTTGTTTGAACAGTGAGAGGCAGAATAACAACAACAGAAATCCAGAAAAACGCATGTCAAAAATGTTATAAATTGATTTGTATTTTAATGAAGGAAATACGTATTTGACCCCCTCTCAATCATAAAGATTTCTGGCTCCAAGGTGTCTTTTATACAGGTAACGAGCTGAGATTAGGATCACACTCTTAAAGGGAGTGCTCCTAATCTCAGCTTGTTACCTGTATAAAAGACACCTGTCCACAGAAGCAATCAATCAATCAAATTCCAAACTCTCCACCATGGCTAAGACCAAAGAGCTCTCCAAGGATGTCAGGGACAAGATTGTAGACCTACACAAGGCTGGAATGGGCTGCAAGACCATTGCCAAGCAGCTTGGTGAGAAGGTGACAACAAGTTGGTGCGATTATTCGCAAATGGAACAAACACAAAAGAATGGTCAATCTCCCTCGGCCTGGGGCTCCATGCAAGATCTCACCTCGTGGAGTTGCAATGATCATGAGAACGGTGAGGAATCAGCCCAGAACGACACGGGAGAATCTTGTCAATTCTTGGTGACCATAGTCACCAAGAAAACAATTGGTAACACACTACGCCGTGAAAGACTGAAATCCTGCAGCACCCGCAAGGTTCCCCTGCTCAAGAAAGCACATATACATGCCCTCTGAAGTTTGCCAGTGAACATCTGAATGATTCAGAGGACAACTGGGTGAAAGTGTTGTGGTCAGATGAGACCAAAATTGAGCTCGTTGGCATCAACTAAACTCGCCGTGTTTGGAGGAGGAGGAATGCTGCCTATGACCCCAAGAACACCATCCCCACCGTCAAACATGGAGGTGGAAACATTATGCTTTGGGGGTGTTTTTCTGCTAAGGGGACAGGACAACTTCACCGCATCAAAAGGACGATGGACGGGGCCATGTACCGTCAAATTTGGGTGAGAAACCTCCTTCCCTCAGCCAGGGCATTGAAAATGGGTCGTTGATGGGTATTCCAGCATGACAATGACCCAAAACACACGGCCAAGGCAACAAAGGAGTGGCTTAAGAAGAAGCACATTAAGGTCCTGGAGTGGCCTAGCCAGTCTCCAGACCTTAATCCCATAGAAAATCTGTGGAGGGAGCTGAAGGTTCGAGTTGCCAAACGTCAGCCTTGAAACCTTAATGACTTGGAGAAGATCTGCAAAGAGGAGTGGGACAAACTCCCTCCTGAGATGTGGTCAAACTTGGTGGCCAACTACAAGAAACGCCTGACCTCTGTGATTGCCAACAAGGGTTTTGCCACCAAGTACTAAGTCATGTTTTGCAGAGGGGTCAAATACTTATTTCCCTCATTAAAATGCAAATCAATTTATAACATTTTTGACATGCGTTTTTCTGGATTTTTTGTTGTTATTCTGTCTCTTACTGTTCAAATAAACCTACCATTAAAATTATAGACTGATCATTTATTTGTCAGTGGGCAAACGTACAAAATCAGCAGGGGATGAAATATTTTTTTCCCTCACTGTACCGTGTCAACTCGTACGGTTTACCCCGTATTCTTGTACAGGGAAATTTGGTTTTCAGGTCCATACTGCGGCATTACAGCCTGCTGTATATTTGGAGTTTGCGTGTTTCTCTACACGTGGTCATGTGGATTTTACTCCGGGGTCCTGTTTTTCCCCCTCCAAATTTACATTAAACGTCACGCGTTTAAGAGTGTTTGGCCCGCTATAAATTCCCACATGATGATGATGATAAGCCCACTTCGTTGAGCTATCATTTGTGATAGCCAGGTCGCTTCTGAAAAAGAGCTATAGAGCTCGTTGGGCCCTTAACCTGGGTAAATAAGAAAAAAATGCTTAGATTTTTTTATTGTTTAAATGAGAAAATACATTTCTTGTGGAATGTAGTTGAGGTGGTTCCCACTGGAACTTTACCGGGCAGCCTTGTCTCGTAGTGTAGTAGTGTATCTTCCAGTATCTTACAGTGTAGTAATGTATCGTAGTGTATCGTGTAATTAGTGCTAGTCTGTCGCCAGGGAAAGGGAGGTGAGGACCACCACTACTCAACATGCTGCTGCCACTGCGACTCTCACCAGGGCAAGCGGACTGAGAAAGGGAACGAACGAATTTCCCGTGGTGTCAAAAATATTGTGTCCGTGTGGCGCTTCATATGCCGGGCCTGTCGCTTCGTCCAGTGGTGGATATTTCCTCGTGCACTTTTGCCGGGGGCGGGCCCAAATATCGCGATAATTTTACGATAGTTTCTGTGACAGTGGAAGCTCGGTAAATATTGGCTCGGCTTCAATAAACCGGCCAGGTGGCTCGCAAACGGAAGGTTGCGAGTTCAAATCCTGGAGAGGGAGGGACGGAGGGAGGTTTACTTGCTCCTCCATCATTCCCCTCCCAGGGTCGATAAAAATTAGTACGGCACCACTTTTCGGGGGAAGTCCACAATGCCTGCCCCATGAATAGACTCACGTCCCGCATTGCCACAGGAGCACTGTGGCAATGCCCATTTTTAGCAAAATTGCCCAATGACAACGGCCGACAGACGCAGAAATGCCATTTTACCGGCTTATTTATTAGGATGTTGGAACGTTTCGACCGGCTATCTGTGACGTTACGTTTGTGGCGATTCAGCGACACTCCTACGATCCCGTGTGTCTTATCGTCCGCTTCGCAAAGCATCGTTATACCCGTGATTTATTGTTGTTAAACGATTGCATTGAATTGCTGACACTATTCCTGAAATAGGTTCAGTCAATAAGTGAAAATTGACAATCACATCCTCGAAGACACTACTCGTATAACCATCAGCTCACTGACTCACTCTCCCAGTCACCCACTCAGCACTGGTGCAACCATCAACTCCCTCACTCACCCAGTCACCCACCGACTCAACATTGGTGCAGCCATCAACTGCATCAGAACATCAGCAACGGTCCAATGTGCACATCTCCTTAATGAATGGAAAATTAAAGCAAGCCACAGTAATGCGGTTGTGGCCATGCAACTCCAAACTATTGACCGTACAGTAAACCCGTAGAGACTTACGGAGATACAGAGACCCATAGAGAGCCAACGAGACAAACAGAGATTCATAGACGTGCATTAAAGACAAGCCACAGTATTGCGGCTTTGTCCATGCAACCCAAACTATGGACCATTTCGGAACCCATGTAGTCTGAACTTTTTCAACGTAGGAGGAATAGCACTTTTGAATATAATTAATCGTAAAATAAACCATTAATCTTTTTAATTTACCAGGTAAGGCCCACTGAGCTGTATAGCTGTTTTTCTGAAGCGACCTGGCTATCACAAATGATAGCTCAACGAAGTGTGGCTTATCATCATCTCACGTGGAAATGTATTGCAGCCAAATCCTCTAAAACTCGTGATGTTGATTCTAAATGTGGAGGGAAAAACCGGACGACACGGAGAAAAATCCATGCGACCACCACGGGGAGAGAGACACGCAAACTCCAAATAGACAGCAGGTGTCAGGGGTTGGGATCGAACCCACGACCACCTGTATACCTGGCGAGGTAGTTAACATCTCGCCACGTGCGTCTCACGACCATTGTGCACCTCTTGAAATACTGAGTATATTTGGAGTTTGGTGTCTCTCACTCATCATTATCATGGTGGCTAGGAGATGTTAACTACCTCGTCTTGTATGGAGGGGGTCGTTCCAGGTGCGATCCCAACCCTGATGCTTGCTATATATTTGGAGTTTGTGGTGTCTGTCTCTCTCCCCGCGGTGTTTGCGTGGATTTTTCTTCCGGCGCTCCGGTTTTTCTCTCCACATTTCGAATCGACGTCACGCGTTTAGAGTATTTGGCTGCTATACATTTCCATGTGATAACGATAAGCCCACTTCGTTGTGGCTACCATTTGTGGGCAGATTGCTTCTGAAAAAGAGCTACTATATATAGCTCAGTGGGGCCTTGCCTAACAATATAAAAAATAGTTTAAAATAGTAAAAATAGTCGAGGTCGGAACACTTATGTATGGCGTCGCTGGTTAGCTGAGGAGGCATGGCTGAGCCCCACTTACGAGTGGCTGGGATTGGCCGAAATTGGTGCCACCGCGTGCACAGGGTAAGCGTACCGTTAGTCAACATGTTAACGTCAGTCGAAACCCATGGGTGTCCTATGGGAGGCGAAACGTTAACCGAAGAACCGTTAACCCGATGTCACCGTTAACCGAGGGAATACTGTATAGCCTATAACAGACTGTTTCGGCAAATTATGTTGGCGAGCGCCGATTAAGGCTGGCACACGAGGGGGTGGGCGGCCAGTACTACGTCCAGCCGCTTTTGCCTCCCCAATGCTGATGTTGAGATTATTAAAAGAACAATTTTGTCTGCTGTAAATGTCAAAATGATGGGCCACTTAGTTGCGCTATCATTTTGTGATAGCCAGGTCGCTTCTGAAACATAAGTGAATGCCTTAGTGGGCTTGGCCTGGTTGGATGGGGATGGTTTTAGTGTTGTGTTTGTCTTTGTTTGGGTGATTTGTTTACCTATCCTGTACTTTGCACCCCTATCACGTGTCTATGTACTGTTTGTTTGTTATAACGTTCTTACCCCATGCCCCTTCTGGACATCTGAGAAAAAGCGCTTTATAAGCTCATTGGATTCCTCCAGTATAAATAAGTATTCTGATGATGATACAAACAACACCATTTTAAGGCCGAGGTACTAATGTTAAGCTTGATGAACGTTCAAAGAGTACACCTGTAATACGTCGTGAGAATTTTATTGTTTTATATTTTTATTATTTTATTAATTCCCTTCTACGTGACTTTACCGAAAGAACCAAGAATATGAATCCCTGCAGTCACTAAAGCTTTAAATCAAAATTTACACCTGTAATGTTACGTAAAACATGTTCCTAAATTTATTTCAAAACAGAGTGTATGCATGCGTTCGTGTCAATAGAGGTCAGTTTGAAAATTTGTTAAAAGTTAAATGCAATAATCCTACGTGATTTGATGAAATAAATATAATTAAAACTAAACAATTTTTGATTTACTGAGCTCTTTTTCAGAAGCAACGTGACCATCAAATGATGGCACAACGACGTGGCTTATCATCACGTGGACCCGCACACAGAGACCCATAGAAACCCATAGAAACCCATAGACTCATCACACAGAGACCCATAGAAACCCATAGACTCATCACACAGACCTATACAAACCCATACACTCATCACACCAGAGACCCTTGGACTCGCACACTGCATCATGTGCTTTCAGATGCGCTTCTGCCATATGGAAGTAGTATTTATCGCGTGACGGTCTAGCCTCCGCCTCTCTGTCTGTGTGTGCGTGGGGAGCGGTAGCGGTTAGCGTGCTGCGCTCACGGCCAACATCGGTGTGTAAAAACATCGCCACTGGGGAGACAAAGGCGGCCGGGCGTGGTGCTTACCACCCACCCCCTCGTGTGCCGTGCCGGCCTTCATAGGTGCTACTCGCTAACAGCACTTGCCCCTACAACAGTCTGTTAAGATTACACGGGGGATCTTTGTCTTTTGTGCGCGTGCGTGTGTGTGTGTGTGTGTGCGTGTGTGTGTGTGTGCGCGTTGCGTGCGTGTGTGCATTTAGCCCCAGGGGTTTGGACAGCCGAGTGTGTACCACGCTGTCATCGTCATCTTCCTTGAGTTCTTCGCATGGGGCCTCCTCACGGCCCCCACGCTCACGGTGAGACGGCCCTCCCCTCCTCGGCCGTGTTGTCATCATCGTCGTTGTTGTCATCATCATCGTTGACGTCGTTGTCGTTATCATTGTCGTCATCGTTGTCGACGTCATCATCATCATCACCATAGTGGTTGTCACTGCCATCGCTGTTAAGCTTACCAGTACCTGCAGTCGGGCTACTACCGCCGTCATCGCTGCCATCACTGACAGCACCGTTATTGTCGTCTGTTGTTATTGGCATCATTGCCATCGTCATCCGCATCATCGCTATCACTACCATCACCATTGGCAGTGTCATCAACTGAATGTCACTGCCGCCACCATCGCTGCTGTCGCTAACAGCAGCGTCACTGTCACTGCTATCATCGACATCTTTGCCATCATCATCATCAGCAGTCTCACTACAACCGCCATCAGCAGCAGCACCATCTCTTCGATCACTGCTGCCATCGTCACGCTCGTCTTAACGCCATCATCGTCACCATCATCATCGCCATCACTGGCACTACCAACCTCAGTACCACTGGTCACCGCTATTACCGCACCACTACCGCCATAATAAAATAGCATAATTAATTAACAATATCCCGGTACTGAACGCTGTCACGCTAAAATACTATCAGCAATGTTATCACCATCGGCGACATCAGCACCACGGTATATTCCATCGTCCGCGGCATGGTTGAGATCACCGCTACCGCTGTAAAACCTCCACCGTCACCACCGTCGTAGAATACCATCACTCGCTAATGTCAACTACCCCCGCCACCATCCGCATTCATCACCGACACTGCTACCGTCACCACCACAACGCCACCTGCATCAACGCCACCACCAAAACTACCACCACCATCTGTATAATCAACAACGCCATTGCCGCCGCCACCACCACCACCACCTTTGTCACTGTCGCATAAGTGGGATTCCACAGCGGGTTGTGAAATCATCGAAACCCATTCCTCACCACAGTTTGGCTGTGGCTTCGGCCGCCTTGTTGGGTCGTTGTGTCTTTCTGAAGGTTCTTCACGAGACATTCCCGCAGCACACATTCCTCATGAACGGGCTCATACAGGGCGTGAAGGTACGCACACGCACGCTTGAACACGCACACCTCAACAGACGGGCACGCTTGAACACGCATGCACGCTTGAATACACATGCTTGAACATGCACGCACGCATGAACATGCACGCACGCATGAACATGCACGAAAACACGCACACACGTTTGAACGTGCATGAACACGCATGCTTGAACACGCATGCTTGAACACGAATGCTTGAACACGCAAGTCTGAACATCCACACCTGACCGCACGCACGCACGCGTAGGTGCGCTCGTGCGTGCGTGCGTGCGTGCCAGCCACGGCTGTTGACGCAAGGTTATGAAGGATTTTGCACGCTTACTGGGCGGGCGGGAGGGGGCGGTGGGCGTTGCTTCAGCGTCCCCGGGCATGTCACAGCGCGCTTTGCACCACGTCTCGCCTCATCTCAACCGTTCCAATGGCCGGTTGTGGTTTGTGTTATTGTTTAGGCCTAGGGCGATCCCCACTGCCCGCCCCCCCCCCACACCACCCCCGCCACCGATGGCAGCTGACCATGCGTGGCACAAGCGTCGGTTACCCTCCCATGTGACGTCGAGCTTTTGATCCTTTTGCAAATCGCGAGTTTCATTTCCCATTGTGGGGGAATGAGAAACAAAAAGCCCGTCGAGCTGAAAAGCTCTTTCTCAAATAGGCGGTGGGCTCGGCTGGGCGGACAACATCGAAGCATTGCGCATCTGCGGATTTAAACAAACGAAAAACGTAATCGTAGCGATTTATAAGAACGTTACTTTTGCACTTGCGTTCGACATCGTATTATCCTCGTCTGTTTACATAGTACAGTGACTCTTCGACTTACGAACATTCGACTTACGAACTTTCAGAGATACGAACAAACCTGGTCCGTACGTTCAGTTGCCTGTTCGGATCGAGAGTCGTAAGTTCAACCGCCGCGCAACAGATGGCGGTCGTGGCATCTACAGCTGCAGAACGTGAAGAACCAGTGGCATCTACATCTGCAGAATGTGAAGAACCAGTGGCATCTACATCTGCAGAACGTGAAGAACCAGTGGCATCTACAGCTGCAGAACGTGAAGAACCAGTGGCATCTCCATCTGAATAATGTGAAGAACCAGTAGCATCTACATCTAAATAATGTGAAGAACCAGTGGCATCTACATCTACAGAACGTGAAGAACCAGTGGCATCTACATCTACAGAGCATGAAGAACCAGTGGCATCTACATCTGCAGAACGTCAAGAACCAGTGGCATCTACATCTGCAGAACGTCAAGAACCAGTGGCATCTACATCTACAGGATGTGAAGAACCAGTGGCATCTACATCTACAGAACGTGAAGAACCAGTGGGATCTACATCTACAGATCGTGAAGACCCAGTGGCATCTACATCTGCAGGAGATTATACAACTTGTAAAGCTATCCCCCCATGTTTAGTGTACACGCCGTACAACGCGTTTGGAATCGACGGGAGTAAAATCGGACTTACGAACAAATCGACTGAGGAACAGACCTCTGGAACCGAACTCGTTCGTCAGTAGAGGAGTCCCTGTACTGTAGTACAATAGTCACCATTAACGTATATTGCCCATAGACCAACGTCACACCATAGACCTACATTGCCCTGAGACTTACATTGCCTGCCCATAGAGTAACGTTGCCCATAGAGTAACATTGCCCATAGAGTAACATTGCCCATAGAGTAACGTTGCCCATAGAGTAACGTTGCCCATAGAGTAACATTGCCCATAGAGTAGCATTGCCCATAGAGTAACGTTGCCCATAGAGTAACATTGCCCGCTTGACTCGTATATCCTTGTCCTTTTACTTAATTTTATCTGGACAATCAACGTCCCTGCAACTCCGTGTGCATCACTGCCTCACCTCCCCTCTCTCCCTCCACCGTGACCCCCCCCCCCCTCTCTCCCTCCCGTGTGCCTCACCTCTCCCTCCCCCATGGCCCCCCCTCTCCTCTCTCCCTCCACTGTGATCCCCACCCTCTCCCTCCCCCGTGCCCCCCCTCACCTCTCTCCCTCCCCCCATGACCCCCCCCCCCCCCACAAATCGCCCACCCTAGGGGCTGCTGTCGTTCCTGAGCGCCCCTCTGATAGGGGCCCTGTCGGACGTGTGGGGCCGCAAGTCCTTCCTGCTGCTCACCGTCTTCTTCACCTGCGCCCCAATCCCTCTCATGAGGATTAGCCCCTGGTACGATACTCGCACACAAAGACACACAAAGACAAAGATCAAAGATCCCCCATATAGCCTTAACAGACTGTAGGGGCAAGTGCTGTTAGCGAGCAGCACCTATGAAGGCCGGTAACGGTACACGAGGGGGTGGGTGGCCAGCACCACGCCCGACCGCCTTTGTCTCCCTAGCGGCGATGTTTACACACCGCACCAGGTACTCATTTGAGGCTGAGTCGACCTAGGGGAGGCCCAGGACCAGTTCAGATAATCGTCACTGGTGTTGGCCGTGAGCGGGAATCGAACCCGGGTCGCCAGGTTCATAGCGCAGCGCGCTTACCGCTACACTATCGCTCCCCACGCACACACACGCACGCGCACGCCCTATCGCACGGCATTATGCATGGCATACAAGCAACCCTATATACACACACGCGCACACACCCCATACGCACAGCATACATACATCTTACATACACCTTATATGCACGGTATACGCGCGGCATACGCACAGCATGCACACGGCATACGCACAGCATACACATCCTATATACACACACACACCTTATAGGCACAGCATACATGTACCCTATACACACATGCACACCCTGTATGCACAGAATTATGCACAGCATGCATGCCCGCTATACACATGCGCACAACCTATACGCACGGCATTATACACAGCATACACGCACCCTATACACACACACACTATACACACAGCATACACACGGCATACGCACAGCATACACACCCTATACGCTTAGCATACGCACAGCATACACATCCTATACGCACAGCGTACCCACAGCATACACAGCATACACACTGCATATCCCCATCATATGCACAGTATACACACACACTATACGAACAGCATACACACTGCAAACCCCCATCATACGCACAGCATACACACTGCAAACCCCCATCATACGCACAGCATACACACACACACACTATACGCACAGCATACACACTGCAAACCCACATCATACGCACAGCATACACACACACTATATGCACAGCACACACACTGCAAACCCCCATACGCACAGCATACACACTGCAAACCCCCATCATACGCACAGCATACACACACACTATACGCACAGCATACACACACACTATACGCACAGCATCCACACTGCAAACCCCCATCATACGCACAGCATACACACACACTATACGCACAGCATACACACACTATACGCACAGCATACACACTGCAAACCTCCATCATACGCACAGCATATACACACACACTATACGCACAGCATACACACTGCAAACCCACATCATACGCACAGCATATACACACACACACTATACACACAGCATACACACACTATACGCACAGCATACACACACACTATACGCACAGCATACACACACACTATACGCACAGCATACACACACACACTATACGCACAGCATACACACACACTATACGCACAGCATACACACACACACATTATACGCACAGCATACACACACACACACATTATACGCACAGCATACACACACACACACACTATACGCACAGCATACACACACACTATACGCACAGCATACACACACACACACACTATACGCACAGCATACACACACACACACACTATACGCACAGCATACACACACACACTATACGCACAGCACACACACACACACTATACGCACAGCATAGAGAGACACGCGCGTGTGCGGTGCCCGTGGTGCCCGGTTGCACAGGTGGTACTTTGCCGTGATCTCCATCTCCGGGATCTTCTCGGTCACCTTCTCCGTGGTGTTCGCCTACGTGGCCGACGTCACGGCCGAGCACGAGCGCAGCACCGCGTACGGCCTGGTGAGACGCGCCCGCTCGCTCGCTCGCCTGCCCGCGTTACGAAGACAAAGATCCCCCGTGTAGCCCTAACAGACTGTTGGGGCAAGTTTTGTGAGCGAGCAGCACCTACGGAGGCCGGAACAGCAACATGACGGGGCTGGGTGGCCAGCACCACGCCCGGCCGCCTTTGTCTCCCTAGTGGCGATGTTCTTACGCGACGCGCCAGGTACTCATTTGAGGCTGAGTCGACCTAGGGGGGGGGGAGGCCAGGACCGGGTCAGATAATCATCCCTGTGGGCCGTGAGCGGGAATTGACCTCGGGTCGCCGGGTTTGTAGCGCAGTGCCATAAACCGCGCTACACTACCGCTCCCAACAAGCGCACCAATACCAGTAGCCGCCATTCGACACAAAGTGACAGGGACATCACCACGGTGCCTGTGCCAGGCCAGGTGCACTTTGAGGCTGTCACGTGAAGTGTTGAAGGCTCGCTGCTGGCAGGAGGTCACGGGACAGACACACGCGCAGACACATGTAATAAGATGGACAGCACTCTAACGTACGCCCCCCCCCACCCATCCCTCCACCCACATCTCCACCCACCTCCCCACCCACTGACCCAACCACCACTGACCCAACCACCCACTCACCCAAACCCAACCAAATCCACCTTCCGACTCAAACCCATCCACTCCTCTACCTCCTCCGCCCACCAACTCACCCAACCACCCACTGACCCACCCATCTACGCATTGAAACCCACCCAAACCCACCTACTCGCCCACATCCACATAAACCCACCCACACCCACCCACACCCACCCACCCACACAAACCCACCCACACACACCCCAAACCCAGGTGTCGGCGACGTTTGCGGCGAGCCTGGTGACGAGCCCGGCGATCGGCGCGTACCTGAGCGAGGTGTACGGCGACGGGCTGGTGGTGGCGCTGGCCACCGCCGTGGCGCTGCTGGACATCGCCTTCGTGCTCGCCGCGGTGCCCGAGTCTCTGCCCGAGAAGATGCGGCCCGCCTCGTGGGGTGCCCCCATCTCTTGGGAGCAGGCCGACCCCTTCGCGGTGAGGCCCCCGGGGTCCTGGGCCGAGCTGGGCCCGGCCGGAGTGAGCCCAGGCCACCGCGGCCAGAAATGATTTTTAAAATGTCCGTTTTCTCGCAATGCGATTTTGAAATGGTGCGTTTATTCTCAATTATTTTTGTTACGCAAGCGCCATTGTCGAAATAACAGTGCTCCGGCGTGTTGGGTGGCGGGGGGGAGGATGGGGGGGGGGGTGGAGGAGGGGGGCATGTGAATGAGCGGGTGAGTGAACGAGCGAGTGAGCTGTTCGGTGAGTGGGTGAGCTGTGCGGTGAGTGAGCGAGCTGCTCAGTGAGTGGGCGAGCTGCTCGGTGAGTGAGCGAGCTGTGCGGTGAGTGAGCGAGCTGCTCGGTGAGTGGGCAAGCTGCTCGGTGAGTGGGCGAGCTGTTCGGTGAGTGGGCGAGCTGCTCGGTGAGTGGGCGAGCTGTTCAGTGAGTGAGCGAGCTGTGCGGTGAGTGAGCGAGCTGTGCGGTGAGTGAGCGAGCTGCTCGGTGAGTGGGCGAGCTGCTCGGTGAGCGGGCGAGCTGTTCAGTGAGCGAGCAAGCTGTTTGGTGAGTGGGCAAGCTGTTTGGTGAGTGGGCGAGCTGTTCGGTGAGTGAGCGAGCTGTTCGGTGAGTGGGCGAGCTGTTCGGTGAGTGGGCGAGCTGTTCGGTGAGTGGGCGAGCTGCTCGGTGAGTGGGCGAGCTGTTCGGTGAGTGGGCGAGCTGTTCGGTGAGTGAGCGAGCTGTTCGGTGAGTGGGCGAGCTGTTCGGTGAGTGGGCGAGCTGCTCGGTGAGTGAGCGAGCTGTTCGGTGAGTGGGCGAGCTGTTCGGGGAGCGGGCGAGCTGTTCGGTGAGCGGGCGAGCTGTTCGGTGAGCGGGCGAGCTGTTCGGTGAGCGGGCGAGCTGTTCGGTGAGTGGGCGAGCTGTTCGGTGAGCGGGTGAGCTGTTCGGTGAGTGGGCGAGCTGTTCGGTGAGCGGGCGAGCTGTTCGGTGAGTGTGCGAGCTGTTCGGTGAGTGGGCGAGCTGTTCGGCGAGCGGGCGAGCTGTTCGGCGAGCGGGCGAGCTGCCCGGTGAGTGGGCGAGCTGCCCGGTGAGTGGGCGAGAGAGCGACTGACCTGTGTGTGTGTGTGTGTGGTCTCTAGTCCCTGCGCAAGGTCGGCCAGGACTCGACCGTGCTGCTCATCTGCATCACGGTGCTGCTCTCCTACCTGCCCGAGGCCGGCCAGTACTCCAGCTTCTTCCTCTACCTGCGGCAGGTGAGGCACGCTCGCTCGCTTGGGGGGGTGCCTCCGCTCACAATTCCGGCATATCGCCGGCGAAACGTGGTACATTCTGCCCTCCCGTAACGCCGCGTGTGGTTTTAATGACGCGAATTGGATGCAGAACGCGATTGAGTGTGATTAGTGGAACACGTTTGTTTAAAAAAAAAAAAAAACGCGGATGCGAATTGGATACAGTAACCGCGATCGAGCGAACGGATCCACTACGTCGCGCGAGTTAGGAATGATCGGTTCGTAACGGCTGTTCCCATGCGTGGCATCGGGATGTTGCTGGATCCTTCTAGACGCCACCCCACGCCCGCCTCGGTCTCTGTTCGGCGCCCGCGTCACGCACTTCACGCATTATCGCGTACCGCGCTTTGCCCCCTACGTTATATACTTATTATTATTATAACGCGATTTTTCCATAACGCCGTGGTGTTCTTCAGGAACGCAACACTACTTCCGCCGCGTTATGGGAGGGGAACAGTGCTGTGGTCCAATTGCCAATGTTGTGGTGGGTTTTACTCTCCCAACACACGACCGGTTAGTGCTGAACTAGGAACGACCTGGCACGATTTTGTTTACGTGACAAACCCCCGTCACCGGTTGGCTTTGTCGGGTGGTGGTGGCGGCAGGTTTAACCACGCGTTTATAGATACGCGATCTAACCCCAGACTGATGGGATCTCTAGACACTAGACTGATTGATGGGTCCCTGATGGGATCTCTAGACAATAGACTGATTGATGGGTCCCTGATGGGATCTCTAGACAATAGACTGACTGACTGACTGACCGGTCTCCGATTGGGTCTTGACGGGTTGTTGTGCCCTTTGTGTGTGCGTGTGTGCGCGCTTGTGTGTGTGCTTGTGTGTGTGTGCGCGTGTGCGCGCGCGCGTGTGTGCGTGTGTGCTTGCGTGTGTGCTTGTGTGTGTGCTTGTGTGCGTGTGTGTGTGCTTGTGTGCGTGTGTGTGCTTGCGTGTGTGCTTGTGTGCGTGTGTGCGTGCTTGTGTGCTTGTGTGTGTGCTTGTGTGCTTGTGTGTGTGTGTGTGCGTGCGCGCGTGTGCAGGTGATGAAGTTCTCCTCCGAAAGCGTTGCCGCGTTCATTGCCGTGCTGGGCATCCTGTCCATCATCGCTCAGGTGGGACAGCAGCCTGCGTGTCCTCCGTGTGCCTCCGTGTGTCCCCCCGCGTGTCCCCCGCGTGTCCCCCGCGTGTCCTCCGCGTGTCCTCCGCGTGTCCCACTGTGTCGCACTGTGTCGCAGTGTGTCCCCGTGTATCCCACTCTTTTTTTTTCCCGCGTGCGTTCCTGTCCAACGCTGTACATCTCGATGTGTCCCCGTCCGTGCCCGTTGTGCGTCTGTGCTGATCCCCCTGTGCTGATCCCCCTGTGTCCCCCTGTTCCCCGCGTGTTCGCCGCGCGTTCCCCGTGCCTCCGTGCTGATTGCCGATACCCCTGTCTTCCCACGTGTGTCCCCGCGCATCCCTGCGCGTCTAGACGCTGGTGCTCAGCGCCCTGATGCGCTCCATCGGGAACAAGAACACCATTCTGCTTGGCCTCGTCTTCCAGATGGTGCAGCTCACGTGCTACGGCTTCGGCTCCCAGCCCTGGTGCGTGCGTGCGCGCGTGTGGAGGAGGCTCGTGAAGGATGCCACTACTGGGCAGTTGGAGACGGTCACTTTTTACAACAATAACAACAACAACGGGAGGGCAGAGGAGCGACGCTGCTCACAACAACGTGCGGAGCGCCGGGCGGATAAAATGCAGCAAGTTGGCACAGTAGGGGGGTACAGCCGGTGGTGCGTCTACCGGTCATCTCAGTCGGCCACCCCCATGGCACCTGCTGGGTGTGTCCCGTGACCTCCTGCCAGCAGCGAGCCTTTGACACTTCACATGGCCTCAAAGTGCACCTAGCCTGGCACAGGCGCCGTGTTGATGTCCCTGTGACGTTGTGGCGAATGGCGGCTATTGGTGTGCGTGTTTGGGAGCGGTAGTTTAGCGTGCTGCGCTACAAACCCGGTGACCCAAGTTCGATTCACGCTCAGCGGGCCAACACCAAAACCGGCGACGATTGTCTGAAGCGGTCCTGGGTCATCCCCTAGGTCAACTCGGCCACAAATGAGTATCTGGTGCGATGCGTAAATGTCGCCACCTGGGGGAGACAAAGGCGGCCGGGCGCGATGCTGGTCACCCAGCCCCCTCGTGTGCCGCCGTGCCGGCCTTTGTAGGCGTTGCTCCTCGCTAACAGCACTTGCCCCGATCAGTCTGTTGAGGCCACACGGGGGCAGGCACCTTTGTCTTTGTTTTGCGTGTGCGTGTTTGTGCGGAGGAGGCCTCTGCGGGAGGACACTCTCTTGAAGGCCTTTGTTGAGCTATCAGTTGTAGCCAGGCCGCCTCAGTAGTGTGGGACCTTACCTGGTGAAATAAAAAATAGTTGAGTTTGTGAAGAGCTGAGTCTTCACACCACTGGCGCCCAAACGGTCTGTTAAAGGCTACACTTGGGGCGTGGGTTGCCCCTTTGCCTTTGTGTTGCCAGGATGACGTGGGCGTCCGGCGCTGTGGCCGCCATGTCCAGCATCACCTTCCCGGCCGTGTCGGCGCTGGTGTCGCGAAACGCCGACGCCGACCAACAAGGCGAGGAACGCTCGCACGCGCTCGCGCGCCCGTGCGAGCACACGCACGCACTCGCGCACGCGCTCACATACTCGCGCACGCGCTCGCTCATGCACTTGCACGCACTCGCGCACGCACTCACTCGCTCATGCACTTGCACACACTCACACACTCACCCATTCACTCACTCACGCACTCAAGCACTCACTCATGCACTTGCTCGCTCACTCATGCACTTGCACTCACTCGCACACTCACTTATTCACTCACTCACGCACGCACTCAAGCACTCACTCACTCATGCACTTGCTCGCTCACTCATGCACTTGCACTCACTCGCACACTCACCCATTCACTCACTCACGCACGCACTCACGCAAGCACTCACTCACTCATGCACTTGCTCGCTCATGCACTTGCACGCACTCGCACACTCACCCATTCACTCACTCGCGCACGAAAGCGTAACGACAACAACGGCGGTTCGCCACCGACATCACGACCGCGGCGCCTGTGCCAGGCCCAGGCGCACTTCGATGGCGTCTCTGTGAAGCGTCGAAGGCTCTCGCTTGCTGGCTGGCAGGAGGTCTCGGGAGAGAGCCACCAGGTGCCTTGTGGGGTTGACCGACTGAGATGACCGGCGGATGCACCAGCTGTGCTCCCCGCTGTGCCAGGCTAGGTGCAGGAGGTCTCGGGAGAGAGCCACCAGGTGCCTTGTGGGGTTGACCGACTGAGATGACCGGCGGATGCACCAGCTGTGCTCCCCGCTGTGCCAGGCTAGGTGCAGGAGGTCACGGGAGAGAGCCACCAGGTGCCCGTGGGGTTGACCGACTGAGATGACCGGCGGATGCACCAGCTGCGCTCCCCACCCGCTGTGCCACAACGCGCACGAGACAAAGATCCCCCGTGTAGATGAACACGTAGCAGGAGGCTTTTGCGACCAATAATAACCAGAATCAAGTTTTTTACGGGTTCGAGCGTGTAAATATAATCGCGAGCGAAATGTCACGGTCCTCAAGTTGTAAATGTTGTGTTGGGTTTACTCTCCAACACACAGCTGGTGAGTGCTGAACTAGTCACGAATTGGCCACGTTTAGTGACACACCCCACCTTGCTTGATTGGCTGTTGTCGGTTGGTGGTGGCAGGTTCAACGACACACATTGACGCGGTCTAACCCAACAAAAACCTTGATTATGGATCCGCCCCCCCTCACCGTGTAGCCTTAATAGCCTCTTGGGGCAAGTGCTTCTGTTAGCGAGTAGCTGCAGCACCTTTGAAGGAGACAAAGACAAAGATCCCCCGTGTAGCCTCTAACAGACTGTTGTGGCAAGTGCTTCTGTTAGCGAGTAGCAGCAGCGCCTTTGAAGGAGACGGACAAAGATCCCCCGTGTAGCCTCTAACAGACTGTCGGGGCAAGTGCTGTTAGCGAGTAGCAGCAGCGCCTTTGAAGGAGACAAAGACAAAGATCCCCCGTGTAGCCTCTAATAGACTGTTGGGGCAAGTGCCGTTAGCGAGTAGCAGAACCTAACAAAGGCTTAGAGCGATTTAATTTTTTTCGAATTCTGTAAAAAAAAAAGTCAGTATATCAAGAGACGCACAATGCAACGTGAGTACGAGACGATGGTGGGTCCTTAATAAACAACGTCGCAAAGCAGTCCCTTAGAGAGCCGCGTGCTCGGAGACGCACGTGGCGAGATGTTAACTACCTCGCCTGGTATACAGGAGGTCGTGGGGTCGATCCAGACCCTGACAATACCGCCTGTATATTTGGAGTCTCCGTGTCTCTCATCATCATCACGGTGGCTAGGAGATGTTAACTACCTCGCCTGGTATATGTCGTAGGTCGTGGGGTCGATCCCAACCCCTGACAATACCTCCTGTATATTTGGAGTCTGCGTGTCTCTCTCGCTCTCTCCCCGTGGTCATGTGGATTTTTCTTCCCGGGATACTCCAGTTTTTCCTCCTCCACGTCTAGAATCGACGTCGCGCGTCTTCGAGTAATTCGGCTGCAGCTGTGAACTTCCCGCGCGATGATGACGATGACGATGATGACAAGCCACTTGATTGAGCTGTCATTTGTGATAGCAGCTCGGTAGGGCCTTACCTGGTGGTGATTAAACAACAACCGGCCCCCCGTGCCCCTCTCCCGTCACGCTGCCACAGGCGTGGTGCAGGGCATGGTGACGGGGATCCGGGGGCTGTGCAACGGGCTGGGCCCAGCGCTCTACGGCTTCATCTTCTACCTCTTCCACGTGGAGCTCAACGAGGTGCCGGCGGGGGGAAACGCCGACCCCAGCAGGGCGGACGTGCCCGCCGCCACCGACAGGGTGAGTGGGTGGGTGGGTGGTGGTGGTGGTGGCGGTGATGGTGGTTGGTGGTTGGTGATAATGGTGGCGGTGACGGTGATGGTGGTTGGTGGTGGTGACGGTGGTGGTGATTGTGGTTGGTGGTGGTGACGGTGATGATGGTGACAGTGATGGTGGTTGGTGGTGGTGATGGTGGTTGGTGGTGGTGACGGTGGTGGTGATTGTGGTTGGTGGTGACTGTGATGGTGGTTGGTGACAGTGATGGTGGTTGGTGGTTGGTGACGGTGGTTGGTGGTGGTGACGGTGGTGGTGATTGTGGTTGGTGGTGGTGACAGTGATGATGGTGGTTGGTGACGGTGACGGTGGTTGGTGGTGGTGGTGATGGCAGCGGCGGTTGGTGGCGACGACGACGATGATGATGTCTGCAGTGTTGTCACTGTCGTTGCCTGTTACATTGCGTTCGCTTCGGGTGGCTCAGCGGAGAGGCGCGCGAGCGGCTTGCGATGGGATGGTCGCGAGGTCACATCCCGCTCGCCCCCTTGCCCCCCCCCCCCCCAGACCATCATCCCAGGCCCCCCGTTCCTGTTCGGCGCTTGCTCCGTGCTACTGGCGCTGCTGGTGGCGCTCTTCATACCCGAGAGGCCGGCGGGATCCGGGGCGCAGGCCGGAGGCGGCGTCGGCCACCACCGGCGCCACCACCACCACCACCACCAACAACACCACGGACTCCTGCACCACCACCACCAGCAGCAGCAGCAGCAGCACCAGCAGCCGCAACACCATCAGCAGCAGCAGCAGCACCACCAGCACGCGGGGGAGATGGCGCTGGGCCACTCGGAGGAGGACACGCACTCCCCCCTGGCGACGGAGGGCGAGGAGCCGCTGCTGCAAGACAGCTCCGTGTGAACGCTGGCGCGCCGAACGCTCTTTGACCAATGGACGGTGGGGGTTGGCGTCGCAGGGGGATGGGGGGGGGTTGGGGGGGGTGGAGGTCAAACGGGGTCGGCAAAATTTTCGGGAAAAAATTCCAGCGCCGGACTTCCGTCGTCCGCGCACGCTCAAGCTGCCATTTTCGTGCAACGGATTGTTATCGGATCGTCGGATCCACCCGTGTGGAGTTTTGAGTGTTGTTGTCCCATCTCCGCCCCCCCCCCCCCCCCGTATGTGTGGTGCGTGTTCATAGTCCTGGTTTGTTTTGGTCTCGCGCGAATTTACAACAACAACGACAACAAAAATCTCTCGTGTAGACTCGACGAATTGGCCAAAACGTCCCGACGTAGGCCAGAGCCCCCCCCCCTCCCCTGTGTAAGTAATAATAAAAACAACACAGTCTTGAATGTCACAGTGCGGATTTCTGTGGTAATTAAACGACATAACAACATGAATAAATAACGAGACTAAAAATATGCCAGTCTTCTTAGCAGATCGCCAAACCAGGAGATGTTCTGACAGTCTCCGCGCGCCCGCGCGCGTGGACCCGCTAACCTCTGGCTGGCCACCGCGGTTCTACCGTCGCTCCGATACCACGACCACCACCACCACCACGGCGGTCGGCGGCGGCGGCGGCAGCAGCAGCAGCAGCTAAGGCTTCTCGCGCGACGCGAGAAACGACTGGCGCCGAGACGTGTCGATCTTTTTTTATTCCGCAGCCACGCTCTTGCCGTCGCGCCCGGTCGCAAATCCCACCGTGACGGAACGTGTGACGGTGACGGTGGTGGCGGCAGCGGTGGTGATGATGATGATGGCGGCGGCGGCGGCCTCCTCCAAGAGAAAGGGCCGATGCCGGCCGATTTAACCCCCTTCGGTCGACGGAGTTTAAAAAAAACAAAAACGTGGCCCAGGCCCAGTGGAATGATTTCCCAGAACCTGCGTATTCTTTCCGGCTCGTAGTTTTTTTATTTGACATGTCTCTTTGACGTTGGCGCGCCGCACGTCGAGAGCGAGAGCGAGCGAGCCTGCGTGCCTGCGTGCGTGCCTGTCCATGTGTGTGCCCCCCGTGTGCCCGTCCGCCCACCGCCGCCGCCGCCGCCGCTAAGGTTTACACTTTGTTACGCGGGTGGACAATTCCAGAGCGAAGGTGCACACGTGTGTTTTGGCAGGCCGCACCGTGCGTGCGAGTTGGTGTGCGCGTGAGCACGGGCCGACCTGGCGGGTCGGTTGGTTTGTGGGTGGCGGGGAAGGATGGTGCGCATGTGTGGCGAGCGGTGGTGCAGCGGTTAGCGCGCCGCGCTACGAACCTGGCATAGACCCGATTTTCTCGATTCCCGCTCGCGGCCACCACCGGTCCTGGGCCTCCCCTAGGTCGACTCGGCCCTCGAATGGGTACCTGGGTGCGGCGTGTAAAAACATCGTCACCTTTGGAGACAAAGGCGGTCGGGCGTGCGTGGTTGCTGGCCACCCACCGCCTTCCGTGCCGGCGGCCTTCCGTAGGTACTGCCGCTCGCTTACCAGCACTTGCCCCGACAGTCTGTTAAAGCCTGTACGGGGGGTGGGGGGGAACTTTTGTCTTTGTGTGCGTGCTGCGTGAACCCGGGGGGTGGGGGTGGTGGTGGGGGGTGGTTGCTTGCAGTGCGATCGTCGCACGGGGCGGCAGCACCGGCGAGTCCGCGCGACGTTGTGGGTGCCCTTCTCTTTTTGGTCTCCAGGAACGTCGTGCGGCTTCAAATGTGTTACGCTTTTTTTTTTTCCTCCGTCGTGGGTAGGTTGTGCACGTGTGTGCGGCTCGTGCGTGCGGGTGGCTCGTGCGGGTGGCTCGTGCGGGTGGCTCGTGCGGGTGGCTCGTGCGGGTGGCTCGTGCGGGTGGCTCGTGCGGGTGGCTCGTGCGGGTGGCTCGTGCGGGTGGCTCGTGCGGGTGGCTCGTGCGGGTGGCTCGTGCGGGTGGCTCGTGCGGGTGGCTCGTGCGGGTGGCTCGTGCGGGTGGCTCGTGCGGGTGGCTCGTGCGGGTGGCTCGTGCGGGTGGCTCGTGCGGGTGGCTCGTGCGTGCGGCTCGTGCGTGCGGCTCGTGCGTGCGGCTCACGCGTGCGTGCGGGTGCCTCGTGCGGGTGGCTCGTGCGTCCGCGCGGGAGGCGCGCGAGGGAGCCCGTCCGTTCACGGAACGCGATCGGAAACTCGAGTCGGCACAGAGAGAAAGTGAACGTATAAATTAATCGCATTTCCTCCCCGTGTTTAAAATAAAACTTGAAAGAAAGAAATTGCGTGTAAAGAAATACAAAAGCAAATCCCAAATATTTTTTTGTTGCTTAAAAAATATCTATATAGAGTTTGTTTGTTTTGACTTTCGTTTAACTTCTATTTTGTCGGTGTAATCTGGGCCCTGCATGTTGGTGGCTTATTCTTTATTTGGACTTCAGGAGTTGTGGGGGTGGGGGGCGGAGGGTGGGGGGCGGAGGGTGGGGGAATCCGATGAGCTGCGAAGCTTTTGTTCACAGATGTCTGGGAGGTCCAGAAACGTGCACCAAAGATCTCCCTCCGCCGGTGTAGCCTTGGCAGACTGTTGGGGCAAGTGCTGCCGGCCGCCTTTGTCTCCCCCAGTCGGCGATGTTTACTGCACGCCGCACCAGGTGCTCATTTAAGGCTGAGTCGACCTTGGGGAAGAGGCCCAGGACCGGTTCACAAAATCGCCACCGGCTTTGGCCGTGAGCGGGAATCGAACTCGGGTCTACGCCGGGTTCGTAGTGCAGCGTAGCGCTAACCGCTTTGCCACCCGCCGACCCACCGACCACCCCTTCCATCCGCGATCGAACCCTCGACCTCCTGCGTACCAGGCGAGGTAGTTAACATCTCCTAGCCACCACGGCGCCTCCCCCCTTAAGAGGGGCTGGGTAGGCGGTGAATTTGAGACTTTACTTGGCGCGCGAGGAATATTTTTGCGTTGAACGTGGAAAACTGGGAACAAAACACGTGAATGTGATTGTGTGTGTGTGCCCATGTTCGTTTATACAAGGGGGGTAACAGCTGGTGGTGCATCTACCGGTCATCTCGGTCAGCCAACCCATGGCACCTGGCGGGTCTGGCCTCCTGTCAGCAGCGAGCCTTCGACAATTCACGTGATAGCCGCAGTGCACCTGGCCTGGCACAGGTGCTGTTGGTGACCTGACCGGCACTTGCTAGCGAATGGCGTGTTTTGGTACTGCTTATGCAAGGTGACGCTTCTTCGTCCAGGTCGACTCATCGTTACACAAATTTATTGTCCCACCCCCGCCCGCCCGCACCCCTGATTAGCACGGTTGGCGACGTACGGTGCGAAAGAAGTTCCACATGTACCCGGTGTGGTGTGCAAACATCAGCACCGGGGAGACAAAGGCGGTTGGGCGTCTGGCTGGCCACACCACGCGCGCTTGTGTGCTCGCTGAACAGCAGCTTTGCCCCAACAGCCCGTGCAGGCTACACACGGGGCGAACTTTTCTCTCTGTACACGTGCCTATATTTGCATTGCGCTCGTGTGCGTGTGTGTATATATTGTGTGTGGTTGCTGAAGACTGGTACCAGCGGTGTCAAGATCGGGCCCGCTGGAGGAGGCTCGTGAAGGACGCTGCTACTGGTTCCGTTGCAGGCGGTCGCCCCCTCCAGCGACACTGGTGGGCGGCGGAGGAGCGACGCTCACAACAACGAGCGGAGCGCCGGGCGGATGAAACGCAGCGAGTTGGCACAGTAGTGGGGGTCGGGGGGTGGGCTGCAGCCGGTGCATCGGCCACTCATCTCAGTCGGTCAACCCATGGCACCTGCTGGGTCTGCCCCGTGACCTCCTGCCAGCAGCGAGCCTTCGACACTTCACGTGACGGCCTCAACGTGCACCTAGCCTGGCACAGGCGCCCTGTGCTGACGTCACCGTCACTTAGTTGGAATGGCTGCTCTTGGTGTATCATGCAGGAAAATGTACGTTTTGGATTTGTGTGTATTGGGTAATTGTGTTTTTTTTAACGTGTGTGTGTTTCTACAGGCTGTATGTAACGTATTTTACAATCGTGTGTGTGTGTATATAATAACACTCTCTATCATTGTATATGCGGCATTGTGTGTGTGTTGTGTACGTGCAGCATTGTGTGTGTTGTGTAGGTGCAGCATTGTGGTGTGTTGTGTACGTGCAGCATTGTGTGTGTGTGTTGTGTACATGCAGCATTGTGTGTGTGTGTTGTGTACGTGCAGCATTGTGTGTGTTTGTGTACGAGCAGCATTGTGTGTGTGTGTTGTGTACGTGCAGCATTGTGTGTGTGTGTTGTGTACGTGCAGCATTGTGTGTGTGTGTGTTGTGTACGTGCAGCATTGTGTGTGCGTGTTGTGTATGTGCAGCATTGTGGGTGCGTGTTGTGTACGTGCAGCATTGTGGGTGCGTGTTGTGTACGTGCAGCATTGTGTGTGTGTGTGTTGTGTACGTGCAGCATTGTGTGTGTTGTGTGTTGTGTACGTGCAGCATTGTGTGTGCGTGTTGTGTACGTGCAGCATTGTGGGTGCGTGTTGTGTACGTGCAGCATTGTGTGTGTGTGTTGTGTACGTGCAGCATTGTGTGTGTGTGTTGTGTACGTGCGCGGGTTAGGGAGCGGTGGTGCAGCGGTTGGCACGCCCCACCACGAACCCCCCTGCCCGCTGCGTAGCCGACACCCCCCCCTAGGTCGGCTCGGCCTCAAATTGAGTAGCTGGTGCGGTGTGTGGTCAACGTCGCTACTAGGGAGAGACAAAGGCGGCCGGGCGTGCGTGGTGCTGGCCACCCACGTGTGCCACCGCGCCGACCTTCGTTCCGTGCTGAATCCTCGCTCGCAGCACTTGCCCCAAAAACGTCTGTGGTGTCCCGGCCACGGCTCACGTTCGTGCCTCACGATGTCGCAACTCGTACCGGGCCTCCCCTAGGTCGACTCTGCCTTAAATGAGCACCTCTTCCCGCGTGTTAAAACATCGCCACTTGGGGAGGCAGAGGCGGCTAGCACCACTCTCCCTCCTGTGCCTTGCCAACCTTAATAGGTGCTCGCTGACAGCACTAGCGCCCCACCTCCCGTTAAATGCTATACGGTGTATCTTTTTTTCTGCCCGTGTGTGTGGATAGGGTGTGTGGATTCTGTGTGTATGTGGATTCTGTGTGTATGTGTGTGTGTATGTGGATTGTGTGGATTCTCTGTGTGGATTCTGTGTGTATGTGGATTCTGTGTGTATGTGGATTCTGTGTGTGTGTATGTGGATTGTGTGTATTCTCTGTGTGGATTCTGTGTGTATGTGGATTATGTGTGTGTGTGTGGATTCTGTGTGTATGTGGATTGTGTGTATTCTGTGTGTGTGGATTCTGTGTGTATGTGGATTGTGTGTATTCTGTGTGTTTGTGGATTATGTGTGTGTGTGGATTGTGTGGATTCTGTGTGTGTGGATTGTGTGTGTATGTAGATTGTGTGGATTGTGTGTGTGTGGATTGTGTGTATTCTGTGTGTGGATTCTGTGTGTGTATGTGGATTCTGGATTCTGTGTGTGTGGATTGTGTGTGTGTGTGGACTCTGTGTGTGTGGATTGTGTGGATTCTGTGTGTGTGTGGATTGTATGTATGTGGATTGTGTGTATTCTGTGTGTGTGTATTCTGTGTGTGTGTATTCTGTGTGTGTATGTGGATTCTGGATTCTGTGTGTGTGGATTGTGTGTGTGTGGATTATGTATGTGTGGATGTGTGTGAGGATTATGTGTGTTGTGAGGGATTCTGGACTCTGTGTGTGTGTGGACTCTGTGTGTGTGACACCGAGCCGCCGGAAGAAATTCCACATTCCCATGGTGGGGACCGGGCGCTTCTGTAGATCGACCACAGTTGGGAGTTGTTGTCGGTGTTGTGCTCACTGGTGACACCCCCACCTCCCCACACACAATCACGCACGGGTGACACCCCACCTCGCCCCACACACAATCACACACGGGTGACACCCACACCTCCCCACACACAATCACACACGGGTGACACCACACCTCCCACACAATCACACACGGGTGACACCACACCTCGCCCCACACACAATCACACACGGGTGACACCACACCTCGCCCCACGCACAATCACACACGGGTGACACCCCACCTCACCCCACACAATCACACACGGGTGACACCCCCACCTCACCCCACACAATCACACACGGGTGACACCACACCTCCCATACACAATCACACACGGGTGACACCACACCTCCCACACACAATCACACACGGGTGACACCACACCTCCCACACACAATCACACACGGGTGACACCACACCTCGCCACACAATCACACGGGTGACATCGCACCTCCCACACACAATCACACACGGGTGACACCCCCACCTCCCCACACACAATCACACACGGGTGACACCACACCTCGCCACACACAATCACACACGGGTGACACCACGCCTCCCACACACAATCACACACGGGTGACACCACACCTCCCACACACAATCACACACGGGTGACACCACACCTGGCCACACACACAATCACACACGGGTGACACCACTCCTCCCCACACACAATCACACACGGGTGACACCACACCTCGCCACACACAATCACACACGGGTGACACCACACCTCGCCCCACACACAATCACACACGGGTGACACCCCACATCCCCACACAATCACACACGGGTGACACCACACCTCGCCACACAATCACACACGGGTGACACCCCACATCCCCACACAATCACACACGGGTGACACCACACCTCGCCACACAATCACACACGGGTGACACCACACCTCCCACACACGGGTGACACCACACCTCGCCCCACACACAATCACACGGGTGACACCACACCTCCCCACACACAATCACACACGGGTGACACCACACATCCCCACACACAATCACACACGGGTGACACCACACCTCGCCACACAATCACACGCGGGTGACACCCCACATCCCCACACACAATCACACACGGGTGACACCCACACCTCCCACACACAATCACACACGGGTGACACCACACCTCGCCCCACACACAATCACACACGGGTGACACCACACCTCTCCACACACAATCACACACGGGTGACACCACACCTCGCCCCACACACAATCACACACGGGTGACACCACACCTCTCCACACACAATCACACGGGTGACACCACACCTCCCCACACACAATCACACACGGGTGACACCACACCTCGCCCCACACTCAATCACACGGGTGACACCCCACCTCGCCACACTCAATCACACACGGGTGACACCCCTACCTCCCCACACAATCACACACGGGTGACACCACACCTCGCCCCACACTCAATCACACACGGGTGACACCCCACCTCTCCATACACAATCACACATGGGTGACACCACACACCCCACACACAATCACACACGGGTGACACCACACCTCGCCCCACACACAATCACACACGGGTGACACCACACCTCGCCACACACAATCACACACGGGTGACGGTTCGACTCCGGTTAAAGTTGTCCACATTCATCTCGACGAGTGACGATGCTCGGCCACCACAGGAAATTCCACATTCTTATGGTGGGGACCAGTTGGTTGGATCTGCTCGTCGCCCCCCCCCCCCCCCCCCCCCCCATCTCCGGCTGCCATTCCTTCACCACTCTCGACCCAACATCGTCCGCATCTCCCGATTCAGTTGGCTACGTACGGTGCGAAAGAAGTTCAGCGTACAGCACCACCACGCCCGGCCGCCTTTGTCTCGCCCAGCGGCGATGTTTACACACCGCATCAGGTACCTCGTTTGAGGCCGAGTCGACCTAGAGGAGGGCCAGCACCACCACGCTCCATCTTTCCGCGTTCTGTAATTTATTTTCCATCCCCCCCCCCCGAATTAAAATGCAAATGTGTTAACTAGTCCCCACGCTGCACGCGCCCGATGATTGTTACACGTCCCCCGCGTGACGCGCTCGGCCACTTTGTCCGCGTCAATGGAGCCGATTGAAGTTTGACGTCTGGGAAGCCCGGCGGTAGATCATGACGTGTCAACATCGTCGCCACCGGGGAGACAAAGGCGGCCGGGCGTCCGTGGTTGCTGATCCACCACACCCACCTCGCGTGCCACAGTGCCGGCTTCATAGGTGCCTGCTCGCTCACAGCACTTGCCCCCAGCAATCTGTTAGAGGCTACACGGGGGATCTTTGTCTCCTTCATAGGCGCTGCTGCTACTCGCTAACAGCACTTGCCCCAACAGTCTGTTAGAGGCTACACGGGGGAACTTTGTCTGTCTCCTTCATAGGTGCTGCTTCTGCTACTCGCTAACAGCACTTGCCCCAACAGTCTGCTAGAGGCTACACGGGGGATCTTTGTCTTTGTCTCTTTCATAGGCGCTGCTGCTACTCGCTAACAGCACTTGCCCCGACAGTTTGTTAGAGGCTACACGGGGGAGCTTTGTGCATGTGCACGCGTTCCACGTGACGCGGACAGCAGCGGCGTCAATTGGCTGAGCGCGTCACGTGGCACGCGTTGAACAATCATCGGGCGCGTGCAGCGTGGGGGTGGAGGGCGAATGAATTATTAGTTAATTGTTTGTTAATTGAATGGGGGAAGAGGAGTAACATTTTGGTTTATAACTCTTTAGAGACGGAGCGTGCTGGTGATGGCGGTGTGTTATAACGGATTGGTTTGTTCATATCGTTTGCAAGGCTTATTATATAATTGCACTTGGGAGAAAAACAGAGATGACAATAAACATGACAAAAAATGTCGATGCTTTGGAAGACGAGTCGACGTGTTTTTGTAAAAGTTCACCGTTCGTTTTGTGTGTGTGTGTTTTTTTTACATCCATATAGCACTCCTCCCAAGATGCTTCAACTACACTTGTGCAGTGGCAAAGATGATCATTGGTTTTTTACCCTTTTATCTGGCAACAAAACTGACACCTTTTTTTTTACAAGGAGTCATGTTTACATTGATTACAATACCTGCGGTCGGAACGCAACTCTGATAATGTATGTGGCACTGTCCTTGAAATTGATTGGTCCACACCCGAGACAGCTTTCTTTAGAGCCTCGTCTCACATGGTGTTGGACCAGAAGATGCCAAAAGGCGTCACACAACTCAAAGACAATGCACCATCAGAGTATGAGAGCTCGGGGTAAGAATTTACACCATTGGAAACCTCATTTGCCAGTAATGGTGTAAATGCTTACCCCGAGCTCTCATACTCTGATAGTGCATTGTCTTTGAGTTGTGTGACGCCTTTTGGCGTCTTCTGGTCAACACCAACGTGAGACTGAGGCTCTAAAGAAAGCTGTCTCGGGTGTGGACCAATCAATTTCAAGGACAGTGCCACATACATTATCAGAGTTGTTGTTTTTTGTTTGCGTTCCGACCGCAGGTAT
This sequence comes from Petromyzon marinus, assembly GCF_048934315.1. Lineage (NCBI taxonomy): Eukaryota > Metazoa > Chordata > Hyperoartia > Petromyzontiformes > Petromyzontidae > Petromyzon > Petromyzon marinus. The sequence goes on along the minus strand of NC_133667.1, from coordinate 16,081,613 downwards.
TGTGGTCAATGTAAACATGCCTCCTTGTAAAAAAAGGTGTCAGTTTTGTTGCCAGATAAAAAGGTAAAAAAACAATTATCATATTTTGTTACTGGCAAGTGAGGTTTCCAATGGTGCAGTGGCAAAGATGTTACCTACCTCGCCCGGTGTACAGGAGGTCGTGGGTTCGATCCCGACCCTGACGACGCCTGCTGCTGCTGTATATTTGGAGTCTGCGTGTCTCTCTCTCTCATCATCATCATCACGGTGGCTAGGAGATGTTAACTACCTCGCCGGGTGTACAGAAGGTCGTGGGTTCGATCCCGACCCTGACGACGCCTGCTGCTGTATATTTGGAGTCTGCGTGTCTCTCTCATCATCATCACGGTGGCTAGATGTTGACTACCTCGCCTGGTGTACAGGAGGTCGTGAGAGAGGAGAGACTCGGGGGGGAGGCGCTGGGAGAAGAGCTGGTGGGAGGAGCGGGGTGTAGGGTGGGGGGGTAGTGGGGGGGGGGGGCTTTGGGGAACTCGAGTAGAGGACGCGGTGGAGGCTATTTTGAGCCATCGGCACGAACCCATCACGGGGCCTTACTGGGACATGGTGGGCCCGTGGTGTGTCTGCGTGGTGTGTCTGCGTGGTGTGTCTGCGTGGTGTGTCTGCGTGGTGGTCCCGCGTGTCTGCTGCGTGGGATAGCCCTGCCTGCCTGCCTGCCGCCGTAACTCAACTTAACCGTGTCTTGGGTGTCTTTAAGACAACCCAAAACGGCCCAGGCCATCGGTAGTTTCATTGACCGCGTGTCTGTCCGCGTGTCTGTCTGCCTGCCTGTCTGTCTGCCCCCCCCCCCAGCCGTGTCTCACAAAATGCAGCCGTCATTTTACGAATGATCGATCGGGTGACTCGGCTCGACTTGCCTGCGACTGACTGACTCGCTGGGCTGTGCCGGCCGGCTGACTTTCTTACTTTGTCAACTGGACATCTGGCTGCACACACAGCCTTGCTCGCGTGTGACTTGTCTGGCTCGTGTGTCTGGCCGACTTGCGTGTCTGACTGACTGCCCGACTTGCGTGCGACTGGCCGACCAAGCTAGCTTGCAGACTGACTGACTGGCTGACTTGTGACTGGCTGGCAGACGGCCCCAACGCACTCGCTCATCGCTGCCAATCTGGCTCGTGACTGGATCGTCTGAGATGACGGTTTGACTTGCGTGTCACTGGCCGACTAAGCTAGCTTACCGACTGGCTGGCTGGCTGGCTGACTGACTGGCTGACTGACCGGCTAACCGGCTGACTGGTTGACTGGCTGACTGACTGGCTGAACGACTGACTGGCTGACTGGCTGACTGACTGACTGGCTGACCGGCTGACTGGCTGACTGACTGACTGACTGGCTGACCGGCTGACCGGCTGGCTGACCGGCTGGCTGACTTACTGACTGGCTGACCGGCTGACTGACTGACTGGCTGATTGGCTGACTGGCTGACTGACTGGCTGGCTGACCGGCTGACTGGGTGACTGGCTGACTGACTGGCTGACCGGTTGACTGGCTGACTAACAGCGGTGACTTGTGGCTGGCTGTGGCGATGTTGGCCTCAATGAGGCGCCTCCTGCAGGACTTGTGAACTTCCGTCCCACCGACCCCACAATTCGTTCCGCCACAGCAAACCTCCCTCCCCTGGGCCGCCGCAGCACATGGGGTGAGTTCGTCTGGCAAAGTCCCACCGGTACCATTCAGCCAATCATGCTTCTGTTATGGGGGGGGGGGTCGATAAAGTAGAACAAAATTAGTACCGCTTTGTATGCACGTTGAACTTCATTCGCACCGTACGTGTCCAACCACGCTGAATCGGAGTTTGCGGGAGGGAAGGACAAGCAACGATGGGTCTCTGTGTGAGTCGATGGGTCTCTGTGTGAGTCTATGGGTCTCTGTGTGAGTCTATGGGTCTCTGTGTGAGTCTATGGGTCTCTGTGTGAGTCTATGGGTCTCTGTGTGAGTCTATGGGTCTCTGTGTGAGTCTATGGGTCTCTGTGTGAGTCTATGGGTCTCTGTGTGAGTCTGTGGGTATCTTTGTGAGTCTATGGGTATCTGTGTGAGTCTGTGGGTATCTTTGTGAGGCTATGGGTATCTGTGTGAGTCTATGGGTCTCTGTGTGAGTCTGTGGGTATCTTTGTGAGTCTATGGGTATCTGTGTGAGTCTGTGGGTATCTTTGTGAGTCTATGGGTATCTGTGTGAGTCTATGGGTCTCTGTGTGAGTCTGTGGGTATCTTTGTGAGTCTATGGGTCTCTGTGTGAGTCTATGGGTCTCTGTGTGAGTCTATGGGTCTCTGTGTGAGTCTGTGGGTATCTTTGTGAGTCTATGGGTATCTGTGTGAGTCTGTGGGTATCTTTGTGAGTCTATGGGTGTCTGTGTGAGTCTATGGGTCTCTGTGTGAGTCTGTGGGTATCTTTGTGAGTCTATGGGTCTCTGTGTGAGTCTATGGGTATCTGTGTGAGTCTATGGGTCTTTGTGTGAGTGTATGGGTATCTGTGTGAGTCTATGGGTATCTGTGTGAGTATATGGGTCTTTGTGTGAGTCTATGGGTCTCTGTGTGAGTCTATGGGTCTCTGTGTGAGTCTATGGGTATCTGTGTGAGTCTATGGGTCTTTGTGTGAGTGTATGGGTATCTGTGTGAGTCTATGGGTATCTGTGTGAGTATATGGGTCTCTGTGTGAGTCTATGGGTCTCTGTGTGAGTCTATGGGTCTCTGTGTGAGTCTATGGGTCTCTGTGTGAGTCTGTGGGTATCTTTGTGAGTCTATGGGTATCTGTGTGAGTCTGTGGGTATCTTTGTGAGTCTATGGGTATCTGTGTGAGTCTATGGGTCTCTGTGTGAGTCTGTGGGTATCTTTGTGAGTCTATGGGTATCTGTGTGAGTCTGTGGGTATCTTTGTGAGTCTATGGGTATCTGTGTGAGTCTATGGGTTATCTGTGTGAGTCTATGGGTCTCTGTGTGAGTCTGTGGGTATCTTTGTGAGTCTATGGGTCTCTGTGTGAGTCTATGGGTCTCTGTGTGAGTCTATGGTCTCTGTGTGAGTCTGTGGGTATCTTTGTGAGTCTATGAGTATCTGTGTGAGTCTGTGGGTATCTTTGTGAGTCTATGGGTGTCTGTTGTGAGTCTATGGGTCTCTGTGTGAGTCTGTGGGTATCTTTGTGATGTCTATGGGTCTCTGTGTGAGTCTATGGGTCTCTGTGGAGTCTATGGTCTGTGTGAGTCTATTCTCTGTGTTGAGTCTGTGGGTATCTTTGTGAGTCTATGGGTATCTGTGTGAGTCTGTGGGTATCTTTGTGAGTCTATGGGTATCTGTGTGAGTCTATGGGTCTCTGTGTGAGTCTGTGGGTATCTTTGTGAGTCTATGGGTCTCTGTGTGAGTCTATGGGTCTCTGTGTGAGTCTATGGGTCTCTGTGTGAGTCTGTGGGTATCTGTGTGAGTCTATGGTATCTGTGTGAGTCTATGGGTCTCTGTGTGAGTCTATGGGTCTCTGTGTGAGTCTATTCGTATCTTTGTGAGTCTATGGGTCTATGTGTGAGTCTGTGGGTATCTTTGTGAGTCTATGGGTATCTGTGTGAGTCTATGGGTCTCTGTGAGTGTATGGGGTCTCTTTGATAGTCTATGGCCTCACTATGAGTCTATGGGTTTCTGTGTGAGTCTATGGGTCTCTGTATGAGTCTATGGGACTCTGTGTGAGACTATGGGTCTCTGTGTGAGTCTGTGGGTATCTGTGTGAGTCTATGGGTATCTGTGTGAGTCTATGGGTCTCTGTGTGAGTCTATGGGTCTCTGTGTGAGTCTATGGGTATCTGTGTGAGTCTATGGTCTTTGTATGAGTGTATGGGTATCTGTGTGAGTCTATGGGTATCTGTGTGAGTATATGGGTCTCTGTGTGAGTTTATGGGTCTCTGTGTGAGTCTATGGGTCTCTGTGTGAGCGTATGGGTCTCTGTGTGAGTCTGTGGGTATCTGTGTGAGTCTATGGGTATCTGTGTGAGTCTATGGGTCTCTGTGTGAGTCTATGGGTCTCTGTGTGAGTCTATTCGTATCTTTGTGAGTCTATGGGTCTATGTGTGAGTCTGTGGGTATCTTTGTGAGTCTATGGGTATCTGTGTGAGTCTATGGGTCTCTGTGAGTGTATGGGGTCTCTTTGATAGTCTATGGGCCTCGCTATGAGTCTATGGGTTTCTGTGTGAGTCTATGGGTCTCTGTATGAGTCTATGGGACTCTGTGTGAGACTATGGGTCTCTGTGTGAGTCTGTGGGTATCTGTGTGAGTCTATGGGTATCTGTGTGAGTCTATGGGTCTCTGTGTGAGTCTATGGGTCTCTGTGTGAGTCTATGGGTATCTGTGTGAGTCTATGGTCTTTGTGTGAGTGTATGGGTATCTGTGTGAGTCTATGGGTATCTGTGTGAGTATATGGGTCTCTGTGTGAGTTTATGGGTCTCTGTGTGAGTCTATGGGTCTCTGTGTGAGCGTATGGGTCTCTGTGTGAGTCTATGGGTATCTGTGTGAGTCTATGGGTCTCTGTGTGAGTCTATGGGTCTCTGTTGGAGTGTAAAGACAATGCCTACATGAGTAATACTGCATTATTATTATACTGATCTAGTGACACTGCTGGTGAGACTAGGCCATAGAGAAGGCTGTCCCTGGTGTATCTCAATCAGTCTCAAAGACAATGCATATCACATTATAATTACATTATTATATAAAGACAATGCCACAATCCATCTGACTGTGTTACAGGCCATCACGATCGTGTCACAGGCCGCCACGACCCATCTGACTGTGTCACAGGCCGTCATGATCCCATCTGACTGTGTCACAGGCCGTCACAATCCATCTGACTGTGTCACAGCCGTCACAATCCATCTGACTGTGTCACAGGCCGTCACAATCCATCTGACTGTGTCACAGGCCATCACGATCCATCTGACTGTGTCATAGGCCGTCATGATCCATCTGACTGTGTCACAGGCCGTCACAATCCATCTGACTGTGTCACAGTCCATCACAATCCATCTGACTGTGTCACAGGCCATCACGATCCATCTGACTGTGTCATAGGCCGTCATGATCCATCTGACTGTGTCACAGGCCGTCACAATCCATCTGACTGTGTCACAGGCCGTCATGATCCATCTGACTGTGTCACAGGCCGTCACGATCCATCTGACTGTGTCACAGGCCATCACGATCCCTCTGATTGTGTCACAGGCCGTCACGATCCATCTTACTGTGTCACAGGCCGTCATGATCCATCTGATTGTGTCGCAGGTCATCACGATCCATCTGACTGTGTCACAGGCCGTCACAATCTATCTGACTGTGTCACAGGCCGTCACGATCCATCTTACTGTGTCACAGGCCGTCACAATCCATCTGACTGTGTCACAGGCCATCACGATCCATCTGACTGTGTCACAGGCCGTCACAATCCATCTGACTGTGTCACAGGCCGTCACAATCCATCTGACTGTGTCACAGGCCATCACGACCCCTCTGACTGTGTCACAGGCCGTCCACAATCCACACAGGCCGTCACGATCCATCTTGACTGTGTCACAGGGCCCATCACGATCCCTCTGATTGTGTCACAGGCCGTCACGATCCATCTTACTGTGTCACAGGCCGTCATGATCCATCTGATTGTGTCGCAGGTCATCACGATCCATCTGACTGTGTCACAGGCCGTCACAATCCATCTGACTGTGTCACAGGCCGTCACGATCCATCTTACTGTGTCACAGGCCGTCATGATCCATCTGATTGTGTCACAGGCCATCACGATCCATCTGACTGTGTCACAGGCCGTCACAATCCATCTGACTGTGTCACAGGCCGTCACAATCCATCTGACTGTGTCACAGGCCATCACGACCCATCTGACTGTGTCACAGGCCGTCACAATCCAGTCTGACTGTGTCACAGGCCATCACGATCCATCTGACTGTGTCACAGGCCGTCACAATCCATCTGACTGTGTCACAGGCCGTCACAATCCATCTGACTGTGTCACAGGCCATCATGATCCATCTGACTGTGTCACAGGCCATCACAATCCATCTGACTGTGTCACAGGCCATCATGATCCATCTGACTGTGTCACAGGCCGTCACAATCCATCTGACTGTGTCACAGGCCATCACAATCCATCTGACTGTGTCACAGGCCGTCACAATCCATCTGACTGTGTCACAGGCCGTCATGATCCATCTGACTGTGTCACAGGCCATCACGAATCCATCTGACTGTGTCACAGGCCGTCACGATCCATCTGACTGTGTCACAGGCCATCATGATCCATCTGACTGTGTCACAGGCCGTCATGATCCATCTGACTGTGTCACAGGCCATCACGATCCATCTGACTGTGTCACAGGCCCGTCATGATCCATCTGACTGTGTCACAGGCCATCATGATCCATCTGATTGTGTCACAGGCCGTCACGATCCCTCTGATTGTGTCACAGGCCGTCATGATCCATCTGACTGTGTCACAGGCCATCATGATCCATCTGATTGTGTCACAGGCCCGTCACGATCCATCTGACTGTGTCACAGGCCGTCATGATCCATTCTGACTGTGTCACAGGCCATCATGATCCATCTGATTGTGTCACAGGCCGTCACGATCCCTCTGATTGTGTCACAGGCCGTCATGATCCATCTGACTGTGTCACAGGCCATCATGATCCATCTGATTGTGTCACAGGCCGTCACAATCCATCTGACTGTGTCACAGGCCGTCACAATCCATCTGATTGTGTCACAGGCCGTCCATGATCCATCTGACTGTGTCACAGGCCATCATGATCCATCTGATTGTGTCACAGGCCTCATGATCCATCTGACTGTGTCACAGGCCGTCACAATCCATCTGACTGTGTCACAGGCCTCATGATCCTCTGACTGTAGTCACAGGCCGTCATGATCCATCTGACTGTGTCACAGGCCGTCACGACCCATCTGACTGTGTCACAGGCCGTCACGATCCATCTGACTGTGTCACAGGCCGTCACAATCCATCTGATTGTGTCACAGGCCATCATGATCCATCTGACTTTGTCACAGGCCGTCACGACCCATCTGCGCGGACCTCGGTTGGCGATGAAGATGACGACAACGGCGACGATGGCAGCACGGAGAATGGAGCGACGGGCGGCAGGGCAGGCTAGCAGTGGAGAAGGTATCGGCTTGCAGTGGTAGTGCAGCGGTTGGAGCGCTAACGCCCCGCTGCGCCTACGGAACCCGGGCGATCCCGAGTTCGATTCCCGGTCACGGCCACCAACACCACGGTGACGATTTATCTGAGCCCGATCCCTGGGCTAGGTCAGCTCGGCCTCAAACGAGTGCCTGTTGTAGCGGCGTGTAGTAAAACATCGCCACTGGGGAGACAAAGGCGGTCCGGGCGTGGTTGCTGGCCACCCACCCCCTCGTGTGCCGTGCCGGCCTACACAGGTGCTACTCGCTAACAGCACTTGCTCCGACAGTCCGTTACAGGCTACACGGGGGATCTTTGTCTTTGCTCATGTTTAATTCGGCTGCGACTATAAATTCCCGCGTGTGGTATGTATGTCGAACTTCTTTCGCGCCGTACGTAGCCAACCGTGCTGTGTGTGTGTTGAACCTCTTTCACACCGTACGTAGCCAACCGTGCTGTGTGTGTTGAACTTCTTTCACACCGTACGTAGCCAACCGTGCTGTGTGTGTTGAACTTCTTTCACGCCGTACGTAGCCAGCCTTGCTGTGTGTGTTGAACTTCTTTCACACCGTACGTAGCCAGCCGTGCTGTGTGTGTGTTGAACTTCTTTCACACCGTACGTAGCCAACCGTGCGATTGGCTACCCATGAATGGGCTCGGTGCGGTAGAGGATTAATTTTTCGTCGAGTATCTGGTGCATCACACTGTGTAACAAAAACATTTTTTGTTCCTGGGTAGTAAGCGTTATTTCCTAATTGCTTAAGCCTCAAAAGTATTGAACGTGGCTATTATTCCCCACAAACTTTGCTGTTATGACCAGGACATTGATCATTTTGAAATGTAGCTATTTTCAATGAGAAAACGTGGTGTGCATTTGTGTCTTTCGTTAACATAAAGTCCTGGTCACAAAAAGCAAAGTTCGTGGGGAATAAACAGCCAGCCGTTTTCTGTACCTTTGAGGCATAAGCAATTAGGAAATAACGCTTACTACCCCGGGAGAAAAATGGTGGTACATTGCGTCATCATTCTCGGTGGTTGCAGGCGCCGTTTCGTCCACTAGGAGGCGCTGGGGACGCCACCTCACCAAGCAGCTGGAGATCAGGGGCCGTCCATAAATGACGTCACGCACCGGGGGGGGGGGGGGGGGTGGTCAGACATTTGTGACGATGTGTGACGAGTGGTGGGGGGGGAGTGTTGAGAAATGTGACGTCACATCAAAAATGCGCAACTTTAAATAAATATAGACAACACTTTCTACTTAATTAAATAGACTGTAATAAATGTTTACTCCTACAACATCAGAGTGCAGCGCCACATTGAATACGCACTACAATGACAATAGTTTAAAGCGATTTGAAGCGTGTTTTATTTTCAAAATGGAAATATGTTATTTTGGGGGGGGGGGGCAGAGCATAGTGACGTCATATTTGAGGGGGGGGGGTCTGACTTTTTGTGACGCCGTGTGACGAGGGGGGGAGGGGTCAAAAATCCTCCAAAATCGCGTGACGTCATTTATGGACGGCCCCTAAGATAAATATTTTTTCTTATTTTAAATGAAAAAAATACTTTTCTGCAAATAGTTTGGGTTGCGTTTAGAAACAACAACAACAAACAAACAAACAACCGTAAAATGTAATTTATTCTTTCAACGTGAATTTGGCCTAATGAAGATAACATTTTAAGCTGCCCGTCATTAGAAACCGCTGCAACAGCACACATTTAAGAAATGGTTTTACCCCTCTCTGTCAACGAGGCAGTTCGGGTTGAGATGTTCAAACACCAAACAGAAATCGTGTCCGCACTAGCCACACAGAACTAGGAGTTAGCGGTGAACGTTGCAAAGGAGAGAAAAAAACACACGCGCGCTCTGGTAGAGTATGCGGCATTGTCTTTGAAACGGACTGGTCCATACCAGGGACAGTGCGTCATGTACTACCGGAGCGTGCGCGATGCTGCCACGGTTCACCACAAGCACGTGTGGTTAATGCAGACACGATTCCTTGCAAAAGGTTGCAGTTTTGGTGCTTTAGCATCTTCGCACAAACTGTTTCAGAAAGGGGTAAAGCTCTATCCTTTTCGATTTGAAGCTTTCGTGACTGCAGGGATTCGTCTCCTTGGTTCTTTTGGTAAAGTCACCACGTAGAATATGAATAATTTTTATTATAATAAAGTGATAAAAAGAAAGCGTAATATTACGTAATTTTTTTTTTATTATTTTATGATTTCCCTTCTACGTGACTTTACCGAAAGAACTAAGAGTATGAACTCTTATTCTTAGTTCTTTCGGTAAAGTCACGTTGACTTTACCGAAAGAACTAAGAATATGAATTACTGCAGTCACGAAAGCTTTAAATCAAAATTTAAGATGAACTCTATTCTTGTATTTTGATGCTGGCAAGGGAGGTAACCATGATGCAGCTATTTCGCACAGAGCTCTCAATGTCCTGATTTGTGGCATTGTCTTTGTGCTGTTCGTCTTTTGGCTGTCTCCTCTGGTCTGACACCGTTTGATACTAGGCCCTAAAGAAAGCTGTCTCTGGTGTGTGGACCAATCAGTTTCAAAGGGAACGCGTCATATCTTACCAGAGAAGCGTGTGTGTGCTTCCCGTTCACATGTTCACCACAAGCACGTGCGGTTAATGCAGAAACAATTTCTCGCAAAAAGGTTTCAGTTTGGTGTTTTAGCATCTTGACGCGAACTATTTTTATTGCCAGAAAGGGGCCCAAACTCTACTCTTGTATTTTGAAGCTTTCGTGACTGCAGGTCTGATCTGTGTCCTCGGGGGAAGGTCTCGGGGGGGGGAGGGGGGCGACTGTAAAGTCGTCCCGAGCGAGAGAGAATCTCTCTCAATCTCGATTTGAAGCTTTCGTGAAATGCAGGAATCCATACTCTTTGGTTCTTTCGGTAAAGTCACGTGGGTGGAAAAATAACAATAGATCACGACGTTTCGATCGCAACACAAGCAATCGTCATCAGGTGGGACAACCACAGCAAGAGAAAACTGCTCAAGTAGGCGAGAGACCTGCCGTGGCACGAGGTTATATAGTAGTAGGCCTCGGCAGTAGGGGGGGAGGTGGGGGGAGAGAGGGGGCGGGGCAGGAAGTGGACCACCACGGCAGTACCAGGTCACTGGAGTAAAGTGACCACCACGGTAACACCCGGGTCACTGTAGTAAAGTGACCACCACGGCAGCCCCAGGTCACTGTAGTAAAGTGGACCACCACGGCAACACCCGGGTCACTGTAGTAAAGTGACCACCACGTCAACACCCGGGTCACTGTAGTAAAGTGGACCACCACGGCAGTACCAGGGTCACTGTAGTAAAGTGGACCACCGTGGCAGCCCCAAGTCACTGTAGTAAAGTGACCACCACGGTAACACCCGGGTCACTGTAGTAAAGTGACCACCACGGTAACACCTGGGTCACTGTAGTAAAGTGACCACCACGGCAGCACCTGGGTCACTGTAGTAAAGTGGACCACCGTGGCAGCCCCAAGTCACTGTAGTAAAGTGACCACCACGGCAGCCCCAGGTCACTGTAGTAAAGTGACCACCACAGCAACACCCGGGTCACTGGAGTAAAGTGGATCACCGTGGCAGCCCAAAGTCACTGTAGTAAAGTGACCACCACGGTAACACCTGGGTCACTGTAGTAAAGTGACCACCACGGCAACACCCGAGCCACTGGAGTAAAGTGGATCACCGTGGCAGCCCAAAGTCACTGTAGTAAAGTGACCATCACCGTGGCAACACCCAGGTCACTGTAGTAAAGTGACCACCACGGCAACACCCGAGCCACTGGAGTAAAGTGGATCACCACGGTAACACCTGGGTCACTGTAGTAAAGTGACCACCACGGCAGCCCCGGGTCACTGTAGTGAAGTGACCACCACGGTAACACCTGGGTCACTGTAGTAAAGTGACCACCACCGTGGCCGTACCTGGGTCACTGTAGTAAAGTGACCACCACGGCAGTACCTGGGACACTGTAGTTTAGTGACCACCACGGCAGCCCCGGGTCACTGGAGTAAAGTGACCACCACGGCAGTACCTGGGACACTGTAGTAAAGTGACCATCACGGTAACACCCGGGTCACTGTAGTAAAGTGGACCACCGTGGCAGCCCCAAGTCACTGTAGTAAAGTGACCACTACGGCAACACCATGGACACTGTAGTAAAGTGACCACCACGGCAGTACCCGGTCACTGTAGTAAAGTGACCACCATGGCAGTACCAGGTCACTGTAGTAAAGTGACCACCACGGCAACACCATGGACACTGTAGTAAAGTGACCACCACGGTAACACCCGGGTCACTGTAGTAAAGTGACCACCACGGTAACACCATGGACACTGTAGTAAAGTGGACCACGGTAACATCTGGGTCACTGTAGTAAAGTGACCACCACGGCAACACCATGGACACTGTAGTAAAGTGACCATCACCGTGGCAACACCCGGGTCACTGTAGTAAAGTGACCACCACGGCAGTACCGGGTCACTGGAGTAAAGTGACCACCACGGCAACACCTGGGTCACTGTAGTAAAGTGACCACCACGGCAACACCATGGACACTGTAGTAAAGTGACCACCACGGCAGCCCCGGGTCACTGGAGTAAAGTGACCACCACGGTAACACCCGGGTCACTGTAGTAAAGTGACCATCACGGCAACACCATGGACACTGTAGTAAAGTGACCACCACGGCAACACCATGGACACTGTAGTAAAGTGACCACCACGGCAGCCCCGGGTCACTGGAGTAAAGTGACCACCACGGTAACACCCGGGTCACTGTAGTAAAGTGACCACCACGGCAACACCATGGTCACTGTAGTAAAGTGGACCACCACGGCAACACCTGGGTCACTGTAGTAAAGTGACCACCACGGTAACACCTGGGTCACTGTAGTAAAGTGGACCACCACCACGGTAACACCTGGGTCACTGTAGTAAAGTGACCACCATGACAGTACCGGGTCACTGTAGTAAAGTGACCACCACGGCAGCCCCGGGTCACTGGAGTGAAGTGGACCACGGTGGCAGCCCCAGGTCACTGTAGTAAAGTGACCACCACGGCAGCCCCGGGTCACTGGAGTGAAGTGGACCACCACGGCAACACCCGGGTCACTGTAGTAAAGTGACCACCACTACGGCAACACCTGGGACACTGTAGTAAAGTGACCACCACGGCAACACCTGGGTCACTGTAGTAAAGTGGACCACGGTGGCAGCCCCAGGTCACTGTAGTAAAGTGACCACCACGGCAGCACCTGGGTCACTGTAGTAAAGTAACCACCACGGTAACACCCGGGTCACTGTAGTAAAGTGACCACCACGGCAACACCTGGGTCACTGTAGTAAAGTGACCACCACGGCAACACCTGGGTCACTGTAGTAAAGTGGACCACGGTGGCAGCCCCAGGTCACTGTAGTAAAGTGACCACCACAGCAACACCCGGGTCACTGGAGTAAAGTGACCACCACGGCAGCCCCGGGTCACTGGAGTGAAGTGACCACCACGGTAACACCTGGGTCACTGTAGTAAAGTGGATCACCACGACAACACCATGGGCACTGTAGTAAAGTGGACCACCACCACGGCAACACTGGAGAGGGTCGCCTGCAGGGGAGGAGAGAGAAGGGGGTGTAGACAGGGCAGGAAGTGGAGCCAGCGGCAGCCCCGGGTCACTGGAGTGAGAGAATCTCTCCCTTCGTGTGTCGCCATCAGCTTCTGCCGTCGTTGCTGCGCCCTTTGAGAACCCATTTAGGGCCGTGTCCAAGGTGGCGACGAGACGCGATGTCCCTGCGCGAGCTTGCGCTGGGGGGAACGTGGCGGCTCACGGGGCTCTTGGGCAGCAGTGTTGGGGACTTTGGAGGGTGATGGGTGACAGAATTTGAGTTGGTTGTTGTTGTTTTGTCTCTTTCTTTGTTTACAAATGGCGGCCGTTGGTAGATGAGACAGTGATGTCGTTGTCACGGGAAGGCTTTCGTGACTTGCAGGAATTCACATTCTCTTTGGGTCTTTCGGCAAAGTCACGTGGATAGGTTCAAAGAAAATAACAAAAACACTACTCATTGTTTTTTTCGGTAAAGTCACGTATGTAGAAATACAATAAAATTATATAAAAAATTTTTTTATTGTATGTCTACATACGTGACTTTACCGAAAAAAAAACAATGAGTAATTTTATGCAGTCACGAAAGCTTTAATACTTTAACAAAAACACTACGACGTTTCGATCGCAACACGAGCGGTCGCGCCTGATAACGACCGCTTGTGTTGCGATCGAAACGTCGTAGTTTTTTGTTGTTGTTGTTATTGTTATTTTCTTTGAACCGATCTACGTGACTTTACCGAAAGACACAAAAAAACAGAACGCCACATTTTCAGAGGTCACTCACAACAGCCCCACCTCGTGGCAATGTGCTGTCCACTGCAGTGCTGCTGAGGGTAATGATCATGATGCTGGTGGTGGTGGAAGTGATGGGCAATTCTGATGATGATGATGGTATTAATGATCTTAACACTGCCACTAATACTGCTGGTGGTGGTGCTGCTACTGCTGCTGGTGGTGGTGCTGCTGCTACTGCTGCTGGTGGTGCTACTGCTGGTGGTGGTGGTGCTACTGCTACTGGTGGTGGTGGTGCTACTACTACTGGTGGTGGTGGTGCTACTGGTGGTGGTGCTACTGCTACTGGTGGTGGTGGTGCTGCTACTGCTACTGGTGGTGGTGGTGCTGCTACTGCTACTGGTGGTGCTACTACTACTGGTGGTGGTGGTGCTACTACTAGTAGTGGTGGTGCTACTGCTGCTGGTGGTGGTGCTACTGCCGCTGGTGGTGCTACTGGTGGTGGTGGTGCTACTGCTGCTGGTGGTGCTACTGCTGCTGGTGGTGCTACTGCTGCTGGTGGTGCTACTGCTGGTGGTGGTGCTACTGGTGGTGGTGCTACTGCTACTGGTGGTGGTGCTACTGCTGCTGGTGGTGGTGCTACTGCTGCTGGTGGTGGTGCTGCTACTGCTGGTGGTGGTGCTACTGCGTGTGGTGGTGGTGCTACTACTGCTGCTGGTGGTGGTGCTACTGCTACTGGTGGTGGTGCTACTGCTACTGGTGGTGGTGGTGATACTGCTGGTGGTGGTGGTGCTACTGCTGGTGGTGGTGCTGCTGCTACTGCTACTGGTGGTGGTGCTACTGCTACTGCTGGTGCTACTGCTGGTGGTGCTACTGCTGGTGGTGGTGCTACTGCTACTGCTGGTGGTGGTGGTGCTACTGCTACTGCTGGTGGTGCTACTGCTGGTGGTGGTGCTACTACTGCTGCTGGTGGTGGTGGTGCTACTGCTACTGGTGGTGGTGCTACTGCTGGTGGTGGTGCTACTGCTGCTGCTGGTGGTGCTACTACTGCTGCTGGTGGTGGTGCTACTGCTACTGGTGGTGGTGCTACTGCTACTGGTGGTGGTGGTGCTACTGCTGGTGGTGGTGCTACTACTACTGGTGGTGGTGCTACTACTACTAGTGGTGGTGCTACTGATGGTGGTGGTGCTACTGCTGCTGGTGGTGGTGCCACTGCTGGTGGTGGTGCTACTGCTACTGGTGTTGCTGCTACTGCTGGTGGTGGTGGTGCTACTACTACTGGTGGTGGTGCTACTACTACTGCTGGTGGTGGTGGTGGTCCTACTACTACTGGTTGTGGTGCTACTACTACTGCTGGTGGTGCTACTACTACTGCTGGTGGTGGTGGTGCTACTACTACTGGTTGTGGTGCTACTACTACTGCTGGTGGTGCTACTACTACTGGAGGTGGTGCTACTACTACTGCTGGTGGTGCTGCTGC
Source organism: Petromyzon marinus (assembly GCF_048934315.1). Classification (NCBI taxonomy): domain Eukaryota; kingdom Metazoa; phylum Chordata; class Hyperoartia; order Petromyzontiformes; family Petromyzontidae; genus Petromyzon; species Petromyzon marinus. The sequence continues at coordinate 16,066,567 of NC_133667.1, read as the reverse complement.
TACTGCTACAGGTGGTGGTGCTACTACTACTGGAGGTGGTGCTACTGCTACTGGTGGTGGTGCTACTGCTGGTGGTGGTGGTCCTACTACTACTGGTGGTGGTGCTACTACTACTGCTGGTGGTGCTGCTGCTACTGGTGGTGGTGCTACTACTACTGGTGGTGGTGCTACTGCTACTGGTGGTGGTGGTGCTACTGGTGGTGGTGCTACTACTGGTGGTGGTGCTACTACTACTGGTGGTGGTGCTACTGCTACTGGTGGTGGTGGTGGTGCTACTGCTGGTGGTGCTACTACTGGTGGTGGTGCTACTGCTGGTGGTGGTGGTGCTACTACTGGTGGTGGTGGTGCTACTGCTGGTGGTGGTGCTACTGCTGGTGGTGGTGGTGCTACTGCTGGTGGTGCTACTGGTGGTGCTACTGCTGCTGGTGGTGGTGCTACTGCTGCTGGTGGTGGTGCTACTGCTGGTGGTGCTACTGCTGCTGGTGGTGCTACTGCTGGTGGTGCTACTACTGCTGGTGCTACTGCTGGTGCTACTGCTGCTGGTGGTGGTGCTACTACTGCTGCTGGTGCTACTGCTACTGGTGGTGCTACTGCTGCTGGTGGTGGTGCTACTGCTGGTGGTGGTGCTACTGCTGGTGGTGGTGCTACTGCTGCTGGTGGTGGTGCTACTACTGGTGGTGCTACTGCTGCTGGTGGTGGTGCTACTGCTGGTGGTGGTGCTACTGCTACTGCTAGTGGTGCTACTGCTGCTGGTGGTGGTGGTGCTACTGCTACTGGTGGTGGTGCTACTGCTGGTGGCGGTGCTACTGCTACTGCTGGTGGTGCTACTGCTACTGCTGGTGGTGCTACTGCTGCTGGTGGTGGTGGTGCTACTGCTACTGGTGGTGGTGCTACTGCTGGTGGCGGTGCTACTGCTACTGCTGGTGGTGCTACTGCTGCTGGTGGTGGTGGTGCTACTGCTGCTGGTGCTACTGGTGGTGCTACTGCGCCTTCTCATCCTGCTGCTACTGCTGCTCCTTACTGCTGCTGCTTCCGCCGGTGCAGGGGGAGCGGCTGGGCCCCCCAAGGGGCTCGAGGGGCTGGCGTCGCTGCGGGCGCTGTGGGAGGGGAGGATCCGCGCCACCACGGAGGAGGTGGAGCGCCAGCGCTCGAACAGAGAGCGCCGCTCGCTGGGCAGGTACGGCGCTCGCTGGCGACGCCTCGACGGCTGCTGGCGCTGCTGCTGCTGCTGCTGTCTGTCCTGCTGGTGCTGTCTGTCCTGCTGCTGCTGTCTGTCCTGCTGGTGCTGTTTGTCCTGCTGCTGCTGTCTGTCCTGCTGTCTGTCCTGCTGGTGCTACTGCTGCTGCTGTCTGTCCTGCTGGTGCTGTCTGTCCTGCTGGTGCTGCTGCTGTCTGTCCTGCTAGTGCTACTGCTGCTGCTGTCTGTACCTGCTGGTGCTGCTGCTGTCTGTCCTGCTGCTGTCTGTCCTGCTGGTGTTGTCTGTCCTGCTGCTGGTGCTGCTGCCTGTCCAGCTAGTGCTACTGCTGCTGGTGCTGCTGGTTCTGTCTGTCCTGCGGGTACTGCTGCTGCCTGTCCTGCTGGTGCTACTGCTGCTGGTGCTGTCTGTCCAGCTGTCTGTCCTGCTGCTGGTGCTGCTGGTGCTACTGCTGCTGGTGCTGTTGCCTGTCCTGCTGCTGGTGCTGCTGGTGCTGTCTATCTTGCTGGTGCTGTTTCTCCTGCATGTCCTGATGGGGGTGCGACTGCTGCTGCTGCTGCTGCTTGTGCGACTGCTGCCATCTCTCCTGGCACTGTCCGTGCTGCCGGCGCTGCCCGTGCTGCTGGTGGCCAGGCTGTCTGCCGCCTGGGAGCACCGCATCAGCGTGGCCAAGCTCCGCGAGCTGCTGGTGACGGTGGACGGCCGCGTGGTGCTCAAGGTGCTCAAGCTGGACTGGGAGGTGAGCCCCCACCCACCCACCCACGTGTGTCTCACCACGTGTGTCTCATCACGTGTGTCTCACCACGTGTGTCTCACCACGTGTGTCTCACCACGTGTGTCTCATCACGTGTGTCTCACCCCGTGTCTCTCACCACGTATGTCTCATCACGTGTCTCTCACCACGTGTGTCTCACCACGTGTGTCTCACCACGTGTGTCTCATCACGTGTGTCTCACCACGTGTCTCTCACCACGTGTGTCTCACCACGTGTGTCTCATCACGTGTGTCTCACCACGTGTGTCTCACCACGTGTGTCTCACCACGTGTGTCTCATCACGTGTGTCTCACCACGTGTCTCTCACCACGTGTGTCTCACCACGTGTCTCTCATCACGTGTGTCTCACCACGTGTGTCTCACCACGTGTGTCTCATCACGTGTGTCTCACCCCGTGTCTCTCACCACGTGTGTCTCACCACGTGTGTCTCACCACGTGTGTCTCATCACGTGTGTCTCACCCCGTGTCTCTCACCACGTGTGTCTCACCACGTGTCTCTCACCACGTGTGTCTCATCACGTGTGTCTCACCACGTGTGTCTCACCACGTGTGTCTCACCACGTGTGTCTCATCACGTGTGTCTCACCCCGTGTCTCTCACCACGTGTGTCTCATCACGTGTCTCTCACCACGTGTGTCTCACCACGTGTGTCTCACCACGTGTGTCTCATCACGTGTGTCTCACCACGTGTCTCTCACCACGTGTGTCTCACCACGTGTCTCTCATCACGTGTGTCTCACCACGTGTCTCTCGTCACGTGTCTCTCATCACGTGTCTCTCACCACGTGTGTCTCACCACGTGTGTCTCACCACGTGTGTCTCACCACGTGTCTCTCACCACGTGTGTCTCACCACGTGTGTCTCACCACGTGTGTCTCACCACGTGTGTCTCACCACGTGTGTCTCACCACATGTCTCTCATCACGTGTGTCTCACCACGTGTCTCACCACGTGTCTCTCACCACGTGTGTCTCACCACGTGTCTCTCATCACGTGTGTCTCACCACGTGTGTCTCACCACGTGTGTCTCACCACGTGTGTCTCATCACGTGTCTCTCATCACGTGTGTGTCATCACGTGTGTCTCATCACGTGTATCTCACCACGTGTGTCTCACCACGTGTCTCTCACCACGTGTGTCTCACCACGTGTCTCATCACGTGTGTCTCACCACGTGTGTCTCACCACGTGTGTCTCACCACGTGTGTCTCATAACGTGTGTCTCACCACGTGTATCTCACCACGTGTCTCTCACCACGTGTGTCTCACCACGTGTCTCACCACGTGTGTCTCACCACGTGTGTCTCATCACGTGTGTCTCACCACGTGTGTCTCATCACGTGTGTCTCACCACGTGTGTCTCATCACGTGTGTCTCACCATGTGTGTCTCACCGCGTGTGTCTCACCGCGTGTGTCTCATCACGTGTGTCTCACCACGTGTGTCTCACCACGTGTGTCTCACCACGTGTGTCATCACGTGTGTCTCACCACGTGTGTCTCACCACGTGTGTCTCACCACGTGTGTCTCACCACGTGTGTCATCACGTGTGTCTCACCACGTGTCTCTCACCACGTGTGTCTCACCACGTGTGTCTCACCACGTGTCTCTCATCACGTGTGTCTCACCACGTGTCTCACCACGTGTCTCTCACCACGTGTGTCTCACCACGTGTCTCTCATCACGTGTGTCTCACCACGTGTGTCTCACCACGTGTGTCTCACCACGTGTGTCTCATCACGTGTCTCTCATCACGTGTGTGTCATCACGTGTGTCTCACCACGTGTATCTCACCACGTGTGTCTCACCACGTGTCTCTCACCACGTGTGTCTCACCACGTGTCTCATCACGTGTGTCTCACCACGTGTGTCTCACCACGTGTGTCTCACCACGTGTGTCTCATAACGTGTGTCTCACCACGTGTGTCTCACCACGTGTCTCTCACCACGTGTGTCTCACCACGTGTCTCACCACGTGTGTCTCACCACGTGTGTCTCATCACGTGTGTCTCATCACGTGTGTCTCATCACGTGTGTCTCACCACGTGTGTCTCACCGCGTGTGTCTCATCGCGTGTGTCTCACCGCGTGTGTCTCACCGCGTGTGTCTCACCACGTGTGTCTCACCACGTGTGTCTCACCACGTGTGTGTCATCACGTGTGTCTCACCACGTGTGTCTCACCACGTGTGTCTCACCACGTGTGTCTCACCACGTGTGTCTCACCACGTGTGTCATCACGTGTGTCTCACCACGTGTCTCTCACCACGTGTGTCTCACCACGTGTGTCTCATCACGTGTGTCTCACCACGTGTCTCTCATCACGTGTCTCTCACCACGTGTGTCTCACCACGTGTCTCTCACCACGTGTCTCTCACCACGTGTCTCTCACCACGTGTCTCTCACCACGTGTCTCTCATCACGTGTGTCTCATCACGTGTGTCTCACCACGTGTATCTCATCACGTGTGTCTCATCACGTGTGTCTCACCACGTGTGTCTCATCACGTGTCCCACGTGCCGTCACGTGTCCCCTCCCCACGTCTCTCCCCCTTACCACGCGCGTCTTACCACGTGTGTCTCATCACGTGTGTCTTACCACGTGTGTCTCTTCTTTGGTTCTTTCGGTAAAGCCACGTAGAATGAGAATAAAATAATAAATTAATAAAATAAAATAAAACAATAAAATTCTCACGACGTTTCGGCCACAACACAAGTGGCCTTCTTCAGGTGAAAGGAGTGGTATGGTTTACAACATGGAGTATAACAGCGCCTCGCAGCTGTCTCTCTCCCCCTCCTCCGTTCCGACCATGGATGAACTCGTCCGTCTGAACGGGGCTTGTAGCTGTCCGTGGTGCTGAAGTTGAGGGTAAGAATCCACCCATTTTTTCGCCATGCAGCATTGTGATATATAACGACTTATTGTTGGTAGCTTAGCTGATTGGAGAATATATAGAGTTTATTGATAACATTGAGGTAGTTTATATTTTATGTTTTATTGGTTTACTATATGGTATTCATTATATAGTGTAGTGTATACCCAGTTACTGTTAATAGCTCAGCTTATTGAAGAATATATTGAGTACATTTATTGTATTGATGTAATTTAGACTTAGGTTTTTCACATCGGTTTACTATATGATAGTCGAGTTGTTGCAGCCCCTTTGGCGTCCATGTACGAGGTGCCTCTGTAGATGTGTAGGCTTTGACTTTAACATAGCTATTTCTATGACCAGTCACAAGCTAATCCCTCAGTTATTTCAATGCTAAATTCTCCTGTTTGATTTATACTAGGTGCCTCTGTGGATGTGGAGGCTTTGACATTAACATAGCCATTTCTGTGACCAGTCACAAGTTAATCACTCAGCTATGTCAATGCTAAATTATCCTGTTTGATTTGTACTAGGTACCTCTGTGGATGTGTAGGCTTTGACTTTAACATAGCAATTTCTATGACCAGTCACAAGCTAATCCCTCAGTTATTTCAATGCTAAATTCTCCTGTTTGATTTGTACTAGGTGCCTCTGTGGATGTGTAGGCTTTGACTTTAACATAGCCATTTCTGTGACCAGTCACAAGCTAATCACTCAGCTATTTCAATGCTAAATGATCCTGTTTGATTTGTACTAGGTGCCTCTGTGGATGTGTAAGCTTTGACTTTAACATAGCTATTTCTATGACCAGTCACAAGCTAATCACTCAGCTATTTCAATGCTAAATTCTCCTGTTTGATTTGTACTAGGTGCTCTGTGGATGTGTAAGCTTTGACTTTAATATAGCTATTTCTATGACCAGTCATAAGCTAATCACTCAGCTATTTCAATGATAAATTCTCCTGTTTGATTTGTACTAGGTGCCTCTGTGGATGTGTAGGCTTTGACTTTAACATAGCCATTTCTGTGCAGTCACAAGCTAGTCACTCAGCTATTTCAATGCTAAATTCTCCTGTTTTATATGTAAACCCCTTTGTCAAGGTGCCTCACTTCTCTAAACCAGCTTTAAAAAACGCTACGAATCTTAACAACGTTCGTTGAAGCTCTGTCGTCCCGACAGGTCTGTTCCTTTCACCTGAAGAAGGCCACTTGTGTTGTGGCCGAAACGTCGTGAGAATTTTATTGTGTTATTTTATTAATTTATTATTTTATTCTCATTCTACGTGACTTTACCGAAAGAACCAAAGAAGATGAATCCTTGCAGTCACGAAAGCTTTAAATCACGTGTGTCTTACCACGTGTGTCTTACCACGTGTGTCTCATCACGTGTGTCTCATCACGTGTCCCCCGTGCCGTCACGTGTCCCCCCCCACCCCCACGTCTCTCCCCCTTACCACGTGTGTCTTACTACGTGTGTCTTACCACGTGTGTCTCACCACGTGTGTCTCACCACGTGTCCCACGTGCCGTCACGTGCCCCCCCCCCCCACGTCTCTCTACTCCCCCCCCACCCCCCGTGTAGAAGCTTCCAGCAGCCCTGGAGCAGCTGCCCGCCATGCACGAGTGGCAGATCCACCGCACGCAGCTCCACTCGCTGCCCCCTAACCTGGGCGCCTTCAGCAGCCTCCTCACCCTCGACCTCTCACGCAACCGCATCCACTGCCTCCCGCCGCAGATCGGTCAGAGACGAGCCCACCCCCCCCCCCCCCCCCACTGGACACCCCTCCCCCCCCCGCTCCGTGACCCTGACCTGGACTCTAACCACCATCCACCTGCCGCCCTCGACCTTAACACCGAAGCCGAACTCCGTCCCACCCAGACCCTTACTCTGACCTGATCCTGAACTTGTCCTGAACCCAGACCCTGACCCTGACCCTGAACTTGTCATGAACCAAGACCCTGACCCTGACCTGACCCTGAACTTGTCCTTGACCCAGTCCCTAACTCTGACCTGACCCTGAACCTGTCCTGAACCCAGTCCCAGATTCTGACCCTGACCTGACCCTGAACTTGTCCTGAACCCAGACCCTGACCCTGACCTGACCCTGAACTTGTCCTTGACCCAGTCCCTAACTCTGACCTGACCCTGAACCTGTCCTGAACCCAGACCCAGACTCTGGACCCTGACCTGACCCTGAACTTGTCCTGAACCCAGTCCCTGAGAAGAACCGACTCTCAAACTATGGTTGATGTTTACATGAACGAAGTTATTGATGTTGTTGATGTTTTTGTTTTGTTGATGTTGTTCCTGTCGATGTTGTTGATAATGTTATTGAAGATGTCGTTGATGATGATGCTGTAGCGATCTGTCCTGTTGATGCTATTGTTGATGTTGCTGATGTTCATGATGCAGGTTTTTTTCGGTTCGATCGCGTAAATATCAA